>NC_057926.1:23108945-23723945 GCF_018873765.1 Telopea speciosissima | reverse complement strand
ACCATTCACCATCCCGCCAACACTTAAGGCGGGATGGGACCTCCAAGAGAGAGCATGAACGAGGTCGCAGTGAACATCTTGCCAGGCGTGAGGGGCAAATACGGGATGAGGAGCTCGATCGAAGACTCTGCTACCTAGATGAGAAGTTGGAAGGGTTGAAGAAGTAGACCAAAGGCGAGACACATTCCATACCTGGACAACACCCATTCTCGATAGAGATCATGTCAGCCACGCTCCCTTCCAGGTTTCGACTGCCTACCTTTGAACTCTACAGTGGTACCATGAACCCTAATGACCACATCAACTACTTTAATGGCATGATGATACTATATGGTGGGTCGGACGTGGTCTCATGTCAGGCATTCCTTGCATCCCTCAAGGGAGCAGCCACATCATGGTTCTCTAGGCTACGACCGAGATCCATAGGCTCATTCGCGGAGCTATGCGAACAGTTCATCACCCGCTTTCAGAGCAGTGTCAAGCACAAGAAGACCACCGTCAACCTACTGAATGTGGTATAGAACCCTGGGGAATCTCTCAGGGAGTATGTTAGCAGTTCACCAAGGAGTCCCTGGAGGTTCGAGAGTTGGACGACCAGACCCAACATGCAGCCTTGGCTAGAGGTATCAAGGACTTGGACCTGATCAAGGACCTGGCACGTCATGAGACCAGGACTATGAAAGAGCTCCTAGAGCGGTGCAACAAGTTTGCAAATATGGCCGAGGTACTACAAGCTAAAATGAAGATAATCGAGGCCAAGCCGCAGAACAATAAGAAGTCAGCACCTGATGACCGCAAAGAAAGTAAGAGGTCGAGGACAGAGCGTCGACAAGAGAAGGGCGACCGCCCATCTAGGAGGACTGACCGTCGCCCAGAGAGAAGTGAGAGGGCAAGCAGCCCTGAGTTCACCCCACTGAACACCACCAGGTCCCAGATCCTCATGCAGATCCAAGACCATGACCTACTCCATTGGCCACAACCTATGCTAGCAGGACCAGAGAAGCGAAACCCTAACAAGTACTGTCTCTTCCACAAAGAGAATGGGCATGACACAGAGGAGTGCTATCAATTGAAGAAAGAGATAGAACAATTTGTAAGAGCAGGAAGCTTGCATAAGTATGTAAAGGGGAGACATGACAACCGCTCAGGCCAAGGAGACAGAGGTCGTGACGGAGACAGACTAGAACCGAGAAGGGAAGAAAGAAGAACAGATCGAGGGAGAGACCGCCCAGAAGAGCGGAGAAATGCAACAGAACCTAGTAGCACCAAGGGACCTCCCATCCTCACCATACTTGGAGGACCAGGGCAAGCGTCCACCAGAAAGGCTAAAGCCCATGCCTAGTTCGTGGGAGTGGCAGAGAAGCCAAGCAAGATAGCCAAGACCGAGACAGTGATCTCCTTCTCGGATGAAGACCTGGAAGGACTAAGCTTCCCACATGAGGATGCCCTCGTAGTACAGGTGGAGGTAGCCAACCGACCTATACACAAGATACTGATAGACACAGGGGCATCTGTAGACGTACTCTCCTTGGATGCCTATCGACAGTTCGGGTTCGGGGTCGATCAGCTCAAACCAGAGCCCACTTACCTCCATGGATTCTCAGGTGCCACCGCCTCCATCAAAGGTACCATAGAACTACCCATCACCTTCAGGGTACACCCTCGATAAGTGACTAGCATAGTGAACTTCATGGTTGTCAAGTCCGTGGTGTCCTTCAACGGCCTTTAAGGGTGACCATCTCTGATAGCCCTTAGAGGAGTCATATCGCCACTCCACCTGAAGATGAAGTTCCCCACCGAAAATGGGGTAGGCGAAGTCTGAGGAGATCAAAAGAAAGCAAGGGAGTGCTACGCCACCTTCATGAAGAAGAATAATGGTAACACCCGCAGAATGGCACTCTGCCTAGAGAACATGGTCAGTGACCAGAGAGATGAACTGACAGAGAGAAGAGGAAAACCAGTGGAAGACCTCATCCCATGGCCCCTCAACAGGGATGACCCCCAAGGTCGTACAGGTTGGCTCGCTACTAAGCAAGGAACAGAAAGAAGAACTTGGACACCTCCTCCAAGCGAACATGAATGTCTTTGTATGGTCGACCTTTGACATGCCTAGAATACCACGTTCCATAGCAGAGCACCGACTACATGTCGACCCAACCAGGAAGCCCATCCAACAGAAGCGACGTAACTTTGCCCTCGACCAATAAGCAGCAATCAAGGAAGAGGTCGAGAAGTTGAGCCAGTCAGGGTTCATCAGAAAGGAGAAGTTCCCAACCTGGCTCGCAAACATGGTCATGGTACCAAAGCCCAATGGGAAGTGGAGGATGTGTGTCGACTACACCGACCTGAACAAAGCATGCCTAAAAGATGAGTACCCACTGCCCAAGATCGATCGACTGATCGACACCACCACCGGCCATAAGATTCTGAGTTTCATGAATGCCTACTCCGGGTACAATCAGATCCTCATGCATGAGGGTGATGAGTCCTACACCGTATTCTGGACAAACAAGGAGAACTACTGCTACCATGTCATGTCGTTCGAGTTGAAGAATGCAAGGGCCACCTATCAGAGGATGGTCAACAAGATGTTCGAGGAACAGATCGGGCATAACACGGAGGTATATGTGGATGACATGCTCGTGAAAAGCATCCACGCTAACCAACACCTGACCGACCTAGAGGAAGCATTCACAGTACTGAGGAGGAACCAGATGAAGCTAAACCCTGCAAAGTGCGCCTTCAGTGTAACGTCAGGAAAATTCCTGGCGTTCATGGTCTCAGTACGTGGAATAGAAGCCAACCCATCCAAGATCAAGGCCATCCAAGAGATGGCACCTCCTCAAACGGTCAGGGAAGTGTAGAGGTTGAATGGAAGGGTCACCGCCCTTTCAAGGTTTGTGTCACGGGCAAGTGACAAGTGCCTACCATTCTTCAAAACATTGAAGAACCTCCGAAGCCCTAAAGACTTCACATGGACAGAAGAGTGCCAGAAGGCGTTCGAAGAATTGAAGGAGTACCTAGAGAGCCCACCACTGCTTGGGCGACCAGAACCTAACGAAGAATTGCAGCTTTACTTGGCCGCCACCCCTGTCGCGGTCAGCACAGTACTGCTGCAGGAAGAGGACAAAGTCCAGAGGCCCATCTACTATGTCAGTCATGTTCTGATCGATGCAGAGACCAGGTACACCAGGATCGCCAAGGTAGCCTATGCATTGGTAATCGCGACTAGGAAGCTACGACCATACTTCCAAGCCCATACCATCACAGTCCTTACCAACCTACCTCTGAAGAAGGTACTCCACAAGCCAGACGTCTCCAAACGATTTATAGCATGGGCAGTGGAGTTAAGTGAGCATGACATCAGGTTCCAACCAAGGACAGCCATCAAAGGTCAAGCCCTGGCAGATTTCATTGTAGAGTGTAGCCTATCTGAGATCGAGCCAGGGATAGGGGAACCCGAGGAGAAGGATCATAGATTGTGGGATATATTCGTGGATGGGTCGAGTAACGCAGTAGGAAGCAGCGCTGGCTTCATATTAACCAGCCCCAAAGGATTTTGGATCCAATATGCTCTCCGATTCACCTTCCAGGCATCCAACAATGAATCAGAATGTGAAGCACTACTAGCTGGACTCCAGGTGGCCAAGGCCATCCTAGTCACACACCTATCCACCCGGAGTAACTCCCAGCTTGTAGTGAACCAGGGGAATGGAGAGTACAAGGCCAAAGATGATAAGATGGCATCATATCTAGCACGTGCTCAAGCATTGATCGAGAGTTTCATGAAGTTCGAGATAGTTCGAGTTCCCAGGGATGAGAACACCGTCGTCGATGCCCTATCTAGGCTAGCCAATAATGAACTCCGAAATTTGGCTAATGTAGTCTATGTTGAAATCCTACATGAACCAATATATAAGGAAAAGCAGGTTAATGAAATCGAGGAGGGACCTAGCTGGATGGACCCCATACTCAACTACCTCCTGAACGATGTCTTACCAGAAGACAAGGCCGAGGTAAGGAAGATCAGGATGAGAGCTGCAAAGTATACCGTCCTAGACGGGGTACTGTACAAGCGGGGGGTAACAGCACCACTACTCCGGTACCTAGGACCCAAGGGGGCAGAGTACGCCCTAGCAGAAGTCCATGAGGGGATATATGGAAGCTACATGGGGGGACGAGCCCCAGCCTACAAAATCCTCCTCCAGGGACTGTACTGGCCACGAATGCAAGAGGAGGCCATACAATATGCCAAGCAGTGTGAGCAATGTCAGTTGTTCACCCCAGTACCCCATCTACCCGCCACCAAGCTGACATCAATCCTCAACCCCATGCCCTTTGCCATGTGGGGGATGGACATCTTAGGAAACTTCACCGCAGCACCGGGAAATAGGAAGTACTTGGTCGTCGCGATTGATTACTTCACCAAGTGGGTCGAAGCTAAACCCTTGGCCAAGATAACAGAGCCAGAGATGGAGAAGTTCATTTGCGACGACATCATCTATAGGTTTGGGGTACCACAGATCCTAGTGTCAGACAATGGCAAACAATTCAACAACCCAAAATTCTAAGCATTCTGTCAAAGCTACAACATCAACTATCGGCCTGTATCGGTAGCATACCCACAGGCCAATGGTCAGGTGGAGATCACCAACAGAACACTGCTGGAAGGAGTCAAGAAAAGGCTAGAGGGAGCCATAAGGAAATGGGTCGAAGAGCTACCAAGCATTCTGTGGGCGTACCAAACTACAGTACGGACACCCACAGGAGAGAGCCCATTCCGTCTAGCATATGGCACTAAAGCATTGGTGCCAGTAGAGGTCTGCGCCATGTCCCATAGGGTTCTGCACTTTAACGAACGTACCTATATCGACGGACTACGGGCAAACCTAGACTTTATAGATGAGGTCCGTGAGAGAGCACTCCTAAGGAGCGTCGCCTACCAACAACGTATTGCCAGGTACTATAACACCAGGGTTAAGGAAAGGCTATTCCACCAGGGAGATCTAGTCCTAAGGAGGGCAAGTGCATCACAGCCACAGAAGGCAGGGAAGCTGTCAGCCAACTGGGAAGGGCCTTACATAGTCTCCAAGTAGATACGTCCAGGGACCTACCGCTTGAAGACTCTGGGGGGCAAGAAGGTAGACCGCACCTGGAACTCAGAGCACCTGAAGAAATACTATCAGTAAGGGTAGTAGTAGCAGTGGAAGCATTGAAGCAACACCGCCAATAAAAGTAATAGTAGCAGTAGCAGTAACAGAGTCAGCTGTCAGCCATGATATACAGTAGGTTTACAATTTTCAAGGATAATTCAAAAGATTCTCATTTGAAGTAAATAGTTAATTTTGGATATACTTGTCTACTTCTCCTACTCGACCGGGTCACCTCTACCACACCAAGGTCCGATGACCACCAAGGCGCAATGCCACCAAAGTCTGATGACCACTAAGGCGCAATGCCACCAAGGTCCGATGACCACCAAGGCGTAATGCCACCAAGGTCCGATGACCACCCAGGCGCAAGGCCACCAAAGTCCGACGACCACCAAAGCACAATGCCACCAAGGTCTGATGACCACTAAGGCGCAACGCCACTACCAAAGTCCCATGACTGTCAAGGTACATAGGGCACCAATGCGCAATCAACCACCAAGACACAGTGTAATCAAAGAAAAGCAACAGCGATCACATAGAGAAGTCATAATAGCTACAACTCAAGTTCAAAAAGAAAAGGTTCGAGACGTCTATAAGTTCGATACGGCCATAGGGTCAAGGGACCACAGAGGGGTGGGTCACCTCCGACCCGGTAGGAGACATCAGGTCCACCTCGAGAAGGCACACAGCAGCACCCCCCTCAGGCAGGGCAGTCTCTACCTCTAGCACTGGGACGCTCGCCACCACCGCAACACCAGGAAGCGCCGCAACAAACTCAAAGAACCCCAGGATGGAGAAGTCATAACCGGGGGTCACCTCCAGGACGCAAGCGGCTAAGTCCCAGATCCCTCCCTCTACGTCGGCTGAAGCTGCGCCTGATACAACATCGAGAACGCCAAGGATGCCTGAAACTCAGCTACAGCTCGCTCGCCTACAGATGCCAGCTCCGCCTCATGAGTCCCTTTCAACGCATCAAGCTCCTCCTCCAAGGCAAGAACCCTGGCCAAACTCTCAGCTACACCGACAGAGGTCACTCGAAGCTCCTCAGACGCCTCCAGGAGCTTCTAGGCCACCACCGCGAGCTCCTCCGATGTCCTCTACACGTGGGTCTCGGCCCTCTCACGGGCATCGATATGTCCCTGGAGCTCCCTCTCCACATCACGCAGGGTGCACTGTATCTGCACCTCGTGAGAAGCATGACCCTCCAGTCAAAGCACCGCCTCAGCAAGACGGTGATGGACCTACAATCAGCATGACAAGCGGTAAACACTCTAAGTATAAGAGGAACAGCGAACGTGACGAAACCAAAAAGAATAACTCACCGAAGCCATATCATGGTAGAGAGTCTGGGCCAGATACACATTACTAAGCCTCTGCAAGGCTACTCTCGCGGTAGGAAGCCTCCCCATGTCTACCCATTCCCTTGAGACGCCGGACCCAGCCAAGGTCGAACCCTCTGACATGCCCAAGGTGATCACCAATGACTCATCCATAGCGAGAAGATCAATGGCAGTACCATCGGAGGAACTCACCCCTTTCCCCTTGGAGGGGGCCAATACAGAAGACCCGGAGGGGACGACAGTAGGAGGTGGAGGCACAGAGCCCAAAACACCATCATCATCAGGAGAAGTACGGGGAAGGAGGACATGCACACCAAAGCTCATCACATGTGCATGTCCTGAACCACCCTTCCGCTTTGCCCCAACAGCCACAGGAGCGGAAGAACTACCAACATCTGTTACTCCAGCAGATGAACCACCCTGAGAAGCGGCCTTCTTCCGCAGATTACCACGGAGCAAACTGAAATCCGAACGCATATCCACTGCATGACAACATCAAGCTAAGACCGCCCAACCAGTCAGATGACATACATATTAAAATATAAGCATGCCAATCAAGTACAAAAGACAGTACTCTTACCAGGACTCAGCTTCCAAAGGGACAGGAAGGCCTCCGAGTCCAACTCCTGGACGTGGAATGGATCGTGACCCAGGCACTGTTTGAGGGAGTCACCCTCAAAATCACTCGGCTCAAGCCCCCGGTTGACCCTCTTGAGGTCAATGACTTCCCAAACAGTCTGTAGTGGGCATCGGGAGACCATGGCAAAAAAGAAGCCATCCCTCCAATACTTCACGTTGCTAGTGATCCCAGTGAGAAGCTCCAAAGAGGCATAGGGCCCCTTGAGCACGCGACGAGCAAAGTGATAACATCCACGATCCCCCTTCTTCAGCAGATAAAAGTGGGAGAACAGGGGAACAGTGGCGGCACGCCCCATGCAGGCAAAAAATACATAGAAACCCAGGATCACCCTCCAAGAATTGGGCAACACCTGCCCAGGGGTGAGGTGCCAATGCTCTAGTACCAACTCGACAAAGCAAGAGATAGGAAGGCGAAGGCCCTAGAGGAAAAAGGTACGATAGAGACAGATCTCGTCCGCACGGTGAGAGAAGGCATACTCACCAGGTCTGGGAATACGTAACATGACCTCAGCGGGAATGTGGAACTCCTCACGAAGGGAGACCAAGTCGAAAGGGGCCAAGATACTAGCAACATGACCCAACATATCAGCAGGATCGACGACTGAGGACGCCTCCCCAGAAGGCCTACAATCCCTACCAGGACCAGAGACACTAAAAGGTCCCACACCCCCATCACTAGCACTGGGGGAAGGTACAGAGGATGGAGTACACACAGAAGAAGGCAATCTTGGGGAACGCTCCTCTGAAGATCCAACCCCGACCGAAGCAGGGCCAGGGTCATTAGGAGACGACATGAACGATAAGAGAAGAATAGACTACTTCCTCAAGAAAGTGATCTCCCTCAAAGACAAGAAGCTAGCAAGAAAAATAAAATGAAGACCACCTGCAAAGTATAAATAGCAGATCCATGATAGACAAGAAGAAGGAGAGTGGAGAAGCATGAGGGTCCATCGCACCCACGGGCACGACCTCACACCCATAGGTGCTGCCACACCTGCAGGCGTGGCCACCCCACGCGTTGCCTCACCCCCGCAAGCGCGGCCACCCTAGGTACAGCCTCAGGGCACGGCCTCACACCCATAGGCGAGGCCACACCCGCGGGTGCGGCCTCACCTAGGTGCGGCCCTGCATAAAAAAAAAAAAAGAAAGAAGGTGTTGAACTTACCTTAGGGGGAGGGCGATCGCACGAGGGGAGCAGACACATGACGACGCGACCACACCACGGACACGGTCAAGTGACAGAGACCATCAAATGCAAGGCACTTAAGCCAAGTACCACTCAAGCCCTCCGAGTAAGCAAGGCACTAACTGAGCACAAGGCATGCACAGGGACCCAAAACCAAAGGAAGGAAAACAAAAAAGTTGACACTAGTCTAGGTGACCCAAGGACAAGCACATGGTGGGCACCGAAAAGAGGGCAAAAGATAAAAGTGCAATGCAAAGGAGAAATTCAAAAGAGCAAAAAGTGGGAGACAAAAAGTAAGAAAGAGAAATGATGAGGAAAAATGAGAAGTGAAAAAAGAGAAAGTGAAGAAGAG
Source organism: Telopea speciosissima (assembly GCF_018873765.1). Classification (NCBI taxonomy): domain Eukaryota; kingdom Viridiplantae; phylum Streptophyta; class Magnoliopsida; order Proteales; family Proteaceae; genus Telopea; species Telopea speciosissima. Next base: position 23,715,275 of record NC_057926.1, on the reverse strand, counting down.
GGACATATATCTACAAAAAACAAAGCAAAAAAGAAGAAGGAAAAGTGTAGGAGGAGAGGTTTGAACCTCCAACCTCTCCTACCTCACTAACAGATTTATAGTCAAGCCCCACAAAGGAAGTTCATTCGCAGTGGACCCCTTACTATATAAAGGCATCTACTCTCTTGGACATCCTATCTCAAGAGAGTGGGGGGAAAATGATACATCCAAGATTCACCGAACCAGTCAGCGGCTACCACGTGTCACAAAGCGACCCAATCCAAAACCAAGGAGAGCCAACCGGGGTCCCACCTGGGCGCAGCCTCACCCAAACGCGGCCTCTCACCCAGGCGTGGTCTCACACCCAGGCGCGGCATCATGGACGCAGGCGTGATGTACACGAACATCAAGGCCGCTCGTCTATAACCCAATCGGGTCACTGCAAACTTATGCCACCACCAGGACTCTAGGCCACCGCTTAGAAGTCACGTCACCCAGACGGATTCAAGCACCAATGATGTTATCACCACACGTGAGTATCTATCCGCCAAGGATCTTGATACCATTAGGACACTCCCTCCCACGGGGAGATGGCCAATCAGGATAGAGCCCTGCTACCCAGGGCCTCTATCCACTCAACGGCCCACTCGCTATCAAACTAGGACTCTCCATATCGTCATACTCCACTATAAAAGGAAAGGTACACCACCCTCAAGGGGGAAAAAAAGAGAAAAAGAACTCATATTGAATTCTACATTCATCTATTTACTCAGGAGATCTAACTTTGGCATCGGAGAGCCCTAGGCCGGAACCACACCGGTTCTCTCTGTTAACCCCTTGGTTCACTTGCAGGTGACGGCACTCGTAGGACCGCTCGGCGATTTCTTGACGTAACACAATTGTCGTTTGCTGACCTTGCAAAACCACCCAGGAAAAGATATATATCTGTTTCTGCTATTGCTCTTGTTCAGAGTCTTCAGAGTTTTCTAAAGAAAGAGAGAACGAGGAAGAAGAAAACAAAAAAAACACCAGAGTTTACGTGGTTTGGTCTTAGGCCTCTTTTCTTTCTTTCTGTATCTGGATTTTTTACACTTATATAAATATTTCTATGGGCTGATGTTCTCTGTGCAGAAGCGCAGCCTACGTCCAAATACATGGGCTTGCCATTTAGCGGGGCAAGGTGTTCATTTCACCCACCCACATGTGTCTGGGCACAGCCTGCGCCCCTAGTATAGAAAACATTCTCCATATATATATATATATATATATACTAGTAAACGTGCACGTGCAAAAGCACGTGGGCATTTATTAGGTGGCAGAGAGAGAGAGAGAGAGAGAGAGAGAGAGAGAGAATGCATACCCTAGAGGCAGGCAATAGGAAAAATTGGTTAGGTTGACAAGGCTCGAGTGGCCCAAGGCTCCAATCTCAACCTAACTGAAATTCTTTACAGCAACAACTGGGCTGTGGTTTCTCAGTCTCAGTTATGGACACCAGGCTTTTTCATGTTTAATTATCTAAAAGATAGGTGGTAAAAAACCGACCATGCTGAGTCTAAGCATCAATGAGCGTCTGATTAGGCATTCATAATAGATACAATTGTGCCATGTTGTTCAAAACAAAACAAAAATATTGTCATGTTGTGACCTCTCCCAAACCCATATTCGAAACACCATATGCACGTAAGTTGATGGAGCTAGCTTTCTAGATAGGATCATAGTTCAAGAGGGGAAACTTTAAGAATTGGCTTAAAAGACTTGGATCAAAATACATTTATGAATGTTTTAAGGTAATTGGTTAGTCCTTTATAGTCCGTTCAAATCGAAACCACCAGGACAGACATTATTAGTGCAATATCTGTTGTACCTAGAGAGAGAGAGAGAGATTATTCAATTGAAGATTGGAACTCATTGTAGAACATATAAATAGGCATAGCTCATTTGAAGGAAATTGGTAATGATTATAATTCTAGAAGTATTATTGAAGCCAAGCCTCATACCACAAAACTATGAATTTCTTCTTTTAGAACAACATTTTTTCAGTGGATCTCCCAAACCGGAGTTGGTATGCCAAGTTCTCCAACCTGTCGGTTATCCTTTATGATGCTACTCCCCTCATTTATTTGTTTTGATACGGCGAGATCCGAAGTCTGCGACCCAGATTAAAATTAGCAAGAGACAACTTGAAAGAAGATATAAGAAGGTAGATAGCCCAAGAAAGAAGATATAAGGCAAATAGCCTAATAAGAGGCCAATGCAACCATAGCTAAAGGTGTATCAAATGTGGTAATTAAAATAAATATCCATAGAATTTAGCATTGGACATCAAGTTTGTCCTCAATGGTCATCATTGTTTGCAACTTCTTTATATCGTATCCAACAGGCACAATCTTAATTGTAATTGACAACACAAAAGGCAATTTGTTTTCCTAATGTATCTTATGTTGGACAAGTGTGTGTCCATCAAACCCGGTTCAACCCAGTTCATCTTTGTATTGAACATTTATACATTTTAGTTTGATATTGTCACATGCGATATAATTTTTTTGAGCATTATGTGTCCATAAGTTTTACTTAAAATGGTAGTCATGACTAGGGTTTGGGCTGGGCACCCTTATCATATGGTCGTCGCATTGGGTATGCCTAGACATGTGATGTCAAGGTACGAATGTGAGTGCTCACATGTTTGATGTGTGCATTGGCGAAGAATCTACTTTGTCTATTCCCTCATGTATTACTGCCAGATGTAGGAAGGGATAGACATGTGTCACCGACACCCTATGCCTGAGGGAACCCTGTCGCTGCAGGGTGTGACCGCATTCTTTAGTTCATCAATAACTGAGCCTCAAGCGAGTCAAACCCGGTGTTCTGGGAATGCGTGAACACTTTGTGTGTGAAGGAGTTATCCAACACAGTCACCACTGCCCAATTGGGGAACATCAAGATAGAGACTGTCTGTGCATGGTCGGATCAGAATTTGGATCCAGTGCCGTTTTGGAAATGGTTTTACAAAAATCTATTTTACATAAAATGATACATTATTTATAATTATTTGAACAAAGTGTTTTATCGAGTTTTACGGGACCCGATCAGATGCACAGACGCTCATATATGGACACGTACTATGGATTGGGGTTTGGTAGTACATGTGTACATGCCCTAGATTCCATAAAGATGGTGTTGATTAGTGGGGGGTTGTATATGATAATTGTTATCATATAGGGAGTTATTTGGAATTTGCTAATTTAATTGGCTCTTTATTTAATTAATGGATATGGTGCTAATTATAATTATTCATTACTAATTAAATAAAGAATCTAATTAAAACTTTCCCTATTGGATTCTGTTTCTTCAACTTTAGAGCACTCTGAGTTTAAACAGAACTGCTAGACTGAGAGAGAGAGAGTCAGACTCTCACTAGGGCTTTATTAAATCTATCTAGAATTTAATTAAATCCTATAATTATAAATAGGGGACCAAAACGCAGAAGGGAGAGCAGCTCTCCATGTTTTTGGCAGACACTCTCTCTCCTATGTTTTTGGTCTCTCTTTCTCCCTCTTGTGATCTCTCTTCTTCTTCTTGCTTCTCTCATCTATGTTTGAGAATTAGGGTTTGAGAAACCCTAGATCTGTGCTGAAGAGTTCGAGAGCATCTGGGATTGGCTTGAAGAACCTTGGTAGCACCATTGGAGGTTCAGATCTGTTTGCTTGGACCGCTCACTGGAGGAAGAACCACTGTCTATTAGAGGAGCAACACTTGAGGCTCACCAGGTTAGCAGTTCTTTATTAATTCCTTTAGTTTATTGATTATTAATATTTATGGGATGCGAAAGAAACTCGAATCGATTGATTTTCGCTGCGCATTCGAGTATAGGATGGATCCCTTTTGCCATGTGATGGACTAGAGATGAATTTCTCCATCCCTATTGTGATAATTAATTTTATGGGATGCAATAGGGAAGGAGAAACCTTAATAGAGATGCACTAGGGTTCCCATGGGCGACCATAGGAAATCCTAAAAATTAAATGGGACACCATGGGATAACCCAGGGCGTGCAATACCCTGATTTTGTAGTATATTGGTTTCCCTAGGGAACCATGGTTTGATCCCTGGACCGTAGTTATACCTAATGTGGGGTGTCAGAGCCACCTTTCCCACCCATGAATATTGAATAATTAATGGTTTTATATGATGGTCATGAGTGGGATGCAAGTTGCACATGGGAGGTTAAAATATGATTGTTGTAACAACCTTCCCATGTGCACATGGGTAGTTACAAGGTTGTTGTGTAACAACCTACCCATGTGAAGATGGATTTGTTATTTTAATCATGTGTGGGGGAGAGCGCACGCTGCCAAGGCTCTGTGCATGCCCCTCCCCCTTTTCCCTAGCCATTTGAGTATTTTCTTTTTTTTTGGGCTGCTGCCTACGGTGCCAGTCGCTTCTGCCTATGGTGCCAATGGCTACTGCCTACAGGAAAAATAGAATTTTTTGTTTTAAAGGAAGAAGATGGGTGAAGGGATCCCTCCCTTCACTCACTTGCAATTAAAATATGATTTTAATTTTTGAGCTTGGATACATTTTATCACATGTGATGTGGTGGTTTAATAATTGAAGGAATCCATGTAATTTTTATTGGTTTACTTGCTTTAATGCCCATGCAGGAATTATATTATGATGTGATTATAGGAATGGCATTCTAATAAATGGATGGATTGTTTATGTATGTGATACATGGGGTTAAGGGTGGATGTGATGATTCTCTCTCTTTCTCTCTCTCCCCCTATTTTTTTTTATAAACAAATGTACTCCACCCCATGGGCAGCCCAAATGGTGGGTTGGTTTCTCCATGCAGGGTTTCTTTATTATTATGGAAAGGAAAGTGTATAGAATTTTTTCTAGGTTTCTATTGTAATTTTAGAGGAGTTAGGACTCCCAGGCATGTTGATGGTGATCCACATGTGGCGCTCAAAGCTTATAGAGATGCAAATCACCTACTTTGAAGATGTGATCGGGCAGAAGAGATGATCGAGGTGTGGCAGCCATGGCATGGTTGATGAACCCAAGTTATTAGTTTATTTTTATTTGGGAGGGTTTCTAAATTGCTTCTAAATAAAAATGCCACCATCCTATAATCACTATTAATTAATGTTGATTAATTATGAATGTTTAAATCTATCCATGTATGTGAGAGTTGATTAATCCCTCTTAATTGATAATACATGTATGATATGGACTAGTCTTAATCGGTAGACATGTCCATGGCCTCCTATTGAAGATAAATGTAGAAAATGTGTGACATGACCCTGCATAAGCCGACAGGACATTGCCAGGACCTCTATCACACATTTATCTATATTTACCTCTATCTAGATACGTTAGGGTATGGATAATGAGAGGGCACTGCGACAGTGGGCCATCTTTCATGATTCCATGATTCTAGCTAATGCAATAGGTAAGTACATGACTTGGGTGTATGCCAGCCGACAGGATCTGGATATGACACCCAAGTGACCAAAAATATTGGAAGCCCATGAGGCGGACAGCTTAGTCCACACTACCACGGTGTGTATAATGACTCCCGACAGGGTAAGTTATGCATGCAAGGGTTGTAGGTATCCAATTCATCTTTTGGGTTATGAGGGAAATACAAATCATGAAAGACCATTGATGTGTGTATGCTCAATTTTAATTTCAATGGTTATTAATTAGCATATGATTATTTACTTGTGCATGTGTAGATAATTATACAATGGCTGTCGTTAATTCCAACCTGTTAGCAGTCATTAGTGAATACAAACTTAATGGTACAAACTATGTCAATTCGTACTGGGGCATTAAGTTGCTCCTGACTACTGAAGGACTGTACACAGTTCTAAATGAACATGTTCCTCCTCAACTCGACCCGAACAATTTTGAGGCAAATGAAGAGATGCAGGACTTCCTCATGAGGGATTCTAAGGCATTACTTTATATCCTAGGATCGTTGGAAAAGTCAGTTGTAGACTTGGTCAAGGGTATACGCACTACTGGGGGTAAAATGGATAAGCTTGCTGAATTGTTCAACAGGCAGTTGACACATGCCCATTCTGATGTGGTGAGTCAAATCTACAATACCAAGATTTCCCATGGGACTTCAGTGATGGATCATATAATGAAGATGATCAATCTGTTTGACAAATTTGAGTCCTTGGGGACTGATTTCAGCTTGCGATACAAGACTGATGTGATTTTAGCGTCACTCACCACTGCCTATGCAGCCTTTAAGATGTCCTACAAGATGTCTGACAAGGAGATGGAGCTCACCGAGCTTGCTAACGCATTGGTAAAGGCTGAAGCATCCTTGAAAAAGGACAAGACTGAGGTCAATACAACTGAGGCAAAGCCTTCTTCAAATGGGAAGAAGAAGAAAAAGGGAAGTAAGGGTAAGACCCTGAAAGCCAAGGGTGGGAAGTCTGAAAATAAAGGCAAAGGCAAGTGCTTCTATTGCAAGAAGGAGGGTCACTAGAAAAGAAACTGTCGTGCTTACCTGGCTATTGTGAAAGATAAGAAGCCAGATGAAACAGAGGCTGCTAAAGAAGGTACATGTGATGTTCACGTTCTTTATGAGTCTAATTTGTCTTTTGAACCGACCAATTGTTGGTTGGTGGATAGTGGTTCTATTGTTCACATTTGCAATGATTTGCAAGGGTTCAAAGAGACAAGGAACCTGGAAAGAAATGAGGTACGTCTTCGGATGGGCACTGGAGCTGAGACCATGGCAATGGCTGTGGGGACTTTTATTTTGAATTTTAGTTCTGCTTGTTTAGTTTTAAAGGATTGCTATTATGTACCCTCTTTTAAGAGGAAGATTATTTCAGTTTCAAAACTTGTTTTGGATGGGTATAGCTTTTCCTTTAATACTAAGTTAATTATTCGTTTTAATAATTCTTTTGTGGCATCCGGTTATATGCAAAGTGGTTTGTATTTTCTAGATTGCCCTATTAGAACAAATGTTGTTTCAAATGTTGATTTAAAACGGAAAGCAGCTCCAGTGAACTCAACATACCTGTGGCATCTAAGATTGGGTCACATTAATGTAGAACGAATCAGTAGATTGGTGAGGGATGGGCCTTAGAGAGTCTGAGGGTGAAACCATTCCCCACCTATGAGTCATGCCTTCAGGGCAAAATGACCAAGAAACCCTTTAGCAATAAAGGTCCTAGAGCCACAGATCTGTTGGAGTTGATACACACTGACGTGTGTGGACCCATAAACATACAAGCGAGGTATGGGTATGAGTACTTTATCACGTTCACCGATGATTAATCTAGATATGGTTACATATACTTGATGCATAGAAAATCAGAAGCCTTTGATAAATTCAAAGAATTTCAAGCTGAGGTCGAAAGACAGCTCGATAAACGCATCAAGTTCTTACGATCAGATCATGGAGGGGAGTATCTAATTGATGAATTTAAAGATTATCTCATATCACAAGGGATAGTTAGTCAACTAACTAATTCAGGCACACCATAACAAAATGGTGTAGCCGAATGACGCAATCGAACCCTATTGGATATGGTCTGGATGGTGCTCACTTATAGTAAGCTGCCTCTTTCTTTCTGAGGGTACGCTTTAGAGACGACAATATATATCTTGAATAGGGTTCCATCTAAGTCTGTAGCCAAGACACCTTTTGAGTTGTGGAAAGGGCGAAAACCCAGCATTCAACACCTTAGGGTATGGGGTTGCATAACACATGTACGAAAGCAACAGACAGACAAGTTGGAATGCAGGACTTCGAGATGCTATTTCTTAGGCTATCCCAAAGGCACGATTGGATATTATTTTTATGACCCGGTTGACCAAAAGGTCATTGTAAATAAACATGTCACATTTCTAGAGAAAGAAATGATGACCCAGAGGTCCGAACTAGTAGTCATTAAGGAGCTACCAGATAGTTCAGAAATGTCACTTTCAGAAGTGAGACCAACTGACATACCCGTTGAAATACCAACACCTGAAGAACCTCGACGCAGTGGGAGGACTATTAGACCACCCACCAGACTTACTCTTCTAACCGAAGAGGAAACAGTGGAAGAGTTCCACATGGTATCGGTTGAATCGGATGATGATCCGATGACATACTCTAAGGCTCTAAAGGATGTTGATGCCACTAGGTGGCTGGAGGCAATGCGCTCTGAAATCGATTCGATGCATTTCAATAAGGTCTGAACTCTAGTCGATCCACCACTTGGCGTCAAGCCAATTGGATGTAAATGGATCTTCAAGAGGAAGAAGGGCGCAGATGGAAAGGTTGAAAGATTCAAAGCGAGACTGGTGGCAAAGGGCTATACCCAGAAAGAGGGTATAGATTATGAGGAAACCTTTTCACCAGTGGCGATGATGAAATCCATCAGGATTTTATTGGCCATCGCTGCACACTTTGATTATGAAATCTGACAGATGGATGTGCAGACTACATTTCTAAATGGGTTCCTTCAAGAGGAAATCTATATGGAACAGCCAGAGGGGTTCTCTTCCTTGGAGGAAGAAAGAAAGGTGTGCAAGTTGCAGAGGTTCATTTATGGGCTGAAGCAGGCTTCTAGGAGCTAGAGCATTGGGTTTGATCAATCAATCAAATCGTTTGGTTTTGATCAAAACATGGATGAACCATGCGTTTACAAGAAGATCAGTGGGAGGGTAGTATGTTTTCTTGTTTTATGCGTAGATGACATATTGTTGATTGGTAACGATGTAGGTTTCCTTTTATCAGTAAAACAGTGGTTATCCACAACGTTTTCAATGAAAGACCTTGGTGAAGCTAGCTATATCCTTGGGATTAAACTCGTAAGAGATCGTCAAAAAAGGATGCTAGGCTTGTCACAGGCTACCTATATAGACAAAGTCCTGGTCAGATTTAGCATGGAGAACTCCAAGAGGGGAAGTGTTCCCTTCAGACATGGAGTTAGTCTTTCCAGATCTCAATGTCCTCAGTCTCAGACAGACATTGAAGAGTTGAAAAGGATTCCCTATGCCTCAACAGTAGGGAGTCTTATGTACGCTATGTTGTGTACGAGGCTAGACATTTGCTATGCAATAGGTATGGTAAGTCGTTATCAATCTAACCCTGGACGCAAGCATTGGAGTGTTGTCAAGAATATCCTTAAGTACCTAAGAAGGACTAAGGAATATTTCTTGGTTTTTGGATCTAATCAGTTGTCAGTATTGGGATACACAGATTCGGATTTCCAAACTAACAAGGATGACAGAAAATCCACGTCCGGAATGGTATATTTAATGGGTGGAGGTGTCATTGTGTGGAGGAGTGCAAAACAAAAGTCTACAGCCGATTCTACTACCGAAACAGAATACCTTGCAACTTGTGATGCAGTAAAAGAAGGTGTTTGGCTGAGGAAATTCCTATAAGATTTGGAGGTAGTCCCTGACCTTGTCAAGGGCCCCATTCCCCTGTTATGTGACAACAGAGGGGCCATTGCACAAGCTAAGGAGCCTAGGGCTCATCAGAGGAACAAGCACATGCAGCGCAAGTATCACCTCATCAGAGAGATTATCCAGCAGGGCGACGTGAGTATCTCCAAAGTGGGCACAACTGAAAATGTGTCTGATGCCATGACAAAGGGTTTGTCACCAAGAGTGTTTGAGAAACACATAGAGGGCATGGGTTTAAAATGTATGGGGAATTGGCTTTGATGTACAAGTGGGAGATTGTTGGACAAGTGTATGTCCATCAAACCCAGTTCGGTCCTGTTCGATCCGGTTCAACCCGGTTCACCTTTGTATTGAACATTTATACATTTTAGTTTGATATTGTCACATGCAATATAAACTTTTTAAGCATTATGTGTCCGTAAGTTTTACTTAAAATGGTAGTCACGACTAGGGTTTGGGCTGGGCACCCTTATCATATGGTCGTCGCATTGGGTATGCCTAGACATGTGATTTCTGGGTACGAATGCAAGTGCTCACCTGTTTGATGTGTGCATTGGCGAAGAATCTACTTTGTTGATTCCCTCATGTATTACTACCAGATGTAGGAAGGGATAGACATGTGTCACCGACACCCTATGCCTGAGGGAACCCTGTCGCTGCAAAGTGTGACCGCATTCTTTAGTTCATCAATAACTGAGACTCAAGCAAGTCAAAGCTGGTGTTCTGGGAATGCGTGAATATTTTATGAGTGAAAGAGTTATCCAACACGGTCACCACTGCTCGATTGGGGAACACCAAGATAGAGACTATCTGTGCATGGTCGGATCAGAATCTGGATCCAGTGCCATTTTGGAAATGGTTTTGCAAAAATTTATTTTACATAAAATGATACATTATTTATAATTATTTGAACAAAGTGTTTTATCGAGTTTTGCGGGACCCGATCAGATGCACAGACCCTCGTATATGGACACGTACTATGGATTGGGGTTTGATAGTACATGTGTACATGCCTTAGATTCCATAATGATGGTGTTGATTAGTGGGAGTTGTATATGATAATTGTTATCATATAGGGAGTTATTTGGAATTTACTAATTTAATTGGCTCTTTATTTAATTAATGGATATGGTGCTAATTGTAATTATCCATTACTAATTAAATAAAGAATCTAATTAAAACTTTCCCTATTAGATTCTGCTTCTTCACCTTTAGAGCACTCTGAGTTTAAACAGAGCTGCTAGACTGAGAGAGAGAGAGAGTCAGACTCTCACTAGGGCTTTATTAAATCTATCTAGGATTTAATTAAATCCTATAATTATAAATAGGGGACCAAAACGCAGAAGGGAGAGCAACTCTCCACGTTTTTGGCAGATACTCTCTCTCCTACGTTTTTGGTCTCTCTCTCTCCCTCTTGTGATCTCTCTTCTTCTTCTTGCTTCTCTCATTTGTGTTTGAGAGTTAGGGTTTGAGAAACCCTAGATCTGTGCTGAAGAGTTCGAGAGCATCTGGGATTAGCTTGAAGAATCTTGGTAGCACCATTGGAGGTTCAGATTTGTTTGCTTGGAGCGCCCACTAGAGGAAGAACCACTGTCTATTGGAGGAGCAACACTTGAGGCTCACCAGGTTATCAGTTCTTTATTAATTCCTTCAGTTGATTGATTATTAATATTTATGGGATACGAAAGAAACTCGAATCGATTGATTTCCACTGCGCATTCGAGTATGGGATGGATTTCTTTTGCCATGTGATGGACTAGAGATGAATTTCTTCATCCCTATTGTGATAATTAATTTTATGGGACGCAATAGGGAAGGAGAAACCCTAATAGGGATGCACCAGGGTTCCCATGGGCGACCATAGAAAACCCTAAAAATTAAATGGGCCACCCATGGGACACCATGGGATAACCCAGGGCCTGCAATACCCTGATTTTGTAGTATATTGGTTTCCCTAGGGAACCATGGTTTGATCCCTGGACCATAGTTATGTCTGCATCTTCCAAAATCTCAAACATAGTTTAGAGCAATACAGAAAACAATAGGAAAGAATGGACATCTAGATTCTAGAACAGAAGGAAACAACTTACATGCTCCCCAGTGTAAGCCTTCCGTCTAAACACTTCTGACTGTTTCTTCAAGTTTTAGCTTGTCGATTTCATCATCCTAGGGCTTTATATCCAACAAAACAGAGGATTTTCCAGCTGACGACAGGAACATAAGAAAACTTTGTTTAGGTTTTACATACAAAACAACAAACTGCCTAGTCAAAGCTAACACCCACAGATTTGCATTACCAGATGTTATTCACCTCCCATACACATGATTTTAAGCAAGTATATTATAAGCAAATGGGAGAAAGAGGACAAAATTTAATAGTTTCAGTTTCTCAAAGCAAACCAAACATCCAGTAAAAAAAAAGGGGAGGAGGAGAACTTAAAAGATGAAAAATATAAAATAATAACTTACATTCATTCTTCTTCCTAGCTGCTTTGATAGCTGCAGTACGGTCTTCAGCGGCTTTCTTTTCCTCTCTTGTCTCTTCCCCAAAGAGATCAATGTCATCATCATTGTCCTCAGTAGCTGGAGCCTGAAAACAAAGTTTCCTTATGTCCACGAGTATTTTAGAACCGTTTTTAGCAACTTAAGAAATGGAATACCAAGTTATACAGAGAGAGAGAGAGAGAGTTATTACACCCTAGTTTTCAAATTCGAAACAATTCACAGGGAGCAAAGAAACCAAAAAATTATCTCTAAAACAGAGAAATTAATTTTTCTCTTTCTCAAACCCTTTCCCTCCCTTATTCCTCTTATCTCATAGGCAAACTCAAGGTTGTGCCTAAACTAATCGTATAGATAGTACATAAGGCCTAAAGCCAGCCATAGAACTGGGGTGTAGGAAATCATGTTCACAAAAAGTATACCTTTCCTGGTTTTGAAGTTTTGTGGTTTCCACCTCGACTCCTCGTCCTCCCAAGATTGCGTTCTAGAAAAAATAGAGGATGCCAATGGCGTTAAACCTGGCTACAATTCAGGAGGTGCAAAACGCCACTTCTAATTGTTGTTGTTTTTGTCTCCTTTTTTTTTTTTTTTTTTTTCTGAAAAAAGTGTAACGACCTTGTTCTTTTTCGTCGATAAATTTCACATTAATATCCATTTATCTGAAAGTAAATATGATAATGCCTGAATTTGCTTTCTATACCCTGTTGTTTGTTCTTTTTCTTTCTCTTTCTTTTTTGGCAGTCATGGGCTTTTCAGGTCTTCTACAGGAACAATGAAATATACAGGGATCAGTACGCCGACAAGGTCAATGAGATACTCTACTGCCCCAGAACATTCGAGATATATCTACACCCTAAAATATATAAAATCCCATATCATCTTCTCCAGAAGTATTGTAGGTTTAAAATAACATTGTATTATATTAATATAAGATGGACCGATCTAAATAGGTGCTAATGTAAACTGCAAACTATTTTCAATTTATCAGCTGACAAACAAATGGTAGTTTAGAACATCACAAACTCACAAAACAAAGGTAGGGGTTTAACTAACCAATGTAATCGGAATAAGAGTAAATAAGTTGTTCACAAAATACATAGTGGCATTTTCTATTGACCCATTTGTCAAACCCTACCCTTGACTGACTGGGATTTTGATTTAAGGACAGGAATCCCTGACATGGCATCCAAGCACACTGTGGAGTATCACTCCAGTGATTGAAATTGATGAAGAAACCCTGAGGATGTCCTCCCACATACCTGTCAGAAGATGGATCACTGACCCATGCAATTGCACAGCTCATAGCATAATGTATTGCCCTGACTCCAGGTATTCTCTCTCCTCTCCATGAATGTGGGTCCCACACCTAAAAATAGGAGCAAAAGGTCATGAGTGACATGTCGGTGCAAGGCTCTGACCCTAGGTCAAACCCCTGTGCAATCCCACAGAGATACAGCCTTGTTGAAATCTCTGGGTGATGCACTGGGTGATGCAGACATCACCTAGAGACGTCGCCCAGAGTGGAAAAACTGAATATTTTAATGATTTGATTTGTAGGGACCACCCATATTGGACATGGGCACCCTCCATAGGTTGAGGGGAGTCTGGGGGACCACCTCATACCCTTAGATCCCTGTGGACCTCACCTAAGTGCCCAAAATGACAGAGAATCAGGTCAAAAATGCATTTTCAAAAGAGGCCTTGGCAGCCAAACAGGCCTCAGTTAGAGGTTGTCCTATAAATAGGGGTGCCTTAGGCTCATTTAGAGCTCTTGGCACTATTGAAACCGTAGAGGGGAGGAGAAGAAAGAAAAGAGAGAAAAGAGAAGGAGAAGAAGAGAAAGGAAGGGAAGAAGAAGGAAGGAGAAGGAAGGGGAGCAGCCCTGCCTCCAAGGCCCTGATCGAGCAGCCCTCTGAAGCATTCAGGTATAAAAATCATACCTCTGAGGTGCTGCTCCTTTGCTGCTGTTGTTCACCATTATCTCCTTCTATGTTTTGAAGCCTTTCTGGCCATTGGTAGCCCAGAACAGCTGGGGGTTGCCATGAACCATCTCAGATCCATCATGCAAACATGATGCATGAAGGATCTGAGCATTTTGTAGCATTTTTTATGGATGTTTTACATCTGAGACCGAAACCCAGGCTGTGCCAGGCTGCACTACCCTGTTACACCAAGAACAAGCAGTCTGGGCTCAGATTAGTGTGCCCTGGCTGCATGCAGCCTAGCCCTGAGCTGAAACAGCCTTGGATCACTGTAATATAAGTGAAATAACCTTTGCATGCAGCCAAATCCATGGTCTGCAGCTGAGACTATGCTGAGTTACTATTCGCTAGGCAGTCTGGGCAGCTCCTAGCAGCCAAGTGGTGGGCCCAGGTAAAAATCCAAGGTGTCCAGTGTAAAGAACACCCCTGGGGGTCCATGATGACCTAACATGCATGGGGAAATGATGTGGCCACTGCCCATGGCCAGCAACCATGGAATCTCAGCCTGTTCACGTTTTTGCAATCTCTGGGTGATGCACTGGGTGATGTAGACATCGCCCAGTGAATGTAATTTGGCAATTTTGCTGATCTGACTTGGGGATCTTCACCCATGGGCTAAAAATCAGTGTAGGAAGGTGGTAAATGATCAAAATACCCCTCCCCACATCTGTCCACATGTATGAATACCTTGGGTGCCCAAGTGGGCCCCGCAGGGCTTGGAAACCCTATCTGTGTTGGTCCTACAATACTGCCAAGTTGGGGACTATACTGTGATGCTTAAATAACCTAGAAACCTATACTACTATAGTAAATGACCATTCTACCCCTAGGCCACCAACTCTGGATGATGCAACGGGACATAGGTCTAAGGCTCAGTACAAGGCCCAGAGAATTCCAAGTGATGACCAACTATATACCGAGTCAACCCAATGAGCTTAGATCAACCCTAGGACATCCAAAAATAGTTCAGAATATTAAATGATATATATTTTTTTTATACTTAGTGTTTGATCCCGCGCACGAGGCCTATAGCCAGACTGCAGTCGGAACTGAATTTGCAACTGAGTTCATAGAACCAGACCCAGGTGAGTGAAATGTTATCGTGTATGTACGTGTAACAATATTATTATGCCGGCAATTAAATTCTTTAATTATAATGCAGTGTTACTTATTTAATTGAAATTTCTCAAATATTGCACATCGTGTGACTATTGATCAACTCTGCTTGAGTATATCATGATGATTGTGAATGTTAGACTAGATGCCGTAGTCGGCTTGGAAATGAGGTCGGTGCTAGCCCGTAGTATGGGATACGATTGACACCGCTCGACTCATACGATGCCATATAGACATGGGGCTAGAGTTTCATCACTCGTGCTATGCACCCTTGCCAACAGGGGTTAAGGTGTTGGATGACTGTGAGGACTACCATAAAATCTTGGGTGTTTACACCAGGAAGCCTCAGCACAGCTAGGATGCCCTAGGGCAAATATGTCGGGAAGCCTCGGGCTACAAGCTTGGGAAGCACCACTAGGTGAATCATGGCTATATGCCACATAAAGTTTATCCTCGAATTACATGTCGGGAAGCACCGAAAGGTGAAATTATATTGAGTCGGTTACCTCACTAGTTCAATCTAGAGGGCTGGTAGGGCTGACCTGGGTAGGGAGATGCTGGAGCCGGCTGGTTCTCTCTGACAACTCAATGGGTGTATCGCTGGAAAGGGTAACCAAGCCCACACCAGGGATACATGTATTGGGAATTGTAGTAGCACTAACATGCTTTAATTGTATTGTTAGGTGGCTAATTAAATAATCTGGACTTGCATATCATGTAGGAACATGTGGATTGTGATTGCATATGCATGCATGATGAAATGTTTTACTCACAGGCTCAGTGGGGCTCACACTCTGTTATATATGTTTTTTTTCTTTTAGATGATTGTGCAGATTGATGCCATTGTAGCATGGAGGCTCATTTCGAGGAGGAGAGCCCTTATGATTATGATGCTATTGGTATGGACCCCGACGGAGGTCGTGCCGATGATGCAAGCATTCTTAGTGGTTATTGATGAAGACCAGTGAGGGGCGCTCTTGATGCTTTTTGTCTTGGGGACTCCTTTTTTGCTTTTGATAGGAGTTTATCCCCGTTCATGTTTCTGGTTTAGCTTTTTCTTTTCTTTTTGGGGTTGAGTTGCCTCGCCCTGTATATATATATGTACTTTCTTTTTGCTTATGTATATGTCAACTTTACTTTTCAGTTTGTGGGTTATATTGGGGAATGTATCAAAACTTTCATATGTATATATATATGAAAGAAGTTTTACAGTACTATTAAAAAAGAAATTTTATCCGTCGTTCTTTGCATCCAAAAATTTCAAGGCGATTTATTAAATAAAAAATTTCTTGTTCGAGTTGATTGTAGTGTAGTAAAACAAGTTTTAAAAAATGATGTTCAAAATATTGCTTCCAAACAAATTTTTGCTCGCTGGCAAGCACTTTTATCCAGTTTTGATTTTGACATAACTTATATAAAAGGAGATATGAATTCCATTCCTGATTTCCTCACTCGTGAATTCCTGCAAGGTTCAAAAATCATTTCTTTCATTATGGTTCCAAAGGAGCCTCCTAAACCCACAGTCAAATCCAAATATTTCTCTGCAAAGTCTGCCCCTTCTAACCAAATGATAAAAGTCTCTCCTTCCAAACAAGTCACCCCAAATATTTCTTTTAGTCAAATTGTAGCAACCAGTTCTATTCAACTAATCCCAGCTACCAAATCCTCACAATCAATTGCTCGACCAAGTTCTACTACAGTTTCAAAACCAACCCCCTCCCAAAATATTCCTCGAAGTCAGTACGTGCAAAAATCATTTTACCAAAATCTGTTTACCCTTGATGAACAATTCACCAAAGGATGCAAATCCCCTCTTAAAGTTGCTCAAAGAGTTTTCTACCAAGGATGACATTTTTATTCCCCAAATAACACCAAAACCCAAGAATTTTATGAATTTATCCTCGTTGATACAGACTCTGTTCGTATCAAACAAAACTTTGACAAAAATGATCCCCATTTAGTCTCCCATACTCTAGTAACAATCCTTCAAATCCTTAGCCCAAAAGACTGGGGTACTCACCCTCCACTACAAAAAGATTCTCACAAAATTACCACCCCCAAGAATATCACTATTTTGATTACATGGATGTCTGGCATCATGCATTCTTCTACCAAAATAGTAAGAACCAACATTCCTGGTTCTTTTGTTTCGACTACAAGTTTTCTAGTCCAATTCCCCATTAGTTCCCCAAATGGTGGGTTGGCTTTGGCCCAATTCTTGACATCCTACCAGATCAAATTTTTGAAGCTTTTCATATATTTTGCCAACATACTGAACAGATCCATGAGCAACCAGACCTCCTCGATTTCTTTATCCATTGCCGCCTGGCATGGATCATGTATATATATATATATATATATAGGGTTGTTATTAGCGTAACAAGGGTGGGTTACTTTTCCAAATGTAACAAAAAAGTGAAAAGACTGGTAAGTAATAAAGAATAAAACATTTAAGTATCAATTGGATAGGACAATTTGGACATTTCATTTTCTTCATTAAAAGCTAATACTTATTGTTTGAGTTAAAATAATACCGCAAGCGTACGGGTCAATTGTAGCTACGGGTCGAACACGAGGAGATATACGCCACTCTATTTAATTAACTTAAAAATAATGCAAAGTGAACTAAATTAAAGTGTTAAATTAAACTAATTAAACTAATAAAAATTAATGCATCCTAACTCATAAGCATCTAACAAAATTAAGGGATTAAATTGACGTCTTAACACATGAGCATCTAACCTATCAAACTAACGCAAATTGGAACGAATTGGAAGGAATAAAAATAGAATGCAGCTATACTTCACAACCACATAAACAAAATAACCACATAAAGGAAAAAAAAAATAAAAGAAATAGAGGGAGAAGAAAAAGAATAGAGAGAGAGAGAATGAGATGGAAGAGAGGAAGAATGAGATTGAGAGTTTAAAGAATGCAAACCTAGATGTGCTTGAACCGGATTAATTGAAGAAGCTTGAATGAATACTTGCATGAACTTACCATGGCCTCCTCTTCTAAATCTCCAAGTCTTGTCATCAACATAGGAGCTTAGACTATGAAGCTTTAAACTAAAACTATTACAACCATATTGAAGACATTAAAGCATAAACTAATCCTATTACAACCATTAACTAATCTTATGAAAGCAAAATTAAGAACATGAAAGAACTAATCTAATGAAATCAAACTAAGAACTAAAGTCAAAAATAGGAGAAGAAGAGAAAATTTCACTAAGTGAATGAACTAAAAATTACACTAAAAACTGAATTAAAATTGAATTAGAAACTAATTAAAAACTGAACTAAACAACTAACTTGTTACAAGTCAAAGGGCAAAGGGTATTTATAGAGGAAGAGAGGAGACAAGAGAAGAGGGAAGTGTAGGAGAAATATTCCCTAAGAAAAGAGAATATTCTCTTCTCCTTCCTCTTTTACAATGCCTTGAATCCTAAGAAAAAAAAATAAAAATAGAAAGAAGAAGAAGAGAAGATTGTTTACATAGATCTTCTATTTCTAGAAAAGTAAACTTTCAATTCTAACAAGTGCTTCTTTTTCTTTGTAGATATCTTCTCCAAGCAATAAAATCAAAGCATCCTTGACTTTTCAACTTTTCATAGGTGAGAGAATATCTTTCAAAATAAATCTATCCCAAGTAGAATTCCAAAAGTGCCCTTGAGAAGTTGGAGGAGAGAGAGAGTAAGGATGATGACTAGGATTCCTTCAAGAATAAATAAAATACCCATTCTGTCCTTTAGAAAACGTGGAGCATGGGGTGCTTATATAAGCCTCACCATTATGTTCCTTGCGAAAAATCACCCAAAATAGACCCAAATTTCGTCCAATTTGGAGTTCGGGAGCCTAAGATATCTCAAGTTGAAGTTGGACTGTCCAGAGCCCTCCAAATGGAATCTTTCGGGTAAAGGAAATATAATTTTTGGTTATTGCGTTAAGGCCCCTGGAATCTGAACTTTCGCTTCACTTTGTTTCCGACCGACTGTCAATAATTATAAATAAACCCCTGTAGACCATTTTCCTGTGTCGTTACGGAAACGGCTGTAACTTCTTCGTTTCAATTCGGAATCAAGTGCCGTTTGAATCGTTACGAATCTGACTCGATGGGCTACGTATCCAAGCCATTAGCACCTCTAAATAGCTTAAAAAACATTTCCTTAGCATCATCTCCTCCATTTCACAATAATTCACATAAACCCTGAAAAACACAAGAAAGCACCGAGTAACTCTGTCCAATGTGGTAAAATATATACTTTCTGCCCTAAGATTTCACATATAAATGTGCTCATCACTTATATTATAAAATGACATATTAAATGGCATTTCTGTCATTTAATAACATACACTAGATGATTGACACATTTCGTACTTCCATCCAAAGGTCATTTTTTAAGTGAAAAGTTTTTTCACTTTTCCCTAACATCCAACCTCTCTCTCTCTCCTCTTTCCCTCTCTCTCTCAACTCATCCCACTCTCAATCTAAATCCGATTAAATAATCTCAATCTCAATCTCAAACTCTCTCTCTCTCTCTCTCTCGTGTCATTCTTATCTCATATAAATTGAAGCCAAAGTGAAAAAAAAACCATGGTTCAAAGTATCGTACTGATTTTGCACTTTGCCGATACAATATCCCGATATCGTACCAGTGACACGATATGGACAAGGGGTAAACCTATCAAAAAAACTATTTTTAAAGGAAGATCAAGGGCAAATTTGTCCAATATGGCCGATCCTTGTACATATCGATCAAATACCATATTAATTTCCAAGTCAACCAATACCAAACCAAACTGTCTGATAAATGAACCAATTATGGTTTCAACATTGAGTCCATTTAATTAAACTATTTAAATCGAATTGGACCGTTTAACACTCTTGTACATATATGACTGTGCCAAAATCAAACGAAACCTGTTTAAACCGAAACCACGAAACTATTTAATAAATGGTTCGATTATTGTTTCAACATTGAGACCGTTTAATTAAACGATTTAAATTGAACCGGACCATTTAACACTCTTAGATGTACATAAATGTGTCGAAATTAAACGATTTAAATTGAACCGGACCATTTAACACTCTTAGATGTACATAAATGTGTCGAAATCAAACAAAAACCATTTATCGAAACCAAATCGAACCATTAAAAATGAAACCGTGAAAACATTTAACAAACAGTTCGATTATGGTTTCAAAATTGAGACCATTTAATTAAACGATTTAAATCGAATCAGACCATTTAACACTCTTAGATGTACATGTGTCGAAATCAAACAAAAACCGTTTATTGAAACCAAACCGAACCATTAAAATCGAAACCGTGAAAACATTTAATAAACGGTTCGATTATGGTTTCAAAATTGAGACCATTTAATTAAACGACTTAAATCGAACCGGACCGTTTAACACTCTTAGATGTACATAAATGTGTCAAAATCAAACAAAACCGCTTACGAAACCAAACTGAACCATTAAAATCGCCGTGAAAATATTTAATAAACGGTTCGATATGGGTTCAAAATTGAGACCGTTTAATTAAAAGATTTAAATCGAACCGGATTGTTTAACACTCTTAGATGTACATAAATGTGTCGAAATCAAACAAAAACCGTTTATCGAAACCAAATCGAACCATTAAAAATGAAACCATGAAAACAAATATACATCATACCCAGGAATAGGGTTTACTTGAAAGAAAACATAGCTGAAAATCCAATAGACCTATACCCTATACCCTTATAACCCTAGAGTATAAGGGTTATCGATCCGAAAATTCGACCTTGATGGGTCCATTTGATTAGAGTGTAGGGTTTTACCACGTGTCATGAGTGATGATGTGCCAACTAGGAGTTGGAGTAGCAGAAGGGTGGGTTGGGGTTACAGGGTAGGGTAGGGCAGGGTTGCAGGGGATGAGATGGTGGTGGTTGGGGTCAAGGTTGGAAACAGAAATGGAGGTGAAGGTGGGGTTACGGGTGGGAATGGGGTTTTAACCCTTTCATAAAAAATTTAGTTAAAATTCTTGGGTTTCTTCTATTTTCTAGTGCTACAAGAACATTTAGTCAGTAAAGTCCTATTCTCCACCTGCAAGACCATACAGTATAGTGCAGAAGATGGTAAACTCCAAAGCATCTGACCTTTCCCACTAGAAGGATATACTGTCAAGCATTTATAAGTGTTATAGGGCCAGAAGATGCTAGCAGCGAGTTCTGTAGACAAAAAATCTGAAAATGAAACTCACAACCAACTTCATTTTTGGGTATGTCCAAAAGCTGCCTTTATTTTGCTGAGTTCATAGCATTTTCAGCCATTCTCCACTCACTAAGATCATCTTTGTGAATCCGAGTATTCATGAACGCATTTCTTCCAATACTTAAACAACTGAACTCAACTCATCCTTATGCCTTTATTTTGCTGAGTTCATAGCATTTTCAGTCATTCTCCACTCACTGAGATCATCTTTGTGAATCCGACACAGTATTCATGAATGCATTTCTTCCAATACTTAAAAAACTGAACTCAACTCATCCTTATGCCTTTAGGGATAGAGGAAGAACAACTCTTGCAAGAACCCTCTAAACTCTGACATCCTTCTAAATGATCAATACACAAAATGACAGCATCAGTATGGAGAAATGACATGGTATAAGTTGAAAGCTCTTAATGTAAAATGGAGAAGGGTAAAAAGGGGATTTTCCATGTTAGTGGAACCTGATGAATACTGATACGGTCTTAGATACAGGAGATTGATATAACAGGATTTTTATAACCAACCTCATTTAAACAAAATATGGCTTTTTAACTGCTGGAAAATTACTTTATAAGAAGGGGAATGAAAAGACATCAAGTGTGGGATTAAAGAGGAATTGAAGGGGAATAAAGATGAAGACAAAATCCACAGGTAGGGAGGGGCAAGGGTTGATAGATTTTACAGTAGATCAATGTTTAATTATTCAGTTGAGAGTTATTTTAGAGTAATTGACATGATTTCAAAGCTTTGTGGAGAGATGGGTGAAGAAACTTTGGGTGTGTGTGAGATGGAACATTTGACTGCTGCAATCACTTTCTTAAGGGAATGGAAACGCTATTATTACAAGCCAAGAATCATTAGGTTCAGTTGTGAAACTGGAACCCCCCATGGGGAAAAAATGCCATTAATGGGATACACTCTCCTCAATTTCCGCTGGGACTATAAGTAGGATTTCTGAAAATCGATTTAGCTTCTGGAAACATGAACTAAAACTAGAACTCAATAGGAGTCCCGGTGGGTTCGAACCACCATCTACTAGGTGTAACCCCAGTTGCTCTTCCATTTTGAGCTAAAGACTCACCTACAAAGGCGGGGACTGGTGAAGGTGATACTGAAATGGATGAAGAACAGAGGTGAAGGTTAGACTGAAATGGCTGAGATCGCATCCTTGATCTCCAAAGTTGCTGAATATCACATTTATAGTTCTCAGAACTTCCACATTGATAGTTTTTGTGAACCACAGCTCTTTCTCCAATGCAGCTGCAAGACAATACTTTCCATTACCAATACAACGATTAAACTAGGAAAAAAAAATTTAAGTTAAAAGGACAAAAAAACGAACATGAGAACAGTTATATTTGTTCCAATCTGGAATTCGTTCACAATTTGAAATCTTTCATGACCTACGACTTTGGATGGCTTATGTGTTTATCTTGGAAAGCATGTGAACATTGTAGAAGATTGGTTGGCTATATCATACTTCCAAAACATGTGGTGAAGTCATTAAAATATGTGGCAAAGTCCATTACGAAATTTCTGCATGGATGTCATTCGAGTTTATATCTCTCTTAGGTCCTCTTTATATCTCTCTTAGGTCCTCACCAAGTGAACATATCATGTGGCTTGCAAGGATATTAATGAAAACCTAGGAGCCTTACTATGCTATGTGGAAATCTCAAACTTTGGGTCAGCAGGCTTTGAACCTGCACAATCAACTCTTGAAGAAAACTAAAATGAAATCAAACCAACCCCTCCCCCCTCCAAAAAAAAAAAAATAAATAAATAAAAATGAAGAGACAAGAAGAAGAAACTGTGGTACCCACAAATAATGGGCCCTAGAAAGAACCAATTATTTCAAAATTTTATATTGGGGCTTGGCAGTGTCCAATGCAAAATTTGGCTTTCCAAGACAATAACCAAGCCTCCATAGGGGTTGTCAAGTGTCAAGCTCATCTAAAAATATGACAGGAAACAAATCAAAAGTTTAGACAAAAGAACATCCACATTTGAATAAAAAAATTCAATGCTGTCAATAGACTATTAAAAACCACTGAAAGTATATCCTTTCGTAACTTATTTGAAAATATGAAGTATAATTTGTATGGGAATAAACATATCCAATCAATATAATAAGAGCAAGCATGAATTGATAACCTGACAAATCGTTAATTACAGAAACAGAAAACCAAGTTCATATTTCAGAAGGGCCTAAACAGCAAGTATAAAAAACTTTACAAGTTAAAAGTTAAATTAGTTCCCGAGACAGAACATTTAGAAATTTGGAGAAAAACGAAAAAAAAGTTTTTGAGTCCCAGATAGGATTGAGGTCAAGATCATCTGGAATATATGATGCCAAAATATAGAAATGAGTGAGAAGATACATAGAATAAAACAGTGAAGCACAACAAGAAAGAGATGTCATTCAATAAAAATTCAGTTCCCACAAGACAGCTTAAATTCCTTGAGAGCGTTGTGCTTCACAGGCAAACCTGACTCAGAAATGAAACCTATTAAGTAGTTCCCAACACTGTGAAGTTCAGTTCCCACAACATCACTTACCCCCAAATAGTCCTTAGGAAACCACTCAACCATAACTCTAGGGACAGTAGTAAAAATAACCCTCCTCCCTGTTGAAGCCAAAACCTCATAAGCCTGAAGGTTTAAATTCTAAAAGAAAAACTTGGGCAAGACAGCTCTTCCAAAAACAACAAAATAGGACAAGAAAGAAGCAATAAGAAGGCTCTAAAAATGCTACCACCCTCAAAGGCAACCAACATGAAATAAGGAAAGAAAGACTGAGACCTTAATAAGGTACCATGAATGTCACAAACTAAGGTTTGAGAAGCTCTACATTCCAAACTGCATTTGGTCACACTAGGGAATGGAGAAGCTTGTTGTGATGATTTGAGAGATAGCTTTCTATAAAAAAACCCATAATACTTTCTGATCTTAGTGGCTGCTAGTTAACATGGAGTGGCCAAGAACTAGTATAAAAGCCAATCTACAAGCTTGAGAAGAACCAAGTGAAAGACCATGGTTTTTAGTCTCGAAGAACTGGTATAACATTTTTTGCATGTTAGGAAAACAAATGGATAGCAGAGTTTGAATATGATAATCTAAGGTTGAAGGTGGTATTGACCTCTCAGCACCAATATAATATGAGAATGGGCTAAACCAAGGGCAGGGCTGGGTTGAATTGGGATTTCATGAAGGACTTGCAGGTTAGATATGCTTTCTTGTGGATGTGGGCTGAGAGAACATGCTCAGGTTTCCATTGTTTGCTTTAAGGCTAGACTTTAAAAAGAAGGGAGCTGTTGAAGTGAGTTGCAAATGTTAATGGAGTTTTGGGGCTATTTGAGATTCTGGGTTTCTAATTTTTGGAGCAAAACCTAATCACAGTACTGTAGGAACAAATGGGCTCAAGAAAAGTGATTGGTGTTTAAAGTATAAATAACAGATGGGGTCAAGAAAAGTGATTGGTGTTTAATCTATTAATACAATTCGTGGGGTTTGCCTCACGTTTTAGAAACCTAACCTACCATTTATGATCAACAACCTAGTAATAGTCTCTAGGATCTTGTTGTTGAACAGTAACTTTGAGGAGAATTATATTATTGAATGAAGCTTGTTTCTTTCATTACAAATGAGAAGCCATTTATAGGCGAAGCAAAACAAACTATTACAAACTAACCATAGTTACTTTAGACAAACCATAGTTACTTTAGACAAACCATAGTTACTTTAGTCTGTGTCGGGTCCACTGTCGCTGGAATAAGGTACATGATTCAGAATATGATCAATCTCAAATTCCACGTGGTGACGCATGAGGTGGTGGATGACAGGATGCTGGAGCTGATTATTGACCTGCCAGGCTGTATCAGTGGAACTAATAATGGAGGCTGGTAGAGTGGAGGGGTCCACATCATTATGAAAACACATGGTGCGCATGAAGTCCAACCAAGCTGCTTTGATGGTGTCATCGTCATCGTGATGGGTAAAGATGTCATTGTAGCTGGTTCCATGGAGGACGTATGAGGGATCATAGGCTACCAGATGATGGTCCAGAACAGGAGGGGTAACCATGTCATGGTGGATGAAATCCGGAGGGCGATGGAATATGTAGGTGACAAAGAAGTCATGACCAGTGAGGTCTTGAAGCATGTGGATCCATTGCGAGATGGGAGCAAAGAGGCGTAGGAAATAGCCAAATACTGGAGACGCTAGAGACGAAAGAAATAGGTGCCAGTAGGGTTAGCAAAAACAGCTGAAACAGTATGGAGATAGTGTAGGAGGCTGGGTTTGCTGAAGGTGATAACAATCTTGTGGACTGTTAGGAGATGCCAGAAGAAGACAACACAGTCTTGGTTAAACATGGTTGGGACTCGGATAGTAAAAGGGGTAAGGAACGGGTAATCTGGATGACAAACAACCCAGTCAAATTGGAGGCCATTTTTGTGGATTATGGCTGCAAGGGTAGACTGGTAAGTTTGAGTGCTATTACTCTTCAAAGTGCGGAGAGAAATATCACATAAAAGTGGTGGAGGAAGGGCTGGGAGTAGGGATGTTAAAGGGTCGGGTGGTCCGGAGGAGGAGGAAGAAGATGCACCAGGGTAGAGGGGCATACATAGAATGGGGACAGGTGATGAAGCAGGGGTCTTGGTTCTTGATAGGAAGTCAGCCAGAACATTTTCTTTACCTTTGATGTGTTTGACTTTGAAAGACCACTGAGAAAACCATCGTGCCCATCGGAGGAGCTGGGGCTTGGGGAGGATCTTCTGCTTGAATTGAAGCATCCTTGGAAAAGAAGTCATGTCCATTTCGACCTGGAAAGTATGGCCAATGAGGAAGAATTGGAATTTCTCAATGCCACACCGGACTGCCAGGATTGCTTTGAAAGTGGAATGGTAGTGTCGTTCGGAAATTTTGAACTGTCCACTGCGATATCCACAAACTTTCCTGGATTTATCTGGGGTTTCTTCAAGGAGGATTGCAGCCCACTGGGTGTCGCTTGCATCAATTTGAAGACCAGTAGATGGAATCTGCAAGGTGGGGAGAGACTGTGCCATGGACTTGAGAGACTGAATAGCTTTGGTATGAACTTGGGACCAAGGTGGGGGATCCTTTTTGAGAAGATTGTGAAGAGAGCTGGTGTGTTGGATTTGCCTTGGTAGAAACTCAGTCATGTAGTTAACAATGCCAAGGAACTGCTGCAATTGTCGCTTTGTGAGAGGACCATCGAAAAATTGAAGGAGAGATTTTTCAATGTGAGGCTGGAGATCAAACTTTCCTTTGTCAATGATGACTCCTAAGAAATTAACTTTGGAGACCGCGACTTCCATTTTGCTAGGGGAAAGCATAATACCTTACTGAAGAGTTATTTCGAGGAACTGTTGGAGGAGCTGGTAGTGTGCTACTTCTGTTTCGGAGAACAGGAGAATATCATCAATGTAAATAAGTGTCTGAGATTGAATAGGTTCGTAGATCCGGAGCATGACCTTCTGGAAAAGGGATGGTGCTACCTTGAGGCCAAAAGGCATGACTGTCCATTGGAAATGATATCCTGGAATGCAAAACCCTGTTTTAGGACGGTCATCTGGATGTATTCCGAGCTGGCAAAAGCCTGCCTTGAGATCAAACTTGCTGAAGATGGTTGCTTTAGAGAGTTGAAGTAGGAGCGCTGGACGAGTAGGTAACGGAAACTTGTCATCTGCTAGAAAAGCATTGAGGGGCTAATAATTGATAATAAGTCTGAGTTTTCCACGAGTCTATTCAGCACGTTTGTTCACGTAGAAAGCTTCACAAGCCCAAGGGGAAGAAGTATGCTCAAGGAGATTTTGTACTTGGAGAAGGGCAACTTCCTGACGAGCCATTGTGAGATGATCAGGCTTCATTCCTAGATGGCTGGCTTTGGTAGGATTGGCATCTTCATTTTTCTTGAAAGGAAGACGAATGAAGAATTGGGGATTTTGCCATAGGGGATGATCACACTTTGTTAGGAACTCTGTGTGGGAGCTTGCACTACACTGAGAGATCAACTGTTGCTTGATATCTGCAAGAGGAGCTGTTAGCAAAAGGGTGGTAACATTTGTCTAGGGAAGGAATTGCTTTTTGTGATTGAGTCCATGGACGCTCCATCGGAGATGAGGAAGTCGACAAAGGAGGTCGAATCCAATAAGAGCATCACGACCGGGGAGAGAAGAGCCTAAAACTGTATGGCTGAGAGTGAGGGTTGGGAAAATCTTAAAACGAATCGGGCCTTTAGAGATGAGGTCAACAGAGAAGGTCTTTCTGTCAGCAGCAGTGAAAAACTGCTTGTGAGGTTTCCAAAAATAAGAGGGTAAGACATGAGGAGCTAAGATGGTCATGGAACAACCAGTGTCGAAGTAGCCAATGACCTTGACTGGTCGCTCCCAAGAAGTGGCAGAGATATACAAGGGAGCTTGAGGGAGAGGGGTCTTGGTAACAGCTACCATAGGTGTAGCAATTGGATGACAATGAGGGAGAGATGGGGGATCACTGGGTATAATTGGGTAGATGAGGTCAAAGCCATTGGACTCGGAATCGGAAGAGGAGTCGAAAACATCATGGTTCTCAACAGCAATTAACAAGTCCGGAGAAAATTCATCATCAATAGAATACAAAGATTCTATGTCTGCATCTCTGTCATCCTATATGGAGAACTGGGTCAGCATGTGCACAACATAACTGGTCAACCCTCTGGTCAATTGGATCAACCACTCCAATCGACCGCTACTGTTGTCATTCCAGATTTGAGTCTGGCCTTGGTTTAAAACCTAAACCAAGGGTACCCTTGGACTCCATATCCATTTAAACATTCATTAATACTTGCTTTTGATGCAATCAATCTTAGGAAGTAGTACTTTCCTCGACGAGGAGTACTGGAGTACGATCGAGAACCAACAAGCAGTTGAACAACAAGATACTAGACAAGGTGAGTGGAATTACATCATACATGTAGGTGTAACATAACTATGGGTGTATGGCAAGAAGAATAACTACTTTACCTTTTTCTTATTTAAATCCTTATGTCTTATTGGAATTACATGAAGGTAATTTACATTGTTTTCTTTATAAATTCTTATTTCTTATTGGAATTATATTGAGAACTGTTGATGGAATACTTGTATAAAATTTCTAGTCTAGATGCTGTAGCCAGCTCGGAAACAAGGCTGGTGGTGGCCCGTAGAGTAGGATGTAGGGCACTACCTTACTCGTACTATGTCATATAGAATACATATGGTTAGGGTATTGGTCATCTCCTGTGCTACGAACCCTTGCCATGGGTTAAGGTGTTGGATACCAAAATTGTGTGAGGTCAATGTCTTGAAGGGGCATTGGTCATTCACTAGACTCATTGGGTCATTAGGATAGGTGATGTCGGTTGTTCCACCAGTCAATAGGGCTGGTGGTAGCACAGTGGTAACCTAGAGGGTCGATCGGGCTGACCTTGGGATGAGATGCTAGAGCCGACTGATTTTCTCTGACAACTCAATGGGTGTATCGCGGGAAGGGGTTAGAAGCCTGCACTAGGGATACACACATTGGGGATTGTAGTAGCTTTTCACCTACTGTAGTTTTATTGTTAGGTGGATTAATAAATATAAATGAATCTCATGCATATAGACTCATGGTTGTGCTTGCATGTGTATGCATGGTATATATTTCATTCACAGGCTCGGTAGAGCACAAGCTCGGTAGAGCTCACACTCTTGCATATTTTCTTTTAGATGATACTATAGGTGGACATCTCGATGGTTGGGAGACTCATTTTGCTGCAGAGTATGATGGTGATTATGACCATTTGGGATTGGACCCCAAGGGAGGTTATCCCTCTTGTGCGAGTGATTAGGGTGGCCCTTGAGGACGATCCTTCAGGGATGGGCAACATACTAATCTAACCTTTTAGGGGCTCTTTTGGGTAGATGGGGTCTACTAAACCCCCCTTCTTTGTATAGCTTACTCGGGATCTTAATGTTGTAGCCCTCTTTTATATTTTGTAAAGCTACTAGTTAGAAAAGTATTGCATGCATGATCAAGTGGTGAAATGGAACAGTAAACAATGTACAATATATATCTGAATGTTTAATGATAAGATTTAGCTTCTGCAGCACTTTGTATCTCTTTGATTATCCATTATTATGGGTGTGTGTTTGTGAGTTATATTAACTGCTTCTGGATCCTGGGAATTTAGCTGATGTTGTTATACATTTTGGGTCACTTGCCCAATCCTCCTAGGGGTGGTTTGGGGTGTGACACCATAATCCATCAAAGGCAAATCCTGTCGTTATAAGGTGGGGAAACCCCCCCCATCTAAGGACCGCGGTACTTACACTATCCGAACCTACAACCAAAGTTCGAATTAGCTTGGGTTTTTGGGCATGGGTGTAACAGTTTTCCTCTCCCCTTAGTTCTACCATGCAAGGTTGAAAGGAATCCCAACTCTCATTTTCCTAAAGTGATTGGGAAACTAGTTGGTGAAATAACTTGGTTTGCATGCTAACTTACTTCCAAAAAGGGAAGGGGTAGAATCTAAAGGGACTTTGTGATATTTTAATTATAGTCAATTTCATTTATCCAATAAAGATAATGACCATAAATAAAATATCAACAACCTATTGTAATTTCTCAATTGTATGTCATGCATAATTAAACTCTTTAACTTGCAGATAAGACCCTCCACTAAACAATATCTCATGATGGACTATAGGGCATGTAATTAAATATTGTCAAACCCTAATCCATCGTACATATATTTAATCAGAGATCATGTGATTATAATCGGAAGACCAAGAATGTGAATAAACATTATTTGAAATAATATACTAATATGTCGAATGAATAGAAATTAAATTTTGTAAACAATTTACAAAAATGTCACTGGATCTAAATTTCAGTCTGATTGGTCACATGCATTCTCTCTACTTGATATTCCCCTATCAAGGGTAGTGGATTCCATGTTGAGCACATCTCTTTCATCCACGATGCAGCATCACGAATCTAAAACACCGATATATAGTTCTTATGACATTAACCATTGGTGTACCAAAACCCGCAATGTAACATCGTAAC
The DNA here is from genome assembly GCF_018873765.1 of Telopea speciosissima. NCBI lineage: Eukaryota > Viridiplantae > Streptophyta > Magnoliopsida > Proteales > Proteaceae > Telopea > Telopea speciosissima. The sequence goes on along the minus strand of NC_057926.1, from coordinate 23,684,915 downwards.
GATAAGGATCTCTCAGGTGAAAGGGTCACTGGTGACGGGTACACATCTCTCCTTAATACAACATACAGTAACACATGTGAGAATTTGTACCAGATTCTTTTCTATACACACACATTATGTGTTACACCCACACCCCAAATATCCCCTTATACCCTGGGGCAATTCAGACCTTACCCAACGGGTAAAGCCTTATAGCCATGGTCAGCACTGATGACCTTAAACTGAAAATACTATAATGAGAACCCCCTCGAAGATCTGGAAGTGTGGGCTAAATCCTGCCATTTTCCTTGAAGTTTGGGCCATGACAGCAGCACCGGAGTCACGAATGGACTCACTGTTACTGAATTCGTTCAAGGATCCGCCCGCGCTGTCATCAGCGTTTTTGGGTTACTTTCCCTATGGGACCCACACCCTCGTGTCCCAGACACCTTAATTGAACCCTTGGACTATGTGGACCCCTACCTTTGCCATGGATTGGTTATTTGGACCATGAACGTGGGCCCATAAGGCCTAACTTAAGTAATTAATGGGTTTCATACACCCTAGCCTAGACCAACCAAGACCTAAGGGCCATGACTTGGACCAAACATGGCCTAATGCCTAACCCAAACCCATTTTAAGCCTTAGGGATTAAAACACATCCTATAGACCCCTAACCAAACACACCCTAAAGATCCTTCTACCCCCTTAAAGCTAAAAGAATCCCTCCCATTCACTTATATCTCTCCCTCCCCAAAACCATGGAGGAGAAGAGACAAAAGGAGAAGAAGGAGGAAGAAAGAGGGAAGAAGTATGAGTGGAAGAGGAATGAGAGGGTAAGGGAAGAAGGTGGGAGCTATACCAAAATGGCTGGCTGCCCCACATCTCCTTCTCTTATTGACCGAACCAAGAAGGAAGAAGAACGTAATGGAGAAGAGATGGAAAGGAAGGGAGGAGAGCATGAAGGCTCACCTAGCCTTGGACTCCACTCCTCCATTGGAGGATCTCACCAAGGTAAGCTCCCCAAACCTAGTTCTCCCCTTTTTCCCTTTGATTTTGGTAGAATCCTTAAGCTTGGACTAACCTAGAGTTCCATTTGGGACTCAAGGTGGAGCTCGGTCCCTAGTTGGAGCTCTAATGGAGCTGACCTAGGTCTGGTTTGAATCCCTTGGTAATGCAATTGCAGCCATTATTGGTGAACCTTGTTTTTGGACTTGGAAACCCAACCCTTGGACCCCATTTGAGACCAATCCTTGTGGATCTTGAATCCATGAGCTTAAGCCTAGGTCCTAGTGACCCTAAGAATGCTTAGACACCCCTCCCATGTTCCTGAGATACAAAGGGGCTCCAAGCTCCAAGCTGGAGCTGAAACTCCTTGAAATCTTGGAAGAGACTACCGACGGATGAAAAATTGGATCCATCTATCATGGTCGTCAGTCCATCCAGTGTAAACCCTGCGTAATGGCCTGAGCGGACAAAGGCATGGGTTCACTCTGCTTGCCTCCGCCCGAGGCCTGTTGCTCTCGGGTCTGTCTCAGGAATCGAACAGATGCAGGGGAGGACCCAAGAAGCACATCCGCCCATGGATCCGCTCCCTTTTATGATTGCCTCAGGTGTCGAATGCATGCATGACTGGATTCAACTAAGAAGTTTCGCTCGTGGGTCTACTCGCTCTGCTTTTACCTTTTGGCCTGAACGGAGTCAGGGGCAGATTCACCTCTGCTGAGACCGCCAGTGAGTCCGCTCGTGCTGTCTTGGTTGAAACTTGATTTTAACCTTGGGGCCTAGCATGGGACCCTTCTATACCTGCTTTAATACTTTCTTTTGTATGGTAGGCTGGTGCACCGGTGAGATTCATGTGAACCACGCCGGATGATGCCCGATGCTCGGGGAGATTCATGTAATCACGCCGAGTGACACCCGAGTTAGGTGAGTGGGTTCTGGGTGACTTTGCTGGGTTTGAATATTATATAATTATTAATATTAAGCATGCTATGGTATATTTATAAGCATGGTGCACATTGCATTTTATTCAATTGTGAACTGTTGAGAATGTGATAGTATGCTCACCATTGTATTGGGCTACGGTGCCGGGTGTGCCGGTATCGGAGCCCCAATTTATTTAAATTATGAAAATTGTTGTATGTGATCCTAAACTGTATGTACCGTGCCATGCTGGTACCTGGGTACTAGATGGAATGGGATGTTGATGCACCCGGAATACCTCTCGGGACGATAGGACCTGCATATAGTATATCTGTGGCTAGGATGCTTATTCCCTTATGCTACGACCCTTGCCAACAGGGGTTTATGTGTTTGATAGTCTGAGCACCTACTGTCTGTGGTGGGAGAGGCCGGGGCAAGGGTAGTGATGGCTATCAGGGTTTGCCATTGGGTGGTCATGATGGCTTTTACCGGCGCAGGTCCTCTCGTGATAATTGAGGTCTCACTGGGGCGATAGGATAAGTGACCCTCAGTGTTTCCCGAGTTAGCACATTAGCATATACTTGACCGATAGATTTGTGTGTTAGGTAGAAAATGAATCTAACATTAGCATGCATCATTCTGTTCGATATTAATTATGTGATGTATGCGCACTCCCCTTTGCTCCCTCACTAGCTAGTGTAGCTAACCCGTTGTACAACCTCTTTTTAGGTTATATGCAGATAGCCTCTTGATGAGCACCGTTGGATGCGAATCAAGTGGAATTGTTGACCGTGGCTTGGATGTAGATGTACACCCAAGGATTTGTGCCCTTGGGCAACTATTGTTTAATTTCTGTATTCATTCCAAAACCATGTATAAACTGTATGTTTACTTATTAGGAGAGATTGAATGGTTACGAACACTGTTAATGTACTATATGTTATCATTAGAGAACCAAGGCTCTATAATTTCATATATTTGAATTTAATTTTGCTTCCGCTAACTCTGTGATTGGAACGATTTATTCCTTTTAGTACATTCCTTTTTGTCATCATAATGTGATGACAGGGTGGACTGTGGCTTGAGACACTGCATCTGTGATCCTGATAGGTGTTTGGATGATGTGTGATTATCCCAATCATACCCCTATGTGGCAAATTATCTTACATCGGGATAGGGGCATAACAGAGTAGTATTAGAGCGATGATGCTCTACACCGACCATAGTCCGAACGCAACCACTTAATTTACTCTCCACAGATTAGGTTCTAAATTAAAAACCTCAGGAACATAAATGACTATGTGCAGACTTAGGGAGAAGACTGATATGAGTGGAAACAAGAATCTAGATTAGGATAGATAACTTGGAACCTAGAATTTGAAAACATAGGCTGTTAAGCTATAATTATGTAATTGCTTGGTTGAGTCTTAGATAGATACTAGATGGGTAGATATAAGTTATAATTATGATCAGTAATGGATTAAACTTGATCAACCATAATAAACCACAATTATCTAAAAGTGGGAATTAATTTTATATATATATATATATCTATAACGCCAAATGCAACTGTTCCAAAGAATTTAATTTTTCCTAGGAGCAACTAATGTTCTTCGCCATTTGACACCTACAATTCTATTCTGCTTAATCTAATTCTTCGAATCCAACCGTGATTGTATCCTTTCCTGTTTGGGCATACCTATGCCCTCTCTATTTTAAATTATCCAATTTCACCTATCTGACGCAAGACACCTGACTTCAATCAAACAAGATTAATAGATACATCTAGTAGTTCTAAAAGTTGTTAGATTGTTCACACTGTCAGACCAAAGGAAGAAAAGAAGTGTAGGAAGCTAAAGGAAAATAAAAAAAGAAAATTGTTCCACAGAGTACCATCAAGGGCAAGAAACTAAGAGAACTGATAAGGATAATTTCTGAGAATTTTCAGAGGAAGAGCGGAGCTAATCGTCAGCACTGGCGTCACCACCGCGACCGAGGAAGAAGTTGATGTTGTCTATTCCTCGCTCGATATCCGCCATACGCCAAGCTTGGGCATTCAATTGTTTCCTGATCCTGTTGAAGCCATCTGCCACTCGCACACCCAGCCACTTGATGGCCATTGATAAATCATCACCTCCCCCCGTGATCTTTGAGGTACCTGCTGCAAGTGATTTGGGACCTCTGAGCTCAGAATCGGCATCACTGTCATTTTCCTCATCATCTTTGATTCCTTTTCCCTTACCATGCTGAATCTGTCCCCCCAACACTATTGTAAATAGGGTATAGGTTCATCTCTCACAGCGCATCAAACTCGATAGGCTCCCGAGTGCTTGAAGTCTTGGGTTCCTGATCAAGATCAACCTCGAAGCAGAGGAAAACCCATGTGAGTAATCGACCGTAGGGCAGTGCGTGCTGTCAAGTGGAATCCATAACAGTGCAAGCCATGTGCTTCATGATTATGTAAGGGAGACAAACAGGTTAGCCAGTATACAGGGAGTGAGCTAATACCACGGACATCAGAGAAGGATTTGTACTGCTCGCCTTGGAGGGAACCAGATTTGTTTTGGCAATGAAAATAAGAACCCGCTGTGAAGGAGAAAACTTGGAGAGATCTTTATTCTTCTTGTACCTGTTGTTGGTCAGAACTTGAAACAACTTCTTACTCTCTTCCGGGTGCAGGCCTTGGTCTGGGTGGCTGTCCGAAGAATAGTAAACCTTTTTCCCTTCTACTGAAACATCAAGGATGATTCCCAATTCTTCTGTGGTAAAACTGATGGCGACCCCTTTTACTGTAGTAGTCAGTCTAAGGTCACCATCCTCCCCCTCAGTCAACAGCAATTTTGAGTAGAACTCTCTGATTAGAGCAGGGTAGTAGAACTCAGGCAGAACGCATGTTGGACCATTCCAACTTCTCAAATCTAGTCTCCACCTGGTACGCTAACATTTCTTCCACGGTTATGTCCCTTTCCACGAGGATTCTCCTGCTAAAGAGACATCCCCGGAGTGTCCCTCTGCCCCTCTAGTGGTCAGTCGAGACACCCGGTGGGTGATAGGAATGGCAGGCACGATGGTAGTGTCTCTCTCTATTTTGGGGGCCATGAGGTCACCTGCCCATACGAAGCAACACCAAGAATGGTAACAAGAAGGTAAGCCAAAATGGAATAATGATATATGAGATTGATAATGAGTTGGAAAAGTAAAATGCCCAATTGATATGGAGATGATTTGAATGAAAGACTATGCATGATGAGAAATCAAAGGAGGAATGCATATAAATGTGATGTATAGTGATAATATGTATAATGGGAACGTAGAAAATCATTGGAAATGCATTCGGAGAAAAGAGAATGAAATATGAGAAGAGAAGATAGACTCAAAGGATTTTATCTACTATTGTGTAAATGTATAAGGATGTACTTGATGGTATATCAATGAGATGACTTAGTCAAGTCTAGATACATGTAATGGATTATGTATGAACTTGGAAGGTTTCTCAAGCATGAAAGGATGGGAGAGCTTATTCAATCAAGAATGGGAACTAATCCAAGATAATTAACTAAATAATAATAAACAGTCTATAAGAAGCCGTTCCTATAGTGCCATTGATCATTAGAACATGACTCCCAACCCAAAAGCCTTAGCCTAAATCGATTTTGGCATGAGCATGGTGTATATGGCCATAAGAATGTAAGCAAAGTCAAGACATGATCATACTTGGGATGATTTATCAAAAATCCAAGGAGAAATGAAAGAGAAGATGAAGAGACACAAGTGAAATCTCTCAATGAGAAGAATAGAGAATTGAAAGGAAAATGGAGAAGAGGAATTTTACCTTAATCAAATAGGAAGTGATCTTTAAGGCTTGAACTTGCAAGAGAACTCCTCAAGAAATTTGTAGAGCCTTTCTCCCTCTCCCTACGGTTGTGTTTGCTTTGGAGCCAAAGTGAGTTTTGAAACTCATGGTTTCTGTTTTGTTGAAATTCCTCGAACGGACGAACGAACGGAATCAGTTATCGTGACTCCGCTCATCAATCCGCCCCGCCTAAAATTTGAAAGTTATGATTTTATAACTGGCCGAATCAATGAATGGATCCACCGCTATGAGTCCACCCGTAGATCCGATCGATTCATATTCTCTCAGACCTTTGATCTTCTGAGGACGGACGAATGAACGGATTCGCGTTCCGTATCCGCCCATTAGTCTTCTCTCCCTATCGTGCGAGGGAAATACAAACGAAACCAGGGCACTGATGCCGCTCGTGAGTCCGCTCGCTGTTCTTTTGGGATTGTGATCCCAGACTTTTGAGACCTTTTGACCAACCCTTTGTATGATGATTTAATGTCTATACCCTAGCTTGGACACCCAATTTCTTGGCCCATGCATGATTAATTGCTTGCCTTAGGTGCAAACCATGATGTCTATATTCTTGGGCCTACATCGGCAAGACCAGCTGATAAGGAATGACAGGCAATGGAGTGCGATGTGACTCCCCTCTTACCTAGAAGAGAGGAGAGTTACTCTTGAGAATGAAGACCCTTAGATCCCGTGAGCTGATGGACTCAGACTTTACGGATAGGAAGCCTAACCCTGGGGGTAGATATTAAGTAAGGAAGTGATGGGCTGGCTTGGATTGGTTCATTCGAATGAGCCATAGGGACCATGTGTAGCTGAAGGCCATTTAGGACACCTTGAGTTAGTGATGACTCTATTTGTACTTTACTTGGTTCTTCCAAACCATGTTTAGACTCATAGAGGCAGTCCTACACCGTGGGTTGATCCTCCAGAAAGACTTAGCAAACCATACTCGAGGACTCTTGTTCTTATGATTTAACCTAGATGACAGATACGCCCATAGGAATATGAATGTAATTCTTGAATTTTTGCCTATGAATTTGTGTGGTATATGTATAAGTTTAGACTCATAGAGGGAGTCCTACACCGTGGGTTGATCCTCCAGAAAGACTTAGCAAACCGTACTCGAGGACTCTTGTTCTTATGATTTAACCTAGATGACAGATACGCCCATAGGAATATAAATGTAATTCTTGAATTTTTGCCTATGAATTTGTGTGGTATATGTGTGTATATATATATATATATATAGATATGTCCCTTAAGACCTTGGACTTGTGTGGCTAGAGTGATTCTCTGCCACTACAAGTATGACCTTACCTAGGCCTTATTGTGATCACCTAGTTGAATTTGGACCCTTGGTCATGTTGATCACAGGTTAGTAGTAAATGGACTTAGTAATGACTGGGTAAATTAATTAGCATAAGTTGACTTAGACCTACCATAGAGGGTTGTTTGGCTCTCGAAAGAGAACCATAAAGGACTTTTTCACTATGAGATGGGTTTATAGACCTTGAAAGTTGAAACTAAAGGATACAACAAGACCTTCTCCAACGACAGCTATGAATGGAGTAATGGGTCACCAAATGCGTTCCCTCCATGTTGGGAGTGAACAATAGGAGATTTCATCAATATTCTAAATCATTTTAGAGCTGGGAGAGGTAATGAGATAACCAGAAGTGAAAGCATTCAGAGTGTGAACCCTATAGTGAGGACTGGACAGGTTGAGTCCTGTAACCCAAGTGTGACCAAAGTTGTGAGGGTCAGAATGGTGCCCTATGCACTAGACTAAACCACTAGGAACAAGAAAGTTCCCTAGATTTTAGAGTAAGTGATATCCTTTGACCTACTGGTATATTATGACCACCAGCTCTAAAAGTTAAAATTGAGCTAGGGCATTGTAGATCACACCCCTATGGTAATGTGACAATGTGAGGAAGAGAAGTATAGAACCGGACCTGCTATGTCAATTAGACACTACCTTACCTCAACCCGACCTTGACTTAACTCCAGTAGTGGGTATTTGGAGGTATTGTTGTTCAGCAAGCCTTCGCCTTGAGACCCAGGTCACCTCAAATTTTGAGGACAAAATTTTTAATAAGGTTGGGGGGATGTTACACCCGCACCCTAAATATCCCCTTATACCCCGGGGCAATTCAGACTCTACCCAACGGGTAATGCCTTATCACCATGGTCAACACTGATGACCTTAAACTAAAAATACTATAATGAGAATCCCCTCGAAGATCTGGAAGTGTGGGCCAAAGCCCCACCATTTTCCTTGAAGTTTGGGCCATGACAGTAGCACCGGAGTCACGAACGGACTCACTGTTACTGAATCCGCTCGAGGATCCGTCCGTGTTGTCATCAGTATTTTTGGGTTATTTTCCCTGTAGGACCCACACCCTCATGTTCCGGACACCTTAATTGAACCCTTGGACTATGTGGACCCCTACCTTTGCCATGGATTGGTTATTTGGGCCATGAACGTGGGCCCACAAGGCCTAACTTAAGTAATTAATGGGTTTCATAGACCCTAGCCTAGACCAACCAAGACCTAAGGGCTAATAGGCCTAAGTGAGGTTTGAACCCAACCCAAATAGACCCTAACTACCTAAATAGACCTAAGGGCCATGACTTGGACCAAACATGGCCTAATGCCTAACTCAAACCCATTTTAAGCCTTAGGGATTAAAACACATCCTATGGACCCCTAACCAAACACACCCTAAGGACCCTTTTACCCCCTTAAAACTAAAAGAATCCCTCCCATTCACTTATCTCTCCCCCTCCCCAAAACCGTGGAGGAGAAGAGAGAAGAAAAGGAGAAGAAGGAGGAAGAAAGTGGGAAGAAGTAGGAGTGGAAGAGGAATGAGAGGGGAAGGGAAGAAGATGGGAGCTATGCCAAAATGGCTAGTTGCCCCACATCTCCTTCTCTTGCTGACCGGACCAAGAAGGAAGAAGAAGGTGAAGGAGAAGAGATGGAAAGGAAGGGAGGAGATCATGAAGGCTCACCTAGCCTCGGACTCCACTCCTCCATTGGAGGATCTCACCAAGGTAAGCTCCCCAAACCTGGTTCTCCCCTTTTTCTCTTTGATTTTGGTAGAATCCTTGAGCTTGGACTGACCTAGAGTTCCATTTGGGACTCAAGTTAGAGCTCTAATGGAGCTGACCTAGGTCTGGTTTGAACCCCTTGGTGCTGTAATTGCAACCATTGTTGGTGAACCTTGGTTTTGGATTTGGAAACCCAACCCTTAGACCTCATTTGAGACCAATCCTTGTGGATCTTAAATCCATGAGCTTAAGCCTAGGTCCTAATGACCCTAGGAATGCTTAGACACCCCTCCCCTGTTCTTGAGATACAAAGGGGATCCAAGCTCCAAGCTGGAGCTGAAACTCCTTGAAATCTCGAAAGAGACTGCAGGCGGACGAACGATCGAATCCATCTATCGTGGTACCGCCCGTCAGTCCGTCCAGTGTAAACCCTGTGTAATGGCTTGAGCGGATTAAGGCACAGATTCACTTTGCTTGCCTCTGCCCGGGGCCTGTTCCTCTTGGGTCTGTCTCAGGAATCGAACGGATGCAGGGAAGGACCCAAGAAGCACATCCGCCCTGGGATCTGCTCCCTTTTATGATTGCCTCAGGTGTCGAACGGATGCACGATCGGATTCAACTAAGAAGTTCCACTCGTGGGTCCGCTCGCTCTGCTTTTACCTTTTGGCTTGGACGGAGTCAGGGGTGGATTCACCTCTGCTGAGACCGCCCGTGAGGCCGCTCATGCTGTCTTGGTTGAAACTTGATTTTAACCTTGGGGCCTAGCATGGGACCCTTCTATACTTGTTTTAATACTTTCTTTTGTATGGTAGGCTGGTGCACCGGTGAGATTCATGTGAACCACACCGGATGACACCCGATGCTCGGGGAGATTCATGTCAATCACGCCGACTGACACCCAAGTTAGGTGAGTGGGTTCTGGGTGACTTTGTTGGGTTTGAATATTATATAATTGTTAATATTGAGCATGCTATGGTATATTTATAAGCATGGTGCGCATTGCATTTTATTCAATTGTGAACAGTTGAGAATGTGATAGTATCCTCACCATTGTATCGGGCTACGGTGCCGGGTGTGCTGATATCGGAGCCCCGGCCAATTTATTTAAATTATGAAAACTGTTGTATGTCATCCTGAACTGTATGTGTCGTGCCATGCTAGTACCCGGGTACTAAATGGAATGGGACTTTGATGTACCCAGAATACCTCTCAGAACGATAGGACCTGCATATAGTATATCTGTGGCTAGGATGCTTATTCCCTTATGCTACGACCTTTGCCAACAGGGATTTATGTGTTAGATAGTCTGAGCACCTGCGGTCTGTGGAGGTGGGAGAGGCCAGGGCAGGGGTAGTGATGGCTATCGGGGTTTGCCACTGGGTGGTCATGATGGCTTCTACCGGCGCAGGTCCCCTCATTATAATTGAGGTCTCACTGGGATGATAGGATAAGTGACCCTTAGTATTTTTCGAGTTATCACAATAGCATATACTTAATCGATAAATTTGTGTGTTAGGTGAAAAATGAATCTAACATTAGCATGCATCATTCTATTCGATATTGATTGTGTGATGTGTGCGCATTCCCCTTTGCTCCCTCACTAGCTAGTGTAGCTAACCCCGTTGTACAAGCTCTTTTTAGTTTATATGCAGATAGCCTCTTGACGAGCACCATTGGATGCAAATCAAGTGGATTTGTTGACCGTGGCTTGGATGTAGATGTACACCCAAGGATTTGTGCCCTTGGGCAACTATTTATCTGTTTAATTTCTGTATTCATTCCATAACCATGTATTAAACTATATGTTTACTTATTAGGAGAGATTAAATGGTTACGAACCCTGTTAATGTACTATGTGTTATCATTAGAATACCGATGCTCTATAATTTCACATATTTGAATTTAATTTTGCTTCCGCTAACTCTATGATTGGAACGATTTATTCCTTTCGGTACGTTCATTTCTGTCGTCATAATGTGATGACAGGGTGGACTTTGGCTCGGGGCACTGCATCTGTGATCCTGGTAGGTGTTGGGATGATGTGTGATTGTCCCAGTCATACCCCTATTTGGCAAACTATCTTACATCGGGATAGGGGTGTGACATTATGTGTACTTACCTTTATGTCCTGAAATCAACATTTCTAGTGACATACAATGTAACAATCATATGAACAAGATGTCTGGTCCTATCCTTAGTTGAGAACCATTTTGGGTAAAAACCCATAAAACAAACTTATAAGCCCATAATTGAATTCATGCAATAATAATAAACTAAAATTAAATTATTTCAAATTAACCGGGTTTAATGGACACAATCTAGCAATAACTGTGTATGTTAGGGTTGCAACTGGGTCGAGTTGGGCCAGGCCTGTTATAATCCCAACCCAACCACCCAAGCCCGGCCCGGCCCTGACTCAAGGTCAAAAATATCCAACCCTAACCCGCCATCATGTTCAGACCCAGCTGACCCTGATTGCCCTACCCATGGGGTGGGGGGGGGAGGGAGATGCATGGGCTGGCCAAGCTAGGAAGAAGAAGATAGGGTCGGTTGGGCTAGGCGGAGCTCAGCCCGAGGCCTCAACCCTGGCCCGGCCCAACCCGACCCTGACTTAGTGTCAGAAATTCCCAACCCCCACCCTCAGGGCTAGAATATCTCAACCCAAGTACTGTTCGGGCTCAGGGCAGGGTCAGGCCGGGGGCCAAACTTGCACCGCTAGTGTTTGCTTTAGCCTTTACTCTTTCCCAATGTCCTTACATTTAAGAAAATGGTAAAATTAAGTTTGTTTGTGGTAAGAGGATGTGGAACATTTTGTATTTTTTTATGTAGGTAATTGTTTGGCTCTTTTTCGGTCACTCAAAATAATTGGTCTACCGTCTGATCGGTCAACCGTAAAGGGTGATATGTCATAGAGAGCGCAAGTGTTCCAGAGTCTACAAGACTCAAGATTTGAGGGGAAATTGTGTGTTTCTGACTTCTAACCAGGAGATGTGAATTCTCCTCCTGCCTTGATTGCTCCAATGACTTTAAATTATAAAGACCAAATTGCAATGCATAAAGAAAAGAACAATCACAATACCAAATGATAGACTTGAAGGAAAACCAATAATTTCTAATGATTTCGATACTAATATATCCACAAAACATACCATCGAGGGAGAATAAAAAAACGAACTTGATGGATAGAATGACCGCAATGGTCAGAGAGAGTTACACTAAGAAAATAAAAATTACGCTAAAGGAAAGTAAAGATAAGTAAATAACATGTGTTTTGATTGATCTAGAGATCGCTTTTTCTTTTGAATTTTGGCATTAATACTTTGCAAAGGCGATGTGGGAGTTTTTAACCATCCCCTCTTAGAGGTTACAAGAACCGTTTACTCCCATGTTTCCTTTGATGGTCCCCAATCCTAGTAGTGTTAGTTACTAGGTGCTTCTGCGGTTGTAACCGTCCTAGCTCCACTAACTTCCTTTTTTTGTAGGGGAATCAGCCTGTTGATCGATCTCCTTTATTGCTCGAATTACATCAGTCTATCATTACCAATTAATTGGTGATTTTAGGGTGTAAACAGTAATATATTACTTTTCTATCATCAAAAATGAAAAGGTAAAATTAAGCAAAAGACAGTGATGAAGTAATAATAAACAGAATTTATTAATTAATATATATAGTTTACAACAAGTATTTTTTTTATGCATTTTTTTTACAACAAGTAGTTGTACATAAAAAAACACATAACAGAGCCATATTAATTGGAAGAAAATACTATGCTTCAATATCACATTAAATAAAAAAAAAAAATGACAATGCTTCAACCATTCTACTGTGTAATTTTTTCCTTCTAAATTCGGTGTTGGCCTTCCATAGCAATACTTTAGTGATATCCAAGTGGAGCAGGGGCTTCCTTTAGTTCATGTCCTTGGTAGTGTATGTCCTGCACCATGCCAATTAAAACAAATCATCTGTTAGTCTCAAGTCTATCTATAATTACAAGATTAAGTTTCCCTCCACTGATAGAGGGCGGTTCACCCACTATTCTTGGGTTCACAAACCCCTCCTAAAGTTTTAATATGTAACCAAGATACCTATTTTCGCCCTCTCCGATTCCACGATCCCATTCATCGTGGCTAGAAGGAAACTTGATCGATTATTATATACCCAAATAAAGCCATTCAGGTTGCACATCATCATAACCATGACCATCTCATCAGCAACTATTATCCAAATCATAGATACATGCCACGTGTGTATAATCTAAATTAAGACAATTCTTCCCCTTAAAAAAACAGTACAACAAGGGAGGCCAACTCCAAGATCCTTACCGATGCGAAATGGTTAACGTCACGATGATGCGCCTCATCAGCCCTCACAACTATCACGACATCACGGAGTGTGGAGTCCGGTGGCATCTGCCAGTAATCGATGGCGATTGCAGGTGCTGGTACATTCTCAATATTACCCTTATCAAGTTCTTTCAAGAACTCGGTGTACGAGTGAATCGCTTCTTCTTCCAAGTATCCAACGACTCGGTGAGCGAACTTGGGAGAGATCATGTAACCCAAGAAGTAAGCATTGAAGAACACTCCTTGAACTGTGAAGACAAGAGCTCGTTCATACCACCTTGGCTGAGAAACCTCCATGAACGTCAAGAGGTGCATTCGTTCGTTCTCTGCTTCTTCTAAAAGAGCTCTAATCCATCCTCCGCTGTGTTCGAATTTCCTAAGAGACTTGCAGTGCAAAAGCATTCCTCCAACCATACCTGGCACGGCTGCCACTGTTTCAAGCATCATAGCCCGGCAACCGTATCGTGTCTGTAGTAAGAGAAAGCTCAAGTTTAGAACTATAGATTAAAGACTCCCAACATCTTCTTAGTTGACTCGGAATGAAACTCGTCCGAGTTTAGGAAATACAATTTTAGTTCTGTCCTTACAAAATAAAATTTATTTCTGTCTAAAAAAAATAAAGAAAACCAACCAACCATACCTGGAAAAAGAGATCGGTTGGGTATCGAAGAACCTTGACAGTCCAGTAAGCTAATTTATCCAAGAAAGTAGTTGGGACGTGGTGTTTCTTCAGATCGATCGAAAGATTCGCTTTGTACGTCTCCCATGGCTTTACCATAACAAAATAAATAATTTTCACAATTAAATAAAAGAGCTGAAATGACAAAAATGCCCGTTCCATTATCTTTCGAAGGACGGACCGGTAAAAAAAAATTAAAAACAAAGAAGCAGCATGTAACATACCCTGAAGCAGCTCCACTTCCACTTCGTGCCATCCTCCTTAGTAATCTTGGAAGGAGCTATGCCCCAGTAGCTAGTGATCGCCTTCTCCTCCGGTTCACCCCCGGCAGAACGGGTTTTCATTTCTTTTTCTTCCCCTTCCTTGTGTAAGGCCAATGTACTTCCATGCCGTACACCAACCGCTGGAAACCTGACCCAGGCCACACTGGTTCGAGCTGGCATGACGGTTGTAGTTGTATGGAAGAAACTAGAAGTTCCGGTTAGAATCTCAGTAGCCGGTTCGTTTAGGGTTGCCGTGGAAAAGAATCGTGGTCCAACCTGCTTTAGCAGCTGACCGGCCATCCTTGAACCCCTCATCATCTCTGTTGCAGAACCCAAACGCAAATCCTAATTACTGAGGAACGGAGAGCCAAAGAAGAACGATAAGAAAAATACGGTAACAAAAAAGATATTGGAAAACGTCTCAGGCAAGCTTTTTGGAGTTTTGTTTTGATGACTACGACGGTGTAAGCTATGGTATGGAGGAGGGTTTATTTGGCTTGAGGTTTGCTTAGGCGCACCTGACATTTCGTTTTAAGGGAAGGCTTGGGCGTTTCTTAGGTTGACACATGGCAGAAGGATATTTGGCAGAGGTAGTCTTACTTGTCGTGGTCATTATTTAGGACTTTTTATAAATGTGAGACCCACTTAAACAGAGTCCGGAAAATATCCCCTCCAAGAACCACGATAGTTCTGGAGCGTTCTTTATAACGAAAATAGCCCTTTGAGAAGGGTATCTAAGGGTAAATGCCGGGGTGTTTTTGTAAAATCAGTTATTTATAGCTGACAGGAATCACAAGACTCAGTGAGGCGGCGAGAGAAGAGAAAAAGATTGTGTAACAAAAGACTTTTGTTTTCTAACGAGAAAAAAATGAAAAGACTTGACTTGGGCGTCAAGTCTTTCTTTGTCTAAGCGCATTTGATTCGGTGTTTTCACCAAATTCTCATAAAAGTTTGTTCTAGAGCATTAATTATTAGGTGAAAAAAAAATTTCTAATCGGCCAGTCAAAATTCAAATACGATAACTTTTTGAGGCAATTACAATCCTACATTTAGCCTATATTTATTGAAATTATCCTACTTTAAACTTTTTTTCTGACATTATCATGCTTTTAAAATTTTACATCTCCTTCTATCCTTATGTTTTTTAATACTTAGATTGTCCTTCTTTTTCACCTTTTAACCTGTTAAATCATGGGAAAAAAATCTCTGTCCAGGAGTGTGGCCTACGCCAGCACTCCCATGATTCTATCTCTTTCATTCCCATGTGAAAAGACACATTTGCCCCCTTATTTTAAGGAGGAGAGAGATAGACACATGGGAGTACTGGCGTAGGCCACACTCCCAGACAGAAAACTGCTTCCCATCTATTTAACCTACCATTCATCTTCTATTTTTTACTATTTTATCATTAAAATAGTAAAAAATGAAAGCACCCACTCACTTCTATCTCTCGTTTTTTACTCCATTCAATTTTTTTGTGTTTTTTCTTCAATCTTTCTATTTAATTACTTTTTTATTCAACATTTCATCTTTGTCGTTCTTCTTCGAACAGATCATGGTTCTAAGTATCGATATCGTATTGCCCGTATCAGACGATATGTATCGATTTTGCTAGTCACTGATACCGATACTATATCGGTAGCACGATACGGAAAAGGAGTAAAATGGCTAGAAAACTCATTTTTTAACGAGATTCAGGGGTAATTTTGCCCCATACAGCTGATCCAGGTTGATACCATATTGGTATCGTATCAGGTTTGTAGGTTACCTATACTTATTCTGATTCCGTGAATAGATTGACTTTCTTCAAAGCACCCCACTTCTCTCTCTTCCTCTTTTTATTCAATTTACTTTTTACTATTTTTGAAGAGAGTCAATCTATTCCATGATTTGAATGCACGGTATCAGAAAGGGTATCAGTAACCTGCAAAACCGATACGATATTGATACTGTATCGGCTGTATCGAGCAAAATTACCCTTGAATCTCCTTAAAAATGAGTTTTTTTTTACCATTTTACCCCCTTGTCCATACTGTGCTACCAATACGGTATCGGTATCGGTGACTAGCAAAATCGATATGTCTTACCTGATACGCTACCGATACTTAGAACTATGATTTGTTCGACAAAGAACGATGAAGATGAGATGTTGAATAAAAAATTAATTAAATAAAAAAATTGAAGAAAAATGGAGTTAAAAAAGGGAGAGAAGAATAAGTGGGTGGGTGCTTTCATTTTTTTCTATTTTAATGACAAAAATAGTAGAAAGTAGAAGATGAATGGCAGGTTAAATAGATTCGCAAGTTACTAGGTGAAAAGGAAGGGCAATCTGGGTATTTAAAAATATGAAGGTAGAAGGAGATTTAAAAATTTAAAAACAAAATAGTTTCAGAAAAAAAGTTAAAAGTAAGATAATTTTAGTAAATATAGGCTAAATGTAGGGTAGTGATAGTAATTGCCCTTAACTTTTTTTTGTCTTGGTCATAAAATACACTGTTCGAATTGCGAATTCCAGCCGGCAAATTGTACTGCTTTCGTAATTTTAATATATATATATATATATATATATATATATATATATATATGTTTTTTGTAAGAAATAATAATTTTAATACTTTTATTTTTTTTTTGGTAAAATAGTAATTTTAATACTTAGTCCTCAAAGAAATGAGAGAGCATGTAATGATGTAAAGATACAATGAACATGTTAAAGCTTCCAACATTTTTTTTTTTTTTTGGAAGAAATTAAAGCTTCCAATATACACCCCCAAAAAAAATTGGGAGAATTTAAGGGAGAAATCAGAATTGAATGTTGACTGCCATGGGCTGTGATACGTACGTATTGGAAAAGTCAATTTTGATTTTCAGTTGTCATTATTGTCCGCTTCTGTTAAACTTTGACAAGGGGGAGGGGGGGGATTGTTGACAATAATTAAGGGAGAAAGTCGAGGGAGGGGGGGAGGAGAAAACAACCGTATGTTGTGAGGTTTTCTTTAGGGATGTTCGACATGTGTCATAGAAAAATTCAACGGTTGGCTTTTCATGACATGCTTATGTTGGTAGTTTCCATTGGCCTTGACTCTCTCTCTCTCCTCTCTCCACTCTTTCCTCAAAACCACTCTTGTCTCTCCTCTCTCCTCTCTCCACTCTATCCTCAAAACCACTCTCAATGGAAACCTCTCTCCACGTAAGTAATTTTTCAATGAAACTGCAACTCTCTCCTCCCTCACGTCTCTCTCCTCTCTCACGTCTCCTCTCTCTCTCCTCTATCTCGGCTCCACTACAGGTACTCCAATATGTGTTTATGTTTTTGTTTTCTTTTTTTTTTTTTTTTTTTCAAAAAACATTTCTGATTGTTGGTTTTACCTGTATGAATAAATAATAATTTCATGTATTAGCAGGTTGCCATAGTTGAGAAGGAAAGCCATGCTAATAACTTCGCAACCTGCTAATACATGAAATTATTATTTATTCATACAAGTAAAACCAACAAACAGAAACATTTTTTGAAAAAAAAAAAACACAAACACATATTGGAGTACCTGTAGTGGAGCTTGACTGATCAATCGTCACTCTTCTCGGGAGTTTTATGGAGGGCCGAGAGTGAACAGTTGCAGATGCCTGAGAGAGGAGAGAGACGAGATAGACGAGAGAGAGCGCCTGGTTGAGGAGATAGAGGAGAGAGAGAGAGGAGAGAGACGAGAGAGAGGAGACGTGAGACTGTGAGAGTTATAGTTTCTCAGTGAAACTGCTTACGTGGAGAGAGGTTTCCATTGAGAGTGGTTTTGAGGATAGAGTGGAGAGAGGAGAGAGAAGAGTGGTTTTGAGGAAAGAGTGGAGGGAGGAGAGAGAGAGAGACTCAAGTTCAATGGAAACTACCAACATAAACATGTCATGAAAAGCCAGCCGTTGGATTTTTCTGTGACACATGTCGAACATCTCTGAAGGGAACCTCACAACCGTATGGGTGAGGGAACCTTAGAGGAAAAAAATCCTCATGGGGGGGTATCCACCTATTTTTATGTGCTTCATTTTCCGCCTGCTCCATTTTCTCAAGTTCTTCTAATAGAGGGGGTGAACCCCATCTGGGCAATGTGTTTAGGCAGAGGTAGGGTGGTCATTTTTACCCCCTCTATTAGAGAAACTTGGAGAAATGGACCTGCCCAAGAAATGGAGCAGATAAAGGTCTGTATGCACCCTGTGTCAGACTTAGTAATGGTGAAATGATCGCCCCACCCCCATGAAGGTCATAATGAATGTTGTCACACGCGCTAGGGTCACGGTCCCTCCTAGAATTCTTGCCATTGATTCATTATGAAATCTGATTTTTATTTTCTATTTTTTGAAAAAAAAAGGCTACCAAGTTGTGTACGTGGCTCCTGCGTCAACATGAGAGCCAATGGGAGCATATGCACAAGCATCTAACACAGTGGACTCATGGGTGTAGGATGGTCATTTCACCCTCCCTATTTCTGGGCATAGGGGCCGTGCAATTTGGCAGTGATCCCCCACCCTTTTTTGAGTAAAAATTAAACATAAGAAACACATAGTCGTTGGGTTGTAAGCCTCTTAGCTCCTTTTTATGCTGGTATATCTAGAGATCCAGAAATGATCTTATCCATAATAGATCCAGCTCCTCCCCTATGGAGGTTAGTAACAAAGCCATTAAAGGAGAGATGGAATTTGCTGAAGCTTTATCGAATGCTACCCCAGTAAGCCAACAAACCGATTGCCTTCCTCCTCCTCCACAAGTCTGGTCACCTCCGTCGGCAGGTTACTTCAAATTAAACTGTGATGCTTCATTCTCTTCGGAAGGAAAGAAGGTGGGTGTTGGCTTTATCATCCAAAATTCTATTGGCGAACCTTTAGTTGCAATTTCCTCTCCGACCTCCTTTCAATCGACTCTCCAAGGAGAGGCTCTGGCCATAAGAGCAGGAATCCTTCAACCAATTGCAGACGGATACGAGATCTTAATGGTCGAATCTGATTTTAAGAATCTGGTAACCATTCTTCAAGATGATAGCAAGATTCCCCTGATTGAGAATCAGCCAATTGTTCAAGATATCCGCTTCATAGTCCCATATTTGCTGGGCTGCTCTTTTGCTTTTATTCCAAGCTGTATCTAACAAAACAGAGAAGACAACAGTGTTTTCTAAGGCTTTCTCAATAGAGAAGCTCTTTGTGAATTACTCTATATATAGAACTGTACAAAAGACTAGTTACAAATGTAGGGTCAGATCTAACTAAAAAGAATCGGTTAGTTACAGATGTAGGGCTCTCCGTAGATAAAGAATGAAGAGAGAAATCAGCTGAACCATGTGAGTGATCTTCAGACGAATGTTCTGGAGTCTGATGTTGCTTTTGTGTAGGCTCTGTTGATGTAGGCTTTGAGTTGTGATGGTTGATGACGTGGTCCACTGAGGTGTCTGTCCCATTACTCCCCCTCAAACTGAGCTGGGACTTAGAAGCCAAGCCCAGTTTGGAGCAAAGAGTGTGAAAGATGGAGCGTGGGAGGGGTTTAGTGAACAGGTCAGCTAGTTGGTGGTGGGAGGGAACAAATCGTGTGACCAAATTTCCAAGGGCTACTTTCTCATGCACAAAATGATAGTCCAGCTCGATGTGTTTGGTTCGAGTATGGAAAATAGGGTTGATAGTGAGGTGTAAGGCACTGATATTATCACAGAATAAAATGGGAGGTTGAGACTGATAAATGCCAACATCATGAAGGAGAAAAGAGAGCCATGTTAATTCAGCTGTTGCAGAGGCCATAGCCTGACATTCAGCCTCCGCACTCGACCGAGCCATAGTAGGTTGTTTCTTGGCACTCCAAGATATACAATTGGAACCCAAGAAGGTACAAAAGCCAGAGGCTGATCACCTGGTAGTGGGGCAACCTGCCCAATCTGAATCAGCAAATGTATAAAGAGAAAAAGAGCTGCGACGAAGGATGCGAAGTCCATGATCAAGAGTGCCATGTATATGTCGCAGAATTCGCTTAATGATTTGGGTTGTGCATATGCTGGCAAACAGTATTAATAGAGTAGGAAAGATCAGGTCAAGAAAGAGTGAGGTACTGGAGAGTCCCAACGATACTGCGGTATAGGGAAGGGTCAGAAAAAGGTTCAGCATCATCAGGAGCAGGGGAAGCCTTGGTGGCCAGAGGAGTAGAGATTGGTTTGATGTGGGCCACATGGCAGCACTCTAGAAGATCTTGAGCATATTTACTTTGAGATATGAAAAGGCCATCTGGGGTCTGAGTTACCTCTATGTCGAGGAAGTAGTGAAGACTACCAAGGTCTATCATGGAGAAAATAGAATTCAATTGTGAAATGAGATGAGAAAGCAAAGAGTTGTCACTTCCTGTGAGAACAATATCATCTACGTAGAGAAGTAAGATGAGAGTATGGCCATTATGATGGTAGACAAAGAGAGAAGAGTCATAAGTACTACAAATGAAACCACAGGTAAGGAGGAAATGACTGAACCGATCATACCAAGCACGCGGGGCTTGCTTGAGGCCATAGAGGGCCCTCTTGAGACAACAGACATGAGCTGGATGAGCAGTATCAACAAAACCAGGAGGCTGGGACATGTAAACTGGCGTGGCATGATAACCATGGAGGAACGCATTCTTAACTTTGAGTTGACGCAAAGGCCAGCCTTTCACAGTGGCTATAGTGAGAACCAGCCGAATAGAACTGGGCTTAATAACTGGACTGAAGGTCTCTATAAAATCAATACCAGGCTATTGAAGGAAGCCTTTCGTAATAAGACGTGCTTTGAGTTGCTCAAGACTACCATCAGCACAAAGTTTAGTTTTAAAAACCCACCGGCACCCAACAATGTTCTGTGATGGAGAAGAAGGAACCAGGTCCCATGTACTATTGTTGTGTAAGGCCTGAATTTCTTCCACCATAGTCGACCTCCATCCATCGTGTTGGAGAGCTGATTTGATTGGCTTTGGCTCAGTAGGAATAGATGAAGCAACCAGGGCATATTTTGGATTAGGCTTGAATATTCCATGTTTGCTGCACATGACAATACCCATAATATCTGCAGCAGGAACAATAACATTGTGAATGGGAGGAGAAGACTCAATGGGTGTGAGTTGAGGCAGCAAGGGTGATTCCTGCTAGTCTGAATTATCTTGTGGATCAGCAGAAGAGCTTGGGATAGCAATGTGAGTGTGAGGCCCAGAAAGAATTATAGGTGATTAAGTAAGAATGGGCTATAGTGAACTATGTGGTGGCTCAAGTAGAAGTTCTTTGTTAGTGTGAGTTGTAGAACAACCCACTAAAGTGGGCTGGATAACATGAGTAACTGGGCTTGAACAAATGATGTCATCATGGGCCTTTGCTGTATTAGGTTGAGCACTCTTGGGCTGCATGGAATCTGTGAATGGTAATGAAGTTGTTGTTTGAGAAGGGCATGAAGAAGTAGTATCATCATGGGCCTCCACTAAGTTGGGCTGAGCACTCTTGGGCTGCATAAAAGTTGTTGTTTGAGAAGGGCCCGAATAAGTATTATAAGTAGTGTCATCATGGGCCTCCACTAAGTTGGGCTGAACACGAGTGGGTTGCACTGGATCTGAAGGTTCCTCTGTAGGATTCTCCCATTCACTGAAATAACTGATATCACCTATAATAGGAGCAAGAGAAACATCAATAGAGCCCTGTTTCAATGGAAAGAAGGATTCATTGAACACCACATGGCGAGATATGTAGACGCAACCAGATGGCATATGAAGACATCGATATCCCTTATGGTGGCTGTTGTACCCCAAAAAGATGCATGGCAAAGACCTTGGCTCAAACTTATTATTGGTAGTATACCTTATATGAGGAAAACATTGAGAGCCAAAGGTTTGCAGCATAGTATAGTCTGGCTTTTTACCAAAGAGAGCATGCAGTGGTGTATCCATGTGAAGGAGCTTGGTTGGTTGCCTATTAATCAAGAATACGGCAGTGGTAAACGCCTCTACCCAATAGCGACGGGGAAGACAAGTATGGTATAACATAGCCAATCCTAATTCGACAATATGTCGATGTTTGCATTCAGCTACGCAATTCTGTTCTGGAGTGCCAGGGCACGAGAAGTGATGAAGGATGCCATGTGTCTGGAGAGGGCGGTTAAAAGCCTTATCACTAAACTCACTGCCTCCATCTGACTGAAGCACCTTTATAGGACAATTGAATTATTTTTCAACCATGTTGTGAAAGATAACAAGCTGTGAGATAAAATCTGATTTCTTCTTAAGTGGATAAATCCAACTATATCAAGAAAAATCATCAACAAAAAGAGCATAGTATCTGTATTTCTAAACTGAGGTAACAGGGGCTGGTCCCCAGAGATCACAATGAACCCTCTGTAGAGGTGCTGTACTTTGAATAAAAGAAGAAACAAATGGTAATTTTGAACTTTTGCTTAACTAACAACTAGAACAAAAATGAGCTTTCTTATTTGAAAGGGTAATAGCTCCAATAGAGGCAAGATACTCAGTAACTCATCCTTGTGGCCTTGTGGATGCCCCAAATGGTGATGCCACACATCTACTGTTGTAATCTTGAATCGATTGGAGAAATTTGCAGAGAATGAAGATCCATCAAGAACATATAATCCACCAGCTTGCCTACTCCCCGATGCTAGAGTTGTCTTGGTCATTTGATCCTTAATCACAAAGCCAGTCTTATTAAATTCCACAAAACATGGGTAATCTGTAGTTAACTTGGAAATAGATAGTAAGTTCTTCTTAATAGAAGGAACGACAAGAACATTCTTCAAAGGAAGAGTATAAGAACTAGAACCAATATTACCCTCACCACAGTAAGTAATAGGAAGCAAAGTACCATTTCCAACCATGACCTTATCATTTCCCTTGTAAGGAACTAAGTCATGAAGATTACCTGTTGAACTGGTCATGTGTGCATTTGCACCAGAGTCAGGGAACCATTCTGAGTCCTGATTGTCCGAGAGATGGATAGCAGCAAGGGCATTTGGAACATCATCAGCTTGAACACTGTCATTGAAACGATCCTAGCACTTCAAAGCACTATGGTCTAGCTTTCTATGGATCTGACAGAAGAGTTGTCGACCCTGATTCTACCTAGAATTTCCAGTTGGAGATCCATGATTTGGATACTAATTATGGTGTTGTTTAGGTGCTGTTCCACCTGTTTGAGTCTCACCACTAGACAGAGGAATCGTTCCTCCAAATTTGATCCCAGTTTTGTCATCAGATCTGGGCTGATACTGTGATCCATTAGAAGTCTGGGTAAACCCCCTGCCTTTAGAGGAGAAGGTTCCATCATTCTTAGGCTTTAAGCCATGATTGTTGAAAGTCTTAGCACCAAAGAAAGCCAGATTGGTGTCAGTGACCTCTCGAGAAGTCTGATTGCTCTTGTTACGCAACTCATGACTCTGTAACAGAGGAATCACTTCTGAATAACAGGGAACAGGAGGCTTAAGCATAGTGGTAGCAAAAGCCTCATAACCAGGCCCTAAATTAGTAAGTAAAGAAAATACCTTACGCTGGTCTGGTATGGGCTTACCAATGGCATTCAATTGATCACAGATCGACTTGAATTGGATAAGATACTCAGAGTTTGAACTCATGTGCCTCAGACGTCTGAGAGAAGGCTTCAACAAGAGCTTTCCACAGATCCTTCGAGTTCTTCACTCCAACAGCATAACCGAGCACATCATCGAAAAGTGTTGTCGTAATCCAGGCCTTGACGAGCCTGTCAATACGAATCCAGGATGTATAGTCTGGATTTGGAACTTGTTTGCCATCAGAAGTGATTTTCGATGCTAGAGAGCTGATTTCTCCAGTGATAAAACCATAGAGATCTTGACTCTCAAGGAACAACATCATTTGAGTCTCCCACAGAAGAAAATTAGTAGCTGTAAGCTTGATCAAGACGAAATTGGTGATGGTTAGAGTAGAAGGGTAAGGGAAAGCCATGGCGTGGGAACTTTCTCCCTTGGACTACTCTGATACCACAACGAAACAAAGGAGACAACGGTGTTTTATAAGGCTTTCTCAATAGAGAAGCTCTCTATGAATTACTCTATATATAGAACTGTACAAAAGACTAGTTACAAATGTAAGGTCAGATCTAACTAAAAAGAATCAGTTAGTTACAGATGTAGGGCTCTCCATAGATAAAGAATGAAGAGAGAAATCAGCTAAACCATGTGAGTGACCTTCAGGTAAACCATGTGAGTGATCTTCAGACGAATGTTTTGGAGTCTGATGTTGCTTTTGTGTAGGCTCTGCTGATGTAGGCTTTCAGCTGTGATGGTTGATGACGTGGTCCACTGAGGTGTTTGAGGTGTCTGTCCCATTAGTATCAACCTCGTAGTTGATACATTGGCTAGGAAGGCCTCGGCTATAGAGTATGATTCGTGTTGGCTTGCTTTCGCCCCATGGCTTATCCAACTTTGTAATCAGGATGTCATGAGTCCTTCATACTCTAATCAATAAAGATCTTTCTACCAAAAAAAAAGAAAAGGTTATAAGCCTCAATCGATCATGGAATGGAGCTAAGACAAATTTTTAAACATATCATCAATAGTGCCTTCCTAGCTAGGGAGTCTGGTAAAGTATTAATCTCCCTAGGAATATATTGGAAATTAAAAACACTGAAATAAGAGGACAAGTAAAATATGTCCTCTACCACAAGTTGTACAACTATAGGAACATTTAGATTATGTGCTTGTGGCATACACACAGAATTCTTTGCAATTCGTTTACACTATCTTCCGTTCCAAGCTGTCAGACAGTGCTTCAGTAAATCACATTTGATAGCCATCACCTCACCAATGGAATGTTGTCGAAGATGTTGGTTTCGATTTTGCCAAATAGGATTAGCCATTGTGATCTCTGATCAAAATCCTAAGTCCCCCTTTGTGTTGGTCTCGACTCCAAGCTACATCGTGCCTCACACACTCCTCTCCATGAGCTACATATGTTAAATAGGCGGAATACCGACCTATAGATCACCAATGGCCCAATCATTTTTCCCCAAACGTCTGACGGCATAAATCCTTTCTCCTCCCTGCTAGCACATTTCAGCGACATTGCTGACCCTGTCCTCAACCAAATCTCCTGCTTGTCCCAGCCTGACCTAACAAATATCCTACTTGCAATCATACCACATCTTTCCAATGTTTCCTTATCAAATCCAGATCACCCCACTCTGAGCCAAACCGGAACAAACAAAATCATTGAACCTCTATCCAGCCTTACCCAAGTAAGTCCATATAATCTAGGCCCATCAAACTCTGAGTTAAACCCAGCCCAATACCCTTTCCTATCTCAAGCCCAGCATCTTAACCAAGGCCCACCCCTATTTGGTAATGACCTCCCCCAAGCTCTCAACCCATCATCTACCCCCCAATCATGAACCAACCACAATTTCCCTTACCTCCTACAGAGAAGGGTATTGGAGAATAGCCTTGTTCCACCCCTGATATTAAGTCTCGTACCTCTACAGAACCCAGAACCTCCAAGCAACGTTTAGCCAATTCGGCTTAGCAGATGACAACAACTAGGAAGAAGCTGAAGAGTATTGAGGAACTCCGTAACCCTCAGCCCCTCACAATTCAGGAAGTGGAGCCTTTTTTAATGTACAATCCCGTGGATGCTATCGATGCACAGGTCCACGGGCAGCAATGAAAATCCTTAGCTGGAACTGTAGAGGGCTAGGGAGACCCCTTACAGTTCAAGCCCTTGGTGGTTTCTTAGTCTCTGACTCCCCAGACATC
This sequence comes from Telopea speciosissima, assembly GCF_018873765.1. Classification (NCBI taxonomy): domain Eukaryota; kingdom Viridiplantae; phylum Streptophyta; class Magnoliopsida; order Proteales; family Proteaceae; genus Telopea; species Telopea speciosissima. The sequence continues at coordinate 23,659,051 of NC_057926.1, read as the reverse complement.
ATGTTTTTAATGGAAACAAAATGTAAGGGTACTAAGTTGAACAAAATCATGAGGAAAATTAGAATGCAAAATAGTTTCTCGGTTCCCCCAGTAGGCAATTCAGGGGATTTGTGCATCTTCTGGAAAGACACTATTCAGCTCCCTGTTCTCTCCTCCAGCGACAGATTTATTGGTTGCTTGGTCTCTAAATCCGATTGCCTAGATTTCTACATGACTCTGTTTATGGGGATCCCATACGTTCTCAAAGATAAAAAGTGTGGGACTCCTTCATGGAATTAAGCAACAGTAGGGAGGGGATATGGCTTGCTATGGAGATTTCAATTCTTTCTTATCGTGGCATGAAAAAGAATGAGGTAATTGCAAGGGTAGTAGAGATCTTTTTAGCTTTCATCATATGGTGGAAGCTTGCCAATTATTGGATTTGGGTGCTCAGGGTCCAGTTTTCACCTGGAACAATAAAAGATTGGAAGGGGCAAACATTAGAATAAGGCATGACTGAGCCCTTTCAAATGGGGAGTGGAGACTGAGATTCCCAAAAGCTATGGTCTTCTCTAAAGCTTCTATAGGCTCTGATCACTCACCCATCTTGATTAATACTGATGGCCAGCCCTCAAAAGGCCCACGCCCTTTTTGGTTACAATCGATGTGGCTTCGACACCCGGAATGTAGCCAGGTGACTCCATCTAGTTGGATTGCTCCATCACAAGGTAAACCTTCCTCTGTTTTACAAAAGAAATTGGTGAATTTAAAGGACAATCTTAACCATTGGAATAGAGTTAGCTTTAGACATGTTCAGAATTCCATTGCTAGGATGAAGGAATAGCTCGCCGACCTCCAAGGCCTTCCATTAGCTGAGGCCTCTCCTAAAGAAGAGCTAGAAATTTTCAAAAGACTTGAGGAGCTTATGGCATATGAAGAAGAACTGTGGAAACAAAAATCCAGAATCGACTGGCTTAAGCAAGGGGATAAGAACACAACTTTCTTCCATGCGGCTACTACCATAAGGTGCCAACAAAACCGCATTCTTAAGATCAAGCTCCCATCTGGAGCCTGGTCAAATTCAGAGGCTGAGATCTATAAAAGTTTTGCCGAGCAGTATGAGAACCTGTTTACATCTGAGGGTATTGATGAGGGTGCCCTCTCCTCTGTGTTGGACTGTATTGAGCCTTGTATCTCAACAGCAGAAAATGAGGCTTTCTGTGCTGTTCCTTTAGCTGATGAGGTAAAAAAAAGTCCTCTTTGCGATGGCTCCTCATAAAGCTCCAGGTGAGGATGGCTTTCCCCCCTGTTTTTTCAAAGGTTTTGGGACCTCATACATGAGAACCTCTGCACCTTTATTTTGGCTGTCTTCTCTTTAGGATCCCTGCCATCCTCTTTCAACATTACTTTGATCTACCTAATTCCCAAAATTGGGAAACCAGAAGAGCTTGACCATTATAGACCTATCAGTCTATAGTGTGGTGGTTAAAGTCCTTACCAAGATCCTTGCCAACTGCTTGAAGAGTGTCCTACCCCAGCTGATATCTCCTTCTCAGTCGACGTTTGTCCCTAGTAGACACATCTCATATAATAACTACACTGCACATGAGGTGTTCCACTATGTCAATAAAAAGAAAAAGGGGAAGAAGAAATTGGTTACTCTCAAGCTCGACCTGAAGAGGGCATATGACCGTGTTGAGTGGCAATTCCTTCAAGGTTTGCTTGATAGGTTGGGCTTCAACAAAATGGAAGTTAAGCTTATCATGAATAGCGTTACCTTTGTGAGTTATTCCCTTCTTATTAATGGGGCTGTTAGATGCTCAATCAAGCCTACTTGGGGAATCCGCTAGGGAGACCCACTGTCCCCTGCTTTATTTTTGATCTGTGCTCAAGCCTTTAGTGCTATTCTGGAAAAAGGGGAGGCTGAGGGAAGAATCAGAGGCATCCAAGTTCAAAACAGGGGGAAAGCGATTTCACACCTTCTTTTTGCAGATGATTGCCTAATTTTTTCAGAGGTGAAACTTCAGGAGTTGCATAATGTGAAGGAGGTGATTGATACATATTGTAAAGCCAGTGGCCAGCTTACAAACTCAAAGAAATCAAGTTTATGCTTTAGCCTAAATACGCCTCCGCGTATTAAAAGGTGGTTCTCAAGAATCTTCAAGTTTCCCTATGGAGATGGTCCCTCAAAGTATCTGGGATTACCATCTATTATTGGAGTAAAGAAGACTGATCTGTTCCATAACCTTAATGATCCCATTGCTGGATAGATGGATGGCTGGGCAAAGAGTTACCTCTCATATGCAGGCAGAGAAGTCCTCCTTTAGGCTTCAGCCATGCCTACCTCGAGCTATGCTGCATCCCACTTCAAGGTTCCCAATTCTTTCCATTCAAAGACTAGGAGGATGGCTGCAAACTTCTACTAGGGAGGAAAGGGGGATAGCTCTAAACTACATTGGTTATCTTGGGACAAGGTATGTCATTCAAAACAAAGAGGGGGCATAGGTTTCAGGGATCCAGCTTTACAAAATAAGGCCCTCTTTGCTAAGGCGGCATTGATGCTCTGGTTTGAACCAGATTCTCCTTTTGGCCTGTTTATGAAAAATGTGTACTTCCCTTAGTGCTCTTTCTTGGAAGCAAAGCTAGGTAACTGCCCTTCATGGGGTTAGAGGAGTTTACTTGAAGGAAGAAAAGTTCTTATGGAAGGGCTGACCTGAAAATTGGGAAGGGTGAAAATGAGAGCATATGGAGAGATAAGTGGATCACTACCTTTCAAGGGGGTATGCTCCCTCAGCCTATTGAGCCTCCATCCTCACCTTAATGGGTCTCGGATTTACTCTCAAAGGAGAATGGTAGATGGAATGTTGCTTTGTTAAATACTCTATTTAGTAAGGAGATCTCGAAGACAATACAAAAAATCCAAATCCCTCTTTTTCCAAAAGAAGACAGGTTGGTTTGGGGGGCAGAAAAGAATAGGAAGTTTTCTGTCAAATCGGCCTTTCACTTCCTTCAAAATTTGGAAGATGAGAAGAACTCCCAATCGACTTCCTATGTCAGCAGATGGGAGAGTACTCCTAAAGAAGTATGGCAGCGTATTTGGAACTGTAATACCCTCCCAAAAATTCGAGATTTGATATGGAGAGCCACTACTGATGGGGTGGCCTCAGGAGAAGGCATGATCAAGAGTATCACCTCAGACTCCCAATGTCTACGGTGTGGAGAAGTGCTCGAGTCTGTTGACAACATCTTCCTGTACTGTTCCTTTTCACATGTAGTATGGTTCAGCTGTCCTCTTTCTGCTAAACCGCCAAGTTGTCCATCCTTCAAACTCTCAAATTGGATTAAGCATTGGGGCAGCATGTGTAAGGATAGGAAATCAGTGGGACGAAAGCTTGAATGCTTGGCTAGCTTCTTGGTTTGGTATCTCTGGAAGGCAAGGAACGATCTGGTCTTTGGGAAGAAAGTTTGGTCACCATCTGATGTCATCACAGGGGCTATGAGTGCCACATTAGAGTTTTTATCCTGCTGCTCTCACATTGGGCAAGGCCCCTATGCTGCCTCTACAAAGAAAGACCTTGCTTCTCAATGGTTCCCCCCTCCGGCACCTTTTTAGAAAATAAATTGTGATGCTTCATTGAACCAGCAAAAGAACAAAGCGAGTATTGGCTTTGTCATTTGTAACCAACTGGGTTTTCCTTGTTTGGCCAAGTCTACTCCATTTCTCTTTAGTGATATTGAGGAAGGGGAAGCGTTGGCCTTAAGGGAAGGTCTGTTGGAAGGTATTGCTCTTGCTGTCGACCATCTCTTGTTGGAATCCAATAACAAGAATGTCATCTCCTACATACAACAACAGGAGAAGTTGGTTCCTTTATCTGTGGAGCCGATCATTGAGGACATTAGAATCCTAAGTTCCTCTATCTTGGATTGTAAGTTCTCCTTTGTTCCTAGGAAAGCCAACTCTATGGCTGATTACCTAGCCCGGAAGGCCCTGTCTATGCCGTGCATGACAGTTTGGCCAAACTCCACTCCGTGGTTGGTTGAAACTTCAGTTTCTTCCATCATATGTAATTCACATGCTTATCAATAGATTATCCTTTACTAAAACAAGAAAAGTAATTAATTTGTAGAAAGGAGGAGGGGGAGGCGTCCATAAATGGTTCCACCCTCTAAGATCCATAAGAAGTGTTCATTGGACGAGTAGCTAGTGATGATGACTATGCTTGTAGGAATTATGACTGGGCCTGCTATGTCTTACCAAAAAAAAAAAAATGGGCTTGCTATGCTACCTCAATGACTCTAGTAGTAGGCCCATTCTCATTATGTCATGTGGACAAATAATGTAGTTTATTTCAACCATTGGATGGAGATGACAATATTTGGACCAACAACGTGTCAAATTCATACTCAAATTCAACTATATACCCCCTTACATATGTCCATATATCCCCATGTGAACCATAGCTATTTAATTCACTGAATAATTTGTGAATTATTCGATTGATCTGAATAATATTATTCAGTCGAATCTTAACCAAAACCAATTATTCGGAAAAGTTCATGATATTTTCAAACCTTTTATAAAAATCTCGAATAATTCGTACTGATCTGAGTTGCATGTGAATAATTTGGTAGTTATTAAAAGGGTAGGTATCCATTTATTTATTTATTTATTAAAATAAAAATCAGAAAAACTCCATTTATGATTTTAGGGGGTATGGTTTTTCACACTTCAACTTCAACTCTTTAGTCTTCATCCTTCAACCATTCTTCGTTCATAATAGGGACTGAGGGTCAAGGACTCGCAAGAGCAATTGAGAGCGAAGAGGAGTTGAGGACCATCCACCATTGCAATGTGCAATCCGATGACTCAGGAGTCAGGTAACGCCCTACTACTCCATCCTCTGTCTCGCCCCCAGTTCTAATTGACTCATTTTCAACTCTGTATCATTATGATTGAGGATCTAGCTAGTGGATGTTCCCATCATATGACTGGTAAGTCTAATTATTCTGCATCATTATGATCTAGATAGTAGATGTTCCCATCATATTAAGAATTTTATTCTTAATGTAATTCTATTGCACTCATTATTAGATCCCTAAACAAGACTAATCAGAGTTGTGGTCAAATAAAGAGGGTCATTAAGTGGTTTTAGGAGTCCTATGTGGGCTGGCTTTAGTGTGGGTATTTAGATTCCTACTGGGACTATGATGAGAGAGGCACTATAGGAAATAAAATAAAAAGATAGCTAGGTCCCCCCTCTAGCTCATCACAATTATTATTCTCAATCTAAAGGGGGAGTGCATTCTGGAAAGAGAAGGAGATATTCAGTGTTCATAATCCCTATTGCATACGGTATTTTCATCAAGCCAGCGATCTTTGGGAATAGAGGGAAAACACCTTGGTCTTTTATTTTCCGCTGCTATTATTACTATGGATTCGAAATAAGGTTAATGGTTCTACCTTTAACCCTTTATTATTTGTTTATTGTGTTCTTGAACGGCCTATGGAGATCCTGTTTATTTGGTTTCTGTCCTTATTAGGTATAAACAATCTAACATGTGATATCAGAGCCGCCATACCACAGATAATAAATCAAGTATGGAATCGAATTTTTGTTTCGAATGAAGAATTTTAGCATTTTTTTCACATTTTGGGAAAACTCATATGGACCTTTTGGACACTGCTAGAATTTTTGTCCACTTAAAGTTCAAATGAAGCATATAGAGAGGTAGAGCTTGGAAAAATGAGAAGATTGATGGGTGGATTGCCATCGGATGTGCCCTCACACACCGACGAAACCCGTGAGTGTTCTCACTCTCCAATGAAGTTTAAAAAAAATAACAATTAATTTCTTGGGTTTGCTTGTAAACATCATAGGACAACTAACATGCTCCATCGGGTCAGGTCGACCCGTTAGAGGTAGAGCTAGGAAAAATGAGAAGATTGATGGGTGGATCGCCATCGGCAGCCATCGGACGCGCCCTCAAGCACCGACGAAACCCGTGACTGATCTCACTCTCCGATGAAGTTTAAAAAAAAATAACAATTAATTTTTGGGGTTTGCTATTGTGCACTTGTAAACGTCATAGGACAACTAACATGCTCCATCGGGTCAGGTCGACCCGTTTCCAGACCCATTGACCCAGTTCGGGTTTATCCTAACCGGGTTTGGCTGAAATGAAGCGAACTACTCGGGCCGGACCAGAATGGTTGAACCGAGCGTAGACTGAACCAAAACCAAGCCCAACCAGAACTAACCTAGACCCAACATGTGGGCGAGTGTGGCCTGGCCAGGGCATGTGATGCTCGCGAGCTACCATGCCTGCGATCTTTAGCCGACGTGTGGAGCGTTCGATTTGGCCTACTATTATTAACAGATTTATAGGCATGTTTTGTATTAATTTTAAGACATTTAAGCCCCTTCTCATAAGTTATAAAATTACACAAATTGAATAAGGATGTGAGTAATTTTGGTAAATCATAGAGCGGGTTTCATGGGTTCAACAGGATGCAACCATTAAAGCGACCTTCTTTGCTGGATTTGTGAAACACCGGTCTCATAGGGATGTCCTTCAATTTAATGTATGGTCATACACCCAAAGGTGGTAATCATGTGTTGGTACTTGAAGGGGGTACATACACAGCATGCAATGAGAATTGACTGACCCTAGAAAGTTTACACACCCAAAGGTTATCAATTTTTTAAAGTTGAAATATTCCTATGGCTGCTAGAATGTTGGGATTTTTACAATTGCATGCTGGGAATTCAACCCAAAGGTGTTTTCACAATGATGTGTGTACAATTCTCTTTTGATTAGCTTATATGGTTTTAAAGCTATGTCTTACTTGCATCACACTGATTAATATATTGTTCATTGTTTAAAATTTCAATTACCTTTTCTGTCAATAATAACATGGTCACTATTGAGATTCTTACTAGGTCAAATTTTAAGAAGTGGAAAGAGGACATTATGTTTTCCATGGAAATGACAGATGTGCACACGTCCTTTGTTATGGATAAACAATTGGACCTTATTATTGATGGTACTAAGGATGAAAAATTTGTACATGCTATATGGGAAAAGAGTAATCGTCTAAGTATACTGTCCATAAAAAGGTCGATTCTGAAACACCTAAAAAGTGGTTTGCATGACCAGTGTATTGCCATGGAGTTACTAGATGTAATTTCCAAGAGATATACAGTTTCATTAAATACTGAGATTGGAACAACTTTGCAAGGGTTATATAATATGGAATATGATGGTTCTGGGGGTGTTAGGGATTGTATTATAAGATGGTTGATTACCAAACCAAACTCAAAGCCTTAAATATTCCTCTTCCTGATGTCTTGATTGTCCATCAAGCCCTTAATACCCTACCTTCTGAATTTGGTATCATCAAAACAAACTATATTTTCCAAGATAGAGTCTGAAGTATTAATGACCTTATTTCTAGGGTTGCGTCTGAGGAAGAGAAACTAAAGAAAGATAAAACTCATGCTGCCCTTTTTACTTCCAAAGTCCGTAAGAGTAAAAAGTCTAAAAGCCATACTCATAAGACTACAAATAAAGAGTCCGATCGGACTAACAAGTTAGGACCCAAGAAAGAGAGTGATCGCTGCTTCTTTTGTACGAAAAGGGTCACATAAAAAAAGACTATAACAAGTACAACACTTGGTTATCTAAGCCCAAGCCATCAGGTAATGATTCTTTGGCTTTTGTTTGTGAATCTAATCTATCAGAAGCCCCATCCAGTTCTTGGTGGTTAGATAGTGGTGTAACTAACCATGTTACTTTTACACTACAGGGGTTCACAAACCAGAGGAGGCCAAACAAGGATGAATCAAGGCTCGTGGTGGAGAATGACGGATATGCAGACGTAGAGCTTGTAGGAGAGATCATTTTATTACTAGATTCTGGTTTTAATTTGACTTTAAAAAATACTTTTTATGTACTGTCCATTAGGTGGAATTTAATTTCTGTTTCAATTTTGGACATGAGTGGTTACCATTTTGAAATAAAGAACAACATGGTTAATTTATTTTTTAATTCAAGTAAAGTTGGTTCCTGCATTATGTCTAATGGATTATACAGATTGTGTTTAACTCCAACTAATATCTACGTCTCCTATTGTTACACCCGCACCTGGATTTACTATTAATAATAATTTCTCTCTCGTATGAGACGTGTAGATTCTGCTGTCGTGTATGCTAGCGAGTTATTTTCACTTGTGGTCAAGCCTAGCCACAAGATCATTGACCAGTCCACGGGCCTACCTGTGGAGGAGAGGTTCCTTAACCAGCAGTGGAAAAGATTTATCGATGATGACTTCGTCGATCAGCCTCCTAGCACGAGTCCACAAAGTGAGGAGTATCGAAAGACGTTCCCCGTGTCCCCACAGCTAGACACCTCCTTTGGCGATGAGCTTAGTATTGTGATCGGGAAACTATTCGGGACCACGAAGGACACATCTTGACGATTGAGGGGTAAGATACTGACCTTGTGAGTGTTATTGAACCCTCCCCTAGTTGACCTTGGAGTGTGGGCCAAAGTCTGATCAATTTCTTTAGGTTTCTGCCTTTACAGCAGCAACGGACGCACGAGCGGACTCACCAAGACTGAATCCACCCGTTAGTCCGCCTGTGCTATTTTTGGACTCTGTGTGTTTTCCTTGCGTGGGACCCACACCCCGTACCTCAGACACCCTACTTTAGTCTTTTGGATGAGGTTAGCCTCATCCTTGGTTCCCTTGACTTGGTGGACCCAATGGTTGGTAGACCTCTTTAATGAGTTTTGACTCATTAAGCCCCCATCCAAATAGACCTTAGGTGGGAGATTAGACTTAAAACCCAGACTTAGCTCTCAAGTCTCATTACTTCATTCACCTACCCAAAATGTTGGAGTTGTGGGAGCATTGAAGGCTTGGAGAATAAGGGTTTTGAGAAGCTGTGGAGGTGGAAAGCATTGATTAATCCATCTTTGAGGTAGGCATCTTCACCTTCCTCCCTCTCTTTTCCATTTTAAACTCTGGGAATCCCCTTGAAATCGATTCCAAGTTTGGGGTTTCTCTTAGAAACCCAATAATACCTAGTTAATGTTCCTCTGAGACTCACTTTCCTTTTTCCTTAATGCATTCATGGTTTGGATGACCCTAATGTTGTTCAAGCATTTAAACCTAGCTTTGGTTTTTGAAAGAACCTTGGAGATGGGTCCAAATCTCTTAAATCCCCCTACCTCCTTGAAGGACCATGTGTATTGGACCTCCAACGAAGGTTTGAGCTCACCTCCCCAACCCTAGGACCCCTATGGATCCATGAATGAAGGGTTGGAGGTGATTATCTTTGCCGCTTTTCAAAGGAATGGCAGCGGACAAACGACCGGACTCACTGTCGTGTATCCGTCCATTAGTCCATTCAGCCTAACCTGGCTGTTCTTCTGGGCGGAGCCACGAGCGGACCCACCTAGGTGAATCCTCCCGTAGCTCAGGTTGCTCTCGGGTGTGTCTCAGGTTTTGAACGGATGCACGAGCACATCCATGTTCTGCATCTGCCTGTGAGCTCATTCCATGTATTTTCTGGGTATGGCCTGGACGGATCCACGATCGGACTCACCTGGCTGACTCCATTCGTTCATCTGCTCCTGTTGTCTTGACCCAAACTTCATTTATTTTGTTGGGACCCTTTGTGGGACCCACATATACACTTCTAGCGCTACTTTCACATATCCTCAGACTTTGAGATCTACATAGGAGTGCGTACACTAGGGCAAACCTCACCAATCGACAAACAGACAAACTATGAGTGGGTTTTGGGTGATGTTTGGGTTTGACATATACATAATTATAGATACTATCATATGGAATATAGAATGGTTTATGTGCTTGCATTCATACTTGCCATATTGCATTTTGCATATAAAACCATGTTTGATATGAATTGATGAAATGTGGATGTGATGTTTGACTTTGTTATACTGGGTTACGGTGCCGGAACCCCGAATGTTCTTATTATTATTTCATTACTTGCCATCCTGGTCTATATGCACCATGTCGTGCTGGTACCCTGGTGCTAGATGGAATGGAACGTTGATGCATCCGGAATACCTCTCGGGACGATAGAACAGCATGTAGTATACCTGTGGTTAGGATCTATACTCCCTTATGCTACGACCCTTGCCAATAGGGGTTTATGTGTTGGATAGTCGGAGCACCTGATGTCTGTGGAGGTGGGAGAGGCCAGGTCAAGGGTAGTAACGGCTATCGGGGTCTACCACTAGGTGGTCTATGGCTTCTACCGGCGTAGGTTCCTTGTGATAATTGATAAGTGACCCTTAGTGTCTCCCAAGTTATCACAGTAGCATATACCATGACTTAGACTGTTTGTTAGGTGGAAAATATATATTTAACATTCCATACATCATGGACTATGTGTGATTGTGTGTATGTACACTCCCCTTTCCCCTCACTGGCTCAGTGGAGCTAACCCCCTGTGTACACAACTTTTAGATTTTGTTACAGGTGATGGATATTTGGCGCTTAGATGTACAGTCGGCAGACTATGATTGTATTGGTACAGAGGAGCCTGGGTACGTGTCAGAGGAGCACGGCGAAGGTTGCCCCTGTGATGATTGTGCTTATGGGCACTGATGTTACTTGGGGACTTTCCTCACCTTTTGATTCTTTTGGGGCAGTGTGCCCGTTATAAACAATTTCTGTAATAACTTACTATTATTTTGATTACTTATATCATGTTCAGCTGATGTCAACATTAATTATTATATTATCACCTAGACAGCCGAACATACTGTAACTGCTTATGTAATTAATGCTTCCGCTCTTTATAACTCTGACAATGATTGGAAATATTTATTTCTTTTGCTCAAATGTAACTATTTGGGTGGGCCCTTGGGTGGTGACTATGTGCTGGGACACTATGTCGTTGATCCTAGTAGGTATTAGGGTGACATGTGTCATCCTAATCACCCTCTTGATTATGCTTATGGTATAAGCTTGGGATAGGGGCATGACAACGTTGTATCAGAGTGTGATGCTCTGCACTGGCCATGGTTCACTAAGGGCTCTGGATTTACTCTACACAATAGGGTCTGAATTAAAAGCTTTAACCAGCATAATTGGAATGTGAGCAAAACATAGGAAGAGGACTAGTTAGGGAGCAATCCGGAAACATAGCAAATAGCATGGACAACTTGAGAGTTAAAAAGTTAATCACCCTGTTGACTGTGCTTATGGAATAAGCTTAGGATAGGGGCATGACAACGTTGTATCAGAGTGTGATGCTCTGCACTGGCCATGGTTCACTAAGGGCTCTGGATTTACTCTACACAATAGGGTCTGAATTAAAAGCTTTAACCAGCATAATTGGAATGTGTGCAAAACATAGGAAGAGGACTAGTTAGGAAGCAATCTGGAAACATAGCAAATAGCATGGATAACATGAGAGCTAAAAAGTTTATATATATATATATATATATATATATATATATATATATATATATATATATATATATATATATATATATATATATATATATATATATATATTCAGGTAAGTTCTATACACCTCCAGCTATCTGTGACTCAAACCTCCTGAGGAGACGAGCAACCACATAAAGCCCCAAAAGAGAAAGTTCCAAAACTCCAGGCGGCAGAACCATAATTACATGATTAAAAAAAAAAAAAAAAAAAGAGAAAAGAACAAGTAAACAGTAAATAAAACATTGTTCACAACTTTTCACCAGACCATAAAAGAAACTGAAATTGAGAAAAGTCAACAGAAATTCCATCTGATTCGGGGCCTAATCCCCCATTTCACCATCATTGCCCTCCTCCTCCTCATCATCTCCCTCATAGTAGAGATATGCATTGATGTCATGGATGTCCTTCTCCATCCTTTCTAGGTGATGGTTGTATGAAGTGAATTGCTCGTGGACACCTACAAAATCATCTAGCATATCTGAATTCAGCCTGGCCAGGTTGAGGTTCATCTGATCTAGGGCACTTAGAACTACACCCATCTCTGAAGTTCCAGAACTGGAGGCACCAGTAGCATACTGCACTGGAACCTCTCCCTCATCCTCCTCACTAGCCTTTGCACCTGCATCTCCACCACCTATTGGGACCACTGGCTCCCCATCACTATAAGTGTTGACTACGATTCTCATGCGGGCCAGGGAATTCTTTCCAAAAGGTTCTTTGAAGCTTTTGCATGGTGGCTCATTATTCAAATTAACCTGAAAATATTGGAAGATGTGTCAAAAGTCTTCCATAAGGAAGGGTTTTCTCAATTTTGGATTTGAACTGGACTTGTTCCATGTGCTTGATGATGCCATAAGGCAGACTTATTTGATTCCCCTGATATAGGCAGTACCCTAGGGTGGCAGACATAAGAGAAGGCTCGGTGTTGTGCCCTTTGACAGGTACCAGATTTGACTTGACTATCATGGTCAGGATCCTCTGAGAATAACCAAACTTGGTCAGATTCACCCAGCTTTTGTGCTTGTCATTGGTCAGGATTTCATATAGGTGTTCATACTCTGCCAAAGACATGCAGGACAAAGGATCTCTTGCAGGCGGATGGTATACCCGGGCACCCATGGAATTGATCCCTAGGATTACCCCCAACTCTACCTCACTGAAGGAGATGTTGACCCCCTTCACAAAGGAATTGATTCGAAGCATCTCCACATTTTCTTGCACTATGGTCATGGTGGCATAAAAATGCCCAATCAGTTTGACGTAGTAATGCCTGGGTAGGACTAGCATATTGGACCACCCCAAGTGCTTGAACCTAGGCCCCACCTTGAAGGCCACGAGCTCTTCCACAATAACATCTCTCGCTGTCTCAATTTTTCATGCTCGCAGTGTTTGGGTATAGAGACTGAGACTAGGGCTGGTGCTGCTACAGCCGCAGGAGCCCTATTTCCTCTTGTTCTGGGAGCCATTTTTCCTTGGCTTAACCTACACACATTTAAATAAAATAAAAGAGGCAATGTGAGTGACTAATCACTCCGATTTTAATAAGAACATGAAGTTTAAACTTAAGATTTAAAAGAAAATACCAATGAATCTCTGAGAAGATAGGCATAATACTAAGGGAATTACACAACAAACCATGCAAGCATCATGCTTGTAAGAGAAGTGAAGTAAAAGCAATGTATATACACTTAAGATCAAGGATAATTCCTTCCCAAATGACAAGATAGGGAACTCTTCAAATTTCCATAAAGACATTGAAATAGTCCTAAACAAGAATTGTACAAAGGACATAATTATAATAAACCCATGTAAGGTGGGGACAATAAGTGATGGACTTCATGTCCTAGAACCAAACCACCAAAACTAGTGGGAGATTCTGGTTTTGGCAAGGGTTTGGCTAATCCTAGCCCTAATCGATGGAGGTATACATGGTTAAACATTTTCACAAATAGATCAAGAGTAAAAAGGATAAGAAGATAGTATGTCCACATATATCAAGTAATCAAACCCATTATAAAAATAAAAATAAAAAAAGGGGAAGAAAAACTTAAATAAAAACCCTCGAAGAAGAACTAGAACAATCCAAGGAATCCAAAATGGTTGGAGAATCTCATACCTTGAAGTAGGGAGTTGAGATTTAGAGTGAAAGAGCCAAAATCCATGATTCTTGGGCAAGGAACTTAGAATGGACGAAGCTTGGGCAACCCTGCTTTGTTCCTCCGCTTCTAACCAACAAACCCAAAATATGAAACTGAAACCGTACGGTTGTTGTCCTTGTTAAAATTTGTCAAGTGGATGCATGACTGGACTCACTATTGTGAGTCCGCCCGTGAATCCGCTAAGCCTAGAGACTCTGACCTTTCATCTTTTATTCTGAGCAGATGAACGAACGGAACCACGATACGAGGATCCATCCATTAATCCGTTTGACTCAGTTCCTCTCGACTAATGGGCACCCTGAAAACGGACGAAGGAGAGGACTCACGTTCTGCATCCGCCCGTAAGTCCGCCTAAGCCAACTTCGCGAATGGAGTCACGACCGAACTCAGAGGATTTGATCCGTCCGTGGATCCGCTCGTGTTCTAAAGGGCTATTGGCCTCTATTTTTGGCTCAGCCTCCTTCTTAGGACCTTAGTTACTTCTGTGTGTTGGAACACACACTTTGTGTGCATTTTTATGCTCTTCCTCTGTAATGTAATTATTTTTCCTCTCTTCCTTATGCTAACATGTGAGGCATCTCAATTTATCAGGTGCTAAAACGGGGTCAATACTCACAACCGAAACCATTCCCCCCTAGGGATGACGCCAGTGATGTTTTCGAGCAAGGTTTTCCTGCACCGCCTCCGGTGAGCACTAATGCAGATGTCGTCGCGCTCTTGGGGAATATTCTGCGTGACATGCAGAGAGAACACTGGGAATCCCAAAATAAGCAGTGCGCTTTTATGCGAGATGTGACTGCCAACTTTAAAATGCTGGTAGGGAAGGACCAAGAGTACCCCCTCCGATGCACAAAGTCCCGAATCCCGTGGCTAATCCCACTCCCATCATTCCCCCTTTTGGGCCGGCTGCGAATGAAGTCCCTGCAGCACAAGTGAACCAAGATCCACCTCCCCCTCCTCCGGCTGCCCTACCAGTCAAAAATGTGGTACTGGAATAGGTTGATGCCTCCAAACTTTCTAAGAGATTTCAAAAGCATCATCCTCCTACTTTTTATAAGTTGATCCATGATTCAATGTTCCCGGCTACTTGGATATGGGATCTCGAGAGAATCTTTGAAGTACTACCATGCAACGACCTCGAGAAGATTCGATGTGCTACCTTTCAACTCTGAGGTGACGCTGATATATGGTGGCATTCCTCGAAGGATCATTTCTGGGTCAAATACCCCAATGCTACCTGGGCTTAATTTAAGGAAGCTTTTCTAAGGAATTTCTGAGAAAAGAAGGAAATCGAGTTCATGAGCCTCAGTCAGGGATCCAAGTCGGTCCCTGAGTATCAACAAATCTTTGAGGAGTATTTTTACTTTGCTCTGACCCATTTGAAGACTGAGGACATGAAATCAAGAAGGTTTGAGAGAGGGCTTAGAGCTAGTTTGAGTACTTTGGTGGTGTTACACAAGTAGCCCACCTATGCAGAAGTGGTTGAAGCCGCCAAGCTGATAGAAGACCAGTAGAGGGAGAATTATCAGGCTATTCAGGCGGGAAAGAGGTCAATGCCATCTCACTACTCTAGGGGACCCAACAAGTTCTAGAGGAGAGGGGCTTATACCAATGCAGCCCCAATTCAGTCCTGCAGACCTGATGCGGCTCAAGTGCCTAAAGCTATACCTGCTTCTCATTACAGGGCTCAGACTCTTATCTGTTGCAACTGCAAGGAGTCTGGCCATATGGCTAAGGATTGTCCACAATCACGATAATCTAGTTCATGGCCAATTGTGACTTCCAAAGTACCACTGGCAAAGATTTTTGTTCGCCCACTTGTTCCCTCTCTAGTGAGCAAGATGCAGGGGCAAGTTTATTTTGTTACCCATGAGGAAGCCCAATCTGACCCCAATGTTATCACAGGTATTATACTCAATCACCTTAATTAAATCAATTATGTTGAGTTTATCATGTTTGGCTATTCAGTGTTTGTCAGGCATGATTTCTGTGTGCTCCTTACCTGCTTATGTGTTGTTTGATTCGGGGGCATCACACTCCTTTGTATCCCCCTCCTTTGTCGAGAAATTACCTATTGAACCGGCCAGAATGGAGCAAAAGTTGATAGTTAGTACGCCGACTGGAAGTAAGTTGAGCTTGACCAATCCTTCAACTCTTGCCCTATTCGAGTAAGCGACCACAGGCTTGAGGCCAGTTTGATCATTTTAGACATAAAAGATTTTGATATCATTCTGGGAATGGATTGGTTATCCGCGCTTGGGGCTAGCCTGATCTGTGCAGAAAGGAAGATACTCTTACGGATAGGAGAGGATAATGAGTTCATATTCAAGGGTAGCAGAAGTAAGAAGCCCAAGAACCCAATCATATCGGCTCTCCAGGTTCAGAAACTCCTAGCACAAGGTTGTCAATGCTATTTAGCCTCTATAATGGATACTGAAGCCAAGGAGACACCTATGGAAGAGATAAGTATGGTAAGGGATTTTCCTGATGTCTTTTCGGAAGACCTCACACGGTTGCCACCTGATCGAGAAACGGAATTTATGATTGATCTGGTACCCGGTGCTGCTCCAGTATCAAAGGCACCGTACAGAATGGCCCCATCAGAACTGAAAGAACTTCAGGAATAGCTTAATGACCTATAGAAGAAAGGTATTATCAGACCAAGTGTTTCCCCATGGGGTGCGCCTATTTTGTTTGGGAAGAAGAAAAACGGTAGTATGCGTCTATGCATTGACTACCGTGACCTAAATAAGCTCACGATCAAGAATTAGTACCCGTTGCCCAGGATTGATGATCTATTTGACCAATTGCAAAGTACAAGGGTATTCTCCAAAATTGATCTCCGCTCGGGGTATCATCAGCTAAAGATCAGAGGTAGTGATATTAGCAAGACCGTGTTCAGATCGTAATATGGACACTACAAGTTCTTGGTTATGTCTTTTGGGCTAACCAATGCCCTAACAGCTTTTATGGAGTTGATGAACAAGGTGTTTCATGATGTGTTGGAAAATACGTTATTAGGTTTATTAACGACATCCTGGTCTACTCTAAGAGCGAAGAAGAGCATGCTGACCATCCTCGATTCGTTCTATAGCGCTTGAGAGAAAAGCAGTTATATGCTAAGTTCAGCAAATGCGAATTCTGGTTGCAACAAGTGGCTTTTCTAGGTCATTTAGTATCTGCGAAGGGTATTGAAGTTGACCCCGGCAAGGTACAGTCGGTAGTTAACTGGGAGACACCTAAGAATGTAGCAGATATTCACAGTTTTCTCGGTCTGGCCTATTACTATAGGAGATTTATCGAGAACTTTTCAAAAATCTTTGCTCCTATAACTCGACTGACCCAAAAGGGAGTGAAGTTTGAGTGGTCAGACGAATGTGAAAAGAATTTCTAAGACCTGAAGCAACGACTGATCTCGGCTCCTGTACTTACCATTCCAAATGGTACCGGAGGGATGGTAGTCTATTGTGATGCATCAAAAATGGGCCTCGGCTGTGTTCTGATGCAAGGTGATAAAGTAGTAGCCTACGCTTCTCGTTAATTGAAGGAATATGAGAGAAATTACCCAACTCATGATTTGGAGTTAGCGGCTGTGGTCTTTGCTCTGAAGATCTGGAGACACTATCTATAAGAGGAGAAAAGTGAGATCTACAACGACCATAAAAGCCTCAAATATTTCTTTACTCAGAAGGAACTTAATATGAGACAGAGGTGCTGGTTGGAGCTCATGAAGGACTATGATTGCACCATCCATTACCACCCGGGTAAGGCAAATGTTGTAGCAGATGCTCTCAGCTAGAAATCCCAGACCTTATCCATCGCATCCTTAGCTGTCAGTAAGGAGCTTATAGAAGAAGCTAGAAGGATGGATTTGGAGTTACTGGTAGAGGGTGTTACTCTATCCCTAACAGCTTTATCGGTACAATCAACCTTGGTTGAAAAGATTCAAGCGGCTCAAGCTTCAGATGAACACTTTTAGGAGATTATTAGAGCAATCTAGGGTGACACGTAGCGAGATCTAGATTTTACATTGACAGATAGCAGCATTCTTATGTTTAGAGATCGCTTATGTGTCCCTAAGGACGATCAGCTAAGAAAGGAAGTGTTGTCAGAGGCACATGAATCCCCCTACTCAATTCACCCAGGTAGTACTAAAATGTACTAGGACCTGAAAGGACATTATTGGTGGAGTGTCATGAAAAGCGATGTAGTTGAATTTGTGGCCCAGTGTCTCACCTGTCAACAAGTGAAAGCAGATAGGCAATGATCCCATGGCCTTCTACTGTCATTGCCCGTACCAGACTGGAAGTGGGAACATGTCACCATGGACTTTGCCACAGGACTGCCCTGTACATCTAGGGGTGTTGATACTATATGGATTATTATGGATAGGTTGACGAAGATGGCTCATCTTATCCCAATCAAGGTCACCTATTCTATGGATAAATTGGCCCGCTTGTACATTGATAACGTGGTTCACCTACATGGAGTTCTAGTTAGCATTATTTTGGATCGGGACCCCAGGTTCATGTCCAAGTTTTAGGTCAGATTCCAGAGAGCTATGGGTACCCTATTGAGCTTCAACATTGCCTTTCATCCACAGACCGACGGACAATCGAAAAGGATAATACGGACATTGGAAGACATGCTTCGAGCTTGTGCCATTGATATGTAGGGCAACTGGGATGAGCACATTTCGTTTATCGAGTTTGCCTACAACAACAGTTACCAAGCTACTATTAGAATGACACCCTTTGAAGCTCAGTATGGGAAAAAGTGTTGTACTCTATTGTATTGGGGTGAAGTGGGTGAGTAGAGTATCCTTGGGCCAGAATTGATCCAAGCAACCTATGAGAAGGTGGACTTGATCCATGAGCTAATTAAAGCTACCCAGTCTAGGCAGAAGTGCTATGCAGACCAAAGGCGGAAGGATCTGGAGTTCCTCATCGATGACAAAGTATTTCTCAAAGTGTCGCCTACTAAGGGCGTGATGTGGTTCAGCAAGAAGGGCAAGCTTTGCCCGAGATATATTGGACTTTATGAGATTCTTACGAAGATTGGACCGGTGGCTTATCTGTTGGTGCTTCCACCATCCTTGGACGGCGTGCACAATGTCTTTCACGTGTCTATATTATAGAAGTATGTTCCTGACCCCAGTCATATTCTATCTCAGGAGCCACCAGAGCTGGCAGCAATTATGTCTTATAAAGAACAACCTAAAAAGATCTTAGACAGCAAGGTGGTAAATCTCCATAATAGACCTATTCATTATGTGAAGGTGAAGTGGTGCAAACACATAGAAAAAGAAGCCTCCTGGGAAGCCAAGGTAGAAATGCAAGCAAAGTACCCTTCCCTTAGATTCCTACAAGGTACGACAATTTCGGGGACAAAATTTTTGTAAGGTGGGGAGGATGTTACACCTGCTCCCGAATTTACTATTAATAATAATTTCTCTCTCGTGTGATGTGTAAATTCTACTGCCGTATATGCTGCCGAGTTGTTTTCACTTGTGGTCAAGCCTAGCCATAAGATCATTGACCAGTCCACGGGCCGGCCTGTGGAGGAGAGGTTCCTTAACCGGCAGTGGGGAAGATTTATCGATGATGACTTCATCAATCATCCTCTTAGCACGAGTCCACAAAGAGAGGAGTACCGGAAGGTGTTCCCCGTGTCCCCACAACTAGACACCTCCTTTTCTGATGAGCTTAGTATCGCGATTGGGAAACTATTTGGGATCACGAAGGACACATCTTGACGATTGAGGAGTAAGATACTGACCTTGTGAGTGTTATTGAACCCTCCCCTAGTTGACCTTGGAGTGTGGGCCAAAGTCCGATCAATTTCCTTAGGTTTCTGCCTTTGCAGCAGCAACGGACGCATGAGCGGACTCACCAAGACTGAATCCACTCGTTAGTCCGCCCGTGCTATTTTTGGACTCTGTGTGTTTTTCTTACGTGGGACCCACACCCCATACCTCGGACACCCTACTTTAGTCTTTTAGACGAGGTTGGCCTCATCCTTGATTCCCTTGACTTATGGGTTTACCATTTGGTGGACCCAATGGTTGGTAGACCTCTTTAATGAGTTTTGACTCATTAAGCCCCAATCCAAACAGACACTAGGTGCGAGATTAGACTTAAAACCCAAACTTAGCTCTTAAGTCTCATTACTTCATTCACCTACCCAAAATGTTGGAGCTGTGGGAGCATTGAAGGGTTGGAGAAGAAGGGTTTTGAGAGGCTGTGGAGGTGGAAAACATTGAATAATCCATCTTTGAGGTAGGCATCTTCACCTTCCTCCCTCTCTTTTCCATTTTAAACTCTGGGAATCCCCTTGAAATCGATTCCATGTTTGGGGTTTCTCTTAGAAACCTAATAATACCTAGTTAATGCTCCTCTAAGACTCACTTT
The DNA here is from genome assembly GCF_018873765.1 of Telopea speciosissima. Lineage (NCBI taxonomy): Eukaryota > Viridiplantae > Streptophyta > Magnoliopsida > Proteales > Proteaceae > Telopea > Telopea speciosissima. The sequence continues at coordinate 23,639,009 of NC_057926.1, read as the reverse complement.
CCTTTTTCCTTAATGCATTCATGGTTTGGATGACCCTAATGCTGTTCAAGCATTTAAACCTAGCTTTGGTTTTGGAAAGAACCTTGGAGATGGGTCCAAATCTCTTAAATCCCCTTACCTCCTTGAAGGACCGTGTGTATTGGACCTCCAACGAAGGTTTGAGCTCACCTCCCCAGCCCTAGGACCCCTATAGATCCATGAATGAAGGGTTTTGCAGTGATTATCTTTGTAGCTTTTCAAAGGAATTGCAGTGGACGAACGATCGAACTCACTTTCGTGTATCCATCCATTAGTCCGTTCAGCCTAACCTGGCTGTTCCTTTGGACAGAGCCATGAGCGGACCCACCTAGGTGAATCCACTCGTAGCTCAGGTTGCTCTCAGGTATGTCTCAGGTTTTGAACAGATGCACGAGCAGATCCATGTTCCGCATCCGCCCGTGAGTTTGTTCTACGTATTTCTGGGTATGGCCTGGACGGATCCATGACCGAACTCACCTGGCTGACTCCGTTCACTCATCCGCTCCTGCTGTCTTGACCCAAACTTTATTTATTTTGTTGGGACCCTTTATGGGACCCACCTATACACTTCTAACGCTACTTTTATGCATCCTCATACTTTGGGATCTATACGAGAGTGCATGTACTAGGGCAAACCTCACCGAGCGACAAACAAACAAACTGTGAGTGGGTTTTGGATGATGTTTGGGTTTGACATATACATAATTATAGATACTATCATATAGAATATAGAATGGTTTATGTGCTTACATTCATACTTGCCATGTTGCATTTTGCATAAAACCATGTTTGATATGAATTGATGAAATGTGGATGTGATGCTTTACTTTATTATATTGGGTTATGGTGTTGGACACACCGGTGTCGGAACCCTGACTGTTCTTATTATTTCATTGCTTGCCATCCTGATCTATATGCGTCATGCCGTGTTGGTACCCGGGTGCTAGATGGAATGGGACATTGATACATCCGAAAAACCTCTCAGGACGATAGAACTGCATGTAGTATACCTGTGGTTAGGATCTATAATCCCTTATACTACGACCCTTGCCAACAGGGGTTTATTTGTTGGATAATCGGAGCACCTGATGTCTATGGAGGTGAGAGAGGCCAGGTCAGGGGTAGTAACGGCTATCGAGGTCTGCTACTGGGTGGTCTATGGCTTTTACCGGCTTAGGTCCCTTGTGAAAATTGAGGTTTCACTGAGGCGATAGGATAAGTGACCCTCAGTGTCTCCCGAGTTATCACAGTAGCATATACCATGACTTAGACTGTTTGTTAGGTGAAAAATATATATTTAACATTCCATGCATCATGGACTATGTGTGATTGTGTGTATGTGCACTCCCCTTTTCCCTCACTGGCTCAATGGAGCTAACCCCCTGTGTACACAACTTTTAGATTTTGATGCAGGTAATGGATATTAGGCCGGCTTAGATGTACAGTCGACAGAGTATGATTGTATTGGTACAAAGGAGCCCAAGTACATGTCAGAGGAGCACGGTGAAGGTTGCCCCTATGATGATTGTGCTTATGGGCATTGATGTTACTTGGAGACTTTCCTCACCTTTTGATTCTTTTGGGGCAGTGAGCCCATTATAAACAATTTCTGTAATAAGTTACTAATATTTTGAGTAGTTATATCATGGTCAGCTGGTGTCAACATTAATTATTATATTATCACCTAGACTGCCGAACATACTGTAACTACTTATGTAATTAATGCTTTCGCTCTTTATAACTCTGATAATGATTGAAACTATTTATTTCTTTTACTCAAATGTAACTATTTGGGTGGGCCCTTGGGTGGTGACTATACGCTGGAACACTGTGTCGTTGATCTTGGTAGGTATTGGGGTGACGTGGGTCATCCTAATCACCCTTTTAACTGTGCTTATAGTATAAGCTTGGGATAGGGGCATGACACTTATGATTTTGAAAACGTTGTTTCCGAAAGATCCTTACCTAAAGAAAGGCCTTCCACATTTTGGCATAAAAGGTTAGGTCTCATTTCTAAGGCAATAGTGGAAAGGCTGATAAAGTCTGACATCCTACCTACTCTTGAAAGTGATCTAGCAACATGTGGACTGTTGTAAGGGAAAGATGACCAAGATAAAGAAGAAAGTTGCAGTTCGTAGTTTTGACCTGTTGGAGGTCATTCATATTGACATTAATGGACCCTATTCAGCTACATTATGTATATATTTTTATTTCATCACTTTTATAGATAACTATTCCCGATATGGCTATTTGTTCTTAATTAAGGAATTATCTGAATCTCTTAACAAATTCAAGATTTTTAGAACCGAAGTTGAGAAACAAATGGGGAAAGTTATTAAAATTGTTAGATTCGATCATTTGGTTGAGTATTATGGCAAACATGACGATGTTGGACAGCCTAAGGGTCCATTTGCTAAATACCTTGAGGACTCTGGGATAGTTGGTCCGTTTACTATGCCAGGAGGTCCTAAGCAAAATGGGGTAGCCAAAAAGGTGTAACTGCAACACCCTTATGGACATGGTGAAGAGTATGGTTAGTAGGATAAATTTACCTAAATTCTTATGCAGAGAGGCTTTGAAAATTATTCTTTATATCCTTAATCGTGTTCCTTGTAAAGACGTTCCTCTTACCCCTTTTGAGTTGTGGACCATCCGTAAACCCAGTTTAAACTATCTTAGAATTTGAGGGTGCCCTGTAGAAGTGAAGTTATATAATCCGACTTTAAACAAGGAATATTGATTTTAAAGTCCGTACGGAGGCACTAGAATTGTGGAATTATTGACAACGAAGTTTTTAAAATTTGATGTGGCCGAAAAGAATGATTGTTCTCAAACTGATCGAGACAGTAGCATGGTTGGTATATCAGTACTTTTTCTTCTACCTATTCAGATGGATGTGGGGCATACTAAGCCATTGGTTATACCTGCTGGAGTTCAGGAGCCTGATATTGATATAGTCTCTGACATTTATGTAGCACCTGATGAGATTCCTTTTAATCCGGATGCAGTTTAGGATCCTATTATTGATGCAGTTCCAAATGATACTCCCCCGATTCAGGGTGAGGTAGTGGTGGCACCATTACGAAAATCCACCAGGGTGAGAATGTCAGCTATATTATCAATCTTTGAGGTTTATTTGGGAGAACATGACTATGTCACTAGTCGTGTGGTTGATCCAGTTCCTTATTCGGATGTTGTTTTTAGTCCTCAATTAGATTTATGGTTAGATGTGATGAGAGATGAGATACAATCGATGAAACATAATGATGTTTGGGAGCGTGTTGCACTACCTAAAGGTTGTAAGCCCATTTGTTGCAAATGGGTGTAAGAAACTAAAAGGAATTCCAAGGGAAAAGTTGAGAGGTTTAAAGCCACACTGGTGGCCAAGGGATTCACTCAAAGAGAGGGAGTAGACTACAATGGGACTTTCTCTCCAGTCTATTCGAAGGACTCCTTTAGAGCAATCATGGCATTGGTGGCTCATTTTGATATGGAGCTGCATCAAATGGATGTGAAAACTGTCTTTCTCAATGAAAACCTTGATGAGGAGGTCTATATGGTTTAGCCTGAGGGTTTTGTAGTGGATGGTTCAGATCATCTTGTGTGTAGACTCAAGAATTCTATTTACGATCTCAAACAAGCTTCTAGGCAGTGGTATCTAAAGTTCGATAGTGTTGTGACTTCATTCGATTTTGTGGAAAACAAAGTGGATCAGTGCATATATCACACGGTCAGTGGGAGCAAATTCTGTTTTCTCAATCTTTATGTGGTTGACATCCTACTTGTAGTAGTGACCTAGGAATGTTGCATAACACTATTATCTAAGGAATTTGACATGAAGGACCTTGGTGAGGCTTCTTTTGTCCTTGGCATTGAGATCCATAGGGATCGTTCTCACCGTTTATTAAGTCTTTCTTAGTGGACTTATGTTGATCGTATTTTGAAGAGGTTCAGTATGCTAGATTGCAAACCTGGGAATGCTCTTATTCTTAAGGGTGACAAGATGAGCTTGACACAGTGCCCTAAAAATGAAGCTAAGAGAGATGAAATGAAAAAGGTGCCTTATGCTAGCGCACTTGGTAGTATCACGTATGCTCAAATCTGTACCAGACCGGATATTGTCTTTGTCATGAGACTTCTTGGCAGGTATCAGTCAGATCCTGGTCATAACCATCGGGTTGCTGCTAAGAAAATATTGAGGTACTTAAAGGAGACAAGAGATTATGTGCTAACATACAGACATGTTCCTGATCTGAAGCTAGTGGGTTATACAGATTCTGACTTTGCTGGCTGTGGGGATGATAGGAGATCCACATCAAGTTTAAAGGGGACAAGAAATTATATGCTAACATACAGACACGTTCTTGATCTAAAGCTAGTGGGTTATACAGATTCTGACTTTGCTGGCTATGAGGATGATAGGAGATTTTCTTGATGGCAGGAGGGACAATATTGTGGACGAGTACAAAATAGACATTGGTGACCAATTTGGCCATGCAGGCAAAGTTTGTTGCATGCTATGGGGCTGCTAATCAGGCTATTTGGCTCAAAAATCTCATAAAAGAGTTGACCATTGTAGATTTTGTGGATAGACTCATCCAGATATATTGTGATAACAGTTCTGTTGTGTTGTTTACAAACAATAATAAAGGAGTTAGAGGGTCTAAGCACATGGAGGTCAAGTATTTGACGATAAAGGAGATAGTCAAGAAAGGTGACATTGTAGTGGAGCATATTGGTACAAATGATATGGTTGCAGATCCCCTAACCAAAGGACTTTGCCCTTACATTTTTGAAAAACATGTCATGAGCATGGGCTTAGGAGCATCATGGGATGCGGTTGTTTAGTGGGAGTTTGTTTTATTTTGTTCCATTATAAAATAAAGTTTTTTTTTCATCTGTAATTTTTTACCTTATGGTAAACTTTGACTTATATACATCAGTTGTCTTTGCATGCAAATTTCTTTTTGAACACATGGGTGTTTTATTTATTGACATGACATATATGTATATATATATATATATATATATGTGGTTTTAAAATCATAAGGAATGTGTTAATCTTAAGCAAAGGCTGGGGCATTAAGTTATTAGCCTAAAAGTATATCCTGTAACACATAAATTATAACTCGAGTTATTTCAGATGAGACATACAGATTCGTTGGAATCATAAAGATTATTTCTCTAGCCTGCCTGTGCCACTTAAAGGAGAGAAATTCTGGACTGACAAATGGATGATACATAAGGAATCACTATGAGAGTATCACCTAGTCGCCACACTACTACATTGCATCCATGTTAATAGAATTGAGGGTTCTCATGACCATGGAAGGCTTGGTGTCACTTGATAGATGCAGTTCTGCCATGATTCGGTGTCTAAAACTTTATGGAACATGATTGACTTTCTAAAACTGACCCGTAGACCAATTTGTTTTTAAAATGTGCACATAAAGTTTTCTTAAAAAGTAGTTAGCCTATGATTTGTTTTGGTCAAATCTGTCTTTTCAAATTCTTTAAAATTATGAAATTTAATATAAGTCCAATTGGGAGAATGTTAGAATTTTATTCTTATTATAATTCTATTGGACTTATTATTAAATCCCTAAACCAAGATAATTAGAGTTGTGGTCTAATAAAGCGGGTCATTAAGTGGTCTTAGGAGTTCTATGTGGACTGGCTTTGGTGTGGGCATTTAGATTCTTACTAGGACTATGATGGAGAGGTCCTATAGAAAATATTATATAAAGAGAGCTAGGTCCCCCCTCTAGCCCATCACAATTATTATTCTCAATCTGAAGAGGGAGTGCATTTTGGAAAGAGAGGGAGATATTCAGTGTTCATCATCCCTATTGCATACAGTATTCTCATCAAGCCAGTGATCTTTGGGAATAGAGGGGAAGCACCTTGGTCTTTTCTTTTCTATTATTACTATGGATTCGAAACAAGGTTAGTGGTTCTACCTTTAACCCTTTATTATTTGATTATTTGTGTTTGTAAATGGCCTATGAAGATTCTGTTTATTTGGTTTCTATCCCTATTAGGGATAAATAATCTAACTTCTTGGCTTACAAATCAAGAAAACCAAGGAAGACACCTAAATTCATCAAAGTAAATATGCCAAGGAGTTGCTTAAGAAATATGGAATGGATACCTCTAAACCAATAGCTACTCTAATAATGTAGATTACACATTTGGAGAAAGATGAAAATGGTAAACCTTTTGATCCATAATTATACCTAGGTATGATTGGAAGTTTGCTTTATCTACCATAGATGACCACTGTAGTCTTCATCTAATCTTCTGTGAATGTATGAGAGTGGTGAGACTAAAGTCTTCCTCAGACGGACGCAGGCACGGTCTTTTGTGACCACCTGCCGTGCATATTCAAGCGTGGTTGTCTTGAGTCCCTACAGTCGTGGTTTTCTGTGACTGTCATATGGTCTTCAATGCAATAGTATTTAATGCTATGTGGATAAAAAGCTGAAAGGTTTCTGACTCATTATTAATAACCACTTGGACTAACCACTCGAGTGGAACTCTTTCATCAATGTTGAGGAGCTCCAATAGCTAGTTTTCTTGAAAATTTTAGGTTGAATATTGAAGACTGAAATTGGTTAGTGTTTACAACTGTTTTGAAGTTCAGCTAGTCTCTCTTGTGTAAAAGAGACATTCAAAAGTGTGAAGGATAAGCTGAGCTTGACTCTAATGGTTTGTTTGTTTACCTATAAAAGGATGGAACCACTTGATTTCAAGGAATCAATCAATACAATCTACAACAAAATAAGAAGTTTTGTGATCAAACTTCGTTGTCTACATCCTTTTAAGAAGTTACCGTGTGACTGTGCTTAAAAGGCTTTATCATCTCAAGAAGAAGGGCTGAAACCAGAGCTACAACGTGTTCAAGTTCTAAAAAAAAGCATCTTGTATTTATCAAACTGAGCTTAAAGTGTCATAGTCACCAGGCTTGAAGAAAAAAGCCATTTTGCTATAAAAGGACACCTATGTGGCTTGAGAAGAAACCTTTGGTCTATGTGAATTGGGTGGAAACCCTTGACTAGGGTGGTTTAGGTGCTCAACTGGAAAAAGTGGTCGAGTTGGTGTAAGAACTTCATTCTTGCCTGGAAAAATAATCATTTAGTGGATAAATCCTTGCTCGTGATCAAGATAGTGGATATAGGACATATTGGTTCGAACCACTCTAAAATCATTGGATCCTTATTGTCTCTCCTTATCTCTCCCTCTTGCACTTTTGTCTACAACAAGGAAACAAGCAACTAGTAATATCTTCGATGACACTCTTTACATGTTTGTTATTTGTTTATAATTGTATGCATTGTGTGATGATATTAAGACTAATTTTGGATGTGTTTTGTTATTTATGTTTTCTTTAAATTAGTCATATTCCAATTCACACTCTGTTGTGTTACACTCGATCCTATAGGTCAGTATATATACAAAGGATAGAATATATAGTACCTCAGGTCATGAACTTGTAGTTAAGGCTAGGACTACCAAACTCATATGGAAGTAATTGCCAATGTCTCAGATTTACTCTCCTTCATTTGGTTTATGTTCTTATCAAAAAAAGAAAAAAAAAAGATTCATAAAATGTGAAAAATAAAATTTGTTTGATATAACCTTTACCCTAATGTCCTTACATTAATCAAAAGGACATTTGGAAACCAAAAAGTAAAATTCAGTGAAGGGTAGTAGTGATGAAGTAATAAGCAACAATATTTATTGACTAATATATATTACAAGTAATTGTAGATAAAAATTAAAAAAAAAAACCTCGTATCAGAGTCATAGTTTGTTGCATGAGAGTACTATTCTTCAAGATCTCCCTAAATAAATAAATAAATAATTTACAATGAAAACTTTTCCTTGTATTTTTTTTTTTTTTTTTTTCTGTTATCCCTCCATTGCAAGACTTTAGTGATAGCCAAGTGGAGGAGGGGCTTGCTTCAGCTCATGTCCTTGATAGTGTATGTCCTGTAATTAACCAAACCAATCAAAACAAATCATTTGTTAGTCACTTTGAATCACAAATATACCTAAGCATAACCATTCAGATAGATGCATGCCACATGTGTACAAGATCCTGACCGATGCAAAATGGTTAACGTCACGATGATGCGCCTCATCAGCCCTCACGACCAACACGACATCACGGAGTGTGGAGTCAGGTGGCATCTGCCAGTAATCGATGGCAATAGCAGGTGCTGGTACATTCTCAATATTACCTTTGTCAAGTTCCTTCAAGAACTCGGTGTACGAGTGAATCGCTTCTTCTTCCAAGTATCCTACGACTCGGTGAGGGAACTTAGGCGAGATCATATAACCCAAGAAGTAAGCATTGAAGAACACTCCTTGAACTGTGAAGACAAGAGCTCGTTCGTACCACCTTGGCTGAGAAATTTCCATGAATGTCAAGAGATGCATTCGCTGGTTCTCTGCTTCTTCTAAAAGAGCTCTAATCCATCCTCCGCTGTGTTCGAATCGCCTAAGAGACTTACAGTGCAAAAGCATTCCTCCAACCATGCCTGGCACAGCTGCCACTGTTTCAAGCATCATAGCCCGGCAACCGTATCGTGCCTGCATTAAGAGCTGGCTCAACTTTAGAACTATATTTGACTCGAAAATCGGAATGAAACTCATCCGAGTCAAGCATCAAGTTGTTATTACCCAACTAGCTCGCAAGGAAACCGTGGAAAATTATACATCGTGCACTCAAGCATGTGAATTGTTTCCTAAGAAAATGACAAGATACATCTTTTGACTTTTTATTTTTTGGCCGGTAAGATGAAATTTTCATTCTCCCACTATTTAGGGTTATGTGGACTGTGGACACAACCGCAAATATGAGTGGTTGGGAGATGGGATTTTGGCACAAAAGAGTTCACGGTGTGACACCGGTATCGGTCACCGTCGATACCTATCAATATTGATTGATATGAATCGATCATATTGGACCGGATCCGACAATTTTGTCTATGAAGATTTTGATTTCTATTTTTTACTATTTTTCTCTGCCTAACTGGATCTAGATCTTCTATTGCCGAGCTGGCCCAACTGCTGTACTACACAGACACAGCAAGACACAAAATGATAGAAAAAGATCCTGTGCATCCGGGTAGTCGGGCTGCATGTGCAGTACTAGGCTTAAGGCGGCACGTTTTGACCGCCTTACCCCTGCTAGTGCAAGGCGCTTAGGCAGGGGGTAAGGAGGTTAAAGTGCGAGAACAGTGTCGGGGTTGAGATATTTTGGATCCAAAGAATGGGTTAGGATTGGAAATTTTTTACCCCAAGTCAATTAAGGTCAGGCTGGGTCACAGTTGAAGTTTTGGGTTGAGTCTAACCCAATTCGATCTTATCTTTTTTTTTTTTCTATTCTTTCTTTCTATGCATACAAGCCATCTAGATGGACATTCTCGAATGTGAAACTGAGCCGAACCCCTTTATTTGAAGGTGGAAATTTTTAGAATTCCTTCTCTGTTAAAGTTAAGCATGTGATTGGACACTTTGGAGTAGGGGTGCAAGTTTGGCCCAGACGGTCTGAGCCCACCCTAAGCCCAAAAAGGGTCAGGGATGAGATACCCTGGCCTTGGGTCAGGCCTGGGCCAGGTTAGGGTTGAGGCCTTGGGCTAAGCCTAGCCCGACCCAACCGGACCCTATCTTCTTCTTCCTATTCTTTCTTCTATTGGACAAGTGTGTGTCCATCAAACCCGGTTTGGTCCGGTTCAATCCGGTTCACCTTTGTATTGAACATTTATACATTTTAGTTTGATATTGTCACATCCGATATAAACTTTTTGAGCATTATATGTCCCTAAGTTTTACTTAAAATGGTAGTCACGACTAGGGTTTGGGCTGGGCACCCTTATCATATAGTCGTCACATTGGGTATGCCTAGACATGTGATGTCAGGGTACGAATGCGAGTGCTCACATGTTTGATGTGTGCATTGGCGAAGAATCTACTTTGTCGATTCCCTTATGTATTACTGCCAGATGTAGGAAGGGATAGACATGTGTCACCGACACCCTGTGCCTAAGGGAACCCTGTCACTGTAAAGTGTGATCGCATTCTTTGGTTCATCAATAACTGAGACTCAAGCGAGTCAAAGTCGGTGTTCTAGGAATGCGTGAACACTTTGTGAGTGAAGGAGTTATCAAACACGGTCACCACTGCCCGATTGGGGAACACCAAGATAGAGACTGTCTATGCATGGTCGGATCATAATCTAGATCCAGTGCCGTTTTGGAAATGGTTTTGCAAAAAAAAAATCTATTTTACATAAAATGATACATTATTTATAATTATTTGAACAAAGTGTTTTATCGAGTTTTGCGGGACCCAATCAGATGCACAGATGCTCGTATATGGATATGTACTATGGATTGGGGTTTGGCAGTACATGTGTACATGCCCTAGATTCCTTAATGATGGTGTTGATTAGTGGGGGGGTTGTATATGATAATTGTTATCATATAGGGAGTTATTTAGAATTTGCTAATTTAATTGGCTCTTTATTTAATTAATGGATATGATGCTAATTATAATTATCCATTAATAATAAAATAAAGAATGTAATTAAAACTTTCCCTATTAGATTCTGCTTCTTCACCTGTGCAACACTGAGTTTAAACAGAACTGCCAAACAAAGAGAGAGAGAGAGAGTCAGACTCTCACTGGGGATTTATTAAATCTTGCTGGGATTTAATTAATTCAAACATTATAAATAGAGGACCAAAAAACGCAGAAGAGAGAAACTCTCCACGTTTTGGGCAGAGACTCACTCTCTTGCGTTTTGGGTCTCTCTCTCTCCCTCTTGTGATCTCTCTTCTTCTTCTTGCTTCTCTCATTTGTGTTTGAGAGTTAGGGTTTGAGAAACCCTAGATCTATGCTGAAGAGTTCGAGAGCATCTAGGATTGGCTTGAAGAACCTTGGTAGCACCATTGGAGGTTCAGATCTGTTTGCTGCACCATTGGAGGTTCAGATCTGTTTGCTTGGAGCGCTCACTAGAGGAAGAACCACTGTCTATTGGAGGAGCAACACTTGAGGCTCACCAGGTTAGCAGTTCTTTATTAATTCCTTCAGTTTATTGACTATTAATATTTATGGGATGCGAAAGAAACTCAAATCGATTAATTTTCGCTGCGCATTCGAGTATGAGATGGATCCCTCTTGCCATGTGATGGACTAGAAATGAATTTCTCCATCCCTATTGTGATAATTAATTTTATGGGACGCAATAGGGAAGGAGAAACCCTAATAGGGATGCACTAGGGTTCCCATGGGAAGCCATGGGAAGTCTTAAAATTTAATAGGGCACCCATGGGATACCATGGGATAACCCAGGGCGTGCAATACCCTAATTTTGTAGTATATTGGTTTCCCTAGGGAACTATGGTGTGATCTCTGGACCGTTGTTTGACCAACAGTGTGGTATTAGAACCACCTTTCCCACCCATGAATATTAGATAATTAATGGTTTAATATGATTTTCATGAGTGGGATGCAAGTTGCACATGGGAGGTTAAAATATGATTGTTGTAACAACCTTCCCATGTGCACATGGGTAGTTACAAGGTTGTTAGTGCAACAACCTACCCATGTGATGATGGATTTGGTTTATTTTATTTATTCCAATTATTAAAGCATGTATCCAATTAGGTTGTGATTACTAATTTTTAATTTTTAATTTTTTTATCATGTTTTATATGTGGGGGGGGTGGGGGAGCACACACTGCCAAGCCTCTGCGCACACCCTCCCCCCTTGAACCTGCCCTTGTGCGCATCCCCTTGCGGGCTGCTGCCTATGGCCAGCAAGCTTGCGGGCTGCAGGCCTGCAGGCTACTGTCCGTGGGCTTTAGCCTATGGGCAGCAGGCCTGTGGCCTGCAGCCCAAGGCTGCTGTTCCTGGGCCTTGTGCCTATGGGCTGCGCAGGGAGTGCCTGCAGCCTGTGCCTATGGGCTGTGCAGGGAGTGCCTGCAGCCTGCGCATATGGGCTGCATGCACCCCCTTTTGTTTCCCCTCCAGTTTAACAAAAAAAAAATTAGAAATTTTTCAAAACAGAATTTTTATTCACTTATTTTGTTTTTGGGAGGAAGAAGATGGGTGAAGGGATCCCTGCCTTCACCCACTTGTAATTAAAATTGTGATTTTAATTTTATGGGCTTGGATACATGTTATCACATGTGATGTGGTGGTTCAATAATTGATGAAATCCATGTTATAATTTTTATTTACTTGCTTTTATGCCCATGCATGAAATTATATTATGATGTGATTATGGGAATGGCATTCTAATAAATGGATGGATTGTTTATGTATGTGATACATGGGGTTATGGGTGGATGTGATGCTTCTCTCTTTTTCTCTCTCTCCCCCTATCTTTTTATAAATAAATGTACTCTACCCCATGGGCAGCCCAAATGGTGGGTTGGTTTCTCCATGCGGGGTTTCTTTATTATTATGGAAAGGAAAGTGTATAGAATTTTTCCAAGGTTTCTATTGTAATTTTAGAGGAGTTAGGACTCCCGGGGTATGTTGATGGTGATCCACCTCTAGCCCTCAAAGCTTATGGAGATGCAAATCACCTACTTTGAAGACGTGATCGGGAGGAGGAGATGATCGAGGCATGGCATCCATGGCATGGTTGATCACCCAAGTTATTAGTTTATTTTTATTTGGGAGGGTTTCTAAATTGCTTCTAAATAAAAATGCCGTCATCCCATAATCACTATTAATTAATTTTGATTAATTATGAATGTTTACATCTATCAATATATGTGAGAGTTGATTAATCCCTCTTTATTGATAATACATGTATGATATGGAATAGTCTTAATTGGTAGACATGTCATTGGCCTCCTATTGAAGATAAATGTAGAGAGCGTGTGACATGACCCCACATAAGCCGATAGGACATTGCCAGGACCTCTGTCACACATTTATCTATATTTACCTCTATCAAGATATGTTAGGGTATGGATAATGAGAGGGCACTGCAACAGTGGGTCATCTTTCATGATTCAATGATTCTAACTAATGCAATAGGTAAGTACATGACTTGGGTGTATGTCAGCCGACAAGATCTGGACATGACACACAAGTGGCCAAAAATATTGGAAGCCCATGAGGTAGACAGCTTAGTCTACACCACCATGGTGTGTATAATGACTCCCGACAGGGTAAGTTATGCATACAAGGGTTGTAGGTATCCAATTCATCTTTTGCTTTATGAGGGAAACCCAAATCATGAAAGACCATTGATGTGTGTGTGCTCAACTTATTATTTTCAATGGTTAATTAATTAGCATGTGGTTATTTATCTATACATGTGTAGATAATTATACAATGGTTGCCGTTAATTCCATCCTGTTAACACTCATTAGCGAATACAAACTTAACAGTAAAAATTATATTGATTGGTACCGGAGCATTAAGTTGCTCCTGACTGCTGATGGACTGTACACAGTTCTAGATGAACAAGTTCCTCCTCAACTCGACCCGAAAGATTTTGAGGCAAATGAAGAGATGCAGGAGTTTCTCATGAGGGATTCCAAGCCATCACCCTATATCCTAGGATCGTTGGAAAAATCAATTGTAGACTCGATCAAGGATATACGCACTGCTGGGGGTAAAGCTTGCTGAATTGTTCAACAGGCAGTTGACACATGCACATTCTAATTCGGTGAGTCAAATCCATAACTCCAAGATGTCCCAGGGGACTCCAGTGATGGATCATGTAATGAAAATGATCAATCTGTTTGAAAAACTGAAATCCATGGGGACTGATTTTTGCCTACGATACAAGACCGATGTGATCTTAGTGTCGCTCACTTCTACCTACGCACCTTTTAGGATGTCCTACAAGATATCCAAGAAGGAGATGGAGCTCACCGAGCTTGCTAATGCATTGGTAGAGGCTGAAGCGTCCTTAAAAAATGACAAGGCTGAGGTCAATGCAACTGAGGCAAAGCCTTCTTCAAATGGGAAGAAGAAGAAAAAGGGAAGTAAGGGTAAGACCCTGAAAGCCGAGGGTGAGAAGTCTGGCAATAAAGGCAAAGGCAAGTGCTTCTATTGCAAGAAGGAGGGTCACTAGAAAAGAAACTGTCGTGCTTACCTGGCTACTGTGAAAGACAAGAAGCCAGATGAAACAGAGGCTGCTAAAGAAGGTACATGTGATGTTCACGTTCTGTATGAGTCTGATTTGTCTTTTGAACTGACCAATTCTTGGTTGGTGGATAGTGGTTCCACTATTCACATTTGTAATGATTTGCAGGGGTTCAAGGAGACAAGGAACCTAGAAAGAAATGAGGTGCGTCTTCGGATGGGCACTGGAGCTGAGACCATGGTGATGGCTGTGGGAACTTTTATTTTGAATTTTAATTCTGCTAGTTTAGTTTTACAGGATTGCTATTATGTACCCTCTTTCAAGAGGAAGATAATTTCAGTTTCAAAACTTGTTTTGGACGGATATAGTTTTTCCTTTAATTCTAAGTTGATTATTCATTTTAATAATTCCTTTGTGGCATCCGGATATATGCAAAGTGGTTTGTATTTTTTAGAATGCCCTATTAGAACGAATGTTGTTTCAAATGTTGATTTGAAATGGAAAGCAGCTCTAGTGAACTCAACATACCTGTGGCATCTAAGATTAGGTCACATTAATTTAGATCGAATCAGTAGACTGGTGAGGGATGGGCCCTTAGAGAGTCTGAGGGTGGAACCATTCCCCACCTGTGAGTCATGCCTTCAAGGCAAAATGACCAAGAAACCCTTTAGCAATAAAGGTGCTAGAGCCACAGATCTATTGGAGTTGATACACACTGACGTGTGTGGACCCATAAACATACAAGTGAGGTATGGGTATGAGTACTTTATCACGTTCACCGATGATTACTCTAAATATGGTTACATATACTTGATACGTAGAAAATCGGAAGCCTTTGATAAATTCAAAGAATTCCAAGCCGAGGTCAAAAGATAACTCGATAAACGTGTCAAGTCCTTATGATCAGATCTTGGAGGGGAGTATCTATCGGATGAATTTAAAGATTATCTCATATCCCAAGGGACAGTTAGTCAGCTAACTGATCCGAGAACACCATAATAAAATGGTGTATCCGAACGACGCAATCGGACCCTATTGGATATGGTCTGAACGATGCTCACTTATAGTGAGTTGCCTCTTTCTTTCTGGGGGTACTCTTTAGAGACAGCGATAGATATCTTGAATAGGGTTCCATCTAAGTCTATAGCCAAGACACCCTTTGAGTTGTGGAAAGGGTGAAAACCCAGTATTCAACACCTTAGGGTATGGGGTTGCATAGCACATGTGCGAAAGCAACAGACAGACAAGTTGGAATCCAGGACTTTGAGATGTTATTTCTTAGGCTAACCCAAAGGCACGATAGGTTATTATTTCTATGACCCGGTTGACCAAAAGATCATTGTAAGTAAGCACGTCACATTTCTAGAGGAAAAGATGATGACCCAGAGGTCCAAACTAGTAGTCATTAAGGAGCTATCAGATGGCTCAGAAACGTTACTTCCAGAAGTGAGACCAACTGACATACCCGCTGAAATACCAACACCTGAGGAACCTCGACATAGTAGGAGGACTATTAGACCACCCACCAGGCTAACTCTTCTAACCGAAGAGGAAACAATGGAAGAGTTCCACATGGTATCTGTTGAATCGGATGATTATCCGATGACATACTCTGAGGCTATAAAGGATGTTGATGCCACTAGGTGGCTGGAGGCAATGCGCTCTGAGATTGATTCGATGCATTTCAACAAGGTCTGGACTCTAGTCGATCCACCACTTGGCGTCAAGCCTATTGGATGTAAATGGATCTTCAAGAGGAAGAAGGGCGCAGATGGAAAGGTCGAGAGATTCAAAGCGAGACTGGTGGCAAAGGGCTATACCCAGAAAGAGGGTACAGACTATAAGGAAACCTTTTCACCAGTGACGATGATGAAATCCATCAGGATTTTATTGGCTATCGCCACACACTTGGATTATGAGATCTGGCAGATGGATGTGCAGACTGCATTTCTAAATGGGTTCCTGCAAGAGGAAATCTACATGGAACAGCCAGAGGGATTCTCTTCCTTGGAGGAAGAAAGAAAGGTGTGCAAATTGTAGAGGTCCATTTATGGGCTGAAGCAGGCTTCCAGGAGCTGGAATATCAGGTTTGATCAATCAATCAAATCTTTTGGTTTTGATCAAAACATGAATGAACCATGCATTTACAAGAAGATCAGTGGGAGGGCAGTATGTTTTCTTATTTTATACGTAGATGACATATTGCTGATTGGTAACGATGTAGGTTTTCTTTCATCAATGAAACAGTGGTTATCCACAACGTTTTCGATGAAAGACCTTGGTGAAGCTAGCTATATCCTTGGGATCAAACTCGTGAGAGATCGCCAGAGAAGGATGCTAGGCTTGTCCCAGGCTACCTATATAGACAAAGTCCTGGCCAGATTTAGTATGAAAAACTCCAAGAGGGGAAGTGTCCCTTCAGACATGGAGTCAGTCTTTCCAGATCTCAATGTCCTCGGTCTCAGACAGACATTGAAGAGATGAAGAGGATTCCCTATGCCTCAGCAGTAGGTAGTCTTATGTACGCTATGTTGTGTATGAGGCTGGACATTTGCTATGCAGTAGGTATGGTAAGTCGTTATCAATCTAACCCTGGATGCGAGCATTGGAGTGTTGTCAAGAATATCCTTAACTACCTGGGAAGGACTAAGGAATATTTTTTGGTTTTTGGATCTGATCAGTTGTCAGTATTGGGATACATAGATTCGGATTTCCAAACTAACAAGGATGACAGAAAATCCACGTCCGAGATGGTATATCTAATGCGTGGAGGTACCATTGTATGGCGGAGTGCAAAACAAAAGTCTACAGCCGATTCTACTACCGATGCAGAATACCTTGCAGCTTGTGATGCAGCAAAAGAAGGTGTTTGGCTGAGAAAATTCCTATCAAATTTGGAGGTAGTCCCTGACCTTGTCAAGGGCCCTATTCCCCTATTATGTGACAACAGAGGGGTCATTGCACAAGCTAAGGAGCCTAGGACTCATCAGAGGAACAAGCACGTGCAGCGAAAGTATCACCTCATCAGAGAGATTATCCAGCAGGGCGACGTGAGTATCTCCAAAGTGGACACAATTGAAAATGTGTCTGATGCCATGACAAAGGGTTTGTCACCGGGAGTGTTTGAGAAATATATGGAGGGCATGGGTTTAAAATGTATGGGGAATTGGCTTTGATGTACAAGTGGGAGATTGTTGGACAAGTGTGTGTCCATCAAACCCGGTTCGATCCGGTTCAACCTGGTTCACCTTTGTATTGAACATTTACACATTTCAGTTTGATATTGTCACATGCGATATAAACTTTTTGAGCATTATGTGTCCCTAAGTTTTACTTAAAATGGTAGTCACGACTAGGGTTTGGGCTGGGCAACCTTATCATCTGGTCGTCGCATTGGGTATGCCTAAACATGTGATGTCAGGGTACGAATGCGAGTACTCACATGTTTGATGTGTGCATTGGCGAATAATCTACTTTGTCGATTCCCTCATGTATTACTGCCAGATGTAGGAAGGGATAGACATGTGTCACCGACACCCTGTGCCTAAGGGAACTCTGTCATTGCAAAGTGTGATCGCATTCTTTGGTTCATCAATGACTGAGACTCAAGCGAGTCAAAGCCGGTGTTCTGGGAATGCATGAACACTTTGTGAGTGAAGGAGTTATCCAACACGGTCACTACTGCCCAATTGGGGAACACCAAGATAGAGACTGTCTATGCATGGTCGGATCAGAATCTGGATCTAGTGCCGCTTTGGAAATGGTTTTGCAAAAAAAAAATCTATTTTACATAAAATGATACATTATTTATAATTATTTGAACAAAGTACTTTATCAAGTTTTACGGGACCCAATCAGATGCACAGACGCTCGTATATGGACATGTACTATGGATTGGGGTTTGGCAGTACATGTGTACATGCCCTAGATTCCATAATGATGGTGTTGATTAGTGGGGGGTTATATATGATAATTGTTATCATATAGGGAGTTATTTGGAATTTGCTAATTTAATTGGCTCCTTATTTAATTAATGGATATGGTGCTAATTTTAATTATCCATTAATAATAAAATAAATAATCTAATTAAAACTTTCCCTATTAGATTCTGCTTCTTCACCTGTGTAGCACTTTGAGTTTAAACAGAACTGCCAAACAAAGAGAGAGACAGAGAGAGAGTCAGACTCTCACTGGGGATTTACTAAATCCTACTGGGATTTAATAAATTCAAACATTATAAATAGAGGACCAAAAAACGCAGAAGAGAGAAGCTCTCCATGTGTTGGGCAGACACTTTCTCTCCTGCATTTTTGGTCTCTCTCTCTCCCTCTTGTGATCTCTCTTCTTCTTCTTGCTTCTCTCAGCTGTGTTTGAGAGTTGTGTTGAAGAGTTCGAGAGCATCTGGGATTGGCTTGAAGAACCTTGGTAGCACCATTGGAGGTTCAGATCTGTTTGCTTGGAGCACTCACTGGAGGAAGAACCACTGTCTATTGGAGGAGCAACACTTGAGGCTCACCAGGTTAGCAGTTCTTTATTAATTCTTTCAGTTTATTGATTATTAATATTTATGGGATGCGAAAGAAACTTGAATCGATTAATTTTCGCTGCGCATTCGAGTATAAGATGGATCTCTCTTGCCATGTGATGGACTAGAGATGAATTTCTTCGTCCCTATTGTGATAATTAATTTTATGGGACGCAATAGGGAAGGAGAAACCCTAATAGGGATGCACCAGGGTTCCCATGGGCGGCCATGGGAAGCCCTAAAATTTAATAGGGCACTCATGAGATACCATGGGATAACCCAGGACGTGCAATACCCTAATTTTGTAGTATATTGGTTTCCCTAGGGAACCATGGTTTGATCCCTGGACTGTTGTTTGACCAACATCTTCTTGTTCTTCTTATTTTTTGTTCTTCTTCTTCCCAGCCTAACCAGCCCATGCATCTCCCTTCCTATATAAATAACTTTCATTTTACTCTCGGTATGTCAGATGCCGCACAAATGAAATCCAATCACTCTTTTGAATTCCACCAGTGTGGCATCTGACGTACAAGAATGGCCTGAACCATTCTCATTTATCTTTCTGTATCCAACCTTATGATCTATGTATAAATGTTAAGAAAACAAACTTAAAGAGCGACCCACCATACCTGGAAAAAGAGATCAGTTGGGTATCGGAGAACCTTGACAGTCCAGTAAGCTAATTTATCCAAGAACGTAGTTGGGGCGTGGTGCTTGTTCAGATCGATCGAAACATTCGCTTTGTACGTATCCCATGGCTTCAGAACCAATAAAAAAATAATTAATTAAATAATTAAATAAAATAATTGAAATAACAAAAATACCCATTCTCTTCATTTTTCTTGGAACGAAGGACCACAAAAAAATAAGAGAAGCAGAGAACTAAACATACCTGAAGCAGGTCCACTTCCAATCCGTGCCATCCTCCTTAGTAATCTTAGAAGGAGCTATGCCCCAGTAGCTAGTGATCGCTTTCTCCTCCGGTTCACTTCCTGCAGAAGTGGTTTTCACTTCTTTTTCTTCCCCTTCTTTGTTCAAGGCCAATGTACGTACTTCCATGCTGTACTCCAACTACTGGGAACCTGATCCAGCCTACGCTGGTTCGAACTGGCACAACCGTTGTTGTTGTGCGGAAGAAAGTAGAAGTCCCGGTAAGAATTTGAGTATCCGGTTCGCCAAGGGTTGCCGTGGAAAAGAGCCGTGGTCCAAACTGCTTAACCAGCTGACCGGCCATCCTGAAACCCCTCAACATCTCAGAGCAACAAAGAGCTAAAAAAAAAGAAACGATACGAAGGAAACGGTAAGAACAAAGATATTGGAAACGTCTCAGGCGAGCTAGTTGGAATTTTGTTTTGAAGACTACAATTGTTTAAGGTATTGAGGAGCGTTTATCTAGCTCGAGGATTGCTGCTCCGGTTAGCCGCACGTGATACTTCGGTGACGCGGGTTTGAAGTTTTATGGCTGACACGTGGCAGATAAATATTAGTCAGAGGGGAATCTTGCTTAGTCGCCGTCGATATTTTAGACTATAAAAAATTTATTTATGGACCCACTTAAAAGACCACGGTAATTCTGGAGCCTTTTTTTGGCGAAAATACCCCTGTGAGAGAAGTATCTATGAGATATATCGGGGTGTTTTTGGTAAATCAGTTGCTTCTTGAGGACAGGACTCTATTATGCCCGTGCCAGCCGGTAGCTTGCACTTAAAAAATAAAAAGGTAGAGCTTGCAAGACTACATTCAAAAAATAAGTAAATAAATTTCCGGCACGACCATTGTTACGACCACGGTAACACCTAGGGTTGTAAACGGATCGGATTCGGCTCGGATAGTGCTATATTCGCATCCGCATCTGATTAACTATCAGTCGGATTCGGATAATGCTAAATGGATACGGATACGGATATGGATTGGATATTTTATCCGTTTACATGTAAATATAGTTTTACGGATAGCTATAACCTATCCATATCCACATCCGTTTAGTTTTCGGATGGATTCGGATAGTGCTAAACGAATACGGACACAAATACGAAAATGGATTTCGGCTATTTATTTACATCCCTACTAACACCTGGAGCTCATGAGAGTCAGTTGGAGGGAGAAGTGGAAGTATGCATGGAAGAAGTGGGAGAGGTTCCACATCAGACGAATGATGGCCCATGTCGCACAGCGAGAGTTAGGAAACGTCCCACCCATTTAGCTGATTTCGTGTGAAGGGATGTCATGAGAATATCATGGGGGTGGGATACTTAGAGCTTTCTGTTAAGATGCCAAGGATGAGAAGGTATAGATGTCATGGAGCGATAAGGTAGTAATTTGATGTAAGAATGAAATCACAGTCGTATGGATAGTCTTTAAATACTTGTAAAAGTGCTTTATGAAGGTTACGAAAAGATAATTCTCTCATCCTCCTTTTTCTTTACTCTCCTCCTCTGCCACTTCTTCTCTTTCGTCTCTCCTTTCCCTTCTCTTCGTCTATTTCGCTGCCCTCTGCAACGGTGACGCAACATTTTGGTCCGACCTGCCGGATATGGCTGAAGGCACCCGCCTGAGACAGCTCGATGAGTCGATTAAACAGTTGGGAGCAACATCGACAGAACAAGGCGAACGGTTGAATGCGCTGCACGAAACCATCAATCTCCAGAGGCAGGCCCTTACTGATCTAGTGGTTCAGGTGACTGCGATGGATGGCAGGCTTGAACAAGTGCTGCGGGTTGCGCCACCCACACCGGATCAACACCCCGTGATCGACGATGCTCGGCTAGGAATTCTGGGACCTCCCCCAGACCTTCCTCCAGCGCCCACTAACCCGATCCAAACTCGAACAATTTGCTTGGAGTTTCCCCGGTTTGATGGAATGGATCCCATGGGGTGGATCTTCAAGGCGAAGAGGTTTTTTTATTTTCACGCCACCCCCTTCGAGCAATGCCTGCTAGTCTCATCCTTCCACATGGACGGCGCCGCGCTCCAATGGTTTCAGTGGATGCACCGAAAGGGAGAGTTCACCACATGGGAGGCCTTTACCAGAGCACTGGAAATTCGCTTTAGACCTTCTGAATTTGATGACCCCCAAGCAACGCTGGCTAAATTGACACAGAGTTCCACAGTGGCAGATTATCAGTCCAAGTTTGAGTCGCTAGCAAACCGCATCGATAACCTTCCTGCTGCCTTCCTAGTGAGTTGTTTTATCTCAGGGCTGCACCCAGAGATCAAAAACGAAGTGATGGCCTTCACACCGACATCCATGGCGCACACAGTAAGTCTGGCTTGACTCTAGGAGGCTAAATTGGCAGAGATGCGTCGGTTCAATCCCAAGTTTCCCTACTCTCCGGACAAATTGACAGCGCCACCTACGGTGGCCCAATCACCAACACCCATTTCTCAGATCCACCCACCCTCAAAATCGACAGCAGCCATTCCAATCAAGCGGTTGACTCCGGCAGAGATGCAACAACGAAGGGAGCATGGCCTCTGCTACAACTGTGAGGAGCGATTTACGTCGGGCCATCAATGCAAGGCTCGCTAGTTATTCCTGCTGGAATACGATGATGAGGAAGCACGAGAGGCTGAACCTGAGCAGGAATTCACGCCTCATGAGCCTACTGAACCCCCCCCCCCCCTAGATGGTGCAATGCTAACCACTGAACTCTCGTAACACTCTATGACCGCTATGATCTCTCCAACTACCCTTAGGTTCACTGGTTACATCACTGGGCACCCCATCCAAGTCTTAATTGATGGGGGAAGTACCCACAGTTTTATTCAGAGCAGGGTAGCTCAGCATGTTGGTTTAACTGTAGAGGCAGCTCCAAATATTACTGTTATGGTAGGAAGTGGTCTGTGAGGGATTGATCAAACAGACTCCATTAAAATTACAAAACTATACTGTGACTGTTGATGCATACGTATTACCCCTTTTTGGGGCAAATTTGATTTTAGGGGTACAATGGTTGGCTCAATTAGGGCCCATAATGTTTGATTATGGCCATTTGACACTGGAATTTCAGGTTGAGGGTGCCACGGTTAGGCTAGAAGGCGAACCTCGCCAAATTCCAGCCCAATTACAGTACCACACCCTCTGCCGATTGGTCGAAACTCAGGCTTACACAGCATTGTTTAAACTGGAAATCCAACCCACTGCCTCGCCTCTACCCACCTGTGAACAGACTGAGTTGTAAGCACTATTGGAAGCTTACTCCACAATCTTCGAGGAACCCAAGGACTTACCCCTGGTGCGAGAACAAGATCATGCCATCCACTTGGTACCAGGGGCCCAGCCTGTGAATGTCAGGCCCTACCGGTACCCCCATTTCCAGAAGGGTGAAATCGAGAATCAGGTTGTTGCGATGCTATCCACTGGTGTCATACACCCAAGCAACAGCCCCTTCTCCTCACCGGTCTTATTGGTTAAGAAAAAAGATGGCACATGGAGATTTTGTGCAGATTATCAGGCCTTGAACGCCATCACAATTAAGGACCGGTTTCCTATACCCACCATAGATGAACTATTTGATGAGCTACACGGGGCGTGCTATTTTTCCAAGGTGGACTTGCGATCTAGGTACCACCAGATACGTGTTCGATGCGAGGATATTCACAAGACCGTATTTCGTACACATGAGGGGCACTATGAATTTGTGGTGATGCCCTTTGGGCTTACCAATGCTCCATCAACATTCCAAGCTATGATGAACTCTGTTTTCCACCCATTTTTAAGGAAGTTTGTTTTAGTATTTTTTTATGATTTACTAATCTATAGTCCCACTTGGCGGGCCCATATGCAGCATCTCCAATTAGTGTTGCAAACACTACAACACCATGCACTATATGCGAAGAAATCCAAGTGCGCTTTTGGGCAGCGTAGCATCGACTATTTGGGCGATGTAGTCTCAGCCCATGGGTTGGCAGTGGACCCCAACAAAATTAAAGCCATCACTTCTTGGCCCATACCCCGCAGTATCAGAGTTCTCCGTGGATTTCTAGGCTTCACAGGGTATTATCGGAAATTTATACGTGGATATGCAAACCTTGCTGCCCCCTTGACTGAGCTGCTAAAAATAGGGGCTTATGAGTGGTCTGAAGCAGCCCACCAAGCCTTCTCCATGCTGCAACAAGCTATGACACAAGCTCCTGTCTTGGCACTGCCAGATTTTTCTTTGCCTTTCACCATTGAAACCGATCCCTCTGGAGGGGGTATAGGGGCCGTTTTGTCTTAGGAAGGGCATCCAGTGGCCTATTTCAGTAAGAAGTTAACTCCCCAGATGCAGGCCTCTTCGAGTTATGTCCGTGAAATGTTCGCTATCACCCAAGCAGTGGCGCTTTGGCGGCAGTATCTCTTGGGCCAAAAATTCCTAATTAAAACTTATCAAAAAAGCCTTAGAGAACTCACCAATCAAGTCATACAGACTCCGGAGCAGTAGCGGTGGCTCTCCAAATTATTAGGCTATGTCTTTGAGATTGTGTGCAAGCCGGGGCATGAGAACAGAGCTGCGAATTCATTGTCATGCATGCCTGATGAGGACCCTGCTTTATTGGCATTTTCAGTCCCTGTTTTTTATTTCCTTCAAGACTTACAGGGGGCAGTGGCTTCATCCCCTGAATTCCAGCAAATCGGAGAAGGTTTAGAGACCACCCCAACCATATTTCAAGGGTACACCTTTCGTAATGGCCTGCTATATTTTCATCAACGATTGGTGGTTCCCTCTGACTCTGGTCTCCGAGAGAAGTTCTTGTTTGAGTATCACTCATCACCACTAGGGGGACATGCAGGGTACCTGCGAACTTACAAACGTATAGCCCAGAACTTATATTGGAAGGGAATGAGGAAGGATGTCCAATGTTTTGTCGCCGAATGTGCCATTTGTCAACAACTGAAAGCCTCTAATGGCTCCCCTGCTGGCCTGCTCCAACCGCTACCTATTCCTGAACTGGTTTGGGAGGATGTCTCAATGGATTTTGTTACGGGCTTACCGCCGTCGACGGGGAAGACGGCCATTATGGTGGTGATTGATAGATTATCCAAGTATGCACATTTTTACCCCCTACCACCCAACTACACAAGTCACAAGGTAGCTAAGGTATTCATAGCAGAAATAATTAAGCTTCATGGCCTTCCCCGTTCTATAGTAAGCGATCGAGATCCCCTATTCATCAGTTCTTTTTGGCGCGAACTATTTAAGCTCCAAGGCACAACCTTGTCTATGAGCACATCGTATCATCCATAGACCGACGGGCATACCAAAGTTTTTAATAGGTGCCTTGAGATGTACTTGCGCAGCTTCGTCGCCGATGAGCCCAAACTGTGGGTGAAGCACCTCCCCTGGGCTGAATTTTGGTATAACATGGCTCACGACACCACAACAGGCACTACCCCTTTTCATGCTCTCTACGGTCGACCCCCACCCACCTTGCTCCGCTACATTCTAGATAGTACCAGGGTAGTGGCTGTGGATCAGGAGCTGCAGATGAGAGATCACATACTTTGTGGCCTCAAACCCAACCTACTTCGTGCCCAGCATAGAATGAAAACTCAGGCTGATAGGAGGCGAACCGACCATGAGTTCTCTCTGGGGGATTGGGTCTTTATTCGATTGCGCCCCCGCCGCCAGCGATCAGTGGCTCATCGTGCCAACCCCAAGCTCTCCCGCCGCTTCTTTGACCCTTTCCAAGTGCTGGAACGCATCAGCAAGGTGGCTTACAAGTTGGATCTTCCTTCGTCAGCTCAGATACACCCCATCTATCACGTTTCAGTCCTCAAGCCTTGTGTGGGTGATCCTGCAACTCAGCTTCAGGCCCTTCCTCCATTATCAGCTGATGAGCCATTCGCTCCTACACCAGTGGCAATATTACAAGTACGACACGTTAAATGTGGCAACTCAACCATCAAGGAGGTTCTGGTGCAGTGGCAGGAGCTTCCTCTGGAGGATGCATCATGGGTGGATATCTCTGTTCTTCTGGACACGTACCCCAACCTCAACCTTGAGGACAAGGTTGTTTCCCCAGCAGCGGGTAATGTTATGACCACGGTAACACCTAGAGCTCATGAGAGTCAGTTGGATGGAGAAGTGGAAGTATGCATGGAAGAACTGGGAGAGGTTCCACATCAGACGAATGATGCCCCACGTCGCACAGCGAGAGTTAGGAAACGTCCCACCCATTTAGCTGATTTCGTGTGAAGGGATGTCATGAGAATATCATGGGGGTGGGATACTCAAAGCTTTCTGTTAAGATGTCAGGGATGAGAAGGTATAGGTGTCATGGAGGGATAAGGTAGTAATTTGATGTAAGAATGAAATCACAGTCGTAAGGATAGTCTTTAAATACTTGTAACAGTGCTTTATGAAGGTTATGAAAAGATAATTCTCTCATTCTCCTTTTTCTTTACTCGCCTCCTCTACCTCTTCTTCTCTTTCGTCTCTCCTTTCCCTTCTCTTCGTCTATTTCGTTGCCCTCTGCAACGGTGACGCAACAACCATGACAGGAACCAAAATTGAGCGTTGGCCATTGTCGTGTGGATACGTTGTAGAATAATCAACTTTGATGTTTTGTTATCATGATCGTAGTTTCTGCTAAAGCTCTGGGTTCTTTTAGGTAGGGCAAGAGATCGTGATGCGACTATAGTGTGGGGTGAACGAGAGTGCACGTAAGAGCATTAACATAGATGTAATTTTTTATTTCATAAATATAGAACAGTATTAGGGTAATTATTTCTCATTTTGTAAAATAGAAAAATGATTTTTTTTTTCAAGAGATGAAATTTTATTTAAAAAATAACCTCTAGAAAAGCTCATGGTTTTATTTAGTGCATTTTATCGGATCAGGTATCGGTTATCTTGGAAATGGATGCAATATGGATTGTATAGTGTTACCCACTAATTTTCATTAAAAAAATAGGTTTTTGGATAGTTTAATCCCTTATTTGTACTGTTCCACTAATGTGGGATCATCCAAGTATCGGGATCGATTGTTGGTGATACCTATACGTATCACCCGATACGAGCTATCAAATATTGATACCTCAAACAGTGGCTACGACTAAAAGAAAGCAAATGTATAAGAAAATAGGGTGGTTGAAGACACAAAACATGAGACCAAAAAAGTGGGCCTCCCTGACATTAAAGTTGTCAAAAGACTCAAAACCATACCAAGGAATCTCATAAGGGTATAATTGGAAGCTAAATTGAGAAACCTTGAGGAATTACAAATTATGCCACTTCAACATTTTTTTTTTGGTAATGGAAAATATCGTTGCAAAGGGGGGCAAGAGGCGCACAAGGCGTCCTGATTACATAAGTCCAGGAGCCAAGGAGTGGAATTTGGCCAATCTATTTTACTTGCCAAAGATAGGGCCTTCCTGGCTAGAGAGTCAGCGACAGCATTCACTTCTCTAGGAATCCAACTAATGGATGATACAGACAAATTCATCAAACTCTAATTCCCTTAATTACATTAGTAGCAGAGCTCGGAACAGGAATGGTGTCGTCCAGGAGCAAGGACACAAGGCAAGAGTTATTGTTGGAATTTTTCAAAATATTGATGTGGACTTTTAGTCCCACATCGGCCAGAAAGGAAAGCTCATTGGGTTTATATGTGTTAGTAGTAAGTAGTTATTATTATCACATGTAATGCTAGAAGAGATTGTACGGTGCACTTGCGAGCGAGGACGGTACCCGTCCGAGCGCGTATGCGTGCGCGTGCACGTGCGTGCGTGAGGCGCAATGTGGCGCTTTGATGGCGCACTTTGCACTTTGCATGTGCGCATCGTCGCAGTATGTCGCCTTAATCTTTTCGGGATCGACGGTGTCTGATCAAAGGGTGCTTAAGATCGATCCGACCGTTGGATCGGTGGCAAATCAAAGAGGGAGTGCAACCCTTGGTTTAACATTGACCCCAAGAGTTACAGCCCACACGAACAGCCAAGGGAGCCCAGCCCAATAGTCATGATCTGTCAGGTCAAGTCATATGAGCCAATGGGTGTGACCCATCCGAACAGGCCTTGTGGGCCTATAAATGGGCCACGAATTCTCTCAGTCCAGATGATCAAAATATCTCTGATAGCTTCACAGTGTTACTGTCCCTGCAACCAGTAACAGTCCGCCTGATTTATCTTGGGAGGCAGGTTTGCTGCAACCCTTTGCAGGATTAGGAGGGTGCAAATACTGTCTTAAGGACAGAACGATTTCGTTCGACTCAGGCCTTCTTTCTGTCCTCTCCTTTTTGTTCAGATTTCTAACAATCTTAAGACAGTATTTGTTCAATGGAGGAGACTGCAATCATGAAGATACCTGGGAACGAGATAAGCAAACTTGAGAAGTTTGATGGGTCATTTTTCAAACGTTGGAAAGGGAAGATGTATTTCTTCCTCACTGCTTTGAAACTTGCTCATGTCCTGAACGAAGAGAAGCCAGTAGCACCGACACCGACAGACACCACTGCAGAAGCTTCAAATGGAGAGACACCGGTGCAGATACAGCAGCGCCAGAAGTGGGAGCAAGACGACTTCATGTGCAAGGGCTACATCCTCAATGGGTTATCAAACACACTTTATGATGTGTATGAGCCCAAATTTGCAGACAGCACGTCGAGAGAACTATGGGAGGATCTCGACAAAAAGTACAAAATTGAGGATGCTGGCAACAAGAAGTTTCTTATAAGTAAGTTGTTTGATTACAGGATGATAGGAGATAAGTCTATTATTTCACAAACCTATGAGTTGCAAGGTCTCATGAATCAAATCATCTCTGAGGGCCATTCTCTTGACGAATCTTTCCAAGTGTCATCTATTATTTCAAAGTTACCTTTTGCTTGGAAAGATTGTCGGAAAGAGTTGAAACAGAAGAAGGATGCAATGACTATGCAAGAGTTGATTAAGTATATCCAAGTTGAAGAGAATTCTCGCAAACTGGATAAACTTGAATTGGAGGAAAAATCTCCAAAAGCTCATGTCATAGAAAATGCATCTTCTAAGGGCAAGAAGAGAAAGTATGATGGGAAAGGCACTGTTTCTGAGAAGAAAAAGGGTACATTTATTAACCCCAAAGCGGCTTGTTGAAAATGCGGAAAAGCCAGTTATTTCAAGAAACAGTGCCGAGTTTATATCAAGGAGAAGCAACAAAAGGACCAAGCCAACATGGTTGACAATGATGACTGGGCTGCTATGATATCTGAGGTATATGCAGTGGGTGATGATGAGGAATGGTGGATCGATTCCGGTGCAACCAAACATGTTGCCAAGAACAAAAATTTGTTCAAAGTTTATGAACCTATAGCAGATGGACAAGATCTCTTTATGGGAAATTCTTCAACTGCTAAGGTCATAGGTAAAGGCACAGTGGTTCTGAATCTCACATCCGGGAAAAAGCTTACTTTGAATGATGTACTTCATGTTCCTGATATTAGGAAGAACTTAATGTCTGTAAGCTTGCTTGACAAACATGGATTTAAAATCCTGTTTGAGTCGGGGAACATCATAGTGTCCAAAGGGGGAGTTTATGTTAGGAAAGGATATGCATCGAACGGGATGTATAAATTTAATATGATTAATGAAAACTCATCTTCTGCTTACATTGTTTCTACTTTTGATACATGGCATTCTAGACTTGGGCATGTTAATTATAAGTGCATGAGAAATATGGTTAAATTAGATTTATTACCAAAATGCACATCTTCTAGTCATGACAAATGTTCTGTATGCATCAAGTCTAAAATTGCTAGAAAATCTTTTAAGAAAGTAGAAAGGAATACACAACTCTTAGAATTAGTACATTCTGATTTGTGTGAGTTAGAAGGTATTCTAACTAGAGGTGGTAAAAGATATTTCATCACATTTATAGATGACTGTTCAAAATACACATATGTATATCTGTTAAGGACTAAAGATGAGGCTTTGGAGAAATTCAAAATCTACAAAGCCGAAGTGGAAAACCAATTGGATCGTAAGATTAAAATCTTACGAACTGATAGGGGAAGGGAATACTTCTCCACTGATGATTTTTGTGAAGTTTATGGAATTATCCATCAAACAACGGCACCCTATAGTCCTCAACAGAATGGAGTAGCAGAAAGGAAAAATAGGACTCTAACAGAAATGGTGAATACACTTTTACTTACTTCTGACTTACCAAAGAATTTATGGGGGGAAGCATTAATGACTGCTTGTCATATAGTTAACCGTATACCCCATAAAAAGACTAATATCACTCCCTATGAATATTGGATGAAGAGAAAACCTTCTCTTGGATATTTCAAAGTATGGGGATGTAGAGCATTGGTAAGATTAACTGATCCTAAAAGACCTAAATTAGGTGAAAAGGCAATTGAATGTATTTTCATTGGCTATGCCCAACATAGCAAGGCCTATAGATTTCTAACGATGGAATCTACAGAGACCGTTAGCCAAAATATAATTTTGGAATCTAGAGATGCTGAGTTCTTTGAGGATTCATTCTCTAGGAAACGGAAGAATGAAAACACAAACAAGGAGGATCAAGATATTGTTCAATCAAATTCTGAGAATAATGAGAGTGTTGAACTTAGAAGAAGTAAAAGAGTTAGAGTGGAAAAATCCTTTGGTCCAGATTTCTATCAATTCTTGGTAGAAGGAAACAGAAATGAAGTTACATATTCTTGTGTGTATAATGTTGAACATGATCCATTGACTTTTCGAGAAGCCATGAATTCTCAAGATTCTGCTTTTTGGCAAGAAGCTATAAATGATGAAATGGATTCTCTCATGGGTAATAAAACATGGGTTTTAACAGATTTACCTCCTGGATTTAAATCTATTGGTTGTAAGTGGATTTTTAAGCGAAAGCTTAAAGCTGATGGAACCATTGATAAGTTTAAAGCTAGGCTTGTAGCAAAGGGCTTTAAGCAAAAAGAAGGCATTGATTATTTCGATACATATGCTCCTGTTGCTAGAATTAGTACAGTTAGATTGTTAATTGCTTTAGCATCGATTAATAAACTTGTTATACACCAAATGGATGTTAAAACTGCTTTTCTAAATGGAGATTTAGAAGAAGAAGTTTACATGGAACAACCTGAAGGGTTTGTTTTGAAAGGCCAGGAAAGTAAGGTTTGTAAACTAGTCAAATCTTTATATGGTCTAAAACAAGCTCCTAAGCAATGGCATGATAAATTTGACCAAAAGGTTGTAGCAAATGGATTTAGAATAAATGAATCTGATAAATGTGTTTATTCTAAATTCAAGAATGGACATGGTGTTATAATATGTTTATATGTTGATGATATGTTAATCTTTGGTACTAATACAAGCACTGTTTTGGAGACAAAGGCTTTCCTATCTTCGTGTTTTGATATGAAAGATATGGGTGAAGCAAATATAATTTTGGGAATCAAAATTGTTAGATCCTCTGATTGTATTTCTTTAACACAGTCTCATTACATAAAGAAAATATTAAAGAAATTCAATCATGAGGACTGTAAACCAGTTGCTACCCCATATGATCATTCTATTAGATTAATTTCTAATGAAGAAAATTGTATATCTCAATTGGAATACGCTAGTATCATTGGCAGCTTAATGTATGCCATGCAGTGCACTCGTCCTGATATAGCTTTTGCAGTTGGTGTTTTGAGTAGGTTTACTCATAACCCTGGACAAATTCATTGGAATGCAGTTTCTAGAGTACTTAAGTACTTAAATGGCACAATGAATTATGCATTAAGTTATAAAGATTTTCCCGCAGTACTAGAAGGATACACAGATGCTAATTGGATCACAGGATCCGATGAATCAAAGTCCACAAGTGGTTGGATATTTACCTTGGGTGGAGGATCAATTTCTTGGGGATCCAAGAAACAGACTGTAGTTTCACACTCCACTATGGAGTCTGAATTTATCGCTTTAGCAATGGCAGTAAAGGAAGCAGAATGGCTTAGGGACCTCTTAACAGAGATTCCTCTGTGGCCTAAGCCAATACCTGCTATATCAATATCTTGTGATAATGAAGCAACATTATCAAGGGCTTATAATAAAGTCTACAATGGAAAGTCAAGGCATATCAGTTTAAGACATAGCTATGTAAGAGAACAACTCATCAAAGGAGTTGTGACTATTAGTTATGTAAAGTCAAAGGAAAATTTGGTTGATCCCTTTACAAAAGGCCTGGGTAGGGATGTGGTATGGAAGACTTCCAGGGAGATGGGTTTAAAGCTTTGAAATGAGAGGTAACCTGCAAGTGGAAACCAACTAGACACTAGACCAACATCTAGTCAACTAGTTCAATGGAAAAACACTTGTAGTAATAACCGGTTATGCACTCAACTAGTAGAGATAAGATCTCTTGACATCTCAAGGTAGTGCATGTTTGTATGGAGAAACCGTCAGAGGGTAGGATCAGTCCTTCAATGAGTCTATGCCTTATAGGAAATGCAAGTCATACAATTGCATTTTATTAGATTCACCTATATAAGTGCAGGAAGTGGGGCCGCTTCTGCGAGATTCAAAGCTTGTCTCTAAGGCACTTATGAAAACCTAAGATGAAAGCACAAGGCCATAAATGTGCGGGTGTTATTGAAACTATGTTCAAGTAAGTCATACGTCTAGTATATTAGATTTGTCGCTATAAAATTCTAAGTTCAAGGCTACGGCTACTTCGTTTTTGACAAGTACTAATGTATTTTGACAACATAAAGGTTCAAGTCGAAAGACACCTTTATGTAAGTATGATTTAGAAGTACAGAGAGTTTACTGACTGAGGCTCAATTATTTTAAAAAATTGGGGGAAATTGTTGGAATTTTTCAAAATATTGATGTGGACTTTTAGTCCCACATCGGCTATGAAAGGAAAGCTCATTGGGTTTATATGTGTTAGTAGTAAGTAGTTATTATTATCACATGTAATGCTAGAAGAGATTGTACGGTGCACTTGCGAGCGAGGACGGTACCCGTCCGAGCGCGTATGCGTGCGCGTGCGCATGCGCGTGCGTGAGGCGCAATGTGGCGCTTTGATAGCGCACTTTGCACTTCGCACGTGCGCATCGTCGCAGTATGTCGCCTTAATCTTTTCGGGATCGACGGTGTCTGATCAAAGGGTGCTTAAGATCGATCCGACCGTTGGATCGGTGGCAAATCAAAGAGGGAGTGCAACCCTTGGTTTAACATTGACCCCAAGAGTTGCAGCCCACACGAACAGCCAAGGGAGCCCAGCCCAATAGTCATGACCTGTCAGGTCAAGTCATATGAGCCAATGGGTGTGACCCATCCGAACAGGCCTTGTGGGCCTATAAATGGGCCACGAATTCTCTCAGTCCAGATGATCAAAATATCTCTGATAGCTTCACAGTGTTACTGTCCCTGCAACCAGTAACAGTCCGCCTGATTTATCTTGGGAGGCAGGTTTGCTGCAACCCTTTGCAGGATTAGGAGGGTGCAAATACTGTCTTAAGGACAGAACGATTTCGTTCGACTCAGGCCTTCTTTCTGTCCTCTCCTTTTTGTTCAGATTTCTAACAGTTATCCACGTCAATCATCAGATGCACGACCCCTGCTTCAACGGCACTTCAACATTGTGCACTAAGAAATGGGTAAGTTGAATTTTCTAGCTCATTTGAGAAATTTGACAAACTGCAGAGAAATATTGGAGAAGGATTTGAGAACTTTGAAGAAGGTGTTGCGCATGTTTCAATCTTTTGATTTGAAAGAGTTTTTGAGTGATTGAAGGTTCAAATAGATTTCTAGCTGTATTTTTGGAGTTTGGAGTTCAACAGAGCAAGTTCATGGATTGAAGAGAAAAAAAAAAAGACAAGTTCTTCCCGTATTTCAATTTGGTTTCGTTATGGATTATCTACTTTTGATTTTGGTTGATGCAATGGAGATGTTTTGTATGCTAGATCATAGCTTGCATGTGAGGTTTGCACTTGAGAGAAAAGCGGATTTGAGGTTTCATTCTCAGCAACTCAGGTTTTGAAAGAGCAGTTTTAAGAACAAGGTAAGGTTAATTGCAATTTATTTTATTTAGAATTGATGAATGATTTAGAGGTTATTTTGAAGCTTCAATGACAGATTTTGACCTGGGAAAGAGTTCTATTGTATGGATTTTTGGGTTGAATGTGTTTGGGTTCGCCGTTATTGGAAACCCTTTTCAAGGCAATGACTTATCTTCCTCATTTGATGTCTAAATGAACTGAAGTGGGGTTTGAAAGTAGACTCGTTTAGCTTCATTTTATGAAGAAATAGGTATTTTCCAGTTCTGCTTGGAAGAGGGTCAAAATCCTATTGAAAGGGTTGGGAGCCGTGGTAAGAGCCTCCACGAAGCGGCTAGCCCGGCAGAGTTTGGAGGCTAACCGATTGAGTAATCGGAGGACATTGATTGCCTGTGGACCTAAAAAGGTTCCTTGGCAAAGGCTTTCGGCACAGTTGCAGGAGAGGTTGGCTAGGGATCCGGCGAAGCCGGATCAACCCTGTTTGGGTGATTTTGCCTGTTTTGAAGGGCTAGACATAATGGGCCTGGTGGATTTGACTTCCTTAAGGTTTATGACCCATTTATGGGTTGGGTTTTTTTTTTTTAATGAAAGGGAGAAAATATATTACTAAATAGATGGAAAACAAGTACATTGTTCATACATACAAGGAAGCGATTGTTTCGCTGCTACCTTAGCCTTTGATTTTAGCCAAGTCAGAATCCTATCATTAGTTATGTTTCGGAAAGTGATATCCATTGACAATTCCAAAATCTGCAAAAAAAGAGTTAGAAGATCATAGGGCCATAGAGATCGGGATGGAGTTGGAAGAAGTCCAAGCAAAGAGTTTTCAGAACACCAAACTTCTTTCAGCTTCACACCTCTCTTCATTGCAATAATTAACCAGTTAATTATCCCAGTCAACTCTGGTTCCAAAACGTGGGAATTTTTAATGAATCCTGCATTGACCAAAATGAATTTGCCATCTAACAAAATGCCAAAGGCCCAACCAGAAGAGTTTAGGTCTCTGGAGTCAACCCCTGCGCATAACAAAATAGAAAATTCTAAAATAGGTAAATCAGGCATGGTAGAAAAAAACCAAGTCCTCCTCATCAGAATCAGTTACACATGGGGCCGAAATTGGGGTAGGGGATATATTAAGATCCTGCAACCAAATTGTGACTTTTCTTAAAAGCATGAAAGGGTTGGGTTTAATAGACTTAAAACATAAGTTGTTCCTA
The DNA here is from genome assembly GCF_018873765.1 of Telopea speciosissima. Taxonomy (NCBI): domain Eukaryota; kingdom Viridiplantae; phylum Streptophyta; class Magnoliopsida; order Proteales; family Proteaceae; genus Telopea; species Telopea speciosissima. The sequence continues at coordinate 23,604,175 of NC_057926.1, read as the reverse complement.
GCTTCCCAAATACAGTAGCAAGTAATTATGAACACAGAAAAAAACCAGTTCAGAGTGGATTTATCAAGCCTTCGAGAGAGAAAGGTGGATATGCAGAATTGTGTTCCATGGAGGGGTGGGTGAGAAATTCAGTTCTCAATCCCAAAGGTCCAACTACCCAGATATGTTTAACCCAATCACAGGAGAAGAAGATATGCCAGATGGTCTCATTACAAGTGCCACAGAGAGCAGAAGTGGGGTCAACCTAAATCCACTTTGAAACAATATCCTTACTGGAATCCTTGCATTTAATACACGCCAAAAAAAATATTTTAAACTTAGGATGCAAATTAAGATTCCAAAAATAACTTCTACCAAGTAAAAGAAGATAAATCATGATTAGTGGAGCCAGAATTGAGAAAATTGGCCGCTCTTTTAGTGTTAAAACGGCCATCCTTGGCAAAGGTGCACCACCATGAGTCATACGTATCGGAAAGACGTATGAGTGAAATAGCCTGTACAAAACCTGAGACAAGCCATCTGAACCGATCATAATCCCAATTGAGGTCATTGGAAAGGAAAGAGCAACCTTAAACAGGGTGAGATCTATGAGAAGTATCCCCTGGATAGTAAACCCAGGGATGGATGGGATCCACGGATCCATCCAAAAGTAGGTGTCCAGACCATTCCCAATTTTCCTAAAACTAAAAGCCTTTAGAGATCCAATGTCCTTACATTAATCAAAAGGACATTTGGAAACCAAAAAGTAAAATTAAGTAAAGGATAGTAGTGATGAAGTAATAAGCAACAATATTTATTGATTAATATAAATTACAAGAAGTAGTTATAGATAAAAATAAAATTAAAAACCTCGTATCAGAGTCATAGTTTGTTGGAAGAGAGTACTATTCTTCAAGATCTCCCTAAATAAATAATTTACAAAGAAAACTTTTGCTTGTAAAATTTATTTTTTTTTTCTGTAATCCCTCCATTGCAAGACTTTAGTGATAGCCAAGTGGAGCAGGGGCATGCTTCAGCTCATGTCCTTGATAGTGTATGTCCTGTAATTAACCAAACCAATCAAAACAAATCATTTGTTAGTCACTTTGAATCTCAAATATACCTAAGCATAACCATTCAGATAGATGCATGCCACGTGTGTACAAGATCCTTACCGATGCAAAATGGTTAACGTCACGATGATGCGCCTCATCGGCCCTCACGACCAACACGACATCACGGAGTGTGGAGTCAGGTGGCATCTGCCAGTAATCGATGGCGATAGCAGGTGCTGGTACATTCTCAATATTACCTTTGTCAAGTTCCTTCAAGAACTCGGTGTACGAGTGAATCGCTTCTTCTTCCAAATATCCTACGACTCGGTGAGCGAACTTAGGCGAGATCATGTAACCTAAGAAGTAAGCATTGAAGAACACTCCTTGAACTGTGAATACAAGAGCTCGTTCGTACCACCTTGGCTGAGAAACCTCCATGAATGTCAAGAGATGCATTCGCTCGTTCTCTGCTTCTTCTAAAAGTGCTCTGATCCATCCTCCGCTGTGTTCGAATCGCCTAAGAGACTTACAGTGCAAAAGCATTCCTCCAACCATGCCTGGCACAGCTGCCACTGTTTCAAGCATCATAGCGCGGCAACCGTATCGTGTCTGTATTCAGAGAAAGCTCAAGTTTAGATCTATATTTGACTCGGAAATCGGAATGAAACTCATCCGAGTGAAGCATCAAGTCGTTATTACCTAACTAGTACGCAAGGAAACCGTGAAAAATTATACATCGTGCACTCAAGCATGTGAATTGTCTCTCAAGAAAACGACAAGAGATATCTTTTGATTTTTTTTCTGTTGACCGGTAAGATGAAACTTTCATTCTCCCACTATTTAGGAATATGTGGACTGTGGACACAACCGCAAATAACACGTAACACAAATATGAGAGGTTGGGAGTTGGGATTTTGGCACAAAAGAGTTCACGGTGTGACACCGGTATCAGTCAGCATCGATACCTATCAATATTGATTGAAATGAATCGATCATATTGGACTGGATCCGACAATTTTGTCTCCAACGATTTTGATTTCTATTTATTTTTCCCTCCCGGATCCTCTATTGTCGAGCTGCCCAACCGCAGTACTGCACAAACACAGCAAGACACAAAATGATTGCCGTATCCCTATTCTGGCAAGGCGCTGGGACAGGGGTAAAGTAGTCATTGCGTATCTTGTTATGTTTGGACTCTGGACAGCACAGGCAGTAGAGGATCCAAATCATGGTTTGAAGTATCGAATCGGATCGATTGATATTGACTGCATTGGATCGGTATCAGTCGAGGCCGATCTCGAGATTTGACCGATACAACAAGATTTGGCTGGATCGTTGATTGGATCGCCCAACTCGTTTGGATCGGCCAATCCAATCCAATCCTTGACCGATCCAGCTAAATATATTTTTATTTTTTCAAAGCTTTTAAATTTTTTTTAGTTTATTATATTATCTTGACCGATACTAATCAATTTTGACAGATCCGATCCCGAGATCACAACACCCACTAACTCTAGCCGATACATGACCGAATCCATAAAAAACGATTTTTGGGGTTATTTGACCAATCCTGACCGATTTGGACCAATCCAAAAAGGTTTCGGCCATGACCAATCCCAAGTCCAATACCTGGATTTTGAACCTTGATCCAAATTGTAATTTTTGTACCATCGATCCTGTATGGCTAGGTATCAAGAGACTCCTAAATCCGTAGTTGGGACAGAGCATATACGATCAAACTCGATGAAAATAAATGGAAATTGAAAATTAGACGAAACCCTAGGTATCACAAGCCATTTATTTGTTTATTAAAAAATCTAATAGATTTATAAATAACTTTCATTTGCTCTCGGTAGGTCAGATGCCGCATAAACGGAATCCAATCACTCTTTTACATTCCAGCAGTGCGGCATCTGACGTACAAGAATGGCTTGATCCATTCTCATCTTATCTTTCTGTGTCCAACCTTGTGATCTATGTAAATTTATGTATAAGAGTAAAGAAAACAAACGTAAAGGGCGACCCACCATACCTGGAAAAAGAGATCAGTTGGGTATCGGAGAACCCTGACAGTCCAGTAAGCTAAGTTATCCAAGAACGTAGTTGGGGCGTGGTGCTTGTTCAGATCAATCGAAACATTCGCTTTGTACGTCTCCCATGGCTTTAGAACCAATAAAAAAATAATCAATTTTCATAATTAAATAAAATAACTGAAATAACATACCCATCTGGCCATCTCCATTTTCCTTGGAAAGAAGGAAGGACGGACCGCAAAAAAAAAATAAAATTTGAGAAACAGAGAACTTAACATACCCTGAAGCAGGTCCACTTCCAATCCGTGCCATCCTCCTTAGTAATCTTAGAAGGAGCTATGCCCCAGTAGCTAGTGATCGCTTTCTCCTCCGATTCACCTCCGGCAGAAGAGGTTTTCACTTCTTTTTCTTCCCCTTCTTTGTTTAAGGCCAATGTACTTCCATGCCGTACACCAACTGCTGGGAACCTGATCCAGACCACGCTGGTTCTAACTGGCACTACAGTTGTTGTTGTGCGAAAGAAAGTAGAAGTCCCGGTCAGAATTTCAGTAGCCGGTTCGCCAATGGTTGGAGTGGAAAAGAGCCGTGGTCCAAACTGCTTAACCAGCTGACCGGCCATCCTCGAACCCCTCGACATCTCAGAGCAACAAAGAGCCCAAAATATAAACCGATCAGAAGGAAACGGTAACAACAAAGATATTGGAGACGTCTCAGGCGAGCTCTTTGGAATTTTTGTTTTGAAGACTACAATTGTTTAAGGTACTGACGAGCGTTTATAATAGGGTGTCAAAAAAGCCCGCTCGGCCCGAACCCGCCCGAACCCGCCCTGAGCCCGGCCCTAACCCGACCCTGATTTTTCAGCCCGAAGGGCGGGTTAGGGTTTAGAAATAACTTGACCCTGACAGGGTCAGGTCGGGATCGGGTTTAGGCCTCGGGTTGAGCCCGGCCCGGCCCTACCCGACCCTGTATTGTTTTATAAGCATATATATAATATATATATAGATATATACTTTTATATATACAATATTTAATTATATTATATATAATAAAAAACACTCAAAAGCGTCAAAACTGAAAACCCTAAAAGCAATTATTTTAATTCATCCCCATCTCTCCTCTTTCCCTTTCGAAGAAACCCCATCTCTTTTCCTGCGGACTGCAATGTCACTCTTGAAGACTTTGGATTAGCCTCAATCGTTTTTGTTTGGACTTTGGAGTTTGGAGAAGGCTGACGAGCAGAATTGCAAGGCGAGTTTGGACCAACCAGGTATGTGCGATTGTTCTTCTTCTTCCATATCTCTCTCTTGGTTCTGTCTCTCGCTCTCTTCTCTTTGCTATTTCTCTTTTTTATTTGTGTTCCTTTTCATCGCTCGAACCCTAGAAGGGGTTAATCAAAGTTTCGAGAGGAAAAAAGGGGTGGTGGGCATTTTCGTTGGAATCGAAAAGTGGTTTTTTTTTTTTTTTAAGTCAAATGGATGGGGTGATTTTCGGTGAAAATTGAAGAGGTTATCTGGTTTGGGGTAAGGGAATTGGATGGGAATGACTTTCTTAGTGAACATGAATGGAGTGTTGATTTCGGTCTGGTTTGCAGACTCGCAGTACATGGTATGGAGTATGCATTTGGAGCCCATGAGTACCCAACAAGTGGAGTGTTTGAGGTGGCCGCCACTAATCCCAATCGTCTCCATCTTCATCTTCTCCTTATTCTTCATTCGGTTTCACGGTGAGCAATTTTATGAGTTTTTGTTGTGTGGATTTGTTTGTTTTTTGTTTAGATGAAACTGTTGTGTGAATTTGATAGTTATCGGTTTAATTAGCGTTTTATTTTTCTGTCTTTTGATTCATTTGCTAGAATATTTCATTTGATTGAAGAATTTTTATGCTTTAGTAGAAGATTAAAGTCGGGGCGAGGTCAATCGGGTCAATCGGGCCAACCCGACCCTGGCGGTCGGCGTGAGTTGAGGGTTTCTTGGCCTGCCGTGTGTAGTCGGGTCGTTTAGGTTAAGGCCTCTAGGGTCAGGGTCAGGGTTTAGGCAGGCCCGGCCCAACCCGACCCATTGACACCCCTAGTTTATATAGCTTGAGGATTGCGTCTCCGGTGCGCCGCACGTGATATTTCGGTAACGCGGCTTTGAAGTTTTATGATTGACACGTGGCACATAGATATTTGTCAGAGGGGGTTCTTGCTTAGTAGTCGTCGATATTTTCGACTATAAATTTATCTATGGGACCCACTGGGACTCACGTAAAAGATCATGGTAATTCTGGAGCCTTTTTTTTTGGCGAAAATACCCCTGTGAAAAAAGTTTCTATGTGATATATCGGGGTACTTTTGGTAAATCAGTTGCATCGGCGAGATTAAAAAAAAAAAAGGAAAGGAAAAGACTTGACTTGGGCCTCAAGTCAGTCTTTGTTCAAGGGTATTGATATTGATTCTGTGTGTGTACACTTTTCTTCTCTTAAGTTGTTTCTAACGCATAATTGGAATCTGTTAAAAGTTTCACTGACCTGAAGATACCAATCGACCATTCAAATACGAGAACAGAAATCAACATTCTAATAGGTGATCGTAGAATTAGATTTTGTGGTGCCCAAGAATCGCTCAAACTGCTCTAATTGAGGCCTGTGCCAGCCGGCAAATTGCACTCCTTTTTCTTAATTTTAAATATTTTCCTATTAAAGAGAGAATGTGAAGATTCACCCAAAAAGAAAAAAAAAACTGACGTGGATACATCGAATATGCAAAGGTAGCTTGCACCTTAAAAATAAAAAAAATAAACAGATAAAGGTTGCGAGCCTGTATTTAAAAAATAAAGTAGGTTAAGCGCAACGATAAATGCAACATTTTTAATCTCACCCGTTGAACTTTAAACGTCAATCTAAATCGTTCAATAAATGAAGGGTAAACCGCCTAACCCTTTATCCTTTACCGGTCAATTCTGCCCCTTTTATCGATAGTAAAAGAATGAAAAAAATGAGAAATTACTTCTGCACCCTTTACTGGATAGTAAGATAATGACAAAATGGAGGGGAAATTACTTAGGATGCCCTTTAGTGGATAAAAAACATAATGAAAAAAAAAATAGAAAAAAATTAAGTTGTTTTGGCATCAAGGAGGGAGTGTCTGGTATTGATCGGTAAAGACATTTTCGGCTATCCTTCTGGTTTTGATCGGGAAAGACAAATTTTCGAAGATCTTTCTTCGAAGGTTAGATCTATATCCCTTTACCGGTGATACTGCTTCCGGTTTGGAAGTGTTTCTCCTTGCTTTATACTTAGCCTTTGTTTAGGGCATCGACGAACGAAGTCTGTGGTTTTGGTCGGGAAAGACATATTTTCGGCTCCGGGTTGGAAGTGTTTCTCCTTGCTTTATACTTAGCCCCTATTTTGGTTTCCCTCAAATCCCGATCGCACATCATTTGGCGGTAAGTGATTGACGGTAAGTTATTGAAGATGAAGCCCTAGTTTTTGTTTCCCCCAAGTCCCGATCGCATCTGTTTTGGCGGTTTGCAATGTTGCTATTTAGTGAATTCCTTTCCTTCTTATTCTTATTGGTGATGCATTGATTTGAATAAATTGTTAAATCCCTAGTTTTGGTTTATGAATGACTATGTTCTTGTGAAGATGTCATTTGTTTGTTTGTGTTAGTTAGTTCAGCGATGGAATCAGTAGATTAGGTATTGGATCCATTTGAGTAATAACATATGTATGCACTAGATTCTGTAGTAAATGATTTCAAAACTATGAAAAATTTCAACACCGGAAAGTAGAAGAATGATAATGCCCAATAAGAACTAAAGGATATGATTGAGGTATGTGAAAAGAAATTGGAAGTCTATAGTTTATACTTGCTCAAGTAGCATGTTCCTTTCTTTTACAGTTCCTATCCAACTTGAGCCAACCCCCAAACAGCCTAGAGCTGCAAGCAATATAAGTTTACCCCTCATCAGTTCACATGGAACATTCCAGCCATTAAAGCTTTATCTAAAATAGGGGATGGTGACAGATTTGGAGAATTTAGAAATAAACACAGCAAGTAATTGGCATAAAAAGAAAAGCCATACTTTTCTCACTGGAACAACAATAAATTGTCTAATTTTCAGAAGGAAAGAAATATAATTTGAGCTTAACAGGCTGTGAAGGGGCAAGAAAAGGTGGAGAAAGCTTAATTGTATGATTGTGACTGTTTCTGTGTGGGTGTATTTGTTAGTGCTATAGTATTGTATTGTAATTGTGGACCATAGAGTTGATTCTTATTATGCATGTATGTCTTGCCATAACCATCTCCAAATTTGGCTATGAATTTTTTAAAACAAGTAATCAATTGAGCTCTCATTACTCATTACTTTATTGGTTTGTCCATTAAAGAAGGAAAACAGTTTGATAGCACTGGAAGCAACAGTTGAGAGGTATTGTTAAACAGGTCTTTCAATATGAAAGCCCCTAGTAGTTCTTTGACCAATGCAAAAATAGATACCACCAGCTTCTTGTGAACTTGGATTATCTCGCAAACAATGTTGTCAGTTTCCAAAAGATAAATGGATATTTTTGTGCTACTCCCATGGCTTGAAAACCCACATCGGTTATCCATATCTGTGAAATTAGGACCATCTTCTGTGGCTTGGTGATGGTGATTGAGCAGTTGATGGAGCTTTGGCTCCTTAATTCTATGTTTGAAGGTCATAAACATGTTATGAACTGTGTTTAGGTGGTGGAGTTCTCTAACCTTATTCTTTTCAAGTAAATTAATTAGTAAAGCCATAAGATGTGCAGTTGAAGAAGAGGATATCACAGAGCAGGTAGATCATCAAGCTTGAAGAGATCCATTGAGCTTCTTCTTTAAAAGTCCGACCTATGTAACTCAGAATTTCTATAGAAGAAAGAAAGGATGAAACCAAGAATACTGGCTTACTAGTTTAGCAGTTGTTTTTTGAGTAGGTAAGGACATATTGGAATGTATCACCTGAGTAATTAAGGAAATACAGTCACACAAAAGATACAGTTGTAAATAGATTTGGTTCATATAGGATATTTTAATTCTGTTATTGTATGGATTTCTTTGAATTAGGTTGAATAGTGTAAATAATGTTTTATTGGGTTTAATGAGATTGTTTTAAGTTCCTGTTGCATCTTTCTCCCTGTTGTGTCAAGAAATCGCTCAGCGGTCCTTCAAGTGTTGTAACTTACAAAAGACCCTGGGGTGACAAAGGAGAACCGGTGTGGTTCCGGCCTAGGACTCTCCGATGCCTAAGTTAGATCTCTCTGAGCAAACAGATGAATAGTCGTATTCAATATGAGTCCAGATGTCCCCGATGGGGTTGTGTACCTTGCCTTTTATAGTAGTGTGTGGTGGTGTGGAGAGTCCCAGTTGATGTAGAGTGTTTGTCGTAGGTGATAGAGTCCCTAGGTAGCAGGGCTTGTTCTTGATTGGTTGTCTTCCCGAGAGATGTAGTGTCCTTGGTAGACTAGGTAGTTGCCTTCCTTAAAGACGTGGTGTCTTTGGAAGGTGCCTTCCTGTGGGACGTAGTATCCGAGTGGCCTTAGTAATCTTGATGGATAGACTCATCTACGTGGTAGATGGAGTTCATGGTGTATGAATCCATTCACTCCATGTGACTCGATAGGCGGCGGCCTAGAGTCCTTGGCGATGTTGTCTTGTTGATGGCGATCCGAGGGAGCTTGTGCTTGGAGATGACATGTATGGCATGGCGTGTGCCAGGGATGGCATGCCCGAGTCTGGGTCTGCACCCACGATCCGCGCCCAGGGTGTCCATGCTGGGTTGGGTCAAATCCTTACTTGGTTCTTCATTTTTGGGTTCTTGTCCTGAACCGGTCCCCCTTATTGGGTTTGGACAAGTGGCGCTCCCTGATTGGTCAAGGTGAATTTAGGTTTATCACTTGCCCCCCACTCTCTGGGAATAACATGCTCAAGAGAGTACTCCTGTCTTCTTGTATCATCTGGGGGGTGCCCTGCGAATAATTTCCTTGCAGAGGGTGCTCATGCTATTTATTTGGTGATGTGGAGGTTGGGGGTTCAAAACCCCTCATTCTCACCTTTTTTGTCTTTTTCCTCTCTTTTTTGTAAATATACATGTCTTTGTCTTCACTTCACTTTCCTTTTTTGCTTTTCATCTTCTCTCTCTCTATCTAACTTTTTCTCTTCTCTTGCTTTTTCTTCTTTCACTTTTTGCTTGAGCCTTGGCTTTTGTGTCCTATGATTAAGCCCCCCAAGTGTTTAATCTTTTGTCACAAGGAGGGGCATTTTACTTAGCTCTTAGGCACTTGCCTTGTCCTTGGTGCTTTGCTTGGCTTGGTGTCTTTGGCTTTAGCCCATTTGTGCTACTTGTGGCTTGCACTTGCGTGCCATAGTTCACTTTGTGGCGTCCATCCTTGCTCGATCGGTTTATGCCTATTGCGGTTTTAAGTTCGTGTACGGTCACAGTGCGTCTTGTGAGGGGTCCACGGTCATGATCTGATCGGTGCCCGGGGGTGTGCTTGTCGACCCACGCCCAGTGCATTCGGTCAGCGCCCGTAGGTGATCCGCGCCTGGCCTGCTGGCGATCGGTGCCTAGTGCATTTGGTCCGCGCCTGTAGGCGTTCTGCGCCAGTAGGTGATCTGCACTAGTGGGCAGACCGCGCCAGTGGCTGGTCTACCCCTGTAGGCGTCCGCGCCCGTCTGCTTGGTTGATCTGCGCCCTTAGGCGGTCCGCGCCCGTCTGCTTGGTCAATCCGCTCCCATAGGCGGTCCGCGCCCGTGGGCGTCTATGCCAGTCTGCTTGGTCAATCCACGCTCGTAGGTGGTCCGCAGTCCATCTGTTCGGTCGATCTGCACCTATAGGTGATTCGCGCCCAGGTCCGCACCTGTAGGCAGTCCATGCCCCTGATCTGATCGCGATCCGTGCCTACCCGGCTTCGATTGACGTCCTTGGTGAGTACTGTTTTTCCTTTCTTGCTTTTTCATGTAGCATCTACATTCTTTTTTTTTTTTTTTGATTGATTGACCCTGCATTGATGGTTGCAGGCGGGTCTTCTTCTTCCTAGTTGCTTGATTTTGGGAGATCGTCTCTTTGAGTAAGTGATCAGTTCGCTTCATTGCATTTTCATGTCTTCGTCTGATGATTCTGATCCAACCTCAGTCAGGGTTGGATCTGTTGAGGAGTCTTCTTTGGGGTCATCTTTCCCCACGGATACTTCCCCTCTAGCCTCCCCTATTGCTAGCGATGGGGAGGAGGAGGTTTCTGGCGGTTCTGCCCTAATAGGGGTCGTAGGGCCCCTCGAGCTTCTACTTCTGTTGGTGACCATAGCAGTAAATTGGCGCATATTGCTAGCATCTTGACTTCTTCTGACCTGGCGTCTATTCGTCGAGAGTTCCATAGACCCTCTGAGGTCGTGCTTCGTGTCCCCGAGCCTGACGACCGTGCCTACTCCCATCAAGCTGATGAGGTCTGCCTGTACCGCATTTTCTTCGTCCATGGTCTTCGTTTTCCTATCTCCCGCTTTGTGGAGCTGGTGTTGGAGCATTGGTGTCTTACCCCTGGGCAAGTGTTGCCCAACTCTTGGCGGGTCATATTGGGCTTCTATGTGTTCTTCGCCCGGATGGGGCGTGCTGCCACCGTTCCCTTGTTCTCTTACTTCTACGTGTTGAAGAAGGGGGAAGGTGGATGTTACCACTTCGCCCGTCGTCTCCCTAGGGGATCTCTCACCGCGCTCGATTCTCTGGTGGGGATTACTAGTTCAGTGAAGTACTGGAGGGATCGCTTCTTCTTCGCCATGGTCCCCCACTATGCCTTACGGTCTACCTGGGAGGTTATTGATATCAGGAGGGCGAACCGCCCACTTAAGTTGAGCGACTTTGAGCGCGACTCCCTCCAGCGATGTCAGGGATGCGACCCGTTCGATGTCCATCAGTTGGATTTTGAGGCTTTGTCTTTGGAAGTTGAGTCCTGGTAAGATACTTGACTTCCTTGATATTTGCTTATGTACTTTCCTTCTATGTATTCCTGTTTTGACCTGCCTTGTGCCTCTGAATGGATGTTGTGGTGCAGTGGACATCAGACCAGATCTTAGCCTCTTCCGCTCTAACCTACAGAAGAAGATTGCTCAGGTTGCGGCTGCTGGGGGTGTTTCTTCTAGTGTGGTACCCCTAGCTTCTTCTTCTTCTCCTGCGGTCACTGGGCCCAAGAGGAAGGGGCGTTCTGATCTCCCCAGCTCGGTGAGGACTGGGCCACGTGTTATTCTTCCACGGACGTCTCCTCCTACTTCCACTCCTAGGTCCGCTACTCCACCCCCTTCTAAGGGGAAGGGGGCGGCCTCTACCCCTACTGGCACTACCGCCAATCCGCCGACCTCTTCTCCTTTGGTGTTGGCATGGAATCTTCTAGAGGGAGCAACCTTGGCCACTCGTGGTGTGAATCGAGAGTAGTTGGACCTGGGTAGGCTTCCCGCAGAGCGTTCAGCCCTCTGGGGGATCAGTGACGCCACGCTCTCGCAGCGTCTCTATCAGGACATGGCTTCTGTGAGTTATTCTTCTCACTCTCTTTATGTCATTACTTCTCTTATGCTTGGGATGTTTATTTTCTGCCCTGTTGATTGTAGGTCCAGCACCGTGTCACTAAAGCTGTACTTCGACTGGAGGGTCATGCTTTTCGCGAGCTTCAGATAAAGCGTGCCCTGTAGAACGTGGAGAGGGAGGTCTAGGGGCTTAAGGCTGCCTGTGAGGAGGCTGTAGCACGTGAGCAGAGGGTGTCAGAGGAGCTCGAGGTGGCTACCGCTGCAATGGCTCAAAGTTCTTCTAGAGTCTGGGCCTTGGAGGAGGAGCTCGAGGCAGGGGAGCAGGCAGTGGCGGCGTATCGGTAGTCTACTGAGATCACTGCGTACTTTCATCAGTACAACCAGGAGATATATGATGGAGGCATCAGGGACTTGGCGGTTCGCATTCTAGAGAGGACCCCTGATTATGATTTCTTGAGGTTCCCAGAGGTCACCATGCTACTACCGCAGACCGCTGCAGTGGCTCATGTACCCCTTGAGGATGGTGTTGCGACAACAGAGGAGGGTATGGCCGCACCAGAGGAGAGTACTGCTCCTCTGGTTGAGGCTGACATGATGTCTCCTATTGGATCAGAGGTTGCTACTCCATCAGATGCCCCATGACTTTACAGATGTTCTTTTTGGATGTTGAACTTTTGGACGGGAACATTTTGGATGATAACTTTTGGATTGTGATACTTGCTTTTTGTCTTCCTTGGATTATATGTATTTGACTTTTTCTTTTGGTGATGTTGATATGACATGCATTTGATCCTTGTGGCTTTGATAGTTGTCGTATCTGTGCGACCCCATGTAGTTGGCAGTCCATAGGGATGTCTTATCTCGGTGGTCCATGGACCTTGGTGGCATAAGGCCTTGGTGGCATACCGCTTGGGTGGCATAAAGCCTCAGTGGTGGCATAATGCCTTAGGTATAAAGCCTCAGGGGTGGCATAACGCCTTAGGCATAAAGCCTCTGTGGTGGCATAACACCTTAGGCATGAAGCTTCAGGGGTGGCATAATGCCTTAGGCATAAAGCCTCAGTGGTGGCATGACACCTTAGGTATAAAGCCTCAGTGGTGGCATGACGCCTTAGGCATAAAGCCTTAGGGGTGGCATAACACCTTAGGCATAAAGCCTCCGTGGTGGCATAACACCTTAGGCATGAAGCTTCAGGGGTAGCATAACGCCTTAGGCATAAAGCCTCAGTGGTGGCATGACACCTTAGGTATAAAGCCTCAGTGGTGGCATAACGCCTTAGGAATAAAGCCTCAGTGGTGGCACAAACCCTTAGTGTAGTGGCAGTGATTCGATTGAGTGGTAGAAGAAGACAAGTATTCCCGAAACACCTCTTTATTTTAATGAAAATTTTCAAATTGTCCTTGAAACAGTGATGTCGTCTACTGCTACTACTGCCGCTACTACTACTGCTATCACTACCACTACTACTGCTACTTGACTACTACTGTCGATGGTACCGTTGCTTTTACTGGTAATACTTCTTCAGGTGTTCTGAGTTCCAGGTGCGGTCTATCTTCTTGCCCCCCAGAGTTTTCAAGCGGTATGTCCCTGGGCGTATCTGCTTGGAAACTATATAGGGTCCTTCCCAATTTGCTGATAGCTTCCCTTCTTTCCTTGGTTGTGATGCAATTGCCCTCCTTAGGACTAGGTCCCCCTAATGGAATAACTATTCACGTACCCTAGCATTGTAGTACTTGGTTGTTCGCTGTTGGTAGGCTACGTTCCTCAGTAGTGCTTTCTCACGCACCTCATCCAGGAAGTCTAGGTTCGTTCATAGTTCATCTGTATAAGTTCTTTCCTTGAAGTGTAGTACTCTGTGGGACATGGCGAGGACCTCTACCGGTGCCAATGCTTTGGTTCCATATGCCAAGCGGAATGGGCTTTCTCCTGTGGGTGTCCTTACTGTGGTGCGGTATGCCCACAGAACACTCAGTAATTCTTTGACCCACCTCCCCTTGGCTCCTTCCAGTCTTTTCTTTATTTCGTCGAGCAGGGTTCTGTTGGTGACCTCCACCTGACCATTGCCCTGTGGGTAGGCTACTAAAACAGGCCGATAGTCAATGTTGTAGCTCTGACAGAAGGTACTGAACTTTGGGTTGTTGAATTACTTCCCATTGTCGGAGACTATGATCTTTGGCACGTTGAACCTATAGATGATGTCATCACGGACGAACTTCTCCATTTCATTCTCTATGATCTTGGCCAATGGCTTGGCCTCTACCCATTTGGTGAAGTAGTCGATGGCAACCACCAAATACTTGTTGTTGCCTGATGCTACTGTGAAATCCCCCAAGACGTCCACCCCCCACATGGCAAAGGGTATGGGGTTGAGGATTGATGTCAGCTTAGTGGCAAGTAGATGGGGTACTGGGGCGAACAATTGACATTACTCGTAGGCTTTGACATACTGGATGGCTTCGTCTTGCATTCTTGGCCAATGGAGTCCTTGTCGAAGGATTTTATAGGCTAGATGTCATCCTCCTATGTGACTTCCACAGATCCCCTTATGTACTTCTGCCAGGGTATATTGGGCTCCCTTGGGTCCTAGACACCGAAGCAGTGGTGCTGTGGCCCCCCTCTTATACAGTACTCCATCCAAGATGGTGTACTTTGCAGCTCTCATCCTTATCTTCCTTGCCTCGATCTTGTCTTCTGATAAGAAGTCGTTCTGCAGGTAGTCGAGTATAGGGTCCATCCAGCTAGGCCCTTCCTCGATCTCATTGACTAGCTTCTCTTGATATGCTGGTTCATACAATATTTCCACGTACACTGCACTGACTAGGTTTTTGAGCTCATCGCTGGCTAGCCTAGACAGTGCATCTGTAGTAGCATTCTCGATCCTAGGTACTCGAACCATCTCAAACTTCATGAACTGCCCGATCAATTCCCTAGCATGCGCTAGGTATGATGCCATGCGCTCATCCTTCGCCTCATACTCTCTGTTCACTTGGTTCACTACAAGCTGGGAGTCACTCTGGATGGATAGATGTGTGACTTGGATGGCTTTAGCCACCCGGAGTCCAGCCAACAGTGCTTCGTACTCTACTTCGTTGTTAGATGCTAGGAAGGCGAACCGGAGAGCGTACTATATTCAGAATACTTCGAGGCTGGTAAGCATGAAACCAGCTCCGCTCCTTGTGGCATTACTCGAACCATCCATGAACATCTCCCACGATCCTCGATCCTACTCCTCTAGTTCTTGTGTTTTTATCCCGTTCTCAGGCAAAGTGCATTCAGCTATAAAGTCTGCCAAGGCTTGGCCTTTGATGGCCGTCTTGGGTTGGAACCTGATGTCGTGCTCACTCAACTCAACCGCCCAGGCGATCAATTATCCGGAGACATCAGGCTTGTGCAACACCTTCTTCAGTGGTAGGTTAGTGAGGACTGTGATGGTATAGGCTTGGAAGTATGGTCTGAGTTTCCTTGCCGCGATTACTAGCGCGTATGCTACCTTCTCTATTCTTGTGTACCTGGTTTCTGCATCAATTAAGACATGACTCACATAGTAGATGGGTCTCTGTATGTTGTCTTCTTCTTTTAGTAGCACTGCACTCACTGCAACGGGGGTTGCTGCCAGGAAAATCTGTAATTCTTCATTGGGCTCTGGGCGCCCAAGCAGTGGTGGGTTCTCCAGGTATACCTTCAATTCTCCAAACGCTTTCTGGCATTCCTCCGTCCATGCAAAGTCTTTAGGACTTTAGAGGTTCTTCAGCATCTTGAAGAATGGCAGACACTTGTCTCCGGATCGTGACACGAACTTTGATAGGGTGGCGATCCTTCCATTCAACCTCTGCACATCTTTGACTGTTCGAGGTGGTGCCATCTCTTGGATGGCTTTGATCTTGGATGGGTTGGCTTCTATTCCCCGTACTGAGACCATGAACCCTAGGAATTTTTTGGACGTCACCCCGAAGGCACACTTCGCAGGGTTGAGTTTCATCTGGTTTCTTCTCAGTACGACGAATACATCTTCCAGGTCGGCGAGGTGTTGATGGGCTTGGACGCTTTTCACGAGCATGTCATCCATGTATACCTCCATGTTGCGCCCAATCTGTTCCTCGAACATCTTGTTGACCATCCTCTGGTAGGTGGCCCCTGCATTCTTCAGTCGAAAGGCATGACACGGTAGCAGTAATTCTCCTTGTCCGTTCGGAAGGCAGTGTAAGACTTGTCATCCTCATGCATGAGCATCTGGTTATAGTCGGAGTAGGCGTCCATGAAACTTAGCATCTCGTGTCCTGCAGTAACGTCGATCAACAGATCGATCCTGGGTAGTGGGTACTCATCCTTGGGACATGCCTTGTTCAAGTCAGTGTAGTCGACGCACATCCTCCACTTCCCGTTAGGCTTGGGTACCATGACCATGTTTGCTAGCCAAATAGGGAACTTTTCTTCCCTGATGAACCCTACTCTGCTCAACTTCTCGACCTCTTCTTTGATGGCTGCCTGTCGATCGAGGGTAAAATTCCTTCTCTTTTGCTGGACTGGCTTCCTGGTTGGGTCTACATGTAGTCTGTGCTCTGCTATGGATCTAGGTATGCCTGGCATGTCTACAGTCGACCATGCGAAGGCATCAATGTTTATCTGCAGGAGGTGTCCCAGTTCTTCTTTTTGCTTGTTGCTCAGTAGTGAGCCCATCTGTACGACCTTGGAAGGGTCGTCTTTGCTGAGTAGCCAGGGGGTGAGGTCCTCCACCGGTCTGCCTCTCCTCTCTGTTAGTTCATCTCTCTGGTCACTGACCAGGTTCTCTATGCATAGTGCCATCCCTGATGTGTTGCCATTTTTTTTCTTCATGAAGGTGGCGTAGCACTCTCTGGCCTTCTTCTGATCACCTCAGATTTCACCCACTCCGTTGTCAATGGGGAACTTCATCTTCAGGTGGAGTGGAGACACCACACCTCTAAGGGCTATCAGGGAAGGTCACCCTAGGAGGCCATTGAATGACACCACAGACCTGACGACCATAAAGTTCACCATGATGGTTACTTGTCAAGGGTGCTCTCCAAAGGTGACGGGCAGCTCTATGGTACCTCTGATAGAGGTTGTGGTGCCTAAGAATCCATGGAGGTAGGTGGGCTCTGGCTTGAGTTGATCGTCTCCAAATCCAAACTTGCTGTAGGCTTCCAGTGAGAGTGCATCCACGGACGCCCCTGTATCTATCAGCACCCTGTGCATAGGTCGGTTGGCTATCTCCACCTGTACTACCAAGGTGTCCTCATGTGGAAAGCTCACACCTTCCAAGTCGTCATCCGAGAAGGAGATCACCATCTCGATCTTCGCCATCTTGTTTGGCTTCTCTGCTAATCCCACGAACCTGGCATGGGCTTTGGCTTTTCTAGTAGACTCTTGCCCCGGTCCTCCAAGTATGGTGAGGATGGGGGCTCCTTTGGTACCACTTGGCTCTGCTGCATCTCTTCTCTCGTCAGCGCGGTCTCTTTCTCTATCTTGGTTCGCTCTCCTTTCTTCCCTCTTTAGTTCTCTTTCTCAGTCACGCCCTCGATCTCCTTGGCCCGAACGACCATCATGTCTCCCCTTCACGTATTTGTTCAGGCTCCCTGCTCTTACAAGATTTTCTATCTCTCTCTTCAGTTGATAGCATTCCTCTGTGTCATGCCCATAGTCCTTGTGGAAGAGGTAGTACTTGTTAGGGTTGCGCTTCTCAAGTCCTGCCAGCATGGGTCGTGGCCATTTGATTAGGTCACGGTCTTGGATCTGCATGAGGATCTGTGACCTGGTGGTGTTAAGGGGTGTGACTCTGGGCTCCACTTCTCTCTGATCGATGATCACTTCTTTCAGATGGTCGATCGCCTTTCTCCTGTTGACGCTCAGTCCTCAACCTTTTATTATCGTTGTGATCATCTGGTGTTGACCTCTAGTTGTCTTGGGTCTTGCCTTCAATTACTTTCGTCTGTGACTGTACTATTTCGGCCATATTGGCGAACTGGTTACATCGCTCCAGGAGCTCTTTCATGGTCTTGGTCTCATGATGTGCTAAGTCCTTGATTAGTTCCATGTCTCTGATGCCCCCTGCTAGGGCTGCATGCTGGGTTTGGTCATCCAAGTCTCTGACTTCCAAGGATTCCTTGGTGAACCTGCTGACATACTCCCTGAGGGACTCCCCAGGATTTTGGATCACGTTCAATAGGCTGACCATGGTCTTCTGCTGCTTGACGATGCTCTGGAAGCAGATCAAGAACTGTTCGCATAGCTCTGCAAACGATCCAATCGACTGTGGTCATAGTCGGGAGAACCATAAAGTTGCTGCACCTTTGAGGGATGCAGGGAATTCTCGACAGGATACCATGTCCGATCCACCATATAGTGTCATCATGCCATTGAAGTAGTTGATGTGGTCATTAGGGTTAGTGGTACCACTGTAGAGTTCAAAGGTAGGTAACCTGAACCTGGATGGGAGTGAGGCTGACATAATCTCTTCTGAGAAGGGGTGTTGTCCAGGGATCGAGTGTGTCTCACCCTTGGTTTGCTTCTTCAACCCTTCCAGTTTTTCGTCCAACTCTCAGAGTCTTTTGTCGAGCTCTACATCCCGTGTTTATCCTTCACGTCTGACTGGTTGTTCACTACGAGCTCGTTCACGTCCTCTTCTGGAAGTCCCCTCCAGTCTCGACTGTTGGCGAGATGGTGAAGGGTCACATCATGATGAATCTTGTCTTGACCGCGAGGGGCGTGCTTCACGATAAGTTTGGCTTCGCTCTGGTACATGACTTCCTTCTAGTCGGCCATTGAACATCGACCTTCGGACGGACCCTTTAGGGTTGGGCACCACGGATCGGTGTGATGGTGTCCTCCCTCGGTCTAATCGTGCTGAGAGGTCCTCTGTCCCCCTCTGATGCTGGGAGGGATTCCTTTGCTGCCTGGTGTGCCCTTCGGATCTATCACCCCTGGGAGGTGATCTCCTAGGGCTTTGCTCTCGCCTACGACGATGGGTGACCGCTTTCTGCCTTAGATATTCTTGGAAGAGTCGTTGGTCATCAAGGATCTGACGCTGTAGGTCATTAACCTGACCCACAGTGGTCGGTGCATTGGGATCAGGTACTGGCTCCGCGGGGCTGCTCCAATGGTTGCTTTAGGGTTGAGGTTGTCCACCCCCACCCATTCGTTCTCTGGGATCTCCTCCTCATGAGAGACATGGTCATTGACCCTGTGACGTGAACTCTCTGGAGGAGGAGATCTATTCCCCTCCCTCGGGGCATTATTAGTGGAGAGAGCGGTCTTCCTACGTGCCATGATTGATCGGTGACAGAAACAAGCTAGTAAAGGTGATGGCTAGCATTGTTCCCACGGACGGTGCCAATCTATTGCGTCAAGAAATCGCTCGGCGGTCCTTCGAGTGTCGTAACTTGCAAAAGACCCTGGGGTGACAAAGGAGAACCCGGTGTGGTTCCGGCCTAGGACTCTCCGATGCCTAAGTTAGATCTCTTTGAGCAAATAGATGAATAGTAGTATTCAATATGGGTCCAGATGTCTCCGATGGGGTTGTGTACCTTGCCTTTCATAGTAGTGTGGCGGTGTGGAGAGTCCCTGTTGACGTAGAGTGTTTGCCGTAGGTGATAGAGTCCCTGGGTAGCAGGGCTTGTTCTTGATTGGTTGTCTTCCTGAGAGATGTAGTGTCCTTGGTAGACTAGGTAGTTGCCTTCCTTAGAGACGTGGTGTCTTTGGAAGTTGCCTTCCTGTGGGACGTAGTGTCCGAGTGGCCTTAGTAATCTTGATGGATAGACTCATCTACGTGGTAGATGGAGTTCATGGTGTATGAGTCCGTTCACTCCACGTGACTCGATAGGCGGTGGCCTAGAGTCCTTGGCGATGTTGTCTTGTTGATGGCAGTCTGAGGGAGCTTGTGCTTGGAGATGACGTGTATGGGCATGGCATGTGCCGGGGATGGCATGCCCGAGTCCGGGTCCGCGCCCACGATCCACGCCCGGGGTATCCATGCTGGGTTGGGTCAAATCCTCACTTGGTTTTTCATTTTTGGGTTCTTGTCCTGAACCGGTCCCCCTTCTTGGGTTTGGACACGTGGCGCTCCCTTATTGGTCAGGGTGAATTTAGATTTATCACTCCCTTACACATTTATTATCATCCATGAGCCAATCTCCCAAACAACACAGAGCTGCAAACATTATCAGTTTCTACCTCATCAGTTATGATGGATAATTCCACCCATTAAGGCCTCATCAAACCAAGATTAGGTTTCTGCATTTATTTCTTGTACATTATTAATTGTGAAATGTTATTTATTCATTAGAATGGTTGTTTTGTGTCTGCTTGACATAGAGACATGATTTGTATCTATACTCATGTCTCTGCCAATGTAATGTCTCCATTTATGGTGAGCAAGGAATTTGATCTCCTATGCATGTTGTTTGTCTTCTGGAAAATTTGGGAAGAAAACACAAAACAGGTAAAGAGACTTTTATATATGCAACAACTTGTGATTTTGATTAAAAGTAAATATTGAATCTGTTTGACATTTTTTGAAATAATTATACCCTATGTTTATAATTACTTCACCAGATGGCTTCTACTAAGAGTGTGAGTAGTGTTGGCAGTTGTGAATTATGTGGTCGTATGTGTAAGAAACATGTTTGTTGGTTTGGAAAAAATAGAGGTAGAGAATATTTCAAATGTACACAAGGTTGTCAATTCTTCTTGTGGGTAGATCAGCTTAGAATGTGTGACTATGGAAATGGACAATGCAAAGTGAGAACTACAAAAACTGAAAGAAGCAAAGGTCGGGCGTTCTGGTGTTGCCCCAATTCAACTTCGGTATAATACATTTTTATGTCTTTTGTAACAATGAAATTTGGATTTTAGTTCTTTTGTTTATTTCTAACAATTGTTTTTATTGAACTACAGGCTGCTGATAATGGGTGTGGGATGTTTGCTTGGATAGAAGATCAAACCTCCACTGATGAAGCTCCTTCTACCCAATAAAAATGTAGTTCAGAAGTAGATTGCACAGTGACCTCGACGTCTGAAGGACCTTCGACTTCAGATGAGTTTATGAAAGGATATTTTCAAGCAGCCATTAAAGGGTCGGAAAATCAAACAAGACTGATCAAAGATGTCTTTGATGCCTTCAAAGGGATTAACCGAAATAAAAAGAGCCGAGTCATGTTGCAGGGGTAGTATAGTAGTTTAGAGAGTTGTTGATATATATGTCGAGACATGTATTGACATTTCAATGGGTTGGTAATACAGAATCTTGTATTATAATGAAGTGAATTTAAGGTGTTTAGAACACTGACACGTACTGTAATTGAATGTTTTGAATTGGAACACTATGATGTATAATTTAATTGATGATAAATGATGTTGGATTTCATGTATTTATGTTTGGAATGTTTTAAGATTAGGGTTGTATGATGTACAGGTTTTCAATATTGTCTTTTATGTACCGAAATGCTATCCGTTTGGAAGTGGAATGATGTTGGAGTTAGGTCCTAATTTTGAGAGTTCAATTGGTCTTGAACAGATCTACAAAAGTGATCAGTAAAGTAGGGTCAATCGTACACTTGTTTTTAAATTTTGTTTATAGGGCTATATAATATGTATTGGTATGACCAATTCAAGAATTTTTAAAAGTCTATTGATTGCATAATGAGTGTAGAATCTAGGGCTATAAATGGATAACCGAAAATCCGAATTCGATCGGCATCCGTATCCGTTTAGCGGCATCCGTATTCGATTAAAGATATCCAGGGAAAAATCCGAATCCTAAGTAAATAATGATCTTGAGGGTTTTCGAAGATTCAATAAGTTGTAGAATATGAGGAAAAGAGAATGATGATCTAAAAATGGATTGAGAGTGAATTGTATCCAATAGGGGGAGGAAGGTTTGGCTTACACAAGGCAAATGTGTAAATGGATGGTCGAAAATTCAAATTCAATCTGAATCCATCCGAATCCGATTTGTTTACAGGCCTAGAATCCCTTTGCCGAGTCCTGATCATGAAATGTTAATATGCAAACAAAGGAATCTTTGTTTAATTTGTTAATCAATACCCAAAGGTTGTGAATCATAGCATTTAGGATAATATAACGTGGAAATCTGGATGTATTTACATGTAATAACCCGATTAATCGATTGGATTATTCAAATTTTGGTTTGGAGAGCCTGAATTTGACCAAATATGTCGCAGTTCAAAATTCAATCTTGGTAACAAGAGGCTAAATTTGTTCATTTAAATGAATGGGGGACTTCTACTAGTGTATTGGGTATTAGGATATTAGGGTTTTCTGGTGTTGGGGTTTAAGGGTTTTTGGGTTACCTTGGGTTTTAGGGTTTATGGTTTATTGTGTGGTTGGAGGATTGGGTTTATTGGGTTTATAGGTTATTGGGTTATGGGGTTTTAGGGGTTTAGAGGTTACTTGGGGTGTACAGTTTATTTTGGATTTTACGATTTATGGTTTAATGTGTTTTAAGGTTTTTGGGTTTATTGAGATCTAGGGTGTAGGGTTTGAGGGTTTATTGGGATTAAGGGTTTGAGGATTTATTGGGATCTAGGGTTTAGGGTTTGAGGGTTTGGGATCCTTCCATTGGATTATTGGGAATATTGGTTATTGGGTTTGTGGTCCAAGGGAGCCCACGTGTTTCGGATTGTGGATTGGGAACCGATTTATTGGGGTTGTAGGATATATTGGATTTATGGGTTATTGGTTTATTAGGATTACGGGTTTACATTTTAAGGATTATTATACTTACGGGTTTACTTAGCAGTTGGTTTGGGTGTAAATGAATAGTCAAAATCCGTTTTTGAAACCGTGTTCGTATCTGTTTAGCACTATTGGAATTCGTCTGAAAGCCAGACAGATGCGGACACGGATAGGGTTTTGCTATCCAAAAAAGCTACATTTACATGTAAACAGATAAAATATCACATCCATAGCCGTGTCCGTATCCATATCCATATCCGGTTAGTACTATCTGAATCCACCAGAAAGCCAAACGGATGCGGATACAAATAGGGTAATGGTATCCGAAAAGCTACATATACATGTAAACGTGTCTCAATTATATTATATATATATATATATATATATATATATATATATATATATATATATATATATATATATATATATATATATATATATATATATATTATATATTATATTATGGGTGCGTCTGTTTGTAACCATGAAGGTTACAAACAGAATTTGTAACCAGACTTTATTTACCCCTAAATAGAATGCATTTAGGAAAATATCATCCCCCTCCCCTCTAAGTTTGCCTAATATCAATCTAGTACCCAAGTTTTGAAAAATATCTTCCCCCTCCCCTACTTTATAAAGTTACTACCAACCGTACCCTAACTATGTAATATTGTTTAAAAAACACATGTGTAAAGACAAAATTACCCTTTTTAATATCTATTAAAAACATGTCTTTCTTTCTTTGTTATGAAAAGACTATATTACCCTTTTTTAAAAGGTTAGATAAATGTCATTAAATGATAGGTAAAGGCGGTTGAATGCATTCAACCCAATCCGGACCGGTTTGGGTTTACCAAACCAAATCGGTTTGCCATTTAAACAAAACAAACCCCATCATTCCAGATTTCAGATCTGAAACCCTCGATTCTTCTTCCCGACAATTGCATTCTCTTCTTCTTCCTCTTCAAAATCCAATCATTCCAGATTTCAAATCTGAAACCATCGATTCTTCTTCCCGACAATTGCATTCTCTTCTTCTTCCTCTTCAAAATCCAATCATTCCAGATTTCAAATCTGAAACCCTCGATTCTTCTTCCCGACAATTGCATTCTGTTCTTCTTCCTCTTCAAAAATCCAATCATTCCAGATTTCAAATCTGAAACCCTCGATTCATACGAAGGCAGATTGAAAGCCCTTAATCACTAATACCCCATTGTTATTTGTTGATCTGATTCGGCAAATTACTCCCTAATTTCTGGCTCAACTTGGATTATTCTCTAATTTCAGACCTGTCCATAAGATTGCTCTGTAATTCTCAGCAATTGTTCTACTACTGATTTCCTAAACTCGATTTGAGTTTAAATCTATTCTGACCATTTGATTTTCTGTTATCTGAAATCTCCATTATCTCGACCTATGAATAAATCAAAGAAAGTGTGAAAATTCTACAAAAATTTTGCATTTCAATTTTGAAATCTTATCATTGCTCAATCAGTGTATTTAATCGAGTTATGGTTTCCCTGTGTCGCAGAGAGAAGATGATCCAAGATCTCCGAGTGCAAAGAATCTTCTTCCACGTCCTTCAGACGAAGAACAAAAATCGGCCATCGCCGCCGCAGAACCCTTGATGAAGATGCATTGGCTCGAGTTCAACCTTGGAAGATGCAATGGCTCGAGTTCAACCAGGAAGATGGAGGGTCGCAAAAGAGGAAGACGAAGACGAACGAGTGTTATGAGGATTTTGAAATTAAGTCGGGTCGGCTTGGGTTCGTCAAACGAGAGGATGAGGAAATCCAAAGAGGATTTGTTAGACTCTCTTTGATGACCGTTGGATGCACCCCTGGGTGTCAATTCCAGGCCCAGCCCGGCAGGTCCGACCGAGTCCGACCCTTAAAAAACCGAATCAGATCGACCCGATTATTAAACGTGTGGGGCTCAAACCCGACCCGTTTGTAGGCGGTCGTTCTCGGTGTACAGGCTTGCACCGTCGGGCACCCGACCCACCCGACCACTTATTACCCCGACCGAAGCCCGACCCCCTTGCCCTGTTTAAGCCCGACCCCTTTGCCCCAATGTGTATTTCCTAATCTACCCCCCACAAATCTACAAATGTGTTGGACTAAACCCCATAGTCCCAAACCTAAAGAGGGCTAACCAGTCTAACCCTAACTCCCTTGTCCCTAAGCGGCTAAGTGCCTCTACCTTCACGCAATCACGATTCATGCCCACGGCTTCCACTTTCAAGTTTCAAGTTTCAAGTTTCTACTTTCAAAGTTTAAACTTCAGTTTCTCCTCCACCACTGCAAGAACCCTAAATCAGTAAATCCCTAAGTCCCTTCACCCCTTCACCCCTTCACGGCTGCAACCTCCACCGCTGCAAGAGTGTAACCTGCAACTCATGGCTCTGAGTAGCACCGCTGCCACCGCACCATGGTAAACGAAGGCTGAAGCACCTAATCGGCCGTCGCTGCAACCCAAAGTCCCAAACGGCCAAACCAGTGAGAATAGACTCTTAGGAATCGATGACAAAAACTTGGCATATATTAGAACTGAATTAATATCAAGTTACTTGGTAACATATCTAAAAATGTATTCTGAAACTAGATTCGGAAAACCAAATCTGAATATTGAGATCTGTAAGAAGTATGGTACCAATAGGAATTCTGAATCAATTGGAAAAGATCATTTTTTTAAAACAAATAGTCAAACTAGAACCTTAAACTTAATCAGAGCTGGAATTGATACGAATAGCGTAGACTAATTAGTATTAATTCTGAAAACTGAAACTTAAGAAAAGAAAAGAAAGAGAGAACACCGACAGTTTAGAGTTAAATAGGTCATTAGTCCATTTCAAACCTGTTTAGCCCGAATAAGATTGTCCCGATTAAAAATTGAACACCGACTAACCAAAATGAAATCGTACCATGTCTGCCCAAGGCAAGTCCGAATGCCTAAACGATCGGATACGATGCAACCCATAAAATTAGTGAGACCCGTCCAAGCCCGACCCAGACCGACTGAACCCGACCGATTGACACTCCTTATTGTGTATATTTATATATATTATGAGTCCCATATATTATATTATATCTTATATATATAATGAGTCCCATATATTATATAGAATATATAGAATTCGGATATATGGTCAGGATCAAGTTAGCATGGTAAACCGGACAATAACCCAATACCCAAATCCATGGTTAGAAACACTGTATCCTACCACCGACGTTATACGCGTTGATCTAGGTAGACTCGCATGAGAGAGACGGTTATAACCCAATACCCAAACCGGACAATAACCCAATACCCAAATCCTATCTTAAAATGTGACTTTTCGTTATCAACTCAAAACCCTAAAAAGATAAGAGAAGTGAGGAGAGGTGGAAGAGAGACTAGGGTTAAGAAGACGAGGGTTCAGGAGGTGGCGCAACACATGGGGAAGATGAAGGTGAAAC
The DNA here is from genome assembly GCF_018873765.1 of Telopea speciosissima. Taxonomy (NCBI): domain Eukaryota; kingdom Viridiplantae; phylum Streptophyta; class Magnoliopsida; order Proteales; family Proteaceae; genus Telopea; species Telopea speciosissima. Next base: position 23,578,429 of record NC_057926.1, on the reverse strand, counting down.
GGCAGATCACGAAGTTCAAAGCGAAGCAAGTGAAGCGTCGATGGAAGACGGTTCTGACACCTATACACTTCACCACTGTCAAACACCTTCGCGTTGATCTAGGTAGACTCTCATGAGAGAGACGGTGAGGGACAGAGCGAAGGAGAAGGCGAATGCAGAGAGTTGAGGTTCCATGTATCTTGTTTCACACGATCTAAACCGACGGTTATACGGAAAACCCCTAATTAATGCTTGATAGATATGACATCTATCATAATCAGGGTTTTAGGGTTTCATTGTTTGAACTTCCCCTCCAGCAAAAGAGTATGGTTCTCTCTTGAATCTGCATTGAGATCCTGTGTTTCGCTGAAAAACGATTTGACAAAGGCGGGAAAAGGGAAACTTTCATGCTTCTTTCCCGCCATTCTTCTTTCTATTCTAATATATAACCTGATTTTCTTCGTTTCGGTTCCTGTTGAAACCCTAATACTGTAGTTGCATCCCTAATACGGTTGGTTTATTACATTGAGCAGTTCACAGGTAATCCCTTCTTCGAAACCCTAATACTGTAGTTGTCCTTTGCATCAGTACGCACTGAATTATATTTATTTCTCCATGCATGTATGAATTTCATTGATCTGTTCATGTATTCATATGTATATGTGTTCATTTGAATCTGATGTAGGGTCAATTTTATCTATGAATTTACATGTTCTTGTGTTTATCCCTCTTCTCTATTTTTCCTATGAATTTATATGTCTCATTTACATGTTCTTGTGTTTATCCCTCTTCCCTATACCTCTAGTCTATTTGTTACTGCGGCCTAGTTGAAGAAGTTTGAGAGAAATTGGGGATCTTTGAATTTGTTCTTTCGGTTTGTTAACCTTTCCCCTTTATTTCAAGATATTGAATTGATCTCTGAGGTTACGTTGTTATTGTGTTATAGAAGCTACATTTGTCGGATTAAACTAGGGTTCCTTTATGTAAAACCCTAGTTTTACCCATCTGATGTACCTGTTTATTTTTATTTATTTATTTAGATGTTATTTTGTTTTGTTTATCCCTCTTCTGTATATATGCCTAATCTATTTGTTATTGCGGGCAGTTGAAACCCATGTCTCATTTACATGTTCTTGTGTTTGTCTCTCTTCTCAATTTTTTCTATGAATTTACATGTCTCATTTACATGTTCTTGTGTTTATCCCTCTTCTCTATACCTCTAGTCTATTTGTTACTGCGGCCTAGTTGAAGAAGTTTGAGAGAAATTGGGGATCTTTGAATTTGTTCTTTCGGTTTGTTAACCTTTCCCCTTTATTTCAAGATGTGGAATTGATCTCTGAGTTTACGTTGTTATTGTGTTACAGAAGCTACATTTGTCGGATTAAACTAGGGTTCCTTTATGTAAAACCCTAGTTTTACCCATCTGATGTACCTATTTATTTTTTTTTATTTAGATGTTATTTTGTTTTGTTTATCCCTCTTTTGTATATATGCCTAATCTATTTGTTATTGTGGGCAGTTGAAACCCATGTCTCATTTACATGTTCTTGTGTTTATCTCTCTTCTCTATTTTTTCTATGAATTTACATGTCTCATTTACATGTTCTTGTGTTTATCCCTCTTCTCTATATCTCTAGTCTATTTGTTACTGCGGTCTAGCTGAAGAAGTTTGAGAGAAAATGGGGATCTTTGAATTTGTTCTTTCGGTTTGTTAACCTTTCCCCTTTATTTCAAGATGTGGAATTGATCTCTGAGTTTATGTTGTTATTGTGTTACAGAAGCTACATTTGTCGGATTAAACTACCTTTACAAATAAATCTACAGTTACTTTTGGACCAGCTTTACAAATAAATCTACAGTTACTTTTCATCATGCTTGTATTTTTACAAGCTGGTCCAAAACCTGGCTTGTTTTTATATTTGGTCTATACATATGGTTGTACACACATGCTTTAAAATAACTGTTTTTATTTGTTTTATGGTACCCACATGCATAAAAATAACTGTATTTTTATCCGTTCTATACATATGCTTGTACACATATGCTTTATTACATATAGGTATCACAGATACTGCTTTGTTACACAGGGCTGAGGTTAACAGGGGTTTAGTTAATTTGAACTTCAGCTCATCTTGTTGCTATTGTTGTACAGTGCTCTTTTCGTGAATGAATATGAACAATAACATTTTCTGTTATTTTTCAAGAAACATTAACTGGGACTTTGGCTAGTTTAGTTTTGGACCAGCTTTTCTTTATAGTAATTGGGGATTTTTTAATTCTCTGTTTGGATATCTGACCCTTTCCCCTGTTGTCCAAGATGTGGGATTTGTGTATTTTCTATTTGGATATCTTACCCTTTCCCCTGCTGTCAAAGATGTGGGATTTGTTAATTTTCTTTTTGGATATCTGACCCTTTCCCCTATTGTCAAAGATGTGGGATTTGTGTATTTTTTGTTTGGATATCATACCCTTTCCCCTGCTGTCAGCAATGTGGGATTTGTTAATTTTTTTTTTTTTGGATATCTGACCCTTTCCCCTGCTGTCAAAGATGTGGGATTTGTTTGTGACTTGCCTTTATTCAGAGGGTGTATGACTGTTGGCAAGAGTTTAGGGTGTATGTTTTATTTTCATACCATGCTAACAATTATGTTTGGATGTTTGCCTTTTTTGTAGCAGTGTGTATTGGGTTTTCTTTAACAATCATTCTTGTGGTCTTAGTTGAGTGTTTCAATGGCAAGAATAAGATGTCGTATAATGAGAAAAGCAAATAGGGCACCGCGAGTTGGGGTTAATAGGACTGCTCCTAATCTAGTCCTTGTAACAGTAATCAGGCGTTGGCGTTTTCACAAGCAAATGCAGCTGCGACAACTTGCTATGGCAGCTGAAGGAGCTGTTCGTGATCCACCTGGACCAGCAATTCCAGCACTTGCTCCACCTGTGCAGCACCTGCTCCACCAGTTGCAGCACCGGCTCCACCAGTTCCACCTTTCAATGGTGGTGATTCGTATGAAAATCTGATTGTGGTAGACGATCTACCAGATTCCCTAGTTTCTGTTTGCTATCTGTTGTCTTCTGATGAAGAAGTTGATGAGGAGATTGAAATGGAAGAAGAAAATGATGATGAAGAACATGAGCCAGATGAAGATTACTCGGTAGAAGAAGATACAGAGGAAGACATGGATTGATAGACTTGTGTTTGGGTTGGCTTTTTTGTTATTTTTTGATAGAATGAAAGTGGAAGTATATACTTGTGGTTTTTGAAAGTGGTTGTTTGAACAATTGTTTTTTTGTTTGATCATGGGTTAGCTTGTTTCAGTAACCATTGTTCTGTTTTGAATATTTTGTGATTGTACATATTTTCTGCCGTCTTTGGAACAAGACAAGTGGATGGGGTATGGTTGTAATGATCGGTTGTACAGAGACTGTTTAAAAGCTCTCCATGTTTCGAATGCAATTACTATGTTTATATTTGCATCAGTACGGTTAGCTAGAACTTCTTTCCCTCTTTCGTTTTCTTTGGTTTCATTCCTTGTTATTCCCTCTGCAATCGGTCTAGAGTTTCAACGTAGCTTTGGTTATCATCTTTCCTGCCTCATTCCATCCTTCTAAAAATCCATATTTGCTGAATCTGGGTGAAGCATGAAAATAAGGGTTCCATCATCCGTGTGATTTCATGTTCTTGTCTTTCTTATGGAGGACTATCGATCATTATATAGAAAATTTTTATGGGGGTTTTAACTTGATTTAATAGTTTTTGTATCTTCATCGTTCAATCCAATTGAAATTTGGATCCTCAAGTCACAACGTTTCTCTTTCTTTCTCGTATGCTTTCGCTTATGATTCAAGATTATTTGGGTTTCTTTCCTTTTTTTCCTGGTAAAACAAAACTGAAGAAAAAATAAAGGGGTTAAACGTGCAAGAGGGTGGTTTTTTTTAGGGAGAAATGGCCACGAATTTCGCTTTCTATGGGATTATTGGAAGAGGGTAGAGGATGGTACACAGAGGTTGCAGCGGTGGTGGGGCGGTGGTTAAGGAAGAAGACGAAAGAATAAGAGGAAGAAATAGTGGTGGGTCCCATTATGTTAGAAAAATATTAAAAAAATAAAATATGATTAATTGAAGGGTAAAACTGTCATTTAAATTTTATACTTAATGCCATCCACTCAAGCATCCATTTAGGGGTTGTGGCTATATAATTTAGAAATACAGGGGTCGTTCTGTATTTAATACAAACCTCAAGTGGTGGCAGTATAATTTTCCCTTGGGTTTAATTGTAACAGAATTGGCCATGGGAGAGACACTAGCATTGGCACCACACCTTCTAAAAGGGACACAGATGTTGGCTTCAGTCTTTCATGTATTGGACAGGAAGACAGTGGCTGCAGGGGATGTTGGAGAGGAAGTGACAAGAGTGAAGGGTACAACAGAATTGAAGGATGTTGAATTCAGTTACCCTTTGAACTTATAAAACCTTAAAGAATGGGCAAATCATGAAAAGGTTTAACAAATAAGCCTAATTAACCTTACCAGTACCAGTAAGTAATTAAGATGCATCAACTGTTGCATCTTAAAGAAGCATTATTTAAGATGCATCAACCCTTTGACTCAGTGATGTTTCTAGGCATTTTGTTGGAGAGTAAGACCCTTGTTTTTCTCAACCTACTCAACCATAGCAAGTTCTTGCACCTCAATGGGAGAGAAATGAAGTATGAAATTTTGTCAACCTACTCATAGTGAGAGGGCTTGCTAGCTACCTCCATTATGGATGTGAAATTTTATTTAAAAAAAAAAACAAAGAAATACGTGTTTGCAATTGCTCAATATTCTCACATACTACAAACATTAACGCAAGTTGATCCAGATCGTAGGAGTAAATATGGGTGTGAATGGCAATGAAATGATTCAAATCAACCCTGAAGAAATAATAGTTTTTTTAGACACACCTCAAACATCGTCAAAATATCAACCTATCCCCCTTGACACGTATTGGACATTTTGAACTCATTGTTGAAATGTCCATTTTACCCACCTAGTTATTTAAATACAAAAATTCTCAATCCATCTACTTCCTCTCTTCTACCTCCCATTCATGATGTACGAACTGAATAAATTTACATAAGCAAAAAAAAGTTCTTGCTTTTACCACATCAATAGCTAAGTTGGAAGAAAAAACAAGTTCTTGCTTTGATGTCTCCATAGTACATACTCAACTTCCACCCATTTTTTTAGGTCTTGCACACTTCCTTCAGACGAAAGTTCACCAAATAGACCTGTAGAAGCCAAACAGTAATTAATTTTTTTTTTTTTGGTTCAAGAAGAAAATATTTCGAGATTGTACAGAGTTTGAGACCTCCAATACCAATAAGCAAAAAGGAAACACCATTACTCAATTTTATCATTCATACTGGAACTTATCAAGGTGTTGTCAGTTCACATGTATCTGTTTCAAATTCCATCACTTAATCAGCAAACCATTTACATTTGGGATCAACAGATGCATAATTAACAAAAATTTTCCAATGACTCACCATAATCCTTAACAAAATTTGTAGAATGACAAAAAAATTGTCAGTATAAAATAGCAGGTTCTACATGACAATGAAGGGTTTAGTCAATAACGAGCCAGGTTGTTATAACAAATATATTATTACAAAATTAACAATACTCAACACAACATTGCATATAACATAAAAGTTTTACCATTCAAATCTATTTGCAAAGATTGGTTGCTTCCTTGTGTATTATCCCCCAAGGTATCTATTTACACAGCTCGATTCATGCCTTGTGAATTTTTCCCTCTGGTCTATATTTGCAAAGTTCGGTTGCTTCCTTTTCTATTATCCCCCAATGTATCTATTTGTGAAGACAGATTCCTGTCTTGTATATTAACCCCTAAGGTTCCCATAGTAACCTAAAAATACATTGTATAAAAACATATATAGTTTAGATAACACTATTGACTATTTAAATATAATGTTCAAAGCAATATATGTCTACATAAAATAAGGAAATCATTATCAGAGGACAATTTTGAATGTTGTGACCTATACCACGACAGCTAGAACAATGGTAACCCCTTCTCTGAATAAATGTTTCAATGCCACCCCGCATACGGCATAATCTCGGCCTCCCCCTTGTCAACGACGTTCGTAATGGATCATTTATTCTTGGTCGGACTATAGCTGAAGGTCCCACATTACAACTTGTAGAAGGCACAGTTGGTTGCAAGTTCTGAACTTGTAATAACCTTTCATTCAATATTTTTAAAGCTACCTCTAAACTCTCTTGGGAAACAGATCCTTCCATGGCAAATTTATTGGCGAGGTCTTGTAAAAGCCATACTGGTTGTTGTGGCTGTCCTTCAGATATTTCAGACACAGATATAGATGGGATGTTACTGAATCGGACAGCTTTGGTCCACCTATGCATGATATACTTCGAGGGAATCTAAGATCTGTCTGTTATCACGTATATCTTAAGTATATGTCTGCACAATATACCTTTGTTATTGAAGAACTTGCATCCACAAATTGTAACATCAGTTTCATGATTATCCAACACATATTGCATATCAATTTCTCCATTCCCATCTCTCTTAAAGACCTTGTACCTCTTCTCTATAATTTCTTTATCATATTGAATTGCTTCCAAACCAAAACATGCATACCACTCTTTTCAAAACACCTTGAACACCTTTGCCGTATAAACATTAGCGGCTTGTTGCTCGATTCTGTGAGCTATAGCACAAGTAAGGCTTGAGGTGATGCAGATAGCATCTTCCCTCGCTTCTCTTCCTCTTCTTTTCTTTATAGCTTCTTCATAGTGAGTAACAAATTCATTTAGAAGCCCTTAAAATACTTATTCATTGACTCCCCCCTCTGTGTCGTAGTCGTACCAGTAAAAAAGATTTCACGATAGTAACACGGCACCCAATATTGACATATCCTGAACTGCTTCTTTAACCATACATGATCCTGTAAATTAAAACTCTGTAGCATGCTCTGCCAACTCTCCTCAAATTCAAGTGGTGTATTAGAACCATAGATACACCTCCTATAAACTGACCTTAAATCAGGGAATTTGTTGTACAATGGTCTCATGTGTTGTAATCTGTGTTTCTCCAAATGCCATCCACTGATCCACATAGCCGATGGACAGTCGATGGAAACACATGCTTAATTGCTCTCATTATACTAGGGTCTTGATCAGTAAAGATTGCTTTTGACTGTATAATTTGCATTGCTTGAAGCCATGTCCTACATAGCCATACAAATGATTCTTTTGTCTCATCAGCCATTAGGCCACAATCCAAAAGTGTACATTGCATATGGTGATTAACACTAGTAAAAGGAGCAAATGAGAACTTATACTTATTTTTTTTATAAGTGGTGTCAAATACAATAACATCACCAAAAATCTTATATTGTTCCCGTGCTCTACCATCCACCCAAAAAAGCCCATTAAGTTGTTGCTCTTCATTGATACGGATATCATAATAAAACCCTACATCTGATGCCCTTTTACTCTCCAAATACATAATTGTTTGTTCACAATCTAACCCTATGCATTTCCTTCGCTTTGACCTTAGTAGATTCAGACAAAATGCATCACTTATACCAGCAAACTGCTCACCACCAGCAAAATCTTTTACAATTCTCATTATTAGTGAAGCTGGTATCCCACACTTATGGAATCGTTCTATAAGGTCAACTATACCTCTATGCTTTTTCTGACGTGATCTAAGTCTGAAAGTCTCATTCTTGTCCACCAACAAATGGTTGTGCTCCTTTACAAATTTATCCACCACCCACAATCCATTATTACTCTTTATCTTTAATAGAGCCCTACAATTAGTTTTCTTTGTCACACGAGGCTGGTAATCCACCTTTCTCCGTTTGTCATATATTTTCTCACATTGATTTGAACACACATAGTATCTTGCTACTATTTCTGTATCTAACTTTGACCGATCAACCCTGTATTTCCTAACTGAAAGCCCAAACTCCTTGGCATAATTGTTATAATGTTCATATGCCTCATCATCAGTCTGGAATACCATGCCAATAGTGGGTTCCAAGTCATTAACATTGGTATTGGTACTCATGACTGCCATACTCTCATCCCCATCTAAGCTCAAATCCACAGCTTCTTCATTATCAACCTCATCGACTAAATCATTCTCAGAAGATGTGTTGTTATCATCATTATCTGCACTTTGAGAATTAACCCAGTCTTCATCATCTGAACTTGTACCATCATGACCATCATCACCCACTCCATTCAATGTATTGTCACTGTCACTACCATCACTACCATCATTTAGGACATCACTTGACCCAATGTCATTTCTATCTGACACATAGTTTTCCCCATCAAGAAAATCATTGAATGTGTACTTTAATTCATTCAAGTCCATTTCAACACAATTATGAACAATCCTGCAAGAGTCTTACCATGTGTACAAACATAAGGAAAACATAACTAAATTAAGACAAAATGTATTTTAACAATCAAGATAGCCTCCCATTTCAACCAAAAATGTTCTAATTTCAGTATGTAAGTTGAAGAGAACTTACTTCAACAAAAAATAATTGGAACATGAAGATAAAACATGTTCACATTAGTTTACCCCCCATCAATTCACATGCAACATTCCACCCATTAAAGCCTCATTTAAAACAGGGGATGGTGACAGATTTGGAGAATTTAGAATTAAACACACCAACTAATTGCCATAAAAAGAAAAGTCATACTTTGCTCACTGGAACCACAATAAATTCTCTAATTTTTGCAAGGAATAATTATAATTGCAGCTTAACAGGCTTTGAAGTGGCAACAAAAAGGTGGAGAAAGCCTAATTTTATGATATAGAAGGGGGAAAATTGCCCAAGTTGCGAGTTCTAGTATTGCATTCCAACAGATTCTATGGTCCCATCAATCAGTACTCTCCAACTTCTTCTAATGAATTCCTAATGCTGCAAATCATGGATCTATCTTCCAATAAATTTACAGGTAATTTGCCAGCTGAATATTTTCGAACCTTGTGGGCATCAATGCTAAATAATGGATACAAATCAGAACCACAGTATATTGGAAATGCCTACTATAGAGACTCGGTGACAATCATGAACAAAGGGCAAGAAATGGAACTTAGCCGGCCATCAACAAAAGTTATCGGAGACCTATCACTTCTGTTTATAAACTTCTCTCACAATAACTTAGCCGGCCAAATCCCATAATCGATCCAGAGACATGGCACAACTTGACTGTGATATATATAGACAGAAAGCGAACAACACAAGAGGTCATACCTGCTACTGAGATATCTCTATCTCCGCCGACGCCGGTGAGTATCGACCAAATAGGTAGATGGAAACGCCGGTAGTATCGACTAAATGGGTATATGGAAACGCCGGTGAGTATCGACCAAATGGGTAAATGGAAACGCCGATGAGAACTTCAATCTCGTTTTACTCAGGTAGGGTGTTTTGGGTTTTGAAAGTTTTTAGGAGAGGGGTCATTGTGGAACTCCAATTAATTCAAGGTTAAGTCATTTTACCCTGGGAGGGTATGTTTGGGTTTTGAAAGTCTTTGGTATAGGGGTGATTTTGGAACTCAAATTAAATCAACTTTTTAGTATAGGGATGATTTTGGAACTCCAATTAAATCAAGGTTAAAGTAAACCGGTAGCTTATGGTATGACCGCCAGTAGAAGGTCATAGCTCATATCTCATTACCGCCAGTAGCAGGTTTCCATTAAATTCTAAAGTCAATACAATCAACGGTTTAGATTTCATTCAAATAAATTAAACGGCTAAGATTAAAGCGTTGCGTTTATCGTTGAGTTTAAGAAACATACCCTTAGCGCTGCGACCACCCACTCTAAAAAATAAATAAATAAATTTCTGGCACGACCACGACAGGAGCCAAAATTGAACGTTGGCCATCGTCGTGTGGGATACATTGTAGAATAATCAACTTTGATGTTCAATTATCATGATCCTAGTTTCTGCTAAAGCTCTCGGTTCTTTTAGGTAGGGCAAGAGATCGTGATGTGGCTGCAACATGGAGTCAAGGAGAATGTCCATAAGAGCATTAACATAGATGTGATTTATTATTTCATAAATATAGAATAGTATTAGGACAATTATTTCTCATTTTGTAAAATGGAAAAATGATTTTTTTCTTTCAAGAGATGAAAGTTTATTAAAAAAAAATGTCTAGAAAAGCTCATGGTTTTATTTAGTGTATTTTATCGGATCAGGTATCTGTTATCTTGGAAATCGATGCAATATGCATCGGATAGTGTTACCCACTAATTTTCATTAAAAAAATCAGGTTTTTGGATAGTTTAATCCCTTACTTGTACTGTTCCACCAATGTGGAATCGTCCAAGTATCGGGATCGATTGTTGGTGATACCTATATGTATCGCCCGATACGAGCTATCTAATACTGATACCTCAAACAATGATTACGACTAAGAGAAAGAAAATGTATAAGAAAATAGGGTGGTTGAAGACACCAAACATGGGACCAAAAAAATTTAGAGTTACCCTTTGCCAAAAAAGTGGGCCTCCCTAACATTAAAGGTGTCAAAAGACTCAAAACCATACCGAGGAATCTCATAAGGGTATAATAGGAAATTAACTTGAGAGACCTTGAGGAATTAAAAATTATGCCACTTCAACATTTTTTTTTATTTTTTTTGGTAATGGAAAATGTCATTGCAAAGGGGGGCAAGAGGCGCACAAGGCGTCCTGATTACATAAGTCCAAGAGCCAAGGAGTGGAATTTGGCCAATCTATCTTACTTGCCAAAGATAGAGCCTTTCTAGCTAGAGAGTCAACGACAACATTCGCTTATCTAGGAATCCAACTAATGGATGATATAGATAAGCTATTCATCAAACTCTAATGTCGTTAATTACATTAGCAGCAGAGCTCGGAATAGGAATGGTGTCGTCCAGGAGCTAGGACACAAGGGAAGAGTTATCCACCTCAATCATCAGATGCACAACCCCAGCTTCGACGGCACTTCAACATTGCGCATTAGGAAATGGGTAAGTTGAATTTTCTAGCTCATTTGAGAAGTTTGACAAAGTGCAGAGAAATATTGGAGAAGGATTTGAGAACTTTGAAGAAGGTGTTGAGCATGTTTCAATCTTTTGATTTGAAAGAGTTTTTGAGTGATTGAAGGTTCAAATAGAGTAAGGATTCAAATTTCTAGCTGTATTTTGGAGTTTGGAGTTCAAGAGAGCAAGGTCATGGATTGAAGAGAAAAAAAAAGGACAAGTTCTTCCCGTATTTCAATTTGGTTTCATTATGGGTTATCTACTTTTGATTTTGGTTGATGCAATGGAGATGTTTTGTATGCTAGATCATAGCTTGCATGTGAGGTTTGCACTTGAGAGAAAAGAGGATTTGAGGTTTCATTCTCAGCAACTCAGGTTTTGAAAGAGCAGTTTTAAGAACAAGGTAAGGTTAATTTCAATTTATTTGATTTAGAATTGATGAATGATTTAGAGGTTCAGTTGAAGCTTCAACGACAGATTTTGACCTGGGAAAGAGTTCTATTGTATGGATTTTTGGGCTGAATGTGTTTGGGTTCGTCGTTATGGGAAACCCTTCTGAAGAAACCCCATCCAAATTGGATTTTAGCTTCTGGCAGACTGACCCCGTTCATTCCGAATGACTTATCTTCCTCATTTGATGTCTAAATGAACTGATTTTAGTGGGGTTTGAAAGTAGACTCGTTTAGCTTCATTTTATGAAGAAATAGGTTTTTTTCCAGTTCTGCTTGGAAGAGGGTTAAAATCCTATTGAAAGGGCTGGGAGCCGTGGTAAGAGTCTCCGTGAAGCGGCTAGCCCGACAGAGTTTGGAGGCTAACCGATTGAGTAATCGGAGGGCATTGCTTGCCTCTGAAACTAAAAAGGTTCCTTGGAAAAGGTTTTCGGCGAGGTTGCAGGAGAGGTTGGCTAGGGATCTAGCGAGGCCGAACCAACCCTGTTTGGGTGGTTTTGCCTGTTTTGAAGGGCTAGACATAATGGGCCTTGGGGATTTGACTTCCTAAAGGTTTATTACCCATTTTTGGGTTGGTTTTTTTTTTTTTTTTTTTTTAATGAAAAGGAGAAAATATATTACTAAATAGATGGCAAATAAGTACATTGTTCGTACATACAAGGAAGCGATTGTTTCGCTGCTACCTTAGCCTTTGATTTTAGCTAAGTCAGAATTCTATCATTAGTTATGTTTCGAAAAGTAATATCCAATGACAACTCCAAAATCAACAAAAAAAGAGTTAGAAAATCATAGGGCCAGGGAGATCAGGATGGAATTGGAAGAAGTCCAGGCAAAGAGTTGTCAGAACACCAACCTTCTTTTAGTAATTCACACCTCTCTTCATTGCAAGAATTAACTCGTTAATTATCCTAGTCAGCTCTAGTTCCAAAACGTGGGAATTTTTAATAAAACCTACATAGACCAAAATGAATTTGCCATCTAATAAAATGCCAAAGGCCCAACCAGAAGAGTTTACGTCTCTAGAGTCAACCCTTGTGCATAACAAAACAGGAAATTCTAAAATAGGTAAATCAAGCATGGTAGAAAAAAACAAGTACTCCTCATCAGAATCAGTTACACACGGGGCCGAAATTGGGATAGGGGACATATTAAGATTCTGCAACCAAATTGTGACCTTTCTTAAAAGCATGAAAATGTTAGGTTTAATAGACTTAAAACATAAGTTGTTCCTAGCTTCCCAAATACAATAGCAAGTAATAATGAACGCAGAAAAAAACCAATTTAGAGTGGATTTATCAAGCCTTCGAGAGAGAAAGGTGGATATGCAGAATTGTGTTCCATAGAGGGGTGGGTGAAAAATTTGGTTCTCAATCCCAAAGAGCCAGCTACCCAGATATGTTTAACCCAATCACGAAGAAGATATGCCAGATGGTCTCATTACAGGTGCCACAGAGAGCATAAGTGGGGTTGACCTGAATCCATTTTGAAACAATATTCTTACTGGAATCCTTGCATTTAATACAAGCCAAAAAAACATTTTAAGCTTAGGATGCAAATTAAGAACCCGTTTGGTAACACTTCTGTTTCTTGTTTTTGGTGTTTTTCTGTGCTATTGGCACAGAAAAATGGAATCTGCTGTTTGGATGCATCGATCTGTTTTTCTGTATTAGTGAAACACACCGACCAAAAAGAATACACAAAACAGGAAATGTCGAACGTGTAAAACCTTGTTTCTGCACTTCTGAAACACTTCAAATGAAACAAAAGAGGGACAAATTGAGAACTTGTGCCCGATAATTTCGAGCTCCTCCTCTCCAAGCTTCACAACCATCGTCTTCCCAACGAAACCCAGCGAAGCCATCTCCAAGGTCGATCGAACCTCCATTTTTTAATATCTTCCAAACTCTCTAAGGCTGATCGAAGTGCCACAGTTCTTTACCGTCTGCGAACTCAGGTAAAAGCAAGCTTCACTCTGTGGAAAAACGAAGAGAGGAATTCCTGAGTTCTTCTGCCTCTCGCTTCACCTTTGCTCGAATGATTTGCGCCTCCTCCATCTTCTAGGGTTCCTCATCTTCTAGGCTCAACAGAGGATGATTTGGTGAACCTGAAGAAGCCCTTTATAGCTAGAGCAAAAGATGTCATTGAAGCTCTGTGCGCAAACTGATTTGGGGAACAGGTGATTTTGCAAATAACTGATTTCGCAAATTTGATCTCTCTCTTTATGTCCCTCTGTGTGCAAACTGATTTTGTAAATCTGAGGTCCTCCCTACTGATTTTTCAAACTGAAACCCTAAACTGCTAGTATGTTGTTCAAATCCAACCCATTTTATGATACTCCTTCAAGGTAGCTTCTCACTTTTCAGACCAATTTTGTAAACTATTTTTTTTTTAAATTTTCCCTTCTCTGTTTTGCATTGCAGAGAAAAAGTGTGGAATTCTTTTGTTTTGATTATATTGTTCAGCTTTTGGATTGAAAGTGCTCCAAGAAAACAATTTCATACATAGAGATTCAAAACCACAGGTATATTTCTTCACAGCCTTCTATTTGTGGGTTGATTTTGTATTTATTGTGCTATATTTTGTATTCTGTAATCTATATTATTTTCAGTTTTCTTAATCAGTATTTATCCCTTCCTTGACAGGTTAATTGGAAGAGTTCATTTTCTGTTTGGTTTCTTTCTTTTCCTTATCTGATTAGGTTTGATCTACATTATTTAATAAATTCTGGTTGGATTAGACTACTAAGGATTAAGGTATAACTGCATTTAAGGCCTCCAGGTCATCACATTGGTTTGAAGTTAATACCAGTTCAATATTTTCTGAATTCTTCTGCTGTGGATTCAGTAGGATACCTGGTTGATTCTGGGTGAAGCTTAGGTGGATTCCTAACCCATTTTATCCTTCTATCTTCCTATCAAGTTACATGTTAGATCTGAATTCTACCATACTTTGTGACTATTGATTCTAGTAAATTTCTCAGATCTATTGAACCTGATCTGAGAGTTTGGTGTCTATTGTCCATTGAACCTCTAGTCCCTTATTGCAATTGTGCAAGTGATATTGCAAAAGTAAGGTTCCCTGTATAAATTGATTTTGCTTCTCTCCCCCCTCTCTCTCCCCCCCCCCCCCCCCCCAACAGTCCCTCTTCTTCTTTGGACAGCAAAACTCAAGATCTTTATTGGAGGACCCACTTCCTAACTGATACAATGAAATAATTAATGAACTGAACAGTCTGTTTTCCAGCAGTATCCTCTCATGTAATCATATGAGTGCCCTATAAGATTCCCTCCTAGCCCAGAACAGTTTACTCATGGACCTATAATTGGTTATTTGCTGCATTTTAATGACTATGTGGCGATTAATATCATCTGTTTGTACACTAAAATGCCAAGGTTCTCATCCTTCTCTAATCCCCCAATTTCAACTTTCCTTTGCTTTTGATGGATTACCTAGTGATTATTTTCCTCTTACATTCATCCACCCAATAACTAACTCTTGAACCTGCTAGGTGTGGTGTGTGTATTTCTATCTAATGTTGTTACTGGGTTGCTGGCCATGTGGCTACGAGTGTGCTTGGTTGAGGTCCATGTGGCCTCAGTCAAAGCTATCAAAGGGAAGAGAAAAAGTAAAGAAGAAAATGAAAGAAGAAGAGTAGAATGGGAAGAAGAAGTTGAAGGAGACAAAATAGAAGAGGAGTTGCAGGCAGAGATGGAGAGTGGGAGCTGCTACCCTGTTGCAGCAGGGCTGGAGGTCAGCTTCCCTCTTTCCTCTCCATGTGTGTTGTGATTCGGTGGTGGTTGGGGTGCTTTGTGGCCCCAGCCATTACCAAGTAAAAAAGACGACTAAAGAAAAGAAAAGAAAAGAAACGAAAAAGAAGAAGAGGTAAATGATGATGGTGTTTGTATTTGTCTTTATTTCCTGTCCAGGTGTTTGTGGATATGTGTGTGTGATTGGGTGTGTGTATGTGACTGTTGTGTGTGTGTGTGGCTGGGGGGGGGGGGGGCGAAGGTGCTTGGTTGAGGTCCATGTGGCCTCAGCCATAGCTATAGGAAGAAAGAAAAGAAAGAAAAGAAAAAAGAAAGGAAAAAAAGAAAAGGAAAATAACAAGGACCGTTTTGTGGGTTGTGTAGGTGGTGGATTTGCCATGAAAGCAAGGGATTATGGAATGGCACCTAACCATTTAAAGTCATCAGGTGTGGTTTGGTTTTCTATCCACTTAAAATCTGTGTTCTAGAAACTCTTCAACATATTGTAGAAGGGGCAGCAAGGGGTGGGTGAGCGTGTAGCAAGTAAGGTCTATGTTGGTGTTGATAATCTCAGCCATAGGGAAGGAATTAAAAAAACTGTTCTCAATATGTAAGGAACAAGGGAGAGTTTAAAGGACTTGGGAAGATTGAACTCTGATTTGGAGATCCAAGGACAGAATGAACTTTATTTTTTATTATCACTTTTTGTTCTTGCTTATATTGTTCTTGAAATTGACATCACATTGTAGTGACCTATTTGTAAATGATTTCTTTTTCATTAGCACCCCATTGATGTTATGTTTGTAGTTCAATGAGGTTTGGATTTCATTTGAATCTGTTTCATTAGATTTGGTTTAGGTTTGGGTTACTTGTAAACTTCAAACTCTTCTTGTTGGTTCTTTATCTCAAATTGGTAGAGCATTGGAACATGCGCATGCCTCAAACATGTTCTAAGGGAATGGTGGTTCGAATCCACCAAGATCCTTTTTGCATAGTCATACATGATCATGGTGGATGGTTTCATCTTAATTATAAGTAAGTTTAGTCAAGAAATGGCATTTTTGTAATAATTCATTAATTTGGTTAAAGGTGTTTTAGAACAGGTTTTACCCAATGGAGTTGTGTTGTTTTTTTGTTCTAAAAACATTTCTGGAATAAGTTTACCAAACACCATTTTAGAGCCCAGAAATCTATTTCCAACACAGAAACAGAAAAAAATGATAAAGGTCAAAAACACATGTTCTGGAACAGAAGCGTTACCAAATGGGCTCTAAGTTTCCAAAAAAACTTCCACCAATTGAAAGAAGATAAATCATGATTAGGGGAGTGAGAATTGAGAAAATTGGCCGCTCTTTTAGTGTTAAACCGGCCATCCATGGCAAGGGTGCACCACCATGAGTCACACGTATCAGAAAGAGGTATGAATGAAATAGCATGTACAAAACCTAGGACAAGCAGTTTGAGCCGATCACAATTCCAATTGAGGTTATTGGAAAGGAAAGAGCAAACCTTATCAGGATGAGATCTATGAGAAGTATCCCCCTGGATAGTAAATCCAGGGATGGATGGGATCCACGGATCCATCCAAAAGTAGGTGTCCAGACCATTCCCAATTTTCCTAAAACTAAAAGCCTTTAGAGATCTAATAATTTTAGTTATGCTATTCTTGGTCTAGGGTCCCTTTTTAGAAACTGTTTTGGGATAAAAAAGGGAGATATGGGGGAATTAACGGGCTTTTAGGACCCAAGCCCCCAGGGTATTTTCGTTTGTCAAAAGTCTCAACCCAGTTTCAGTAGAAGAGCCTCATTATGAATTCTGGCTCTTCTGAAACTAAGACCACTCTCAGCCAAAGGCCGACAAATTTTCTTCCAAGAGACAAGAGAAGATTTCTTGTGATTCTCAGTGCCCCCATTCCAAAAATTAAGACATATAGAATCAATTTTCCTACAAACAGAATTAGGAAAATAAAAACAATTCATGAGATAAGCAGGTAAAGATCCAAGTACGGATTTAATGAGCACACCACTGCAAATGAGAGAAAGCTAGCTTTCCAAGAAGATAATCTAGAATTCATCCTGTTTACCAGAGGAGAAAGGCATTTAGTTCGAGATCTGGGAGGGAATAATTTAGTTCCAAGGTCAACAGTCTCTTTAGACATCTCTAGAATGCCTAACAAAGAAGAAAGATGATTTCTTTCAGTCACAGGAACGTTTTTGCTAAATGAATCCCACTTTTGGAAAAATTTATCTCCTGTCCTGAGAGATCAGAAATAAATCAAGGATAGCCTTAATAGTTGAGAGATCCTCAGGCACAGCTCTGCAAAAAATGAGAATATCATCAGCAAATAAAAGATGAGATATCTCAAGGGTATTTCTAGCAACTTTTATTCTTTGAAACAAGATCAGCTCTCTGTAAGCCGACATGAGACGCGATAGGACCTCCATGCTCGAGATGAATAAATAAGGGCTGAGGGGACATCCCTGTTGGATACCCTGGAACCCTTGAACAGACCAAAGGGGCTCCCATTAAGTTCAATGGAAAAAGAAGAGGTGGTGATTAAAGCAATAATAAGATTGCACCATCTATCCCCAAAGCTAAGAAATTTGAAAATGGATGAAAGGAAGGACCATTCAATCCTATCATAGGATTTAGACATGTCAATTTTTTTGCAACATAACTCAACTTATCTTTTTTGTGATTAAGAAAATGGAAAATTTCTTGTGCAATGATAATGTTGCTAGAAATCTGACGACCTGCCACAAAAGCAGCCTGGCAGGGAAAAATGAACAGTGGGAGATAGGTCTTTAGCCGATTAGCAATAATCGTATAGCTTATTGTGAACAGGTTAATAGATCTAAAATCACAAAGCTTGTCCGCATTATAAATTTTGGGAATGAGACAAATCGGAGTGTGGTTAACGCTCTGGGGGAGGTTGAAGGTAGTGAAGAAATTGACAACATAGGAAAATAATTCATTCTTTACCACATCCAAGAAATTTTGAAAAAAAAACTGGCTTGGAACCCATCAATCCTAGGAGCTTTGAACAGGTCCATAAAAAACACAGTTTTTTTAACTTCCTCCAGAGAAGGGGGTCGCAAAGAAAATTAAGCTGAGATGATGGGACCACATTCGGGAAAAGACATTCGTCGAAATTAGCATCCAAAGGGTTGGAGGATGTGAAAACCTGTTGCAAATGATCAGCAAAAGCATTAGCAATCATTAAGGGATTGGTGTGGGCGATTAGATTCATATTGGGACTATGATGGGAGAGGTCCTATAGGAAATATTATATAAAGAGAGTTAGGTCCCCCCTCTAGCCCATCACAATTATTATTCTCAATCTGAAGAGGGAGTGCATTCTGGAAAGAGAGAGAGATATTCAGTGTTCATCATCCCTATTGCATATGATATTCTCATCAAGCCAGTGATCCTTGGGAATAGAGGGGAAGCACCTTGGTCTTTTCTTTTCCGCTGCTATTATAACTATGGATTCGAAACAAGATTAGTGGTTCTACCTTTAACCCTTTATTATTTGTTTATTTGTGTTCTTGAATGGCCTATGAAGATCCTGTTTATTTGGTTTCTATCCTTATTAGGGATAAATAATCTAACATCTTGGCTTACAAATCAAGAAAATCAAGAATGACACCTACATTCATCAAAGTAAATATGCCAAGGAGTTGCTTAAGAAATATGGAATTGATATCTCTAAACCAATAGCTACTCCAATAATGTAGAACACACATTTGGAGAAAGATGAAAATGGTAAACCTTTTGATCCACAATTATACCGAAGTATGATTGGAAGTTTGCTTTATCTACCATAGATAACCACTGCAGTCTTCCGTCTAATCTTCTGTAAATGTACGAGAGTGGTGAGACTAGGTCTTCCTCAGACGGACGCAGACATGGTCTTTTGTGACCAACTTCCATGCATATTCAAGCGTGGTTTTCGCGAGTCCCTACAGTTGCGGTTTTCTATGACTGTCATACGGTCTTCAATGCGATAGTATTTAATGCTACGTGGATAAAAAACTGAAAGGTTTTTGACTCATTATTAATAACCACTTGGACTGTGACCACTCGAGTGGAACTCTTAAACATCTTCATCAATGTTGAGGAGCTCCAATAGCTAGTTTCTTGAAAATTTTAGGTTGAATATTGAAGACTGAAATTGATTAGTGTTTACAACTGTTTTGAAGGTCAGCTAGTCTCTCACGTACATAAAAGTGAAATTCAAAAGTGCGAAGGATAAGCTGAGCTAGACTCTAATGGTTTGTTTGTTTACCTATAAAAGGAAGGAACCACTTGATGTCAAGGAATCAATCAATACAATCTACAACAAAACAGGAAGTTTTGTGATCAAACTTCGTTGTCTACATCCTTTTAAGAAGTTACTGTGTGACTGTGCTTAAAAGGCTTCATCATCTTGAGAAGAAGGGCTGAAACCAGAGCTACAACGTGTTCAAGTTCTAAAAAAAACGCATCTTGTATTTATCAAACTGAGCTTAAAGTATCATAGTCACCAAGCTTGTAGAAAAAAGCCATTTTGCTATAAAGAGACATCTACGTGGCTTGAGAAGAAATCCTTGATCTGTGTGAATTGGGTGGAAATCCTTGACTAGGATGGTTTAGGTGCTCAACTTGAAAAAGTGGTCGAGTTGGTGTAAGGACTTCATTCTTACCTGGAAAAATAATCATTTAGTGGATAAATCCTTGCTCGTGATCAAGGTAGTGGATATAGGACACATTGGTTTGAACCACTCCAAAATCATTGTGTGCTTATTGTCTCTCCTTATCTCTCCCTCTTGCACTTTTCTCTACAACAAGCAAATAATCAACTAATAGTATCCTTGATGACACTCTTTACATGTTTGTTATTTGTTTATAATTGGATGAATTGTGTGATGATCTTAAGATTAATTTTGGATGTGTTTTGTTATTTTTGTTTTCTTTAAATTAGTCATATTCCACTTCACATTCTGTTGTGTTACACTCGATCCTATAGGTCAGTATATATAAAAAGGATAGAATATATAGTACCTCAGCTCATGAACTTGTAGTTAAGGCTAGGACTACCAAACTCGTATGGATGTAATTGCCAATGTCTCAGATTTATTCTCCTTCATTTAGTTTATGTTCCTATCAAAAAAAGAAAAAAAAAAAATAATAAAGGATGCATAAAATGTGAAAAAAAAAAATTTGTTTGATATAACCTTTATCCCAATGTTCTTACATTAATCAAAAGGACATTTGGAAACCAAAAAGTAAAATTAAGTAAAGGGTAGTAGTGATGAAGTAATAAAAAACAATATTTATTGATTAATATATATTACAAGTAGTTGTAGATAAAAAATAAAAAAAAAAACCCTCGTATCAGAGTCATAGTTTGTTGGAAAAGAGTACTATTCTTCAAGATCTCCCTAAATAAATAATTTACAATAAAAATTTTTGCTTGTAATTTTTTTTTTGTTTTTTCCTGTTATCCCTCCATTGCAAGACTTTAGTGATAGCCAAGTGGAGCAGGGGCTTGCTTCAGCTCATGTCCTTGATAGTGTATGTCCTGTGATTAACCAAACCAATCAAAACAAATCATTTGTTAGTCACTTTGAATCACAAATATACCTACGCATAACCATTCAGATAGATGCATGCCACGTGTGTACAAGATCCTTACCGATGCATAATGGTTAACGTCACGATGATGCGCCTCATCGGCCCTCACGACCAACACGACATCACGGAGTGTGGAGTCAGGTGGCATCTGCCAGTAATCGATGGCGATAGCAGGTGCTGGTACATTCTCAATATTACCTTTGTCAAGTTCCTTCAAGAACTCGGTGTACGAGTGAATTGCTTCTTCTTCCAAATATCCTACGACTCGGTGAGCGAACTTAGGCGAGATCATGTAACCCAAGAAGTAAGCATTGAAGAACACTCCTTGAACTGTGAAGACAAGAGCTCGTTCGTACCACCTTGGCTGAGAAACCTCCATGAATGTCAAGAGATGCATTCGCTCGTTCTCTGCTTCTTCTAAAAGAGCTCTAATCCATCCTCCGCTGTGTTCGAATCGCCTAAGAGATTTGCAGTGCAAAAGCATTCCTCCAACCATGCCTGGCACGGCTGCCACTGTTTCAAGCATCATAGCCCGACAACCGTATCGTGTCTGTAGTAAGAAAAAGCTCAAGTTTAGAAATATATTTGACTCGGAAATCGGAATGAAGCTCATCCGAGTCAAGCATCAAGTCGTTATTACCCAATTAGCACGCAAGGAAACCGTGGAAAATTATACATCGTGCACTCAAGCATGTGAATTGTCTACCAAGAAAATGACAAAATACATCTTTTGACTTTTTTTGTTGATCGATAAGATGAAATTTTCATTCTCCCACTATTTAGGGTTATGTGGACTGTGGACACAACTACAAATAACATGTAACACAAATATGAGCGGTTGGGAGTTGGGATTCTGGCACAAAAGAGTTCACGGTGTGACACCGGTATCGGTCACCGTCGATACCTATCAATATTGATTGATATGAATCGATCATATTGGACCGGATCCGACAATTTTGTCTACGAAGATTTTGATCTCTATTTTTTACTATTTTTCTCTGCCTAACTGGATCTAGAATCTAGATCCTCTATTGCCGAGCTGGCCCAACTGCTGTACTACATAGACACAGCAAGACACAAAATGATAGAAAAGGATCCTGTGCATCCGGGCAGTCGAGCTGCATGTGCAGTACTAGGCTTAAGGCAGCGCATTTTGACCGCCTTACCCCTGATCGTGTAAGGTGCTTAGGCAGGGGGTAAGGAGATGAAAGTGCGAGAATAGTGTCGGGGTTGAGATATTTTGGGTCCAGAGAATGGGTTAGGATTGGAAATTTTTTACCCCAAGTCAAGGTCAGGCCGGTTGGGTCACAGTTGAAGTTTTGGGTTGGGTTGAGTTTGATCCAATTCGATCTTATCTTTTTTTTTCTTTCTATTCTTTCTTTCTATGCATACAAGCCATCTAGATGGACATTCTCGTATGTGAAACTGAGCTGAACCCCTTTATTTGAACATGGAAATTTTTAGAATTCCTTCTCTGTTAAAGTTAAGCATGCGATTGGACACTTTGGAGTAGGGGTGCAAGTTTGGCCCTGACGGTCTGAGCCCACCCTAAGCCCAAACAGGGCCAGGGATGAGATATTCTGGCCTTGGGTCAAGGCCGGGCCAGGTTAGGGTTGAAGCCTTGGGCTAAGCCTAGCCCAACCCAATCGGACCCTATCTTCTTCTTGCTATTCTTTCTTCTTATTCGTCTTATTTTTTCTTCTTCTTCTTCCCAGCCTAACCAGCCCATGTATCTCCCTTCCTTTATAAATAACTTTCATTTTACTCTCGGCATGTCAGATGCCGCACAAATGAAATTCAATCACTCTTTTGAATTCCACCAGCGTGGCATCTGACGTACATGAATGGGCTGAACCATTCTCATCTTATCTTTCTGTGTCCAACCTTGTGATCTATGTATAAATGTAAAAAAAAACAAATGTAAAGAGCGACCCACCATACCTGGAAAAAGAGATCAGTTGGGTATCGGAGAACCTTGACAGTCCAGTAAGCTGATTTATCCAAGAACGTAGTTGGGGCATGGTGCTTGTTCAGATCGATCGAAACATTCGCTTTGTACGTATCCCATGGCTTCAGAACCAATAAAAAAATAATTAATTTTTATAATTAAATAAAATAATTGAAATAACTAAAATACCCATTCTCTCCATTTTTCTTGGAACGAAGGACCACAAAAAAATAAGAGAAGCAGAGAACTAAACATACCCTGAAGCAGGTCCACTTCCAATCCGTGCCATCCTCCTTAGTAATCTTAGAAGGAGCTGTGCCCCAGTAGCTAGTGATCGACTTCTCCTCCGGTTCACCTCCGGCAGAAACGGTTTTCACTTCTTTTTCTTCCCCTTCTTTATTCAAGGCCAATGTACTTCCATGGCGTACTCCAATTACTGGGAACCTGATCCAGGCTACTCTGGTTCGAACTGGCACAATCGTTGTTGTTGTGCGGAAGAAAGTAGAAGTCCCGGTAAAAATTTCAGTAGCCGGTTCACCAAGGGTTGCCGTGGAAAAGAGCCGTGGTCCAAACTGCTTAACCAGCTGACCGGCCATCCTGGAAACCTTCAACATCTCAGAGCAACAAAGAGCTAAAAAAAAGAAACGATATGAAGGAAACGGTAAGAATAAAGATATTGGAAACGTCTCAGGCGAGCTATTTGGAATTTTGTTTTGAAGACTACAATTGTTTAAGGTACTGACGAGCGTTTATATAGCTTGAGCCGTGAGGATTGCTTCTCCGGTTAGCCGCACGTGATATTTCGGTAACGCGGCTTTGAAATTATATGGCTGACACATGGCAGATACATATTAGTCAGACGGGAATCTTGCTTAGTCGCCGTCGATATCTTAGACTATAAAAAATTTATTTATGAACCCACTTAAAAGACCACGATAATTACCCCTGTGAGAGAAGAGGACAGGAGTCACGGGACTCTATTATGCCCATGCCAGCCGGCAAATTGTCCTGCTTTTTCGTAATTTTTAATATTTTCCTATTAAAGTTAGACTTTGAAGATTCACAAACAAAAAACAAAAAAAAAACTGACGTGGATACATCGAATATGCAAAGGTAGCTTGCACTTAAAAAATGAAAAATAAAAAGGTAGAGGTTGCAAGACTACATTTAAAAAATAAACAAATAAATTTCCGGCACGACCATGACAGGAACCAAAATTGAATGTTGGCCATCGTCGTGTGGGATACATTATAGAATAATCAACTTTGATGTTCTGTTATCTTGATCGTAGTTTTTGCTAAAGTTCTCGGTTCTTTTAGGTAGGGCAAGAGATCGTGATGTAGCTGTAGCGTGGGGTCAATGAGAGTGCACACAAGAGCATTAACATAGATGTAATTTTTTATTTCATAAATAGAGAATAATATAAGGGTAATTATTTCTCATTTTGTAAAGTAGAAAAATGATTTTTTTTTTTCAAGCGATGAAATTTTATTTAAAAAATAACCTCTAGAAAAGCTCATGGTTTTAATTAGTGCATTTTATCGGATCAAGTATCGGTTATCTTGGAAATCGATGCAATATGGATCGGATAGTGTTACCCACTAATTTTCATAAAAAAAATCAGGTTTTTGGATAGTTTAATCCTTTATTTGTACTGTTCCACTAATGTGGGATCGTCTAAGTATCGGGATCGATTGTTGGTGATACCTATACGTATCACCCAATACGAGCTATCTAATATTGATACCTCAAACAATGGCTACGACTAAAAGAAAGAAAATGTATAAGAAAATAGGGTGGTTGAAGACACCTAACATGAAACCAAAAAAATTTAGAGTTACCCTTTGCCAAAAAAGTAGGCCTCCCTAACATTAAAGGTGTCATAAGACTCAAAACCATACCGAGGAATCTCATAAGGGTATAATTGAAAGTTAAATTGAGAGACCTTGAGGAATTACAAATTATACCACTTCAACATTTTTTTTTTTGTAATGGAAAATATCATTGCAAAGGGGGGCAAGAGGCTCATAAGGCGCACAAGGCGTCCTGATTACATTAGTCCAGGAGCCAAGGAGTGGAATTTGGCCAATCTATTTTACTTGCCAAAGATAGGGCCTTCCTGGCTAGAGAGTCAGCAACAACATTCGCTTCTCTAGGAATCCAACTAATGGATGATACAGACAAGTTCATCAAACTCTAATTTCCTTAATTACATTAGTAGCAGAGCTCAGAACAGGAATGGTGTCGTCCAGGAGCAAGGACACAAGGTAAGAGTTATCCACGTCAATCATCAGATGCACGACCCTTGCTTCAACGGCACTTCAACATTGTGCACTAAGAAATGTGTAAGTTGAAATTTCTAGCTCATTTGAGAAATTTGACAAAGTGTAGAGAAATATTGGGGAAGGATTTGAGAACTTTGAAGCAGGTGTTTAGCATGTTTCAATCTTTTGATTTGAAAGAGTTTTTGAGTGATTGAAGGTTCAAATAGATTTCTAGCTGTATATATGAAGTTTGGAGTTCAACAGAGCAAGTTCATGGATTGAAGAGAAGAAAAAAAGACAAGTTCTTCCCGTATTTCAATTTGGTTTCGTTATGGATTATCTACTTTTGATTTTGGTTGATGCAATGGAGATGTTTTGTATGCTAGATCATAGCTTGCATGTGAGGTTTGCACTTGAGAGAAAAGAGGATCTGAGGTTTCATTCTCAGCAACTCAGGTTTTGAAAGCGCAGTTTTAAGAACAAGGTAAGGTTAATTTCAATTTATTTGATTTAGAATTGATGAATGATTTAGAGGTTCAGTTGAAGCTTCAATGACAGATTTTGACTTAGGAAAGAGTTCTATTGTATGGATTTTTGGGTTGAATGTGTTTGGGTTCGCCGTTATTGGAAACCCTTTTGAAGGTAGACTGACCCTTGTTCATTCCGAATGATTATCTTCCTCATTTGATGTCTAAATGAACTGATTTTAGTGGGGTTTGAAAGTAGACTCATTTAGCTTCATTTTATGAAGAAATAGGTTTTTTCTAGTTCTGCTTGGAAGAGGGTCAAAATCCTATTGAAAGGGCTGAGAGCCGTGGTAAGAGTCTTCGCAAAGCGGCTAGCCCGGCAGAGTTTGGAGGCTAACCGGTTGAGTAATCGGAGGACATTAATTGCCTATGGAACTAAAAAGGTTCCTTGGCAAAGGCTTTCAGCGAGGTTGCAAGAGAGGTTGGCTAGGGATTCGACGAAGCTGGATCAACGCTGTTTGGGCGGTTTTGCCTATTTTGAAGAGCTGGACATAATGGGCCTGGAGGATTTGACTTCCTTAAGGTTTATGACCCATTTTTGGGTTGGGTTTATCTTTTGTTTTTTTAAATGAAAAGGAGAAAATATATTACTAAATAGATGGCAAATAAGTACATTGTTCGTACATACAAGGAAGCGATTGTTTCACTGCTACCTTAGCCTTTGATTTTAGCTAAGTCAGAATCCTATCATTAGTTATGTTTCGGAAAGTAATATCCATTGACAATTCCGAAATCTGCAAAAAAAGAGTTAGAAGATCATAGGGCCAGGGAGATCGGGATGGAGTTGGAAGAAGTCCAAGCAAAGAGTTGTTAGAACACCAAACTTCTTTCAGCTGCACACCTCTCTTTAGTGCAAGAATTAACCAGTTAATTATCCCAGTCAGCTTTGGTTCCAAAACGTGGGAATCTTTAATGAATCCTGCATTGACCAAAATGAATTTGCCATCTAACAAAATGCCAAAGGCCCGACCAGAAGAGTTAGGTCTCTGGAGTCAACCCCTACGCATAACAAAATAGGAAATTCTAAAATAGGTAAATCAGGCATGGTAGAAAAAAAACCAAGTCCTCCTCATCAGAATTAGTTACACATGGGGCCGAAATTGGGGTAGGGGATATATTAAGATCCTGCAACCAAATTGTGACCTTTCTTAAAAGCATGAAAGGGTTGGGTTTAATAGACTTAAAACATAAGTTGTTCCTAGCTTCCCAAATACAGTAGCAAGTAATAATGAACACAGAAAAAAACCAACTCAAAGTGGATTTATCAAGCCTTCGAGAGAGAAAGGTGGATATGCAGAATTGTGTTCCATAGAGGGGTGGGTGAGAAATTTGGTTCTCAATCCCAAAGGGCCAGCTACCTAGATATGTTTAACCCAATCACAGGAGAAGAAGGTATGCCAGATGGTCTCATTACAAGTGCCACGAAGAGCATAAGTGGGGTCGACCTAAAACCATTTCGAAACAATATCCTTACTGGAATGCATTTAGTATACGCCAAAAAAACATTTTAAACTTAGGATGCAAATTAAGGCTCTGTATGGTAATGCTTCTGTTTTTTTTTTTTTTTTTTTTGTGTGTATTTGGATCCGGCACACTTTTATGTGTTTCTGTGTTTTGAGCATTTCTGGGTCCTGAAATGCTGTATGGTAACCCTAAAAAAAAAACGTTTCTGAAGTTTAGAAGAAACAGAAATCTGTATGAGTCACACTTAACAGAATCGTTTTTATTGTTTACCAAAAATTACGTAATTGCCACCTACACCATGGCTTTTTAAGAAAAAAAAAAAACAAACAGGCTTCTTTTTTGCAGCTAGCAAATATGATTGCCTCATATCTCCACTGACAATCACCCCTCCCTGAGTTAATTGACCCCCTGCAATGCAACCATGAGGTCAGTATTCTGCTCAACTTACCACAATGAAGAACACAAAATGAACACTTGGATTCATTGGCCTCCAAATTCCAAGCCTCACCCAATCGATCAGTATTTTGCTCACCTAATAAGCAAACATTGTATGATACTCATGATTTCTTAACTGACTATACTATGAATAGTTGAATAAACAAGGTCTTGGTGGATTTGAACCACCATTCCCTTGAAACATGCTCATGTTCCAAGTGCTCTACCAATTTGAGCTAAAGACCCAACAAGTGAAATTTACAAGTAACCATGAGACCATACCACAAACCATACTTTAATGATAATACCCAATGGGGACCTTGCCACAACCCTTCCTAATGTTCTCACATGTATTGAACAAAACAAGAGATCATGTAACAAAACGAGAAAAAAAAAATTGAAGAGGAAAATCAAAATCAATTGTTTCTTCATTAGGTAACAAGTTAAAAGGCTCACACTGAGAAGATATCAATAACTATTCAAAAAAGAAACCAAAACCAGAAATGACATCAATGAGATAATTTCCTCCATAGAATAATTAGAATTATTTTCACCTTCCCATAATGATTTGATAAAAAATGAACTATGTGAAACTATGAATTATTTGATAAAAGACCACAGCTAAATAACAGTTTATGCACCTAAATAGATGCATGTAGCAGGCTTCCACTGACAACCACATGGAGATACTAGCATAAACCACAAATTTAGATAGACATTAATGATTAATATAATGTTTACACCCCAAGACATACGTGTGCATACAAGTAGAAACAAAAAACCATAACCCAAGGCCAGTTTGCATAGGAGTCCATTTCCAACTATTAGCTCAGAAACAAACCATATTTTCTTGCATCAGACCAACCTACACATGCACTGTTTCTGAGATGTTCTTCATGAAGATTAGCAGATATGCTAGGAACATAGATTTGAAATAAACTTACAGCTGCAAGACCAATGACAGGTTGAACAGTAGGCATTCCTTGCCTCAAGTTGGCAGCAAGCCCAATGACAGGTGGATCCGTATGCATTTCCTTTCGAGCATTAGCTGAACTACCAATGACATGATGATCAGTAGGAAATTCGTTCTGTATATTATCGAGTTCTTCCCTAGATTTAATCCAACTCAAGCATACAAGTAAGGTATTGATATATTCCTTGAGCTCAAGGGTTCAATAGTCCCTAAGATGCATGATTTATAAAGGATCTAACCTAATTCACTATCCACCTTGAACCCAAATACCTAAACACACCCAGCAAAACCAAATGACCTAATTGTCCACTTAAACTCAATTTTGGTCCTTTCCTAACCACACCTAGTGCATACCCATGTGGGCATATGGTACATTTCTTCCATTCTTCAAGAGGACATTGTCCTCTAAAACTCATTTTTCTCTCATCATAACAAGTAGAAATTCTGATTTAGATACAAACCAAGGCAAAAGGGTAGAGAAGCTAAACACCAGCAATCTTTTATTTATGTATGCCTGAAAATATTGGAGAGCCTGGCCTTTTGCATTATTAGGGATGACAAAACAATGGAAATGATTGTCAAAAGAATCCCATCAAACGAAACAAATCATCTCATTACTAGCAAAAACAAATAGAGAGGTTTAATTTTGCATATATTGAGATGAACTGAGAGTTGAAATCATAGAAAAGATCAAACTATATGAAACTAGAGAGAAAGAGAGAGAGAGATTGATTAAAAGCGACCTAGTGAATTGCCTTCCCCCATCTCAAAAGAGGATTCTGAGAAGAACAATATTGGAATGTTAGAGAGAGACCATGTTCCTTACCTTTGATTAAAAGCTAGCTAGTGAATTGCCTTCCCCCATCTCAATAGAGGATTTTGAGAAGAACAATAGTGGAATGTTCTTCATAGATGATTGTTATGAAAGAAGGAGACGAGAGAAATGGAAAGGAAGGGTTAGGGGAGTTCAAATCTAGACTTCTCAAAAACGCAAAAATTCCATAGTTTGGAGAATGAACTGTTAGGGTTTAGGGTTTAAGCACAAAGTTGCTTAAAGCATTATACCCCGAGTATCTAGTTTGGAATACCCAGACTGCTGCCTCTAGCTAGTATTTATAGGAAAATTAGGGTTTAGGTCAGATGGGCTAATTACTAGATTGCCCCTCACAGCCTGAGTATTAATATAAGTAGGATTATATTAGAACATATGAAGAGATATTACATAAATACCCTTACATGAACGCATCCCCATTCAGATAGCTAAAGTTATAAACCAACAATATCAATTATGAAGGTTTAAAAACTAAGAAACCACAAACTTGGAGTTCAAGATTGAACCCCAATAATATAAAGAAACAGAACAATAGAAATTAGTAAAAGTATTTAGAACCAAAGAACTACTACAAGGATTTAATAGAAATTTCTCCATCAACTGAAACCAAAGAATCTAAACTAATCCTTAGACACATCATCTTTCCTGTACTTATAATTAGGAAATTAAAAAATGAAAACATAAAAAGATATGAAGAATAATCTTACCTTCGTATGTCTTCAAAAGAGAAGTAGGATGGATTTATGAGATTAGAGAAATCTCTGGAACTCTAGAAATTCGTTTCTGCAAAAGGAATGTAGATCCAGGTTATAACACTGGTTAGAATAAGAAGAAAAAATGATAGAAAACAGCAGAAGAAGAAGAAGAAAATGAAGGAAAAGAAGAGGAAGAAGAAGAAAACGAAGGAAAAAGAAGAGGAAGAAGATGAACAGGGCTTACCTGAGTTGGAGAAGACGATGTTCAGCAGAATCTTAAACCAGAATCTTGAACGTTCGATCGTGGTTTCAAACCCTCACTACAGACGATGTCAGAAAAAAGAAGCTGTCTTTTTAAGCGTTTTTTAGTGTTGAAGAACACGCTGCAACCAGAATCTTGAAGGTTCGATCGTGGTTTCAATCCCTCATTGCCTTGAAGAAGATGCTACAACTAGAAGCTTGAAGGTTCGATCGTGGTTTCAATCCCTCACTGCCTTGAAGAAGACGCTGAAACCAGAGAAACTTGAAGGTTCGATCGTGGTTTCAATTCCTCGTTGCCTTCGATTGCAGAGTACCTTCCAAGAAGAAGACGATAATTTTAGGGTAATTTTGATGGGTTTTATGTTTTGTAAGGAAAATACCACAAATACCCCTCGTAACTAAAGACGAGCGTTGTTTCTCCGACTTTTCCAAGAAGTTTTTTTATCAAGTGAGAAACACCAATTTGGTGTTTTTCAAATGGGGCTCTAAAGTGTGCCCAATCACTGGTTCGTTTAAAAAAAACAAAAAATCAAACCGGACATGTCATTCAATTTTAAGTGTGTTTTTGTTCCAAAAAAGTGGAAAAACATCAAAAACACTAAAAAAGAACGTTACTATACAGAGCCTAAGTTTCCAAAAAAACTTCTACCAATTAAAAGAAGATAAATCATGATTAGTGGGGCAAGAATTGAGAAAATTGGCCTCTCTTTTATTGTTAAACCAGCAATCCTTGGCAAAGGTGCACCACCATGAGTGACACATATCAGAAAGACGTATGAGTGAAATAGCCTGTACAAAACCTGAGACGTACAAGCCGTCTGAACTGATCATAATCCCAATTGAGGTTATTGGAAAGGAAAGAGCAAACCTTATTAGGGTGAGATCTATGCGAAGTATCCCCCCTGGATAGTAAATCCATGGATGGATGGGATCCACGGATCCATCCAAAAGTAGGTGTCCAGACCATTCCCAATTTTCCTAAAACTAAAAGCCTTTAGAGATCCAATGTACTTACATTAATCAAAAGGACATTTGAAAACCAAAAAGTAAAATTAAGTAAAGGGTAGTAGTGATGAAGTAATAAGCAACAATATTTATTGATTAATATATATTACAACAAGTAGTTGTAGATTAAAAAAAAAAAAAAAAAAACCTGAGTCATAGTTTGTTGGAAGAGAGTACCATTCTTCAAGATCTCCTTAAATAAATAAATAAATAATTTACAATGAAAACTTTTGCTTGTCATTTTTTTTTTTTGGTTCTGTTATCCCTCCATTGCAAGACTTTAGTGATAGCCAAGTGGAGCGGGGGCTTGCTTCAGCTCATGTCCTTGATAGTGTATGTCCTGTAATTAACCAAACCAATCAAAACAAATCATTTGTTAGTCACTTTGAATCACAAATATACCTAAGCATAACCATTCAGATAGATGCATGCCACGTGTGTACAAGATTCTTACCGATGCAAAATGGTTAACGTCACGATGATGCGCCTCATCGGCCCTCACGACCAACACGACATCACGGAGTGTGGAGTCAGGTGGCATCTGCCAGTAATCGATGGCAATAGCAGGTGCTGGTACATTCTCAATATTACCTTTGTCAAGTTCTTTCAAGAACTCGGTGTACGAGTGAATCGCTTCTTCTTCCAAGTATCCAACAACTCGGTGAGCGAATTTGGGAGAGATCATGTAACCCAAGAAATAAGCATTGAAGAACACTCCTTGAACTGTGAAAACAAGAGCTCGTTCGTACCACCTTGGCTGAGAAACCTCCATGAATGTCAAGAGATGCATTCGCTCATTCTCTGCTTCTTCTAAAAGTGCTCTAATCCATCCTCCGCTGTGTTCGAATCGCCTAAGAGACTTGCAGTGCAAAAGCATTCCTCCAACCATGCCTGGCACGGCTGCCACTGTTTCAAGCATCATAGCCCGGCAACCGTATCGTGTCTGTAGTAAGAGAAAGCTCAAGTTTAGAACTATATTTGACTCGGAAATCGGAATGAAACTCATTCGAATCAAGCATCAAGTCGTTATTACCCAACTAGCACGCAAGGAAACCGTGGAAAATTATACATCGTGCACTCAAGCATGTGAATTGTCTCCCAAGAAAATGACAAGATACATTGATTTTTTGATTTTTTTTGCTGACCGATAAGATGAAATTTTCATTCTCCCACTATTTAGGGTTATGTGGACTGTGGACACAACCGCAAATAACACGTAACACAAATATGAGCGGTTGGGAGTTGGGATTTTGGCACAAAAGAGTGGCCACGAACCCTAGGTATCACTTGCAATTTATTTGTTTATTAAAAAATCTAATAGATTTATAAATAACTTTCATTTTACTTTCGGTATGGTATGTCAGATGTCGCACAAATGGAATCCAATCACTCTTTTGAATTCCACCAGGGCAGCATTTGACGTACAAGAATGGCCTGAACCATTCTCATCTTATCTTTCTCTGTCCAACCTTGTGATCTATGTAAGCCACGAACTTATTTATGCATAAAAGTAAAGAAAATAAACGTAAAGAACGATCCACCATACCTGGAAAAAGAGATCAGTTGGGTATCGGAGAACCTTGACAGTCCAGTAAGCTAATTTATCCAAGAACGTAGTTGGGGCGTGGTGCTTGTTGAGATCGATCGAAACATTCGCTTTGTACGTCTCCCATGGCTTTAGAACCCAAAAAATAAAAAATAAAATAAAATAAAATTCATAATTAATTAAAATAACTGAAATAACATACCCATGTCCATATTCCTTGGAAAGAAGGAAGGACCGTAAAAAAAATGAAAATGAGAAGCAGAGAACTAAACATACCCTGAAGCAGGTCCACTTCCAATCCGTGCCATCCCCCTTCGTAATCTTAGAAGGAGCTATGCCCCAGTAGCTAGTGATCCCTTTCTCCTCTGGTTCACCTCCGGCAGAAGAGGTTTTCACTTCTTTTTCTTCTCCTTCTTTGTTCAAGGTCAATGTACTGCCATGCCGTACACCAACTGTTGGGAACCTGATCCAGGCCACGCTGGTTCGAACTGGAACGACCTTTGTTGTTGTGTGGAACAAAGTAGAAGTCCCGGTCAGAATTTCAGTAGCCGGTTCGCCAAGGGTTGCCGTGGAAAAGAGCCGTGGTCCAAACTGCTTAACCAGCTGCCCGGCCATCCTCGAACCCCTCAACATCTCAGAGTAACAGAGAGCAAAAAAACACCGATAAGAAAGACACGGTAAGAACAAAGATATTGGAAACGTCTCAGGCGAGCTATTTGGAATTTTGTTTTGAAGAGTACGATTGTTCAAGGTATTGACGAGCGTTTATATAGCTTGATTGCTGCTCCGGTTAGCCGCACGTGATATCTCGGTAACGCTGCTTTGAAGTTTTATAGTCGTCGTCGATATTTTGGACTATAAATTTATCTATGGGACCCACTTAAAAGACCACGGAAATTCTTGGGCGTTCTTTTTGGCGAAAATACCCCTGTGAGAAAAATATCTATGGAAAATACTGGGGTTTTTTTGGTAAATCAGTTGCTTCTAGAGGACAGGACTCAGAGAGGCGGCGAGATAAGAAAAAAAGGAAAGGGAAAGACTTGTCTTGGGACTCAAGTCAGTCTTTGTTCAAGGGTATTTGATTCTGTGTGTGCACATTTTTCTTCTCTTAAGTTGTTTCAAACGCATAATTGGAATCCATTAAAAGTTTCAATGTCCTAAAGATACCAATCGACCATTCAAATACAAGAACAGAAGTCAACATTCAAGAAGATGATCGTAGAATTTGATTTCGTGGTGTCCAAGAATCGCTCAACTGCTCTAATTAATGCGCGTGCCCGGCGGCAAATTGTACTGCTTTTTCGTAATTTTTAATACTTTCCTATTAAAGAGAGAATGTGAAGATTCACAAAAAAAAACCCAACAAAAAAAAAAACACTGACGTGGATACACCAAATATGCAAAAGTGGCTTGCATTTAAAAGTTTTTTAATAAAAAAAAAAACAAAAACTTGCACTTAAAAAATAAAAAATAAAAAATAAAAAGGTAAATGTTGCGAGACTACATTTAAAAAAATAATTAAATAAATTTCCTCCATGACCACGACAGGAACCAAAATTGAATGTTGGCCATCGTCGTGTGGGATACGTTGTAGAATAATCAACTTTGATATTTAGTAATCCATTACCAAAAAAAAGAAAAAAAAGAAAAAGAAAAAAGATATTTAGTAATCATTTTATTTTTATTTTTATGATAAAAAATATTATATTGCTAAGAAACCAAATGATATACAGTCTTTTTGATTTGCTAGGTTCATAGTTAGGGCTATACAAAAACGGTTACCATTGTTTGTAATACATATATCATGATACTCGGTAGATATATAAAATAAGTCCTTAATAAGTTCGCAGGGCCAGGTAGATGTGGTAGGAGATGGAAGAACTTCAGTTATTATTGGATTTGAGCACCATATTTCTTTTATCTTCAACCCCAGCGAGGACGCATGATCTAATCCTGTGCGAATACTAACTAAGTCAGGTTCCATCGCAAGAGAGGTATGAACAAATCCTGCAGCCAAAAACTTAAACCGTCCCTTAATCAAAAAGATGTAAGACCATCCTGCCACAGTCAATCCAGGAATATAGTATCCTGCACAGATCAAAACAGGAAAATCCAAAGTTGGTAAGGTAAGACATGGTGGGACGGATAGAATCTCCTTTGTAGCAGCATGTACATCATAGGATGGAATGTGGGGGGGGGGGGGATTGTTAGCATATTAGCATTCCATTAACCACAAAGGTTTAGGGATTACCTGAACCGAATGGAATCGCAACGGAAGGAACAATCGAAGGCGGCTTGCAGTTACGAGCACAACGCGATCTCTACTGGCTTCTCCACAGAGAACTCCATACCACAAAACCTTAGGTAGCGATGGAAACCTTAGGAAACACAGAACTTGAAAGAGAGGGAGAGATCTAATTAAATCATTCTCCTAGGGTTTATGCCTTATGTCTATATATAGGCTAAACCTTGGGATTGGCCAATCAAAGGAGGGATCGGTCACTTAAGTGACCGTCCCTCTCTCTCTCTCCCTCGTTATTGGCTCGGCTGGCCTGCCCCATGTGGGCGGACCAGCTGGGCCTTAGGCCCATCACCGATTTACATCTCCCACTTGCCCACACAGGGCGCATATATTATGCATTCAAGTTTCTCTCATTCCGCGTTATCCCCCATACAGGTAATGGGGCGTGCGACTTGTCGAGATGATACAAGGTAGGAGTATTATATCAAACTTCCATCTAGCCAACATAGTACATCACCCTCAAAAAGTCTCGAAATACCCCAAACGATCCACTTACACCCGATCTAACACTCTCGACCCCTCATGATGAGCAGTGTTAATCCTTGGTATGTAATGTACTCATGACTGCGTCGATCACAAATACGACGCGTCACCCGGGCAATGAGTCACATAACAAAGGTGTAACGTCTAATGGTTTTCCCTGAGCCCCTCATGTCAATCCAAATATCCCCAACAGCTTTCCCAATCGCTTTCCGTTGGATCGCATCATCCATGGTCCTGAGGAGAACGTCAAAGTAGCGTCATTGGGTATCTTTTTCATGACATCGTCTCAGGTAATAAGGGTATCGTGGGATTAATATAATCCACGTGGCTCACACAGTGACGAAGCAGGGATTCATTCGATCACTCTCACAATCGGTCGATATAAGCACATGCAGTATGATGTGCATGCTATGGCGTAACTCCCACTAGGGTGGGCATGTCGCTCGCAATAATTAAACGCCATACAGATCTTACTCTAGTCGCTTCTCTAAGTGCCTAACCTGAGTCTCTAGCGCAGTCACCCTCATGGTTTCTGCCTAGAACCTCACATTTGGCTTCTAACAGGCTACTTGGAAGTGTGTTGTCTTCCAAGTTGGACCAAGTAAATGTCTCATCTTAGCTCTAACTAGGGCGCCATAGAGCACACATGCTCATGGGCTCATCTCGCTCGCTACACCCCAGCGTCGAGGCGAATCACCCGTGTGAGTAGGTCGATTCTAAGCCTAGTGACATCTTTACAAACAATGAATGTCTACACACAAGATTACTCAAACAAATATATGCGTATCAATAAATGCAAGAGAAATACAGATAAATGTGTTGGAAAACACATTCCTCCATAAACTAATTTTGATGATAACAAACATTAAGATTAATACTAATATTCCAATCTTTAAGCAAACTTCATAGTCAGACGTTGGGAGCATCAAGCATCCAGGAAAGACTTGATCAACGGAGCTCACAACAGAAGAGTTAAGGAAAAGAAGAAATTTGAAGATTGAGGAACATCTTCTAAAGGAAGCCAAGACAAAGACTCTCCAAGAAGATTCAAGTGCATTAGAACACATTTCATTACATGTGCATATCACATTACACACACATTGCATTCACATGTAAGAGACCCTAGGAGGAACTCATTCCCATGGCCTAGACTCAAGAAACATGGCCATTAAAGTGTTAGACAAAAACCTATGAAGTCCCCAAGCAAGCTGGACCAAAAATCCCCTTGACAGACAATCAAAAATAGAATAAATGTCCGTTCGACCTACTGACTGCCGGTCGACCTACTGAATATAAAAGATACGCACTGTTTCCGGTAGTCCGCCGGTTGCAACCGACAGATCTATCGGTCGACCGACACTTGTAGGTCGATCCATCGGTCGACCGACAATCGACCGAAGTCCCAAACTTGGGCTTAACGGCTAGTTTTCAACGGCTAGTTCTTTGATGGTCGACCGACAACTTTTATAGGTCGACCGACAGACTAAAAATATGGCCGTTTTATATCCGTTGGAGAACAAACAAACTCCAACTTTTGGCTTTATAAAACCCATCCAAACAAGGAACAAAACACATCCTTTGATAGAAAAAGTGCATTGTACATTTGAGAAAGTACAAAAGTGAGAATTTGTCATTGAGCTAAGTTATTCAATTCAAGCTCTTCAAAGAGATATTACCAAGCTCTTAACTCTCCACTCTCTCCAACTCATGCCATCAAGGAGAGTCATCTAGGAGACTCAAGGTGCATCACTCTCATTCATATCATTGAGCACCATCACTCAAAGGGTAAAAGTGTCACTACTCTTTGATAGGTATTTATACCAAACCTCTATTGTATTTACTTGTTTATGCTTTTGATTTGATAAAGCATTGTTGTATTAATCTAGACTGTACTTAGATTAGTACAAGGACCCTCTCATCCTTAAGAGATTGAAAGGATACTCTTGTCTTGGAACTAAGATTGTAAGGATCCTCTTATCCTGTTAAAAAGAGTTGTAAAGGTGTCATTTCCCCACCTATTGTATTGAAAGGGAAATACTAGTGGAATTCTCTCAAGGTTGAGAGGAGTGGATGTAGGCTAAGTTAGCCGAACCACTATAAATCTTGTGCCTCATTTACTTCTGCTTTTATATTTAATATAAGTGTGCAACCAATCGAAAAAGAGGCAAAATCCACTAGTGGTAACCTATTCACCCCCTCTAGGTTACCCAACAATTGGTATCGTAGCGGAGCTCAAAACTAAGACCATATTGTCTTTATATTGTGCTAAAAACGATCCATGGCATCATCATCATCTACACACCAAATTGAGGGCTCAACACTTCTAGGCCACCATACTTTGATGGTGAAGGATTTGCCTACTGGAAGTGTAGGTTCAAAAATTATGTGTGTGCTCATGATATTGATGTGTGGATCGTGATTGAGGAAGGTCCCTTCCAAATCACAAAAGAAGTAGGAGGAAGAATTGTACCTAAGGAGAAATCCGAATGGACACCATCGGATAAAACACACATACAACAAAACTACAAAGCTATTGCATTTCTACAATGTGCCCTTAGTGAAAAAGAGTTCAATAGAACTAGTATGTGTAACACACTAAGGAGATGTTTGATACTCTTGTGGTTACCTATGAAGGAACATCACAAGTTAAACAACTCAAGATTGACAAACTTGTTCATGAATATGAATTGTTTAAAATGCTTGATGATGAAAGTATTTCTAACATGTTTACTAGATTTACTAACATTGTTAACAAGTTGAAAAGCTTAGGAAAGGAATACACCAAAGCGGAGAATGTAAGGAAGATCTTGAGATCACTACCCTCCAAGTGGAGACCAATGGTGACCGCCATCAAACAAGCAAAAGATCTAGAGGCTCTACACATGGATGAATTGATGGGAACTCTACAAACCCATGAAGTTGAACTCCTTGAAGATGATAAAGTCATAGAAGTAAAAGAACCAAGGAGAAAGCCCATCGCACTCAAGACCTCTTGCGAATCCGAAGAAGAAGAAAGCGATGAAGAGGATATAGAGAAAGAAATCTCTCTAATCACAAGGAAGTTCCAAAAATTCCTAAGAAAGAGAGGAGGAAGATTCTACAAAGGACAACCATCAAAAGAAAACAAAGGTAAAACATACACAAAACCCTTCAATACTAACAAGGACATTGTGTGTTATGAATGTAGAAAGCCTGGACACTTCAAAACCGAGTGCCCTAAGCTAAAAGGAAAGGAAAGCAGAAAGAAAAAGGCTTGCACCGCCGAGATATCATGGGATTCAAGTGATAGTGAAGAAGAAAATAATGAATCCGATAAAGAGACCGTCAACTTGGCACTAATGGCTCACAACAATGATGATGACGAGGTAAACTCTCCCTATCATAGCTCATTGTCAATTTGCAATGATGATTTAGAATATGAAGAACTTCAAGAGGCCTTTGAAGAACTTTATAATGTAAGTCTCCAAGAGGAAGCTTCTAAAAAGGCCTTAGAAAAAGAAATAGCCAATCTTCTACACAAAATTGATGAGTTGACGTCACATGCACACAACCTAGAAGAAGAAAATAAGAATCTAACTTCCACATTGCACACCTTTACTAAGGGCCAAAAGACCTTAGATACATTATTAGGAAATCCACAAAAGGGACCTCATAATAAAGAAGGTCTAGGCTATGATGGTAAAAGACCACATCAAGCCAAAGGAAAGGGAAAGATGAGAACTCCAAGATGGAGAAAATCAAACCAAGGCCAAACCTCACATCCCATTGTATGTGAAAAATGTCATTTACCCAGACATGAAACTTGCATCGGTGCTTATATTGATGGTAAGGTGATATATAAAGAACCGGATACAAAAAGAAAGCATCATGCATTCTACTATACTTCTCAAAAGAGGACCAACAAACCTCAAAGAGAATTTGTGCCCCAACGGCCACAAAGACAATATCCCAAGCCTAAGCCATTTCAACCATATAGGCAAAATGCTTCATATATGCCATATGCACCCCAAAGACCTCAAAATCACTATAGACCAAACACATACACTAGGCCCTATGATCACCAAAGGGCCTACATCAACAATAAGTCTTACACATCACAAAATTACTATATTCCATATAGACACTATGAATTTCAAGGGCCAAGAAGAACCCAAAGATCATATGGACATCGAAAACCTACATCTATCACACCTACAATACAAAGTCAAAATTTCAGAAGAGCTTGGATACCTAAGGGTATGATCGATCCTAACCTCAATGGACCCATGAGATTATGGGGACCAACATATAATTGATTGCTTTTGTAGGTATGCTTGAAGAGCAAGTGAAGCAATTGAATGGTATATTGATAGTGGATGCTCCAAGCATATGACGGCCAACCCCAATCTATTCACCAAGCTAAACAAGTACAATGGAGGAATGGTGACATTTGGGGACAATAGCAAAGGAAAAATCATTGGCATCGGTGAAATCACCATTGGAGGTACAATCATATCCAATGTATGCCTAGTTGACAATTTAAAGTATAATTTGCTTAGTGTGAGTCAACTGTGTAATATAGGATATAGTGTCATTTTCAAAACCTCTCATTGCTTAGTAAAAATTCAAATGATAAGACTATCTTGAAGGGAATTAGGAAACATAATATCTATATCTGCTTATTGGATGAAGCAAACTCTAGTAATACATGTCTTGTGACAAATGATGTTGATCCCTACCTATGGCATAGGAAACTAGGACATGTGAATGTAAAAGTGATTAAGACCATTGCATCTAAGAATTTAGTTAGAAACTTACCCAAACTCAAATTTGGAAAAGACCATGTATGTGATGCTTGTCAAAGAGGAAAACAAACCAAGGTATCTCATAAATCAAAAACTGAAGTGTCTACCACTAGACCCTTAGAACTACTACACTTGGACTTGTTTGGACCTATTACTACACCTAGCCTAGGCGGTTCAAGATACACCTTTGTAATAGTTGATGATTTCTCTCGCTTCACATGGACTCTATTTTTAAAACATAAAAATGAAGCCTTTGATGAATTTGCATCTCTATGTAAGAGAATACAAAACCAAAAGGGATATCTCATAACAACCATTAGAAGTGATCATGGAGGAGAATTTGACAATCTCAATCAATTTGGGAGTTATTGCAGTAAACAAGGCATAACCCACAACTTCTCCGCTCCTAGAACACCTCAATCCAATGGGGTGGTTGAAAGAAAGAATAGATCACTCCAAGAGACCGCTAGAACAATGATAAATGAATACTCTCTTCCAAAATATTTTTGGGCCGGGCGGTCAATACGGCTTGCTATGTGTTAAATCGTGTATTAATTAGACCTATATTACTCAAAACACCCTATGAACTCTATCATAATAAACTACCTAAAGTTGATTACTTTAAAGTGTTTGGGTGTATATGCTATATATTGAATACTAAGGATAACTTAGGAAAATTTGATGCTAAAGCCGATGATGGCATTTTCCTTGGATACTCTTCAAATAGTCGAGCCTATAGAGTCTTCAATAAGAAAAGCTTGATTATTGAAGAATCAATGAATATAAAATTTGATGAATCTCTTCCTAAAGATAGAAACAAGCCATTGGTTGATGATGATGATACACTTGTTGAGATTAGGAGAACATAGAAAATCTCTCTCTAAGAGAACCCGAAAACCAACCAAAGGATCTACCCAAAGAGGTTAGACCTTGGAAAGACCATCCCTTGGATCATGTCATTGGAGACTTAAACAAAGGAATCCAAACTAGATCTAAAACTCAAGACATTTGCAACAATGTTGCTTTCATATCCAAAATTGAACCTAAAAATATAAAAGAAGCATTGGAAGATAGTGATTGGATAGTAGCTATGCAAGAAGAGCTCCATCAATTTGAAAGAAACAATGTTTGGGAGCTTGTCCCAAAACCCAAGAATCATTCTATTATAGGAGCCAAATGGGTGTTTAGAAACAAACTTGATGAAGATGGATCAATCATTAGAAACAAGGCTAGATTAGTTGCCAAAGGATATAATCAACAAGAAGGGATAGATTTTGATGAAACTTATGCACCGGTAGCAAGACTGAATCTATTAGAATGCTACTTGCTTTTGCATGTCATAAAAATTTTAAGCTATGTCAAATGAATGTCAAAAGTGCTTTTTAAATGGCTTTATCATGGAGGAAGTATATGTTGCACAACCTCCCGGATTTGAGGATACACAATATCCGGATCATGTCTTCAAACTTAACAAAGCTCTCTATGGACTCAAACAAGCTCCTAGAGCTTGGTATGAGAGATTGAGTGAATTCCTAATCCAAAGTGGATTTCAAATGGGTAAGGTTGATACAACCTTGTTTGTGAAACATAAAGGAAAAGACTCTATTATCGTGCAAATATATGTTGATGATATTATATTTGGATCCACAAATGAAAATCTTTGTGTTGAATTTAGCAAATGCATGAGTGATGAATTTGAAATGAGTTTGATGGGTGAACTTAATTTTTCTTAGGACTTCAAATTAAGCAAACCAAAAATGGAATCTTTATATGTCAAACTAAATACACTAAAGAACTTCTCAAGAAATTTGATTTTGATGGTCAAAAGTCATCTAGCACCCCCATGAGCACCTCTCTAAAGCTATCTAAAGATGAGGAAGGTACTCCCATAGACCCTACACGCTATAGAGGCATGATTGGCAGCCTTCTATATCTCACCGCTAGTAGGCCGTACATCATGTTAGCGTGTGTGCTTGTGCTAGATTCCAAGCCAACCCAATGCAATCCCACTTTAGTGCCGTTAAAAGGATCTTTAAATATCTTAAAGGTACTACAAATGTAGGATTATGGTACCCAATGAACCAAAATTTTGATTTAATAAGCTTTTCGGATGCCGACTTTACAGGTGCCATCTTGATCGCAAGAGTACAAGTGGCACATGTCACTTCTTAGGATCTTGCTTAGTTTCATGGTTTAGCAAGAAACAAAACTCGTTGCTCTTTCCACTCACGGCCGAGTACATTGCGGCCGGCAGTGTTGTGCCCAAGTCCTTTGGATGAGGCAAACTCTCATGGACTATGGGATACATTTTAGTTCATCTCCAATTAATTGCGACAATACAAGTGCAATCAATTTAAGCGAAAATCCCATTCTCCATTCAAGAGCCAAACATATTGATATTAGGCATCACTTTCTTAGAGACACAGCTTCAAAAAGGGGAAATTGTTCTAAAATACATTGAAACCGAAAAACAACTTGCAGGCGTACTCACCAAGCCATTAAGTGAAGAGAGATTCTGCTATTTGAGGAGAGAACTCGGATTTGCAACCCTTTTGAGTAAAGTGAAATCCTCAAAAAGCCCAAAAATCAGGTTGTTAGAGAATTCGGGCTAAAATCCCATTAATCCCTGTTTTTGACCTGCCGTCGACCGACGCACTCGTGTAGGTCGACCGACACGGAAAAATTTCGCTTTTAAACATAAACCGAGAGAATTTTTCATTTCTCTCCTCTTATGTTCGAGACCTCTCCTCTCCAAAACCCTTTTCTCTCGAACTCCAAGGCAAAACCCGCAAAAACCCTTGAGATTTCACCAAATCCAAGCCCCAAATCACTCTT
Source organism: Telopea speciosissima (assembly GCF_018873765.1). Classification (NCBI taxonomy): domain Eukaryota; kingdom Viridiplantae; phylum Streptophyta; class Magnoliopsida; order Proteales; family Proteaceae; genus Telopea; species Telopea speciosissima. The sequence continues at coordinate 23,535,212 of NC_057926.1, read as the reverse complement.
CCTACACAATCTACCCACTTCCAACCCAAAAATCTCCATTTCTCTCTATTCTCTAAAGCCCTAGGTTTCAAATGGCTCCAAAACAAAGCAAGGGCAAGCAACCAAAGAAGAAAGCCAAAGTTGGAGAGAGCTCGCAGATATGACAAGTCTCTCTTCATCTCGAAGAAGCTTCCATTCTCCGGGGAAGATTTGAGAAGAGAAAGGTTGACAAGGAAAGAACAAGAAGAGTTTCTCAATTTCTTGAATATGACATTGAAGAATATTTCAACTATTTGGGTTGGGAAAATACTTTAGTTTATGTTGATCCCTGCTATCCCGACCTTGCTAGACACTTTTACTCGTAATCCGAGAACCCAAATGGTGGATGATAGGCTTGCCATCACATCCCTAGTAAAGGGTGTTCCCATCATGTTCACTTATGAAGATCTAGGAGAGATCATGGGAATTCCCACTGTAGGAGATATGAGCTATCTTCCTCCCAAAGGGGATGCCAAAACCTTTATGAATGTTGATGAAGTTTATGGTGCCATCATGAAAGACTATGTTGGGTTTGAACCAACTGTTAAAGCTATAAAACTTCATGAACTACCCAGGATGATCAGCTTCATTGTCGCTACAACATCTTGCCCAAAGGAGGCCATAGAGACCAAGTCAATCCCTTTCAAGCCTACATTACTTGGTGTCTTGTCACACGCCAATCCTATCAATCTTCCATATGTGATTATGAAGACCATGGAATACTGTGCAGACTCTCATTATAGGGGAAACCTTCCATATGGCGTACTCATAACGCCATCCTTAAGTTCCATGAAGTGGATCTCTCTGGGAATTCATTGACCCAAAGATGATTGACATCGACTCATCCACCATCAAGAAGATGAAGCTGGGATTTGTGCGGCTCCTCCCTCACACCAAGCCCGAAGGAAGCGAGCTACCCAACATGTCACAGTGACGGCGTAGTCACAAGAAGAGGACGACAGGTGAGGATGAAGACTATGTCGGTGAACCCTCGTGGGACTATGTCACTGGAGAAGAATTTTCAAGTTTTCGCCAACAACTTGACACCCGCCTGAAGGGCTTTGATGATCACTTCACCTCTCTCCACAAAGATCAAGCAGAGATTCTTCGCATCCAACAGAGAACCAAGTGATCTTACAACCTCAATCGCATTTCTTTCCTCCTCCTCCCAAGAGAGATAGTTGACTTTCTATTAGAACTTTTGATATGTACTTTTATGGCATACTTTTAAACCATGGAACTTCTATTTTGAAGTATGTGATGCTTTTACAATTAACACTTTATTGGGCTTCATATTATTTGCTCTCTGCTTCTTCTAACCATGCAGACGTCATTTTCTTAGGGGAGCCACCCTAAGATTGTTTTTGTTTGCTCATGGTTACTAAAGATCGGCTTAGGGGAGCCACCCTAAGATTGTTTGTGCTTGTTCATGCTCTACACCTCCTTTTGTGTTGACAAAAGGGGGAGAAGTTATTATGATTCAAATATTCATATTATGTGATAATGCATACCTTGAATCATGATGTATGATAATACAAATTCATCTTGAGTTACATGCCCACATGAATAATGCATATATTTATCTTAAATTGCATATTTTGAATCACATGTTTGTCATCATCAAAAAGGGGGAGATTGTTGAAAAACACATTCCTCCATAAACTAATTTTGATGATAACAAACATTAAGATTAATACTAATATTCCAATCTTTAAGCAAACTTCATAGTCGACGTTGGGAGCATCAAGCATCCAGGAAAGACTTGATCAACGGAGCTCACAAATGTAAGAGTTAAGGAAAAGAAGAAATTTGAAGATTGAGGAACATCTTCTAAAGGAAGCCAAGACAAAGACTCTCCAAGAAGATTCAAGTGCATTAGAACACATTTCATTACATGTGCATATCACATTACACACACATTGCATTCACATGTAAGAGACCCTAGGAGGAACTCATTCCCATGGCCTAGACTCAAGAAACATGGCCATTAAAGTGTTAGACAAAAACCTATGAAGTCCCCAAGCAAGCTGGACCAAAAATCCCCTTGACGACAATCAAAAATAGGATAAATGTCCGTCGGTCGACCTCGACTGACTGCGCGGTCGACCTACGGAATATAAAAGATACGACTGCTTCGATGAGTCCGTCGGTTGCAACCGACAGATCTATCGGTCGACCGACACTTGTAGGTCGATCCATCGGTCGACCGACAATCGACCGACAGTCCCAAACTTGGGCTTAACGGCTAGTTTTCAACGGCTAGTTCTTTGATGGTCGACCGACAACTTTTATAGGTCGAACGACGACTAAAAATATGGCCGTTTTATATCCGTTGGAGAACAAACAAACTCCAACTTTTGGCTTTATAAAACCCATCCAAACAAGGAACAAAACACATCCTTTGATAGAAAAAGTGCATTGTACATTTGAGAAAGTACAAAAGTGAGAATTTGTCATTGAGCTAAGTTATTCAATTCAAGCTCTTCAAAGAGATATTACCAAGCTCTTAACTCTCCACTCTCTCCAACTCATGCCATCAAGGAGAGTCATCTAGGAGACTCAAGGTGCATCACTCTCATTCATATCATTGAGCACCATCACTCAAAGGGTAAAAGTGTCACTACTCTTTGATAGGTATTTATACCAAACCTCTATTGTATTTACTTGTTTATGCTTTTGATTTGATAAAGCATTGTTGTATTAATCTAGACTGTACTTAGATTAGTACAAGGACCCTCTCATCCTTAAGAGATTGAAAGGATACTCTTGTCCTGGAACTAAGATTGTAAGGATCCTCTTATCCTGTTAAAAAGAGTTGTAAAGGTGTCATTTCCCCACCTATTGTATTGAAAGGGAAATACTAGTGGAATTCTCTCAAGGTTGAGAGGAGTGGATGTAGGCTAAGTTAGCCGAACCACTATAAATCTTGTGCCTCATTTACTTCTGCTTTTTATATTTAATATAAGTGTGCAACCAATCGAAAAAGAGGCAAAATCCACTAGTGGTAACCTATTCACCCCCCTCTAGGTTACCCAACAAAATGTCCATCACAAATAAAGTGTTCTCAAAGCAAATACATATCAGATCCTCCTGAGTCCCAAGTTCCTAACGTGAACTAGGAAAACATCTCTGGCAATGGGCCTAGTCAATGGATCAGCCAACATATTGCTAGTGGAGATATGCTGCAGAACCACTTCACGTTGAGCTACTATGTCTCGAATGTAGTGATACCGTATGTCAATGTGCTTGGCTCTACCATGGAACTTGGGGTCCTTCGCAAATGCAAGCGCTGCCGTGCTATCACAGTGTATAAGCACAGCGTCGTGTGAGTGAGCAGAAACACTAAGTCTCAGCAAGAACCTCCTGAGCCAAACGGCCTCTTGTACTGCTGTCGAACATGCGACGTATTCTGACTCCATCGTGAATAGGGTGATGCAGGTCTGCTTCTTGCTACTCCAAGTGACAGCCCCGCCTCCCAGGACAAACGCATACCCCGAAGTGGACTTGCACTCGTCTCTATCACTAGCCCAATCAGCATCACTGTAGCCTCTCAGTCTCAAGTCTGAACCACTGAAGGTGAGCGAGAGGTCTGCAGTGCCACGTAGGTATCGAAGTATCCTCTTTATTGCCTGCCAATGAGCTAGCTCTGGGTTACTATGGTAACGGCTCACCATGCCAATGGCAAAGCAAATATCTAGACACGTGCACATCATCGCATACATCAGATTGCCTACTGCCGCTGCATAGGGTATTTTGGACATTTGGTTTCTCTCTTCATCACTCTTAGGGCATTGGTCTAGGCTCAAAGTGCATGCTTTGTCCATTGGAGTGTCAATGGGTTTCGAGTTGCTTATATGAAACCGCTCTAGGACTTTCTTTGTGTATGTCTCTTAAGATAAACTAAGAAGTCTCTTAGTGCGATCCCTCACGATCTTCACGCCCAACACAAAGTTGGCCTCACCTATGTCCTTCATCTCAAAAGTAGAGGACAACCACTCTTTAGTGGCGACAATCATTCTAATGTTATTCCCAGCCAATACGATGTTGTCAACATACAATGATAGGATAAGAAACCCTGCCTTGGACCGTTTAACATACACACAGTGGTCCTCTTCAATCATGCCAAAACCCGCAGTGGTAATGACATGGTGAAATCTAATGTATCACTGCCTGGACGATTGCTTAAGGCCATAGATGGAACGTTTGAGACGGCATACTTTGCGCTCATGTCCCTTCTTCTCAAAGCCCACAGGCTGAGCTATAAAGATCTCCTCATTCAGTTCTCCATTGAGAAAAAAAATTTTAACATCCATTTGGTAGAGTTCCAAATCTAACTTTGCGACAATGGTTAGAATGAGGCGTATTGAGGCCATTCTCACCACAGGGGAGAACGTCTCATCATAGTCTATACCCTCCTTTTGGGTATATCCTTTCGCCACAAGACGTGTCTTATACTTGTCAATTGATCCATCTGCCTTTCGCTTGACCTTCAGGACCCACTTGTTCCCGATGGCCTTGCTCTCAGGTGGAAGATCAACTAACTCCCAGACTTGGTTCTTACTCATAGAACTCAACTCATCTTCTATAGCAGCTTGCCACATTTCCTTAGCTGGAGAAGAGAGCGCCTCACTCACTGAGGCTGGCTTATCCTCATCCCTCGAGACACAGATGAGGGCAGCGTCCCCTTTAATCTCAAAATGACGTCGGGGAACGTGTCCCCTTCATTAGGTAGCGCACTCCCACTGGGCTGATGATCACTCTCACCCTCTCTGACGATCTCATGATGAGTGTTTAATTCCTCACCCTCGCCAAGAGTAGGTGAGACACTTTCATCAGTCTCTATCTCAAAGAGATCAAGGTCTCTGCCAGCGTCACTGATGCTAGGAAAATCAGTCTTAAGAAAATCCACATCGTGGGACTCACTTTCTGTTATTCCTCCATCTTGATGTTCACCATACACTACATAGCCTTTCAAGGTATCGGAATATCTTATAAAGATACTCTTTTTAGCTCTAGGGCCAAGTTTTCCAAACTTATGGGAGCTACTATGAACATATCCTGCACATCCCCATGGTCGCATATGCCCCAAAGTGGGCTTTGCGCCTTTCAACAATTCATAGGGAGTGGAGGGAATTGACTGTGATGGCACGCGGTTAAGGATGTAGGCAGCGGTCAACATAGCATCCCCCCAAAAAGATATTGGGAGGTTGACCTGCGCCATCATCGATCTAATCATATCTAAAAGCGTCCTATTCCTTCGCTCTGCTACACCATTTTGCTATGGAGTGTGGGGAATAGTCAGCTGTCTAGTGATTCTTTTTTCCTCACACATCTCTTTAAATTGATCGGACAAATACTCGCATCCTCGGTTAGTGCGCAGAGTTTTTAACTTCTTGCTTTGCTGATTCTCAACATCTTTTACAAAGCGTTTGACGCAATTTAGTGCTTCGTAGCGGTGAGCGATCAGATACACAACCATATCGCGAATAATCATCGATAAAAGTGAGAAAATAGGAAGCACCATGACGTGCCTTCACGTTCATAGGTCTGCAGATGTTCGAATGGACAAGCTCTAGGGTCTGGGTTGCCCGTTTAGCCTTTCTAAAAGGCTTCTGGTGGGCCTTTCTAAACAGGCCTCATATATCGGTAGGTTGACTTTAGCGAGTGAGCCAAGAAGGCCTTGTCGAGCTAGCCGTTCCATCCTATCTCGACCTATGTGTCCTAGTTTAGCATGCCAAGTAATTGAATCTGGACTAGTATTAGAATCAACTACAAAAGATGAAGATGAAACAATAGGAATTATCAAATCTAATTTAATAAAACCATTTTCAAGCCTACAATGTCCAAAACTACTACCATCCAATCGTATCTCAAAAGTGTCACCGTAAAAACTAAAGGAATATCCTAAAGTCAATAATGCAGTAACTGAAAGTAGATTATGCTGGATTTCTGGTGCGTATAGCACATCGTGAAGTAGCAAGATGAGCCCAGTGCGCAACGTGAGCTGGTAGGTACCAACTCCTTGAACTGCTTCACTTGTGCCATTCCCCATGTAGATACTTTGGGCGCCATCCAAAATCTTTCTATAATCTACAAACATCCCTCGATCTCGCGCTATGTGTCTTGTTGCACCTGTATCCACAATCCAATCAGATTGGGTTTGGGCAACCAAAACATGTGTACAAACAAAAGTACAAGGAGAGAGAGGCAGAAATGGTACCTGCTTCGCTTCAGTGCAGTCACAAGCTAAGTGCCCCATCTTCTGGCAGTTATAGCACTTGACCTAGGTGATATCTTTCTTTCCACCTCGCTTGCCACGTTGGCGCTTGGTGGTCTTACGCCCAGTTGGCGCAGCTTTCTGAGCTTGATCCTGATTCCTAGTGGTCCTTTGTCTCTTGCGCTGCCCCGCTTGGGCAATAAGGGCATGTGATTGGGTCGCCTCTAGGCGCTTTGCCTCTAGTTCCACATGAGCGATAATGTCATTAAATGTCTTGACAGTGTCGTTATGTGTTAGAACTATCTTCATCTACCCCCAGGAATCAGGTAACGTCCTGATGACGGCCTGTACTTACTGCTCATCGATAAGGTGTACCCCAGCATCATCTAATTTTTGGATCATGTCTTTCACGACCCTGAGATGTTCAACCATAGTGTATTTGGGGTCCTTACGGTACATCTCAAACTTCAAGGTCATAGACCTAAGTCTGGTGGTGGATGTACTGCCACAGTTGAGCCTTACCTAGTCTCACATGGACTTGGCAGTCTCGCATTTCTCATACTGGCCGATAAGATCATCGTGCATCCTGCTTAACATGAGAAAGCGTGCACTACGATCTCTCTTAAACCAATTGTCGTAAGCCTCTTTTTCTTGACGGTGATGAGCGGTAGTACCCACTTCGGGTGGGGCCATCTCAGTGGTCAGGAGGTCTAGGTAATCTTGCTCATTAAGCAAGAACTTGGCCTTTCGGTGCCACATGTCATAGTTGGTGCCATCCAACTTGTTGCCTTGGTTAAGGTCGGCCACAACAGTATTAGAAGTCATCACTACAATGTGCAAGGGAGGAAATTTAGTATACCTCCATAAATCCACAAATTTGTTCAAGAAACCCTAATTAAAATTAATTGTACCTTTTCCCACACGGTGAGACCAAAAACTTCACTAAGCTGGTAATCAAATCTTACAATGTGTGGGTCTGGGGACGTATAACTTTAACTGATTTCGAACAAATGTAGGAGAAAAACCAATAATCTCCTAACCACAGTTTAATGCGCTATACACATGGGTGCGCAAGGGACTCAGACAAAAGACCCAAATTTGGTACTCGAAGTGATATGCCGAGTCGGTACAAGGTTGTGATACGCAGTGCAATAGCTCCCATTACATGGCTTCTCCAAAAAAAAATATTAAAATTACTACCGGCTCTTTACATTCAAGATCCTACTAAAAACTACCAGCAAGCACTGCACTTTGTATCACTTCCATGCACTAACTCTAACACACATCTATCCAAATAAACACATCACTTAACAAGTACCAAATCCATCCCATGAGAAATAAATAATAAAACACATGGTTGCATGGGATGGGATGTTTGACAGCGATACCCTAATGACAGCGTCAAATAAGTCCGTACCGCAATGGGGGGAATCAAATGTTTCTTTATTAATAAAGTGGCCCTGGGCGATCTCCAATACACATGGGAAAAATATGGGATGATTTGGGACAACACCCTATCTCCCATTTTTCTCCCATAGATCTCACAAAATGATTTCTCACTAATGGGGGGTGCACATGAAATAAATAACATACCAAAAAATGAGAAACCCTACAGGGAAATCTCCAAAAAATTTGATGGGGGCCACAAGAACAAACCATGAGCATTCATATTAATTGAACAATCCACATATGATATGCATATAATAACATATGATTTTATCTCTATTAAAAAGGAACCACATGATCACATATTCAAGAATCGGTCCCCAATGCTTGTATAACAAATCAAAGCATATGCATATAGTTGTCACTAGCCAAAACCATATCACATGCATATTCTTATAACTAGATACTAAAGTATGCATATATTTTCAAAAACAATAAACATATATGCAATCTGTTATTTCCAAAAAAAAAACAACTAACAACATTGGGGGTTTTTTTTTAATGCTTTTCCTTTCTTCTTTCTTCTTCTTCTTTTTCCTTAAATGTGTTGCTGCCAGCAGTAGCTTCTCTTTTTATGTTTTTTGTAAACTGATGCAACGATCGTGCTTGGCATTGTCGAGCATGGCTGCTGCCGTGTTTGCATCCCCCCTTTTTTTTTTTTTTTTAAACCTGCTGCAGCCATGCTTGGCGCTGCTGAGCATGGCTGCTGTCCCAGCCTACTTCGCTTCTTCCCTTCGGTTTCTTTTTCCTATGCGCACTTGCACACAGCCGCGGTAGCAGCCGCGTGCTGCTGCCTCGCAATGCGTCAAGTGCCGCAGCCTCCATGTGATTCATCGAATGGGAAGACTAGACAGGAAGGAAAAAAAAAAAAGAAAGAAAGAAAGAAGAAAGAAAGAGATCTGATTGTGCATCTTTAAAAAACCTTTTTTTTTTTAATCTCTAAAAAAAAATGCACCATGTGCGAACCGCAAACCCTAATCGGCTCTGATGCCACTGTTAGCATATTAGCATTCCATTAACCACAAAGGTTTAGGGATTACCTGAACCGAATGGAATCGCAGTGGAAGGGATGATCGAAGGTGGCTTGCAGTTACGAACACAACGCGAGCTCTACAGGCTTCTCCACAGAGAACTCCACACTACAAAACCCTAGGCAGCGATGGAAACCCTAGGAAACGCAGAACTTGAAAGAGAGGGAGAGATCTAATTAAATCATTCTCCTAGGGTTTATGCCTTATGTCTATATATAGGCTAAACCCTGGGATTGGCCAATCAGAGGAGGGATCGGTCACTTAAGTGACCGTCCCTCTCTCTCTCTCTCGTTATTGGCTCGGTCGGCCTGCCCCATGTGGGCGGATCAGCTGGGCCTCAGGCCCATCACCGATTTACAGGGATAAATGTATATCATTTAACCAATGTGTTATTTGATTTAAAACCCATATGGGGTTGGGTTTTTCACCTCTAAAAAAGACCTTGTTCCTTGTAACCCATATAAAATAACATGTAAAAATAAAAACACTAAAAAACCAATTAAGAGATTGTTTATCAAGCAGGTGGTTTAAAACCAAGGAAAGACAAAGATCAGACAAATTGGAAAAGACCAGGTGTTCGGTCCTCAGCCCCAGTGGCCCTGCCACCCATATGTGCTTAACCCAGTCACAAGATAAAAATAGATGCCAATAAGATTCGGCAGAGATTCCACAAAAGGCACAGGAAGAGTCAATCTAAGTCCATCTTGAAAGGGAAGCCTTGATAGGAAGTCCTGCATTTAGAACACGCCAGAAAAAGATCTTAAATTTTGGATGAATTCTGAGTTTCCAAAAGAATTTCCACCAAGAGGTGAAAAAGAAATCAGAGTTTCTAGAAGCGGACAAAAGTTCAAAAACTGCTAATTTTTTACTAAAACAACCATTTTTGGCTTTAAAACACCACCATTTATCATCATCATTTGACAAAGAAAGCAATTGAATAGAGGATGTGATATGAGGCGGCAAGCATTGACTAAGTAAAGCATAGTTCCATCCTGAAGGAAATCTAAAGTGATCAATAAGCCGGGTTCTATCATTGACCGATAAAGAGTTAGAAGAGAAGGTGGTGAGATTACCTGGGATTGAAGGAACCCATCTGTCGGTCCAAAAAAAAGTAGACTTTCCATTACCAACCTTTTTAACTAGCATGTTTTCAAGAGAAGGGATGATATGAACAATGCTGTTCCAGGACCATGATCCTCTTTTTGTACGGGTTGTGGGATCGAAAAAGGATTGGTTTGGGAAGTACTTAGCTTTAAGCACCTGAGCCCAAAGGGAGGAGGGTTTGGTAATTAGTCTCCAACCGAGCTTCATAAGCAAGGCTTTGTTGTGATACTCAGCCTTACGAAAACCCAGCCCTCCAGAGCTTCTTGGGGTGCACATTTTATCCCAAGAAATAAGAGAAGTCCTCCTTTTTTGAGTTCCAGAATGACCTAACCAGAAATTAAGAATAGTTCATCAAGTAGGCAGGAATTGAAGCAAGCGCAGACTGAATTAAAATAGTTCGTCCTGCATAAGACAAAGAGTTAGCTTTCCAGGTTGAGAGTCTCTGTTGCATTCTCAAAACAATCCCATTAAGATCTTTGGTCTTCAATCTACTATGAAAGAGCTTAGTTCCTAGATAAGTCAAGTCCTTAGACATTTCTTTTATACCAAGGTAGGTACAAAGAAGCGTCCTCTCAGAGGAAGTAACATTCTGGCTAAAATGGATTCCGCTTTTAGAAAAATTAATTTCTTGGCCAGAAAGGCCTGAAAACAGGTCCAAGATGGCCTTAATAGCTAAAAGGTCCTCCTTATTAGCCCGACAAAAGATAAACATGTCATCAGCAAACAACAGATGAGAGATCTCAGGAGCAGATCTGGAGATTTTAATACCCCTAAACAACTTAAGCTCTTGATAAGTTATCATGAGTCTTGATAATACCTCCATAGCAATAATAAAAAGATAGGGGCTGAGAGGACATCCTTGTCGGATTCCTCTCGAAGCACCAAACCAATCAAAAGGGCTTCCATCCAATTTAATAGAAAACAAGGTAGAAGTGATCAGGGAATCAATGATCTTACCCCATTTCTCGCCAAAACCTAAGAACTTAAACAGAGATGAAAGCAATGTCCATTCAATTTTGCCATAGGCCTTAGACATATCAATTTTGATGGCCACATACCCGGTCTTACCTCTCATATGGTTCAAGAAATGGAGGCAATTTGAAAAGTGGAAAAATGATTTTTTTTTTTTTTTTTCAAGAGATGAAATTTTATTTAAAAAATAACCTCTAGAAAAGCTCATGGTTTTATTTAATGCATTTTATCGGATCAGGTATCGGGTATGTTGGAAATCGATGCAATATGGATTGGATAGTGTTACCCACTAATTTTCATTAAAAAAAAATCAGGTTTTTGGATAGTTTAATCTCTGATTTGTATTGTTCCACCAATGTGGGATCGTCCTAATAACGAGATCGATTGTTGGTGATAGGGGGGTCAATTTAAGGTCCGACCCGACAGAACTGATCGAGGCCGCCCGACTAAAGCCCGGACTGGACCGGCCCATTTATTAAATGTGTCGGGCTTAAGCCCGACACATTTAGTAAGTGGGCGGTCCCGGTGTGGGGTTTTAGCCCATCGGGCACCCGACCGGACCGGCCTATTCCAGGCCCAACCTAGCCCGCTCAATTACAGCCCGACCTAGCCCGACCCTTTAACTTTAAAATTTCCCTCCCCTTCCCTCTCCCGGTCTCCCCTGTGTGGTTGTGTGACTTGTGTCTGATTTTGGTATATGTTGTTTTCTTCTCATCATATCCTATTAAATGAAAATTGCTCGAGTAATAAGCCCATAGTCCACACATGAAAATTGTTTGAGTTGTAAGCCCATAGTCCACAAATGAAAATTGCTTGAGTATAAAAAATGATCTTGTTATCTGTTGTTTTCTACTCTATAATCCACACATTGTATCTTATTTCAATAGGCCCATTATATTCAAAATTGACTTGATCAAGATGAAATGGGTCGAAATGGACAGCTTAAATGGTGTTTCTCATTTTTAGATTTTTACTTTAGCCCTCTGTGGCTGCACCGCTTAGAGACTGATTAAGGCCCGTTTAGAGTTAAACATGTCCATAGCCCAGTTATGACCCGATTATAGCTGCCCATTTATAACCCGATGCCTGACCTAGCCCGACCGAGCCCGACCAGGCCCGGCTCGAAAACTTAAACGGTCGATCATGGTGTAGGCTTTTAGCACTGTGAGGAGCAGCTAGGCTCGATCGAACCCTACCGAGCCCGACTGGTTGACACCCTAGTTGGTGATTCCAATACACATCGCCCGATATGAGCTATCTAATACTGATACCTCACATAGTGGCTACAACTAAGAGAAAGAAAATGTATAAGAAAATAGGGTGGTTGAAGACACCAAACATAGGACCAAAAACATATAGAGTTACCCTTTGCCGAAAAAGTGGGCCTCCCTAACATTAAAGGTGTCAAAAGACTCAAAACCATACTGAGGAATCTCATAAGGGTATAATTGGAAGTTAAATTGAGAGACCTTGAGGAATAACAAATTATGCCACTTCAACATTTTTTTTTTTTTTTTTTTTTTGTAATGGAAGATATCATTGCTAAGGGGGGCAAGAGGCGCACAAGGCATCTTGATTACATAAGTCTAGGAGCCAAGGAGTGGAATTTTTCCAATCTATCTTACTTGCCAAAGATAGGGCCTTCTTGGCTAGAGAGTCAACGATAGCATTTGCTTCTCTAGGAATCCAACTAATGGATGATACAGACAAGCTATTCATCAAACTCTAATGTCCTTAATTACATTAGCAGCAGAGCTCAGAACAGGAATGGTGTCGTCCAGGAGCAAGGACACAAGGCAAGAGTTATCCACCTCAATCATCAGATGCACGATCCCTGCTTTGACAACACTTGAACATTGTGCACTAGGAAATGGGTAGGTTGAATTTTCTAGCTCATTTGAGAAGTTTGACAAAGTGCAGAGAAATATTGGAGAAGGATTTGAGACTTTGAAGAAGGTGTTGTGCATGTTTCAATTTTTTGATTTGAAAGAGTTTTTGAGTGATTGTGTGATATATGATTCATGAATAGTAAAAATGATGATGTCATGAATAGTAACTATAATGAATGCAAATGTATACTCACCTCATTACTTACCCATCTCATGTGGTCGGCAGCTTTGATTTTAAAGTGTCATTAATGCATTGAATGGCAATGCAATTTATGAAGAAAAAAATAGGTATGAATTGAAGAAGAGGAGGAGGGTGCCTGCCATGGTCGACACCGTTCTCCACCTATTACTGGTTATGTTTGAAAATGGAGAAGTTGAAGCGGCTATGGCATTGACACAGAAGCCGATTCGGAAGGAGAAACCAAGGCATTAGTTTTCTCTCCTTCTTCTCTCTTACTCCCTTCTCCTATAAATGGGGTAGGGGGATACATTCAAAGCACAAGACAAGCAACTGAGAACTGATATCTCAGTACTTTGAGAAGTGTTCTTGAGTTGGGTTTGGGTTTCACTTGTAGGGAACTTTGAGTATTATTTTTTGTGTATAATTCCTTTGGGAATTAGTGAGAGTTATATTGTGAGTGAGTTTCCTTGTTGAGTGGGTCCCACATATAGTGTTGTGAACGAGGGGTGTGTGTTGTAATTTTTGCTGTACTAGTAAAGTGAGCTCCTTGTTATTGTCTCGTGGACATAGGCCACCATGCCGAACCACGTAAATCCTATGTCTTTACATCTTTTACTTTTTTGTGAGTCTTTGTTACACGTATCAGCTTCGTACTTGTCAATCAGTGCGGGACGGATTTCCACCACAATTGGTATCAGAGTCCAAAGTTGAGAAGCCTTGTTAGCACTTGATCGGCATTGGTGTACGTGTTCGACTTTGCAGTATAGCTACATCAAAGTTTGATGTGCCAAAATTCAATGGATCAAATTATCCGTTGTGGAAGCTAAAAATCCATGCTGTGTTGGTGAAAAACGGGTGTGCAGTTGCCCTTGACGGAAAAGACAAGAAGTTGAAAGAAATACAGGATGCAGAATTCGCAGCAAAAGATCAAATAGCGATGGCGGACTTACTTCTTACCTTAGGGCGATTCGGTACTTTTTAATGTCTCTGATAAAACAATTGCCAAAGGTTTGTGGGACAAGTTGAAGAATCTCTACAAAGGGAAATCAATGTCCAACAAAATTTTCCTTCATCGACAGTGTACAGCCTGAAGATGAAGGCGCATCTTTCCAAGAACACTTAAATGGGTTTAATACCCTGTTAAGCAGATTGACCGCCATCAGAGTTAAAATTAATATCGATGAAAAGGTAACACTTCTTTTATGTTCTATGTCGGACTCATGGGATTCTTTAATCATGAATCTCAGTACTGGAGCTGATCTTGATACTGAGTCGATCGTGGCTACGTTGCTTATGGAAGAGTCTCGTAGAAAAACTCTTGAGAGCTTTTCTGGCAATGCAATGATGGCCAGAGGGAGATCCACAAATAGAAGTCCCAGTGGGAGTCGATCATCAAGATCCAAATCGAAATGGCGTAAAAGTGGTCCTTGTTGGAAATGTGGACAGAAGAGTCATTTGCGTAAAGATTGTAAATCCAAGGAGAATCAGCAACACTCTAAATCTGATTCTCATATTGCATCTACTTTGACAAGTTCTCAAGGAAATATTGTTGAGATGGAGGATTCATTCGATGATGGCGTGGTGATGTTCACGGTTCAAATTGAGAGCGTGAACCATCAATGGATTCTAGACTCGGGCGCTTCTTTCCATATGACGCTGCATAGAGACTGGTTCCATACATATTAGTCATGTGGTGGTGGTACAGTATAGATGGTTAATAATAACTCATGTAAAATTATAGGGATTGGAGATGTTCGAGTTACGATGTTTGATGGAATAACTCGTATAATTTTTGGTGTACGGCATATACCAGACCTGTGGAAGAGTCTACTGTCCTTGGGAAAGTTCGATGATGATGGCTAAAAAATTACACTGGAAAAGGGTCGATTGAAGATTGCTAAAGGAGCACTCATTGTGGCGAAAGGAGAATTGATAGGCGACTTATATAGATTGATCGAAGATACTGTGGTTGGTGAAGCTATTGTTGCCAATGCTGTGACAGAGTCTACAACAATCAAGCACAGGCGCTTGGGACACATGAGCAAGCAAGGACTATAGGTACTTCATGATCGTGGCCTCCTACCTGGTTTAAAATCTATTAATTTAGATTTTTGTGAAGATTGCCTATCTGAAAAGCTCCATAGAGCTTCCTTTTCCTGTTCCACTACTAGAAGTAAGAATATTCTTGATTTGATTCATTCTGACACTTGGGAAGCAGATGTTGAGTCTTTGGGTGGCTCGAAGTACTTTATTTCTTTTATTGATGATTATTTTAGAAAAGTTTAGATTTATATCATTAGAAGGAAGAGTGATGCTTTTGTTTTGTTTAAGAAATTTAAAGCATTGGTGGACAATCAGAAGGAAACAAAGATTAAGTGTTTGAGAACGGATAATGGTGGAGAATACACCTTGCAAGAATTCAGAGATTTTTGCACTGAGCACAGCATTTAGAGACACTATACGGTTCTGAAAACTCCACAACAAAACGGAGTGACTGAGCGTATAAACCGTACGCTTATGGATCGTGCTAGAAGTATGTTGAATTGTGTAGGATTGGAGCAGAGTTTTTGGACTGAAGTTGTATGTACTGCTTGTTACATTGTGAATCGTTCCCCAACAACTACTCTCAATGGCAAAATTCCTGAAGAGGTATGGTCTGAAAAACTTGTTGATTATTCGTTTCTCCGTGCCTTTGGTTGTGATGCTTATATGTGGATTCTAAAAGAGTTAAGGACTAAACTTGACACGTGGTCTAGAAAGTGTATGTTTCTTGGCTATGCAGAAGGAGTAAAGGGGTACAAGTTGTGGGATCCTACTACCCACAAATTGGTTATTAGCCGAGACGTTGTTTTTAATGAAGATTCATTGCAAAAAGACAAAGAACAGCCAAGTTCTGACCTGCCAAAGATATTTGAACTTGAATCTCTTGAAGAAGTTCAAAATCAACCTGTTGAAGAATAGCTGACCGATACTGATGAAGCTGGTGGAGATGAAGCTGATGAAGAGCATACAGAAGAACCAGGTGCTGAAACTCAGGGTGACCAAAGGTGGTCTAAGAGAGCTTCGAAACGTCCTAATTGGCATAAAGATTATGTCATGGCTTATGCTTGTATCACTAAAGAGCATGAGCCTTGTACATATCTGGAAGCCTATCAGTCCAGCGACGTTCCCTAATGGAAAGCATCTATGGAAGCGGAGATAGAAGCCCTGTACAAGAATAAAACTTGGGATCTTGTTAAGTTACCTAAGGGACGTAAAGCTATTCGTTGCAGATGGGTTTACAAGCTAAAAAGAGACACTAATGGGAATGTTGAAAGATACAAATCCCGATAAGTGGTGAAAGGTTATGCACCGGGTATTGATTTCAATGAAATCTTTTCTCCAGTTGTTCGTCTGACGACTATTCATAGTGTTAAGTATGGCAGTTGTGCTTGATTTAGAGCTTGAGCAGTTGGATGTTAAAATTGCCTTTTTGCATGGGATTCTCGATGAAGAGATTTATATGACTCAACCCGAAGGATTTGTTGAAGAAAATAAGAAGGATTTGGTTTGTTGGCTGAACAAATCGCTTTATGGCTTGAAGTAGGTGCCAAGATGCTTGAACAAGCTATTTGATTCTTTCATTGTGAGCTTGGGGTTCAAGAGATGTGAAGCAGACCATTGTGCCTATGTTCGCAATCATGGTAATGGTGGTTTCATTGTCTTATTGTTGTATGTTGATGACATGCTAGTTGCAGGTACATATAAAGATGGTATTGTAGACTTAAAAGCTCGTTTAGCAAGAGAATTTGATATAAAAGACCTGGGTGCTATAAATCATATTCTTAGGATGATTGTACTTGAAGACCGTGAAAATAGGAAGATCTGGATAACTCAGAAGAGTTATGTTGAAAAGGTTCTGCGTCACTTCAATTTGTAGAACACTAAACCAGTTAACACCCCACTTCCTATTGGCTACAAACTGTCTTCGGAACAGAGTCGCACAGAAGTAGAGAAGACAGAGATGTCTCGAATACCATATGCATCAGCAGTGGGAAGTCTTATGTTTGCCATGGTGTGCACCAGACCAGACACTGCACAAGCAGTGGGAGCAGTTAGTAAATATATGGCAAAGCCGGGTCGAGATCATTGAACTGCTGTGAAGTGGATCCTTTGTTACTTGAAGGGTACTTCTGACATGGTTATTTGTTATAGTGGCCAAGATTTACAGTTGGTTGGTTTTGTGGATGCAGATTTTGCAGGAGACCGTGATAGATGAAGTTCTACCATTGGATTCTGTTTCTCTTTAGCCAATGGTGCAATTAGTTGGATGTCTAGGTTACAGTCTATGGTGGCATTATCTACGACGGAGGCAGAGTACATCGTAGCTACAGATGCATGTAAAGAAGGTATTTGGTTGAAGAGGTTGCTTGATGAACTGAGAATCAAGCAGAAGGTGATAATTGTTCATTGTGACAGTCAGAGTGCGTTGCATTTGGCTATAAATCCAATGTTTCATTCTCGGACTAAACACATTGATGTAAAATATCATTTTGTTTGAGATGTGGTGGAGATAGAATAATCTCTTTGCAGAAGATTCACACCAACGACAACGTTGCAGATATTCTGACGAGCCTGTTGCGAGGGAGAAGTTTATATGGTGCAGAACTTCTCTTGGGCTTGTGGTTACCTGATCAGAGGTGACGCTTGGGCAATTCGGAGTTGTGAAGACTATTTATAAAACTAGTCATCTAGTGGGAGAATGTGATATATGATTCATAAATAGTAAAAACGATGATGTCATGAATAGTAACTATAATGAATGTAAATGTATACTCACCTCATTACTTACCCATCTCATGTGGTCGGCAGCTTTGATTTCAAAGTGTCATTAATGCATTGACTGGAAATGCAATTTATGAAGAAGAAAACATGAATGAATTGGAGAAGAGGAGGAGGGCGCCTGCCATGGTTGGTACTGCTCTGCACCTATTGTGCTGGTTATGTTTGAAAATGGAGAAGTTGAAGCGGCTACAACATTGACGCAGAAGCCGATTCGGACGGAGAAACCAAGGCATTGGTTTTCTCTCCTTCTTCTCTCTTATTCCCTTCTCCTATAAATGGAGTAGGGGGATACGTTCAAAGCATAAGACAAGCAACTGAGAACTGATATCTCAATACTTTGAGAGGTGTTCTTGAGTTGGGTTTAGGTTTCACTTGTAGGAAACTTTGGGTATTACTTTCTATGTATAATTCCTTTAGGAATTTGTGAGAGTTATATTGTGAGTGTGTTTCCTTGTTGAGTGGGTCCCACATACAGTGTTGTGAGTGAGGAGTGTGTGTTGTAATTTTTGCTCTACTAGTAAAGTGAGCTCCCTGTTATTGCCCCGTGGACATAGGCCACCGTGCCGAACCACGTAAATCCATCTTTTACTTTTTCATGAGTCTTTGTTACACGTATCGGCTTTGTATGTGCCGATCAGTGCGGGACAAATTTTTGCCACAGATTGAAGGTTCAAATAGAGTAAGGATTGAAGTTTCTAGCTGTATTTTTGGAGTTTGGAGTTCAGTAGAGCAAGTTCATGGATTGAAGAGAAAAAAAAAAAGGACATGTTCTTCCCGTATTTCAATTTGGTTTTGTTATGGGTTATCTACTTTTGATTTTGGTTGATGCAATGGAGATGTTTTCTAGGCTAGATCATAGCTTGCATGTGAGGTTTGCACTTGAGAGAAAAAAGGATTTGAGGTTTTATTCTCAGCAACTCAGGTTTTGAAAGAGCAGTTTTAAGAACAAGGTAAGGTTACTTTCAATTTATTTGATTTAGAATTGATGAATGATTTAGAGGTTCAATTGAAGCTTCAATGACAGATTTTGACCTGGGAAAGATTTCTATTGTATGGATTTTTGTGTTGAATGTGTTTGGGTTCGTCATTATTGGAAACCCTTTTGAAGAAACCCCATCCAAATTGGATTTTAATTTCTGGCAGACTGATCCCGTTCATTCCGAATGACTTATCTTCCTCATTTGATGTCTAAATGAACTGACTTTAGTGGGGTTTGAAAGTAGACTCGTTTAGCTTCATTTTATGAAGAAATAGGTTTTTTCCTATTCTGTTTGGAAGAGAGTCAAAATCCTATTGAAAGGGTTTGGAGCCGTGGTAAGAGTCTCCGCGAAGCGACTAGACTGACAGAGTTTGGAGGCTAACCAGTTGAGTAATCGGAGGGCATTGATTGCCTCTGGAACTAAAAAGGTTCCTTGGCAAAGGCTTTCGGCGAGGTTGTAGGAGAGGTTGACTTGGGATCCGGTAAGGCCGGATCAACCCTGTTTGGGCGGTTTTGCCTGTTTTGAAGGGTTGGACATAATGGGCCTTGGGGATTTGACTTCCTTAAGGTTTATGACCTTCCTTTTTTTTTTTTAATGCAAGGAGAAAATATATTACTAAACAGATGGCAAATAAGTACATTATTCTTACATACAAGGAAGCGATTATTTTGCTGCTACCTTAGCCTTTGATTTTAGCCAAGTCAGAATCCTATCATTAGTTATGTTTCGGAAAGTAATATCCATTGACAACTTCGAAATCTGCAAAAAAAAGAGTTAGAAGATCATAGGGTCAGGGAGATTGGGATGGAGTTGGAAGAAGTCCAGGCAAAGAGTTGTCAAAACACCAAATTTCTTTCAGCTTCACACCTCTCTTCATTGCAAGAATTAACTCGTTAATTATCCCAGTCAGCTCTGGTTCCAAAATGTGAGAATTTTTAATGAAACCTGCATTGACGAAAATGAATTTGCCATCTAACAAAATGCCAAAGGCCCAACCAAAAGAGTTTAGGTCTCTGGAGTCAACCCCTGCACATAACAAGACAGGAAATTCTAAAATAGGTATATCAGGCATGGTAGAAAAAGACAAGTCCTCCTCATCAGAATTAGTTACACACGGGGCCGAAATTGGGGTAGGGGATATATTAAGATCCTGGAACCAAATTGTGACCTTTCTTAAAAGCATGAAAGGGTTAGGTTTAATAGACTTAAAACATAAGTTGTTCCTAGCTTCCCAAATACAGTAGCAAGTAATAATGAACAAAGAAAAAAACCAGTTCAGAGTGGATTTATCAAGCCTTAGAGAGAGAAAGGTGGATATGCAGTTGCATAGAGGGGTGGGTGAGAAATTTGGTTCTCAATCCCAAAGGGCCAGCTACCCAGATATGTTCAACCCAATCACAGGAGAAGAAGATATGCTAGATGGTCTCATTACAAGTACCATAGAGAGCATAAGTGGGGTCGACCTGAATCCATTTCAAAACAATATCCTTAACTGGAATCCCTGCATTTAATACGTGCCAGAAAAATAATTTAAACTTAGTGATAAACCCAATATTTTCTGGACCAATCAGGGGCTGCCACATGTCTCAAGAAGAAGCTATCCTAGACCCAGAAGAGAGCCAATGTAGAACGCAACCACTGAGGCACGGCCTCCCCCGAACGTAGCCTCTAGAGGCACGACCACCTAGGCACGACCTCTAGAGCCCGACCACCTAGGCACGGCCTCCATCCAAGGCCTCCCTTGGGCGCGGCCTCCACAGGAGTGGCCTCCTGGGCGCGGCCCTCACAGGTGCGGCCTTCATAGGCACGACCTCCATAGGCGTGGCCTCCTGGGCACGGCCTTCATAGGAACAGCCATGACAGGCACGGCCTTCACAGGCGCGGCCTCTCCCTGGGCGCGGCCTCATAGGCTCGACCCCCAGTTAGGATCTGCACCACGGATTGGACGTCGCGACACCCAAACAGCGATCCCACTGCCAACACAGATGCGCACCATCTCCAGGACTCTAGGCCACTGCCTAGAAGTCACGTCACCCAGACGGACTCAAACACTAAAGGTGCTATCGCCACATGTCAGTGTTTGTCCATTAAGGATCCCAACATCACTGGGACACTCCCTCTTGCAGGGAGGCAACCAACCATGGGAGAACCCTGCTACTCAGGGTCTCTATCCGCTACGAGGATTGCTTACCATCAAATTGGGACTCTCCACACCGCCACACTCTACTATAAAAGGGAAGGTACTCTACCCCCTCACCCAACTTAACTCATCTTGAACACTATTATTCATCTGTTTGCTCAGAGAGATCTAACTTAGGCATCGCAGAGTCATAGGCCGGAACCACACCGGTTCTCCTTTGTCACCCAGGGTCTTTTGCAGGTTACGGCACTCGAAGGACCGTTGAGCGATTTCTTGACACAACAGATTGGCGCCGTTTGTGGGAATGATGCTAGCCATCACCTCTACTAGCTTGTTTCCATCACAGATCAATCATGGCACGCAGGAAGACCGCTCCCTCCACCAACAATGCCCCGAGGGAGGGGAACGGATCACCTCCTCCGGAGAGCTCACGTCGCAGAGCTATAGATCGTGTCTCTAAGGAGAGGGAGGTCCCTGAGAACTAACAAGTGGGGGTAGACAACCTCAACCCTGAGGCAGCCATTGAAGCCGCCCCTGCGGAGCCAGTACCTGATCCCAATGCACTAGCCTTTGTGGGTCAGATCAATGACTTACAATGTCAGATCCTTGATGACCAACGACTCTTTCGTGAATATCTAAGGCAGAAAGTGGTCACCCATCCTCGTAGGCGTGAGCAGAGGTGAGAGCAAAGCCCTAGGAGATCACCTCCCAGGGGTGATAGGTCCGAAGGGCACACCAGGCAGCAAAGGGATCCCTCCCAGCATCCAAGGAGAACGATGGACCCTCCAGCACGGTCGGACCGAGGGAGAACACCATCACACCGATCCGTGGTGCCCAACCCTGAAGGGTCTGTCCGGAGATCAGTGTTTGATGGGCGACTAGGAGGAAGTTATGTACTAGAGCGAAGCCGGACTTACCGTGAAGCAAGCCCCTCATGTTCGAGGTAAGATTCTTCATGACGTGACCCATCCCCATCGTGCCAGTAGACGAGATGGGAGGGGACTTCTAGGAGAGGACGCGAATGAGCCCGCAGCGAACAACCAGCAAGGCGTGAGGGACAGACACGAGATGAAGAGCTAGACAAGAGACTTCGAGAGTTAGATGAAAAGATGGAAGGGTTGAAGAAGCAGACTAAGGGCGAGACACACTCGGTCCCAGGACAACACCCCTTCTCAGAAGAGATCATGTCCGCCTCACTACCATCCAGGTTCAGGTTGCCCACCTTTGAACTCTACAGTGGTACCACCGACCCTAATGACCATATCAACTACTTCAATGGTATGATGACCCTGTATGGTGGATCAGATGTGGTATCCTGTCGAGCATTCCCTACATCCCTCAAGGGTGCAACAACTTCATGGTTCTCCAGACTACGACCACGGTCGATTATGTCGTTTGTAGAGCTATGCGAGCAGTTCATGACCCGCTTCCAGAGCAGCGTCAAACAGAAGAAGACCACGGTCAATCTGTTGAATGTGGTACAAAACCCTAGATAATCCATCAGGGAGTATGTCAGCAGGTTCACCAAGGAATCCTTAGAAGTCAGAGACTTGGACGACCAGACCTAGCATGCAACCCTAGCTGGGGGCATCAGAGACATGGAACTAATCAAGGACTTGGCACATCATGAGACCAAGACCATGAAAGAGCTCTTGGAGCTATGTAATCAGTTCACCAACATGGCCGAGATAGTATAGTCACAGACGAAGGCAATTGAAGGTAAGGCCCAGGATAATAAGAGGTCAGCACCAGATGATCGCAAAGAGAATAAAAGGTCAAGGACTAAGCGTCAATAGGAGAAAGGTGATCGCCAGTCTGGAAGAAGTGATCGTCGATCAAAGAGGGATGAGAGAGCAAGCAGCCCAGAGTTCACACCCTTGAACACCACCAGGTCACAGATCCTCATACAGATACAAGACCATGACCTAATTCGATGGCCATGGCCCATGCTGGCAGGACCTGAAAATCACAACCCTAACAAGCACTGTCTCTTCCACAAGGACTACGGGCATGACACAGAAGAATGCTATCAACTGAAGAGAGAGATAGAAAGCCTCATGAGAGCAGGGAGTCTGGACAGGTACGTGAAGGGAAGATGCAATGGCCATTCGGGCCAAGGAGACTGAGGTCAAGATCGAGAAAGAGAAGAACTAAGAAGAGAAGAAAGGAGAGCGGATCGAGGTAGAGAAAGAGACCACACTGATGAGAGAAGAGAGGCGGCAGAACCAAGTGGCACCAAGGGAGCCCCCATCCTCACCATACTTGGAAGACCGGGATAGGAATCAACCAGGAAGGCTAAAGCCCATGCCAGGTTTGTGGGAGTAGTAGAGAAGCCAAGCAAGATAGCAAAGACCGAGGCAGTGATCTCCTTTTTGGATACAAACCTGGAAGGTGTGAGCTTTCCACATGAGGATGCCCTAGTAGTGCAGGTAGAAATAGCCAATCGACCGGTGCATCGAGTACTGATAGATACTGGGGCATTAGTGGACGTGCTCTCATTAGAAGCCTGCCACCAGTTCGGATTTGGAGATGATCAACTTAAGCCAGAACCCACCTACCTCCATGGATTCTCGAGCGCCACAGCCTCTATTAGACGCACCATAGAGCTACCCATCACCTTTGGAGAGCACCCTCGATAGGTGGCCATCATAGTAAATTTCATGGTCGTCAGGTCCGTGGTGTCATTCCATGGCCTCTTAGGGCGACTATCTTTGATAGCCCTTTGAGGTGTCGTGTCTCCACTCCACCTGAAGATGAGGTTCTCCACTGATAACGGAGTGGGTGAAGTCTGAGGCGATCAGAAGAAGGCCAGAGAATGCTATGCCACCTTTGTGAAGAAGAACAATGGCAACACACGAGGGATGGTACTATGCACAAAAAACCTGGTTAGTAACTAGAGAGATGAACTGACAGAGAAAAGAGGAAGGCCAACGGAGGACCTCGTCCCATGGCCACTCAGCTAGGATGACCCCTCCAAAGTCGTATAGGTTGGCTCACTGTTGAGCAACGAGCAGAAGGATGAGCTTGGATGTCTACTCCAAGCAAACATGGATGTCTTTGCGTGGTCAACTATAGACATGCTAGGCATACCCAGATCCATAGCAAAGCACAGACTGCATGTGGACCCAACCAAGAAGCCCGTCCAGCAAAAGAGAAGGAATTTTGCCCTCGACCGACAAGCAGCTATTAAAGAAGAGGTCGAGAAGTTGAGTGGAGCAGGATTCATCTGAGAAGAGAAGTTCCCTACCTGGTTCACGAACGTGGTCATGGTACCTAAGCCTAATGGGAAGTGGAGAATGTGCATCGACTACACCGACTTGAATAAGACATGCCCAAAAGATGAGTACCCACTACCCAGGATCGATCTGCTGATTGACGCCACCGCCAGACACGAGATGCTAAGTTTCATGGATGCTTACTCTGGCTATAACCAGATCCTCATGCATGAGGATGACGAGTCTTACACCGCCTTCCAAATAGACAAGGAGAATTACTGCTACCATGTCATGCCGTTCGGACTGAAGAATGCAGGGCCCACCTACTAGAGGATGGTCAACAAGATGTTCGAGGAATAAATTGGGCGCAACATGGAGGTCTACGTGGATGACATGCTCGTGAAAAGCGTCCAAGCCCATCAACACCTAGCTAACATGAAAGAGGTATTCACTGTGCTGAGAAGGAACTAGATGAAACTTAACCTTGCGAAGTGCGTCTTCGGGGTGACGTCAGGGAAATTTCTGGGGTTCATGGTCTCAGTACGGGGAACAAAAGCCAACCCATCCAAGATCAAGGCCATCCAAGAGATGGCACTACCTCGGACAGTCAGAGAGATACAAAGATTGAATGGAAGGATCGCTGCCCTTTCCAGGTTTGTGTCACGATCGGGAGACAAGTGCCTACCGTTCTTCAGGACATTGAAGAACCTCCAAAGTCCTAAAGACTTTGTATGGACGGAGGAGTGCCAGAAGGCGTTCGATGAGTTGAAGGAATACCTCAGGAGTGCACCACTGCTAGGGCGACAGAACCCAATGAAGAACTGTAGATCTACTTGGCAGCGACCCCTGTCGCGGTCAGTGCAGTGTTGGTAAAGGAAGAGGGTAAGACACAGAGACCCATCTACTATGTCAGCCATGTGCTGATCGATGCAAAAACCAAGTACACTAGGATCGAGAAAGTAGCTTATGCACTGGTGATCGCGGCTAGGAAGCTACGACCATACTTCCAGGCCCACACCATCATAGTCCTCACTGACCTACCGCTGAAGAAGGTACTCCACAAGCCAGATGTCTCCGGACTATTGATAGCCTGGGCAGTAGAGTTGAGTGAGCATGACATCAAGTTCCAACCCAGGACTACCATCAAAGGCTAAGCCTTGGCAGACTTCGTTGTTGAATGTACCTTACCAGAGGCAGAGCCAGAAGCAGAGGAACCAGAAGACCGTGATTGAGGATCGTGGGAGATATTAGTGGATGGTTTGAGTAACGCCATAGGAAGCGGGGTTAGCTTCATACTTACCAGCCCTGAAAGATTTCGAGTCCAATATGCTCTCCGATTCACCTTCCCAGCCTCCAACAACGAAGCTGAATACGAAGCATTACTCGCTGGATTCCGGGTGGCCAAAGCGATTCAGATCACACATCTGTCCATCCTGAGTGACTCCCAGCTTGTAGTGAACTAGGTGAATAGAGAGTATGAGGCGAAGGACGATCGAATGGCATCATACCTAGCACGTGCTCGAGAATTGATCGGGGAGTTCATGAGGTTCGAGATGGTTCGAGTTCCAAGGATCGAGAATGCAACTACTGATGCACTATCCAGGCTATCCAATGATGAACTCAAAAACCTAGCCGACATAGTGTATGTGGAAATATTACATGAGCCAACATAGCAAGAGAAGCAGGTCAATGAAATTGAAGAAGGGCCTAGCTGGATGGATCCCATACTCAATTATCTGCAGAATGACATCTTACCAGAGGACGAGGCTGAAGCAAGGAAGATAAGAATGAGAGCTGCAAAGTACACCATCCTGGACGGAGTATTATACAAGAGGGGAGCCATGCCACCACTACTTCGGTGCCTAGGACCCAAAGGAGCCCAATATGCCCTGACAGAGGTACATGAAGGAATCTATGGAAGCCATATGGGAGGAAGAGCCCTAGCCTATAAGATCCTCCGTTAGGGACTCTACTGGCCAAGCAAGAGGAAGCCATCCAGTATGTCAAGGCTTGCGAGCAATGTTAATTGTTCGCCCCAGTACCCCATCTACCCGCCACCAAGTTGAAATCAATTCTCAACCCCATTCCCTTTGCCATGTGGGAGGTGGACATCTTGGGGGACTTCACGGTAGCATCAGGCAACCGCAAGTACTTGGTGGTCGCCATAGATTACTTCACCAAGTGGGTAGAAGCCAAACCATTAGCCAAGATCATAAAGAATGAAATGGAGAAGTTCATCCGTGACGACGTCATTTACAGGTTTGGGGTACCGAGGATAATAGTATCAGACAATGGAAAACAGTTCAACAACCCCAAGTTTAGAGCCTTCTATTAAATCTACAACATTGACTATCGACCTGTTTCGGTTGCATACCCATAGGCCAATGGTCAGGTAGAAGTGACAAACAGAACACTGCTAGATGGAATAAAGAAAAGATTGGAAGGAGCCAAAGGGAAGTGGGTCAAGGAATTACTGAGCGTCCTGTGGGCATACCGCACTACAGTAAGGACACCCACAGGAGAAAGCCCGTTCCGCCTAGTAAATGGCACAGAGGCACTGGCACTAGTAGAGGTCCTTGCCATATCCCACAGAGTGCTACACTTCAATGAAAGAACCTACACAGATGGACTGCGAGCGAATCTAGACTTCCTGGATGAAGTACATGAGAAGGCATTACTGAGGAACGTAGCCTACCAGCAGAGAACAGCCAAGTACTGCAATGCCAGGGTCAGGGAACGACTATTCCATCAGGGAGACCTAGTCCTAAGAAGGGCAAGCGCATCGCAGGTAAGGAAGGAAGCAAAGCTATTAGCAAACTGGGAAGGACCATACATAGTTTCCAAGCAAATACTTCCAGTGACATACCGCTTGTAAACTCCAGGGGGCAAGAAGGTAGACCGTACCTAGAACTCAAAACACCTGAAGAAGTACTATCAGTAGAAGCAACAGTAGCGGAGTTGCAGCATCACCAACAGTAGTAATAAAGTAGTAGTAGTAATGGTAGTGATAGCAGTAGTAGTAGCAGTAGATGGTATCTTTGTTTCAAGGATATTTTGAAAATGTTCATTGAAGTAAAAAGTCAGTTTGGGGAATACTTGTCTTCTTTTACTACTCCATCGTATCACTGCCACTACACCAAGGTCCGCTGACCACCAGGGCGCATCGCCGCCAAGGCCCGTTGGCTACCAAGGTCCGTTGACCACCAGGGCGCATCATCGCCAAGGCCCATTGGCGACCAAGGTCCGCTGACCACCAGGGCGCATTGCCACCAAGGCCCGTTGGCCACCAAGGTCCGTTGACCACCAGGGCACATCGTCGCCAAGGCCCGTTGGCCACCAAGGTCCGTTGACCACTAGGGCACATCGTCGCCAAGGCTCGTTGGCCACCAAGGTCCGCTGACCACCAGGGCGCATCGTCGCTAAGGCCCGTTGGCCACCAAGGTCTGTTAACCACCAGGACACATCGCCACCAAGGCCTGTTGGCCACTGAGGTCCGTTGACCACCAGGGCGTACCATCGCCAATGCCCGTTGGCCACTAAGGTCCGTTGACCACAAGGGCACATTGCCGCCAAGGCCCGTTGGCTACCGGGGTCCGTCGACCACAAAGGCACAATACTACCAACCAATAAGGGAAAGACTCCATCAAAAGTGCGAGAACATCGAAGTAATTAAAAGATCAAACAACTACCAAGGATATGCCATACAAAAGGTAAGAGTTAATTACAAAGACGTCATAGTAGTTACAAATCCAAGTTCACAAGTTCATAAGTTCCAGAAGTATCACATAAGAAAAAGTCAAGAGACCTCCCCTGGGGGAGTCACATCCTCCTCGGGAGGAGAAGCCATCTCAGCTTCAGAAGGGTGTAATGCCCTCCTCTGCAGGAACACTGCCCTCATCAGGCTGAATAACACCCTCCTCGGGCTCCACAGCACCCTCTACTGCTGGAACATCAGAAGACGTAGCAATAACTGAAGTCAAAGCCGTAACACCCGTAAAACTGAGAAAAATTATAACCAGGGGTCCTCTGCAGAATGAAGACAGCCAGGTCCTAGATCCCTGCATCATAGATCCCCTAGTTCTCCCTGTAGAACAAGTCTGTGAGCTCTTGGGACCTTTGGTACTCCTCCACAGCATGTCGATGAGCCTCAGCTAGCTTTGCCTCATGACTCTATCTCAGGTCTCGAAGCTCCTCCGTTAGAGCACGGATCCGGGTGGAACTCTCAGCCTCCCACGCCACGCTCCGAGGGGACATGACCCTAAGCTCCTCAGCCATTCGCCTCACTCAAACAGTGGCCTCCTCCCGGGAAGCACGATGCTCCAGAAGCTCCGGCTCCATGCTGCGCAACTTACGGGCTTGCTGAACATCCTGGAAGGCCCTCCCCTCAAGGCGAAGTACGGCTTCCACAAGGCGATGCTGGACCTGTAAACCACAAGAATGTCATAAGCCTATCACCAAGACCTTGAACACCATAAAGAGAGAAGTATAACTCACTAAAGCCATATCCTGATACAGAGAGTGCACCAACAGTGAATCACTCATCCCCTGCAAGGCTGAACGCTCTTCAGGAAGCCTCCCCAGATCCAACCACTCCCGATGATTGCCCATGCGTGACATGACAACACCCTCCTACAACTCCCAGGGAAGCGTCAAAGTAGAGGGAGGGTGGATCAGCGCTGACGGGAGGTATCGGGTCCGTAGATGCCACAGCAAGAGAAGAAGTCTCCCCCGGTGTGATGACAGTAGGAGGAACGGGGGGCATCAGAGCATCAGCAGCTGGTCGAGGTCTCGGGAGAATGACCCGGGGACCACTCCTAGAAGGATCGGATGCATCAGGACCACCTTTTCGCTTCGCACCAGTGGGTGCAGCAGAAGGAGGTCTAGAAGTCATGGGAGCACTCCCACCAGAAGAAGAACTCCCCTGAGCCACCTCTTCCGCAGGTTAGCGCGGAAGATGTTGATATCAGGTCAAAAATCCACTACACAAGAGAATAACGAGCAAAGTCAGCATTCAAAAAACCAAGAGAGAGATACAAACATAAACATCAAGTGCATGAAATGACAATCTTACCGGGATTCAGCTTCCAAAGAAATAGGAAGGCCTCCGAGTCCATCTCCTAGACGTTGAATGGATCACGCCCCAGACATCGCTTGAGGGAGTCATCTTCAGAATCACTCAACTCAAGACTACGATTGACCCTCTTGAGGTCGATAACCTCCCAGGTCGTCCGTAGTAAACATCGGGGGACCGTGGCAAAAAGGAAGTGATCCCGCCAATACTTCATTGAACTGGTAATCCCCTCGAGGAGGTCTAAAGTGGCATAGGGTCCCTTGAGGATGCGGCGAGCAAAGTGATAACATCCGTCATCCCCCTTCTTCAACAGGTAAAAGTATGAGAACAAGGGAACAATGGCAGCACGCCCCATACGGGCGAAGTGAATCACTCTCCAGGAATTGGGCAATACATGCCCGGGGGTGCTGTGCCAGTGCTCTAACACCAACTCGACAAAACAAGGAACAAGAAAGTGAAGGCCCTGGAGGAAGAAAGCATGGTAGAGATAGATCTCCTTTGCTCGGTGAGAGAAAGCATAATCACCGGGTCCAGGAATGCAAAGTATAACCTCCGAAGGAATATGGAACTCCCAGCGCAATGAGACCTCTACTAGGACTAGGGGTGCGGGAAGGTCCCACTTCCCCACCACTAGCACTAGGGGATGGCACGGAAGATGGAGTGTCCACAGGAGAAGGTGACCCAGAGGAAGGCTCCTTCAAAGATCCAGCCATAACCGTGGCAGGGTCAGACTCACTTGAAGATGACATGAACAGCTCTAAGAGGAATTACTTACTCAAAAGGTGATCTCCCCTAAGGACAAGAAGCGGACACCAGAGAGAAGAAGATTGGTTGCAAAGGTTAACTAATAACACCCATGAGAGGCAGCTCGCAAAGGACACAAAAAAAAAAAATGCTATATATACATCTTTTACCTCAAAGGGATAGGTGGGCGCAATCTCCAACATGATCCAGGCGCGGCGTAGGGTCAAGGTGCGACCTCCAACAGCGATCCAGGCGCGGCCTCCAATAGCGATCTAGGCGCGGGTCATAGGCGCGGCCTAGGGTAACGGGCGCGACCACCAATAGCGATCCAGGCATGGCGTAGGGTCAAGGCACGGCCTCCAATAGTGATTCAGACGTGGCCTAGGGTCACAGGTGCGGCCTAGGGTCACGGGTACGACCACCAATAGCGATCCAGGCGCAGCCTCCAATAGCAGTTCAGGCACGACCTCCAATGCGATTCGGGCGGCCTATGACACGGGGCACGACCTCTAACGTGATCCAGGCAAGGCCTCCAACTCAATCTGGGCACGACCTATGTCATGGGAGCGGCCCCCAATGCAACCTCAAGCACGACCTTTGGAATGGACAAGGGCGCCGGCGCGACCCAAACCCGAACCGGGTTGAGTGAGGTTGGACCCGAACGGGGTGAAGCCTTGACCAAATGGATGTGACCACAACCAAGCACCAAAACACCAAGCAGACCACGAGCATGCACCAAGACACCAAGCGCCAAAGCCTCCAAAAAAGGTCACTCTACTCTATGGGGAATAAAAGCAAACATATGATAGGCACCAAAGAGAAGACAAAGAGCAAAAGGATGCAAGGAAAAAGCAAAATCTCAAAAAGTGAAAGACAAAAAGTAAGAGAGAGATGAGGAGGAGAAGAAGTGAAAAGTAAAAGTGAAGTAAGAAGGAAAGAGATATATACATACACCCACAAAAAAAAAAAAAAAAAAGGAAAAGGAAAAAGTCAGAGAAGAGAGGTTTAAACCTCCAACCTCTCCAACTTTCCCAACCTCACCAAGAAGATCTAAAAGGCAGCCCCTCAGGAGAAGCTTATTTACGATGAACCCCTCACCACATGAAAGCATTACTCTCTTGGCCCTTCTGTTCCAAGAGAGTGGGGGCAAATGATGAACCCAATATTGTTTGGACCAATCAGGGGCTGCCACGTGTCTCAAGAAGAAGCTATCCTAGACCCAGAAGAGATCCAATGTAGAACGCAACCACCGAGGCACGGCCTCCCCCAGGCATGGCCTCTAGAGGCGCGACCACCCGGGCGCAACCTCTAGAGCACGACCTCCCTTGGCCGCGGCCTCCATCCATGGCCTCCCTTAGGCACGGCCTCCACAGGCGCGGCCTTCACAGGCACGGCCTCCACAGACGTGGCCTCCTGGGCCGGGCCTTCATAGGCGCGGCTCTACAGGCGCAGCCTCCTAGGCGCTCCCTCTCTTTGGGTGCGGCCTTATAGGCGCGACCCCCAGTAAGGATCTGCACCACAGATTGGACGCCGCGACACCCAGACAGCGATCCCACCACCAACACAGACGCGCACCATCTTCAAGACTCTAGGCCACCGCCTGGAAGTCACGTCACCCGGATGGACTCAAACACTAAAGGCGCTATCGCCACATGTTAGTGTTTATCCATTAAGGATCCCTCGCCATCAAACTGGGACTCTCCACACCACCACACTCTACTATAAAAGGGAAGGTACTCTACCCCCTCACCCATCTTAACTCATCTTGAACACTATTATACATCTGTTTGCTCAGAGAGATCTAACTTAGGCATCGGAGAGTCCTAGGCCGAAACCACACTGGTTCTCCTTTGTCACCCAGGGTCTTTTGCAGGTTACGATACTTGAAGGACCGCTGAGCGATTTCTTGACGCAACACTTAGGATGCAAATGAAGTTTCCAAAAAAGCTTCCACCAATTGAAAGAAGCTAAATCATGATTAGTGAAGCGAGAATTGAGAAAATTGGCCGCTCTTTTAGTGTTAAACCGGCCATCCTTGGCAAGGGTGCACCACCATGAGTCCCACGTATCAGACAGAGGTATTAGTGAATTATAGCCTGTACAATTGAGGTTATTAGAAAGCAAAGAGAAAATCTTATCATGGTGAGATCTATGAGAAGTATCCCCCTAGATAGTAAATCCAGGGATGGATGGGATCCACGGATCGGTCCAAAAGTAGGTGTCCAGACCATTCCCAATTTTCCTAAAACTAAAAGCCTTTAGAGATACAATAATTTTAGTTATACTATTCCAGGTCCAGGATCCCTTTTTAGAATCTGTTTTGGTATAAAAAAGGGAGGCATGGGGGAAGTAATGGGCTTTTAGGACCCGAGCCCACAGGGTATTGTTGTTTGTCAAAAGTCTCCAACCCAGTTTCAGTAGAAGAGCCTCATTATGAATTCTGGCTCTTCTGAAAGCAAGACCACCCTCCACCAAAGGCCGGCAAATTTTCTTCCAAGAGACAAGAGAAGATTTCCTATGATTCTCAGTGCCCCCATTCCAAAAATTAAGACATATAGATTTAATTTTCCTACAAACAGAATTAGGAAAAGAAAAATAATTAATGAGATAAGTAGGTAAAGATCCAAGTACGGATTTAATGAGCACACTATGCCTGCAAATGAGAGAAAGTTATCTTTCCAAGAAGATAATCTAGAATTCATCCTGTTTACCAGAGGAGAAAGGCATTTAGTTCGAGATCTGGGAGGGAATAATTTAGTTCCAAGGTAAATAGTCTCTTTAGACATCTCTGGAATGCCTAACACAGAAGAAAGACGATTCTTTCAGTCACAGGAATGTTTTTTCTAAAATGAATCCCACTTTTGGAAAAATTTATCTCCTGTCCTGAGAGATCAGAAAATAAATCAAGGATAGCCTTAATAGTTAAGAGATCCTCAGGCACAACTCTGCAAAAAAATGAGAATATCATCAGCAAATAAAAGATGAGATATCTCAGGGGCATTTCTAGCAACTTTTATTCCTTGAAACAAGTTCATCTCTCTGTAAGACGGCATGAGACGCGACAGGATCTCCATGCCCGAGATGAATAAATAAGGGCTGAGGGGACATCCCTGTTGGATACCCCTGGAACCCTTGAACAGACCAAAGGGGATCCAATTAAGTTTAATGTAAAAAGAAGAGGTGGTGATTAAAGCATTAATAAGATTGCACCATCTATCCCCAAAGCCAAGAAATTTGAAAATGGATGAAAGGAAGGACCATTCAATCCTATCATAGGCTTTAGACATGTCAATTTTGATTGCAACATAACCCAGCTTACCTTTTTTGTGATTAAGGAAATGGAAAATTTCTTGTGCAATGATAATGTTGTCAGAAATTTGACGACCTGCCACAAAAGCAGCCTGGCAGGGAGAAATGAGCAGTGAGAGATAGGTCTTTAGCCGATTAGCAATAATTTTAGCAATAATTTTAGCAATAATCTTATAGCTTACTGTGCACAGGCTGATAGGTCTAAAATCACCAAGCTTGTCCGCATTATCAATTTTGGGAATGAGACAAATCAGAGTGAGGTTAACGCTCTGGGGGAGGTTGAAGGTAGTGAAGAAATTGACGACATAGGAAAATATTTCAGTCTTTACCACATCCCAGAAATTTTGAAAAATACAGGCTTGAAACTCATCAATCCCAGGAGCTTTGAATGGGCCCATAGAAAACACAGTTTTTTTAACTTCCTCCAGAGAAGGGGGGTCGCAAAGAAAATTAAGCTGAGATGATGGGACTACATTCAGGAAAAGACATTCTACGAAATCAGCATCCAAAGGGTTGGAGGATGTGAAAACCTGTTGCAAATGATCAGCAAAAGCATTAGCAATCGTTGAGGGATTGGATGTTTTCTCACCATTTCCCAAAATCAGATACTCAATGCTCCTTCTCAAATTGGATTTGACCATAGAATGATAATATCTAGTATTTCTATCACCATCCTTAATATAACTATGTCTCAACTTTTGCATTCAGAAGGCTTCTTCCGCCTCAAAAATCTATTTTAAGTTAGAGGAGATAGAGGTCAAGGATTCAGCAGGAGGAGAGTTCAGGTTTTCAAGATATTCAAAATTAGAAAAAAGATTTCTTTTTAATCTGTCAATATGTCCAAAAACCTGCTTGTTCCATCCACGAAGGAAGTTTGAAAATGAGACCAACCGGCAATGGAAAGGATCCTTGGAAGGAGCAGACCAATAGTCAGAGCACAGAGTAGCAAATTCTGGATGGTAGGACCAAGCAAGCTGGAAATGAAAAAGTTTCCTAAAAGAAGGTTTGTTAGGGAGATTATTGAGGAGAATTGGGTTGTGGTTAGACCCAACCGAGGAAAGTTTCTTCAAAGCAGAAAGGGGGAAACAGTGAAACCACTGGAGGGAGCAAAAAGCCTGGTCCAAGCATTCCCTAATAAGTTTTGGTGGATTTTGGAGATTGGACCTGGTAAATGGGGAGCTGAAGAGTTTCACTTCCTCTAGAGAGAGTTTAGAAATAAAGTCCGAAAGTGCTAGGGAAGAAGGAGAGGGGTGGAAAGAGGTGCCTCACAATTTCTCAGACTGGGACAAAATCTCATTAAAATCCCCAATAACACAGAAAGGTTCAATTAGAGAAGAAATGGTAGAACCCAGAGTATTCCAAAAATTTTTCGTTAAGGAGGGATGTGGAGGTGCATGGATGCAAAAGATACAAAGAAACCCTAAAGAGACATCAGCAACCTTTATTCCAACAAAAAAAGGGTTATTAATAGTATCCATAACCATCGTAGAGTTTTTAGCAAACACACATAAACCTCCTTTTCCTTTGTGTCCAAAGGGATAATCCAAAGCCGCCACCAGTTTATACCACTTAGATATGTCCCTAAATTTCAGAAGATTATGATTTTGGCATTTCGTTTCACAAAGGAATAGAACATCAGGATTTGAGCCATTAATATGGTGGGTCAAGCATCTCTTAGAAAAGGCATTGTTGATGCCACGAATATTCCAAGCTAGAATAATCATGGTAGACCCAGACAAGGAGAGACAAAATAAACAGAGTATAAACAAAAGGAAAAGCATACGATCAAAGCACAGGAGGGAGGGGGGGACAAAAACAACTAAGATCTAAAATTTCTTCTAGGAACAAAAGATCGCAAAAGAGTATGATGATTAAGATCAAACATTCGATTGTGTAATTTGAGGTGAGTGGTCTAACTCAATTGATTGTTATTTGCTGAATGCAATGCATGATTGAAGGATGTTATTGATTGATTATTAATCTTAGGATAAATTACACATCACCCCCAGGTTTTCAAACGAAACTACACCCCCTGGTTATTGAAAATACTCATCCGCCCCCATCTATAGTAACAGTGTTAGTCTGCTGTTAGTTATTGGTGTGAAAGGACTATTTTACCCTTGTACTAAAACAGTAGAATTAAATTTACAATACTACCCTTCAAAATCTATGTTTGGATGTCAAGGGTAGTTTAGGGATTTAAATTTATTTAACTGACTGACATCATCACTTAATAGCATAAAACTAACGGTAGGGACTAATTTGTCATATTGGGGTCTAATACAAGGGTTGATTTGAGTTTCGTTTGAAAATTAGGGGTGATGTGTAATTTACCCTTAATCTTAATATGATATAGTAATGATGAATGAAGCCTATGTCTATGTCCAAATCATGTTATGATTTAACTTTTAAATATGTTGTGTTGTATGTTCATGAGTGAATAAAGAAAAGCAGGAATAGTTAGAATAAAGAGAATTGAATTGATTGATTATGAACGAACCTAAAGGAATGATGATTGAAAAGAGAACTCATAAAAAGAACTAATAAGGAGATATGACCAACACAACCACGTGGATTATGCCAAGAGAAGCCCGATTCTATGAGGCTACAACCAATTTAAGTCTCAGCGAGAGAAGTCTAAATCTTGAGGCCTCAGCCAAGGATAGGTTTTGGCAATGGGTATCTTTACCCACAGAGAGGTGTAGTCATCCACTTTGGGCATTGAGGTCAGCAAAAATGAATTAAGCTGCCAACCCCCGCAAACTAAAACGAATGTTTAAAGAAAATGACAGTAAATGAAATAAAATGGAACAATATTGTTACTGAAGAATGTATAGATCCTTTACTTTTGATGGACTTTTAGTCAACATTTGTATTTATGTATTTTGTAAATGGAGGATTTATACCCGATGGATGTATGTAATCTTGTTGAAGATACAGTTCAGTTTTATTTTGGAAAAATGATGCAATTTTGGTGGGCTTGCTTCTATGCAACCACTTAACAGAACAATGATGTATATTTAATGTATAGAGCCATCAGATCCATTTTCTTTTGTTTAGATGATGTTGTTATTGACTGAAAGGAAGAGATAAAGACAATGTTGTTTGTTTTTGTTATGTCTTCCGTTTATCTTCGGGTATTTTGATTAAGGACTGTCAATGCATAGTTTTCCTTGCGCGACCAGCTTGGTGTCATGGGCCCCACTGGGTCTGCATGTTTGGGGACATGACAAGTCTTGGTATCAGAGCAAAGGGATTTTAGATATGTTCTGTAGACTAGTGATCGGATGGCATAGGAAAACAGAATGAATAAGAGATTGAGCTTAACTGAATTAAGCTGAACTGAACTGTGAAATCAATTGAAATGGTTACTAATGAGTTGACAGGAAACTGATTATATTCTTGTCTTGATGGCTAGGTTATGGTACCTAAACGAAAGACTCTGAGTCAATCTGATGCACCACTAGAAATCCAGCAGTACCAGAACAATAAGCTGGGCAGTGCAACCAAGCCCTATCCTATCTACTCTTCCCCTCACTGTGGGGCAGAGCGCAAGTACCATGCTCGCACATCATCTGTGCAATGGTACTTCTTATAATGAGGACACAAGAAACATGAATTATCATTTGATCAAAAAATATCACAATAAAGAAAAGAAATGGGAATTAGCTTACATCCTTGAGGCCCTACCGCCATATGCAGCAACATTTGTGCAGGCAGTATCCTTCAGAATGGCACCCGAGTACCACTCTGCCTGCACACCGCCCATAGCCCCCATGGGAGACTCCCTAACACAGGCCCTCTTCTTCGAGGATAAGATAGAAAAGATAAATAAAAATAGAGAAGAGAGAGAAGGGATAGAGGAAAGCAAGAGGAGAGTGAGAGCGGCAAGAGAAAAGAGAAAGAGAGAAATGAGAGAAGGGAGGGGGTGGCACCATGCCCCGCTAAAAAAAATGAAAAAGAATTTTATAAAAAGACCCTGGAAATAGATTTTTTTTACAAAGGTCCCTAGAAATTTTTTTTTTACAAAAGACCCTTGAAAAAGAATCTTACAAAAAAGGCCCTGGAAAAAAGGATTTTCAAGAGAAACTTTAGTTGTGGTCTTAACCCACTTGTCACCCTAGATTCCTTTGCTTGGAGGTTTCCCCTTTCTCGAGCTTCAAACAAGAAGATTGGAGAAAAGGATCAGAGGGTTTCTTGAGGCTTGCTACCTCTACAAGAAGAAAATTGGAAAAAGAGATGAAGCTTTCATGTATAGTCTCGTGAGTCATGACTTTTGCGCAACATAGTATTGTTTGGCAGTGCAATTGAAAAAAGGAGGTCTTGCTCAGTGTAATCACTACTGATTACATCTGCCCTGTAAAACTTGACATATTTATACAAAAGGTCGTCATCTAAGAATTTCAGTCGAGTGATGCCGTCTCATCCTCACATGATTAAAACTTTCGGTTGAGTGGTACCATATTACCCTCACGTGATTGAAAGCGGTCGAGTGGTACCGCATTTCCCTCACATGAATAAGACTTTCGGTCGAGTGGTATCGCCTCATCCTCACATGAATAAGACTTTCGATCGAGTGATGTCGTCTCATCCTCACATGATTAAGACTTTCGGTCGACTCGTACCATATTACCCTCACGTGATTGAAAACGAAGAGTGATACCGCATTACCCTCACATAATTGAAAACGATCAAGTGGTATCATATTACCCTCACATAGTTAAAAACGGTCGAGTAATACCGCATTACCCTCACATGAATAAGACTTTCGATCGAGTGGTACCGTATTATCCTCACGTAATTGAAAATAGTCGAGTGATACCACATTACCTTTACATGATTAAAAGCGGTTGAGTGGTACCACATTACCCTCACATGATTAAGACTTTTGGTCTAGTGGTACCGTATTACCCTCACATGATTGAAAACGGTCGAGTGGTGCTACATTATCCTCACATGATTAAGACTTTTGGTCGAGTGGTACTACATTACCCTCACATGATTGAGACTTCCGGTCGAGTGGTACCACATTATCTTCACATGAATAAGACTTTCGATCAAGTGATGCCGTCTCATCCTCACATGATTAAGACTTTCGGTTGGGCGGTATCGTAGTACTCTCATGTAATTAAAAGCGGTCGAGTGACACCATATTACCTTCACATAATTGAAAACATTCAATTGGTACTATATTACCCTCACGTAATTGAAATGGTTGAGTGGTACCGCATTACCCCCACTTTCGGTTTGGTGATGTTGTGTCATCACAACAAGACTTTCTGATAATGATTAAATGAAAGGTTTTTGCTAAATTTGTTTTTTACCGTCGGTTTTACTAAAAAAATAATCCATTATTAATTTACCGATTGATTTACCAGAGAGTGGTTTTATCTTTCAAATCCCTCACCTATCAGCAAAGTGATGGTAGTACATGCCCCTAGTGACAAAATCAAGTGATCTTTTATCTTTGCCCTTTAGCTGTTAGCACAAGCCTCGACCAAAGAGGGGCAAACTGTAAATGCTGAATTTTGTCACCACCCCCGGTAATGATGAAAACTAGACATGGATGGCTGACAACATCTCCCCTTGGACACTTCTCTCCTTTTCTAGCCCAAAAACACCTAAAAAGACAAAATGAACCTAACCTACGCTAGACCTGCTCCCAAGCCACTGTGGCACAGTTGGCTCGGGGCCCTAGGACCACACTACCGTGACACGGCAGACCTCATTTTTGGGAGGAGGAGAATCTCAGGAAATATGCTCCCACAGTCCAATTTTTCCCTTTTCACCTCCTAAATCCTTGTTTTGCCCATTGCGGGGTTCGCCCACCCCCAACTTCAAATCCTTGAGCCTTGTTAATTTGTTCAAAGTCTGGATCACCTAGACCCAACTTTCCAACCTATTTCTACAATATTTCATTGAAGATTCGAGAATTCTCTATGATGTAGTCGTTCTATCTGAGAATTTTTTGATCTCAAGAACTCGTGGTGCACTTACTCTGCCCGAGATTCCGGGATTCAACATTTGCAAGTCATTACTCTATCCGACTTGAGCCATTTGTCTCCACTTGAGCCAGGGGATGATTTTCGTCTCACATCATTCATAATCGCATTGGTTTAGCATATAGGTATATATTTCTATCGTAATCCCTTGATTTTGGCACAATATAGAGATTTACGTGTCCATGCGTAGTGTACATAGTGGTTAGCATGTAGTTCAGTTTTCTTTGAATAGTTTGTGCATCATTATTTAGCCATGTATGTTGGTATAGGACATTTTGTAATGGGGAATCTTTGAAAACAAGCATCTAGTAGAAAGACCGATTTATCGGACGAGGTGGGTGCCTAACACTTTCCCACTTACCCTGAATCTCTGACCAGACCAAATGGAATCATGTAGCCCTTCACAGGGCTACACCAATTAGGTCCTAGGTCCTAACCCTAGGTGGCGACTACATATGACTGTATGACCCCCATCCCTAGATAATATGTCTTAGAACCCCATTTCCTTCCATCGAGGAGCACGGATGACACCACCATCATCGCGGACCAACCATCAAAACCTCAAGGAAAAAGGGGAGACGAACATCTCCCCCACAAATCCCACAGGAACGGATCCTCACACCGTATTTATAGGGGTCCCTGGCGCTCTCCGGTGCTGTTGTTGGCACTGCAGCCTGTAGTTTAAATTGGACCATGGTGTCGTGGCTTCCCCGGTGCCGCAGAAGCTTGACCCCAGGCTCCGTTGTCGCTTCTGAATGCTGAGCATTTTTGGCTCTTCTAAAATGGGGATATTTTTGGGATTTTGGTTTTTAGGTCCACCTTTTAACTCTTCATAAAATTTTCTGTTGGGGGCTATGCCCCCTGTGAGGATCCATTCCCCTGGCGCTTAGCGGCACACAGAGGGTTTTTAATTGCTCCTCTTTTTTTTTTGTTTTGGGAGGGAGAGAAGGGAATGCGTTTTCTCAGGAGTATGGTATTAATTTATCGGGGGATGGGGGTCATATAATAAAATGAAATGGAGTCACCACCTATGATTAGGGCCTAGGACCCATTGGTGTAGTCCTAGAAGAACTACGAGACTTTGGTTGGTCTGGTCAGAGATTCGGGGTAAGTTGTCAGGTTACAAGAGTGGGAAGGTGTTAGGCACCCACCTCACCCAGATAAACCGGTCTATCTACTAGATGCTTGTTTTTGAATATTCTACCTTCATGAATGTCCTATTCCCACATGTATGGCTAAATAATGATGCACAAACTATTTAATTAAATTAAACTATGTTACACTACACGGGGGTACTTGAAAGGACTACATTGTATTGAAATTAAAAGTTAACAATAAATGCAATTATGCAAAATGGACGGCGTCCCCCAGCTCAGGCTGAGGCAAAAGATGAATTTTGTCCCTTCGTCGGACAGAGTAACGACTTATGGGTGTCGAATCTTTCGATCTCAGATAGAATAACGACATTCCAAGCCTTTGGAAACTAAGGCATAATTGCATATGACTAGGAATGTCACTCCCTGGTGCTACAACCCTTACCAACAAGGGTCTACATGTTGGATAGTCCTCCCTGGGGAAACCAGACGTTACCAACGGAGGTACTGGGATTGACGATTCCGATTGAGGACAGGGAAATCAGGCGTTACCAATAGAGGTACTGGGAATGGCGATTTCTGATCGAGGACCAAAACTGTGGTAGAGGACTAAATCTTAGGAGTTTGCTGAGTAAACCAGCTGTTACCAATGGAGGTACTGGAACCAGCGATATCCGATTGAGGACTGGGAAACCAGGCATTACCAATAGAGGTACTAGGATCGGCAATCTCCGATTGAGGACCAGGACCGAGAAGTTCCCAGCGTAACTCGGGTTTGGCATCGCCAACAGAGGTGATGCTACCTAAGGTGTTGCTGTAGCCCAAGCTTAGAGAGTTAGGCATTGTTTGTTAGGTGGAAATTAGATTTAAAATTGAATCTGTGCATTTAGGATTTTTGCCTTATATGTGTGAATGCTTGTGTGTGGTCTATCCTTTACTTGCTGGGCTAGGTGGAGCTCACCCCTGTGGAATATTTTCTTTTAGATGGTTTTACAGGTGGATATGATGGTGGCAGAGGGGATTACTTGGAGAACAGGGACTGATGATAAAGTCTTTTCATTTGTTTCCTTTTGTTAAAACTCGACACTTTTTGGTAGATGTACTTCCTTTGTAAATATTTTAGTATAACTTATTTCTGGTCCGATGGACAAAACTATGTAAATCCAAGTTATTAGGGAAAAAGGGGATCTGAATGTAATTAATATATAAATATAAACTTGTGAAATGTACTTTCCGCGCAGTCCGATCAATGAAAAACTTTTGTTCTTGATTTGGTGCGGGGCTTGTGACGTGTATATACTGCATTGGGATCCTGGAGATCTTCGAATACTTCGGGTATTCGGGTCACTAGCTGAATCCTCCCAGGGGGTGGTTTGCGGGTGTGACAGTCTATCCCTTCAACAAGATGGGGCTCTTATTGTCTGAGTCAAAACCCACCTTAGGATACATACTAGCTGCTGTCCTCTCAACAGGGTTTTCATTATATCAAATTAGGGTTCCTAAGTCTCTTTCTCCCGTATTTCTCATCAAAGTAACACAGAGACATGTAAAACTTACCAAAAGCCAAAAAAATAAAAATCTGCCATTCGGTCTCACACCCCCCAACACTTAAAGTATGCAGTGTCCTCAATGCATGTAGAAGAATAAAAACAGGGATAAGGGAAGGAGTGTACTAGAAATCAGCAATATACGGTAGAATAGTGCATCTAACAATCAATAGTAGCAACCTAAAAAAAAACAAAAACAAACAAACACAAAAACAAAAGTACTAAAGAAAAAAAATAGTGGGCTGCCTCCCACAACGCTAAGTTTAGAGTCTTCAGCCAGACTCAGACTGACTCATGGAGGGTCAAGGATCAATT
Organism: Telopea speciosissima; assembly: GCF_018873765.1. NCBI lineage: Eukaryota > Viridiplantae > Streptophyta > Magnoliopsida > Proteales > Proteaceae > Telopea > Telopea speciosissima. Next base: position 23,493,113 of record NC_057926.1, on the reverse strand, counting down.
CATACCAAGGAGTCGGTTTAGAAGAAGGTTGGGGAGATGTAACCAAAGGAGGAAGCGGCTCGAACCTAACTGTCCAAGGTGGCTGTTCTAAAGAGGGTGAGGAATCTAGCAAAGTGTACACCTCTTCAGTGTATGCCTAAGACTCATCTCCATAGTGCTGCAAAGGGTCATCAATAACCATGTGTGAAGTGTGATTAGCCACAACTTCATCTAATAAATCCAACGCAAAGCACTCTTCTTCTCTAAAGGACCCGAAGGATGCATTGAAGATGTTGAGCCTAAGCTTCTTATTCCCAAAAGAGATGTCCATGGCACCCGATCTACAATTTATGCAAGCATTCGCGGTAGTTAAGAAGGGGCACCCTAAAATGATAGGGGGAAGCTTGGCTTTGGTGGCTGTATCCATATCCAGGACAAGGAAGTCCACAGGAAAGTACAATTCTTCCACCTTCACTAAAACATCATCTAACAACCCACGAGGTGTTTTGATTGAACGATCAGCCAACTGAAGGATGACCTCAGTGGATTTCAAATCTCCTAAACCGAATCTTTCATAGATTGAACTAGGCAAAGTATTCACACTAGCCCCTAAATCAAGAAATGCCCTACTTATGGAGAGATCTCCAATGATGCAAGAAATAAGAGGCACACCTGGGTCCTTAAGCTTAGGGGGCAGGTGGTTGAAAATTATCGAACTAACCTGTTCAGTCAAATGGACGGTCTTAGGGATTTGAGTTCTCAACTTACGCTTTTGGGTGCAGAGTTCTTTTAAAAACTTAGCGTAAGCAGGAACTTGCTTGATAGCATCCAAGAGAGGGAGATTGATACGAACTTGTTGGAACAAATCAATCATCTCTTGCATCTTTTCACCCTGCTTACCCTGAAGGGGGTAAGATGGTGTCTGAAGGGCTTGGGGAAAAGGGACCTTTGGAATGTAAAAATTAGGTGATGGTCCCTCCACAATAGGAATGTGCAACCCCTTCCTTGGGAACTGATGAGTGGGTTTCACAAGTGGTGTTTCAGTAATGGAATCATGTGTGCCTACACCACTACTAGAATTCTCTAGGGTTGACTCAGCCTCTCCCTGGCTTTGAGACCTAGTAGGCAACGTCTCATTAGTAGCTAAGGGTGTATCAGGTTTTTCCACCCTTTTGCCGCTCCTTAGGACTATGATCGACTGGACTTGCTCTTTCCCTCGACCCGTTTGACTATTTGGGTTACCTATTGATTGACTTGGCAATTGACCAGCCTCCCTCCTACTCATAGCATCGGCTAGCTGACCCAATTGATTCTCTAGCTTATTAATGGACTGAGTATGTGAGTGAGGCAGTTGTGTGTTCCGCTCGAGTCCACTTAATGCTTTTAGCACCTTTTCCTCAAAGGATTGATTCTGTTGGGGTTGAGGATATGGTGGTTGTCCACCCATATAGGCATTGGTTTGAACATTAAATGGTGGCCTATATGGTGGGTTTGGAGGGTTAGTAGTTACTGAGTTTCTCCATGAAAAGTTTGGGTGGTTCCGCCATCCCGGGTTATAGGTAATGAAAAAGAGATCATTACCCGGTATAGGGAAACTTTGAACCGTTTGCACCTGTTCTTGAACAAACTCAGGGTATTGTGTAGTCGAAGGGCAGTTCGTCACATAGTGACTAGGGCTAGCACACAGGGCACAGACTTCAGTCTGATTGGGTGGAGAGAAACTCATTTGGAAAGGGGACATAGAATGCTGTCCTACAGTCATCAGATAATCCAATTTCTTAGACAGCATATCAACCTTAGCAATCATCTCCATAGTTGGGTTGATCTCATAGAGACCACCCTTCTTTGGTTGCCCTATATGTGGAATCTCAGTCCAAGAGGCCGAAGCATGATGTTGGGAATTCTCACTAAGGGTTTCAAAAAAATCCCATGCTTCCGTCTCGTTCTTGTGTATAAATGTTCCACCACAAGAGGAGTCCACCATCTGCCTATATCGATCACGGAGGCCATCATAAAAGCGCTGGACTAACTGCCATTTCGGGACAGCGTGGTGGGGGCACTTCTTAAGTAATTCCTTGAGTCTCTCCCATGCTTCATGAAATTGTTCGCCCTCTAATTGGGAGAAACTAGTAATAGCTCTTCTAAGGCTATTAGTCCGGCCAATGGGGTAGAATTTTTTTAGAAATCCTGCTGCATCCCCGCCCATGTAGAAATCCTAACCGAATCTAGGGAATGAAGCCAGCGTTTGGCTTTGTCCTTTAAGGAAAATGGGAACAGAAGCAACTTTAAGGCATCTGGAGAAAGATTTTGGATTTTCACTATAGAGCATACCTCTAAGAACTCATCAAGATGCTTGTAAGACTCCTCATTAGCAAGTCCATAATAGGATGGTAATATCTGTATGATGCTGGACTTGATCTCATATTGAGCGGCCTCAATGGCAGGCAACTGAATACAAGATGTAGGGGTATAGGCAGTTGGAGTGAAGTGCTCACTCAGTGGCCTTCTTGGCTGGTTTTCGTCACCCATGTTATTATTATTATCCTTATCCTTATCCTTAGGTACAGATCGCTCTATTTCTAGGTCAAGGGAAGTTAGGTTGGGGAGCAAAGAACGCCGACCATGCATGAAACACACCACCAGTTGAACGTGCTAATTAAACAGAAATTAAAACGTAACAACTAAATTAAAAAAAAACTCAATAAAAATAAAAATCAGAATTAAAAAGTAAAAAATGACTAATTTAAAACTAACAAAAATACTTACCTGGTGTTGGCGGTTGCGCAAGTCCACGTGCTGCCCCCGATGAACGGTTACACATATGATCTTAAGGGGTTGGGGGAATTAAAATTAAACCTAAACACCCAATCTAATGCTGGAATAAAACAAAAAAATTACATAAAATAACCCTAATTACATAAAGTTTAGGAATTAGAAGTAAACCAAACGGACAACTTGTCCTACTCGATCTACTGGCTTCCTGCACAAATAAAGAGAATGTTAGGTATACTAAATTATCCTAATAAAGAGATTAAAAATAAAAATAAAATTATGAAATTAAAACTAAAACAAAGTAACATAAAACAACTCAATCAATCTTAGCAACCGTGCTTCGGCTCCCTGGCAACGGCGCCAAAATTTGATCGTGTCGTTAACCAGTCAAAAATAAAATCCTAAATTAATCTAGCAAGTAGCAAGTAAGGGGTCGTTCTACGGGGAATTGGAAGGCTAAATTACTAAGATGATAAGATGAAACTATTGATAATTAAATTGCAATAAATCTGATTCTAAACTAAGAACGAAAGAAACAAACCTAAACTAACAACGCTGGGCAAATACGGGAGAAGACTATCTTTAGGGTTCGAATCCCCAATGGGTAGCTATTTAATTCGGTTGTATGCTTCGATTTATTATAACCACATGTCTAATAATACCACATAATGTAGGGTTCCTCCTAGGTATGGACTATCTTGACGAGCACTATCGTCCTTCGCTTACAGGGCTTGGCACGCTTAGTCCGTTCAGCTATAATTCATCATCGGTACAACCACATAGAACAAAATACCATTGTTTGAATGAAAAATAATGAATCACAGAAATAGAATTTTCCAACTAAATACATCAATTAAAATCATCCAAACAAGGATGGGGTCTCAACATCAAGCAATTAAGCATACAAACCAGAATTTTATATAACAAACACCATTAGTTCATCTACACCTAAAAACATAGGGAACTTAGCCAATCATGGTGCCAAGAGACAAATGGCAGCAATGACGACGATAATCCATGGTGATGAAACTACTGGAACAGTGATCCTCCTTCCCTTGCCGAACCAAAATCCAAAACAAAAGTAACAAAATAAGAAAGTGGAAAACTAGAGAGAAGAAGAAGAGAAGAGGGTACGGCTGCTGCTATGGAATAGAATAGACTGGGAATTCAAATCTGTCCGTGGGTTTATATATTGTTAGCTTTTAGAAAAAGAATTTAGTAATAAAAAAAACGTAGAGATAGGAAAGAGGTAGGATTAGAGAGTCCGTGGGTGATTTTGAGTAGAAGAGATATAAGAGAGAGAGAGAAGTGGAGTGGAACTAGAAAAGGTGGGACCCGAGAGGGATTTGAGAGGGAGAGGGAGAGAGAATTGAATTTGGAGAGAAAGATACAACCGTAGTCGATCAGAGAGAGGTATTAGGGAGGAGAGAGAGAGTTTAATCTAAATTACCAATTTTGATCAAAATTCTCTTTTTGAGAATATCTCTCATTCCTATCCCTGGGTAGCTCCAATCCGAGAATTAAAGTTGCTCCAATTAATATTCCGGTTGGTATGAGCCCAATATCGAATATCTTCTGAAAATTTTTCAATTTTATGAAATTATGATTATGCCCTTGGGTCTTTAGTGAAGGTTCTTCCCATCTCGCCCTTGATCGCATGTGAGTCGATCCATGGGTAGACTGGTGCCTGTGTAGCATTGAACTCCTCCAATCTGGTTTTCTCAATTTAGTCTTAAAAAATGCACTTTTTCTCCAATTCTTCCCATATGCCAAAAATACCCCTGTACCCTGAAAAAGATAGAAAGTACCCATGGTAGCTCCATTTTAAGTAGATAAAATGCAGAATTAAATAGAATAATTTCACACATAAATGTGCTCATCAAGTTGCATGTTTTGGGGAAACGATTCGAGGAAGATGAGTTTAAGATTTTTTTTTTAAAAACCCTGAACGATTTGGGGAGGATGAGGGTACTTTTGTCAATTCACCCCTTGTTTTTAACATTATTAGTCTTACTCTAACGGAATGGGGGCATGTGTTAACTCTTAAAAACCTCAGGGGGGTACACAGAATTTTCCCAAACTGAGGGGTGTTTTTATAATTACGTGATACCTCAGGGTAGGTACATGAAAAAAACCCTTAATTAAACCGGGTTTGATGGATACATATCCAAGAATCTCCCACTTTTACATCAAGGTCAATCTCCTATATGCCTTACACCCATAGAAGCTACATGTTTCAAAAACACAACTGGTGCTAAGCCTTTAATCATGGGATCCGACACATTGTCTGTTGAGTCAACCTTCATGACAGCTACATCACCTTGTCAGATGATCTCCCTAATCAGGTGATACTTTCGCTGCACATGCTTGTTCCTCTGATGAGCCCTAGGCTCCTTAGCTTGAGCTATTGCCCCTTTGTTGTTATAATACAATGGAATTGGATCTTTGATAAGCTCGGGTACAACATGGAGATCGCTCAAGAATTTCTTCAACCAAACTGCTTCTATGACTGCATCACTGGTTGCAATGTACTCAACCTCAGTGGTAGAATCGACCGTAGATTTTAGTTTTGCACTCCTCCAAATAACACCTCCACCACCCATCATGCAAATCATCCCTGACTTGGATTTTCTATCTTCTTTGTCGATCTAAAAATCGAAATCTGTATACCCCATGACTGACAACTGTTAACCCATAAACCAAGAAATGATCCTTAGTATTTTTTAAATACTTGAGCATATTCTTGACAGCATTCCAATGCTCACATCTAGGTTTGGACTGATACCGGCTCACAATCCCTATAGAATAGCAAATGTCTAGCATTGTACACAACATGGCATACATGAGACTTCCCACTGTCGAAGCATAGAGAATTTTCTTCATCTCCTCAATGTCCTTTCGAGATTGAGGGCATTGGGATTTGGAGAAGCTTAATCCATGTCTAGAAGGAACATTTCCTTTCTTGGAGTTCTCCATATTAAACCTGACCAAGACTTTGTCTATATATGTGGATTGTGATAAGTCCAACATCCTTCTCTTACGATCTCTCACAAGCTTAACCCCAAGGATGTAACTGGCTTCGCCTAAGTCTTTCATTGAGAATATGGAGGGCAACCATTTCTTCACAGATGAAAGCATACCTACATCATTTCTTTTAAGTAGTATGTCATCCACATACAATAATAAGAAACAAACCACAGTCCCACTAAGTTACTTGTAATTGCAAGGTTCATCCATGTTTTGTTCAAAGCTAAACGTTTTGACTATATGATCAAAATGGATGTTCCAACTTCTGGAAGCCTACCTGAGACCATAAATAGATCTCTGCAATTTTCACACTTTGTTCTCATCAACACTTAAAGAGAACCCTTCTGGCTGATGCATATAGATTTCTTCCTCGAGAAATCCACTCAAAAATGCAGTTTATACATCCATCTGCCAGATTTCATAATCAAATTGTGCTGCGATGGCCAATAAAATCCTAATCGATTTCATCATCGGTACTGGAGAAAAGATTTCATCATAATCCACATCCTCTTGTTGGTTATATCATTTAGCTACCAATCTTGCCTTGAATCTTTCAACATTCCCATCATTGCCTTTTTTTCTCTTGAAGATCCACTTGCATCCAATGGGCTTGACGCCTTGTGGTGGATCAACAAGAGTCAAGACATTGTTTGAGTGCATTGAATCGATTTCAGAGCGCATAGCTTCCAACCACTTATTTGCATCTATATCTTTAAGTGTTGGTCAAACAACGGTCCAGGGATCAAATCATGGCTCCCTAGGGAAACTAATTATAAATCAATTAGGGTTTTTCACCCCCTGGGTTATCCCATGGTGTCCCATGGGTGTCCCATTTAATATTTAGGGCTTCCCATGGTCGCCCATGAGAACCCTGGTGCATCCCTGTTAGGGTTTCTCCTTCCCTATTGCATCCCATAAAATTAATTATAACAATAGGGACGGAGAAATTCATCTCTAGTCCATCACATGGCAAGAGGGATCCATCCCATACTCGAATGTGCAGCGAAAATTAATCGATTCGAGTTTCTTTCGCATCTCATAAATATTAATAATCAATAAACTGAAGGAATTAATAAAGAACTACTAACCTGGTGAGCCTCAAGTGTTGCTCCTCCAATAGACAGTGGTTCTTCCTCTAATGAGCGCTCCAAGCAAACAGATCTGAACCTCCAATGGTGCTACCAAGGTTCTTCAAGCCAATCCCAGATGCTCTCGAACTCTTCAGCACAGATCTAGGGTTTCTCAAACCCTAACTCTCAAACACAAATGAGAGAAGCAAGAAGAAGAAGAGAGATCACAAGAGAGAGAGAGAGAGACTAAAAACGTAGGAGAGAGAGTGTCTGCCCAAAACGTGGAGAGCTTCTTCTCTTCTACGTTTTTGATCCTTTATTTTTAATAATTTGAATTATTTAAATCCCAGTAGGATTTAATAAATCCCCAGTGAGAGTCTGACTCTCTCTCTCTCTCTGTTTGGCAGTACTATTCAAACTCAAAGTGCTACACAGGTGAAAAAGCAGAATCTAATAGGGAAAGTTTTAATTAGATTCTTTATTTAATTATTAATGGATAATTACAATTAGTACCATATCCATTAATTAAATAAAGAGCCAATTAAATTAGCAAATTCCAAATAACCCCCTATATGATAACAATTATCATATACAACCCCCCACTAATCAACACCATCATTATGGAATCTAGGGCATGTACACATGTACTGCCAAACCCCAATCCATAGTACATGTCCATATATGAGCGTCTATGTATCTGATCGGGTCCCGCAAAACTTAATAAAACACTTTGTTCAAATAATTATAAATAATGTATCATTTTATGTAAAATAGATTTTTGCAAAACCATTTCCAAAACGGCACTGGATCCAGATTCTGATTCGACCATGCACAGACAGTCTCTATCTCGGTGTTCCCCAATCGGGCAATGGTGACCGTGTTGGATAACTCCTTCACTCACAAAGTGTTCACGCATTCCCAGAACATCGGCTTTGACTCTCTTGAGTCTTAGTCATTGATGAACCAAAGAATACGATCACCCTTTGCAGTGACAGGGTTCCCTCAGGCACAGGGTGTAGGTGACACATGTCTATCCCTTCCTACATCTGGCAGTAATACATGAGGGAATTGTCAAAGTAGATTCTTCACCAATGCACACATCAAATATGTGAGCACTCGCATTCGTACCCTAACATCACATGTCTAGGCATACCCAATGCGACGACCATATGATAAGGGTGCCCAGCCCAAACCCTAGTCATGACTACCATTTTAAGTAAAACTTAAGGACACATAATGCTCAAAAAGTTTATATCGCATGTGACAATATCAAACTAAAATGTATAAATGTTCAATACAAAGGTGAACCGCGTTGAACCGGACCGAACCGGGTTTGATGGACACACACTTGTCCAACAATCTCCCACTTGTACATCAAAGCCAATTCCCCATACATTTTAAACCCATGCCCTCCATGTGTTTCTCAAACACTCCTTGTGACAAACCCTTTGTCATGGCATCAGGCACATTTTCAGTTATGTCCACTTTGGAGATACTCACGTCGCCCTGCTAGATAATCTCTCTAATGAGGTGATACTTCCGCTGCACGTGCTTGTTCCTCTGATGAGCCCTAGGCTCCTTAGCTTGTGCAATGGCCCCTCTGTTGTCACATAACAGAGGAATAGGGCCCTTGACAAGATTAGGGACTACCTCCAAATCTGATAGGAATTTCCTCATCCAAACACCTTCCTTTGTTGCATCACAAGTTGCAAGGTATTCTGCTTCGATAGTAGAATCGGCTGTAGACTTTTGTTTCGCACTCCTCCACACAATGGCACCACCACCCATTAGATATACCATCCTAGACGTGGATTTTCTGTCATCCTTATCAGTTTGGAAGTCCGAATCTGTGTATCCCAACACTTACAACTGATCAGATAAAAAAACCAAGAAATATTCCTTAGTCCTTCTCAGGTACTTAAGGATATTCTTGACAACACTCCAATGCTCGCATCCAGGGTTAGATTGATAACGACTTACCATACCTACTGCATAGTAAATGTCCGGCCTCATACATAATATAGCGTAGATAAGACTCCCTACTGCTGTGGCATAGGGAATCCTCTTCATCTCTTCAATGTCAGTCTGAGACTGAGGACATTGAGATCTGGAAAGACTGACTCCATGCCTGAAGAGAATACTTCCCCTCTTGGAGTCCTCCATACTAAATCTGGCTAGGACTTTGTCTATATAGGTAGCCTGTGACAAGCCTATTATCCTTTTTTGGCGATCTCTTACGAGTTTGATCCCAAGGATATAGCTAGCTTCACCAAGGTCTTTCATTGAAAATGTTGTGGATAACCACTGTTTTACTGATGAAAGAAAACCTACATCGTTACCAATCAATAATATATCATCTACGTATAAAATAAGAAAACATACTGCCCTCCCACTGATCTTCTTGTAAACGCAAGGTTCATCCATGTTTTGATCAAAACCAAACGATTTGATTGATTGATCAAACTTGATGTTCCAGCTCTTGGAAGCCTGCTTCAGTCCATAAATGGACCTCTGCAATTTGCACACCTTTCTTTCTTCCTCCAAGGAAGAGAACCCCTCTGGCTGTTCCATGTAGATTTCCTCTTCTAGGAACCCATTCAGGAATGCAGTCTGCACATCCATCTGCCAGATTTCATAATCCAAGTGTGCGGCGATAGCCAATAAAATCCTGATGGATTTCATCATCGCCACTGGTGAAAAGGTTTTCTCATAGTCTATACCCTCTTTCTGGGTATAGCCCTTTGCCACCAGTCTCGCTTTGAATCTCTCAACCTTTCCATCTGCGCCCTTCTTCCTCTTGAAGATCCATTTACACCCAATCTGCTTGACGCCATGTGGTGGATCAACTAGAGTCCAGAACTTGTTGGAATGCATCGAATTGATCTCAGAGCGCATTGCCTCCAGCCACCTAGTGGCATCAACATCCTTTAGAGCCTCAGAGTATGCCATCGGATCATCATCCGATTCAACCGATACCATGAGGAACTCTTCCACTATTTCCTCTTCGGTTAGAAGAGTTAGCTTGGTGGGTGGTTTGATAGTCCTCCCACTGCGTCAAGGTTTCTCAGGTATTGGTATTTCAGCGGGTATGTCAGTTGGTCTCACTTCTGGAAGTGACGTTTCTGAGCTATTTGATAGCTCCTTAATGACTACTGGTTCGGACCTCTGGGTCATCATTTCTTCCTCCAGAAATGTGACGTGTTTACTTACAATGATCTTCTGGTCAATCGGGTCATAGAAATAATAGCCTATCGTGCCTTTGGGGTAGCCTAAGAAATAGCATCTCGAAGTCCTGGATTCCAACTTGTCTGTCTGTTGCTTTCGCACATATGCTATGCAACCCCATACCCTAAGGTGTTGAATACTGGGATTTTGCCCTTTCCACAACTCAAAGGGTGTCTTGGCTACAGACTTAGATGGAACCCTATTCAAGATATATATCGCCGTCTCTAAAGCATACCCCCAGAAAGAAAGAGGCAGCTCACTATAAGTGAGCATCGTCCGGACCATATCCAATAGGGTCCGATTGCGTCGTTCGGATACACCATTTTGTTGTGGTGTACTGGATTAGTTAGTTGACTAACTATTCCTTGTGATATGAGATAATCTTTAAATTCATTCGATAGATACTCCCCTCCACGATCTGATCGTAAGGACTTGACGTGTTTGTCGAGCTGTCTTTCGACCTCGGCTTGGAATTCTTTGAATTTATCAAAGGCTTTCGATTTTCTACGCATCAAGTATATGTAATCATATCTAGAGTAATCATCAGTGAATGTGATAAAGTACTCATACCCATACCTCACTTGTATGTTTATGGGTCCACACACGTCAGTGTGTATCAACTCCAACAGATCTGTGGCTCTAGAACCTTTATTGCTAAAGGGTTTCTTGGTCATTTTGCCCTGAAGGCATGACTCGTAGGTGGGGAATGGTTCCACCCTCAGACTCTCTAAGGGACCATCCCTCACCAATCTATTGATTTAGTCCAACTTAATGTGACCTAATCTTAGATGCCACAGGTATGTTGAGTTCACTGGAGTTGCTTTCTGTTTCAAATCAACATTTGAAACAACCTTCGTTCTAACAGGGTAATCTAGAAAATACAAACCACTTTGCATATATTCGGATGCCACAAAGGAATTATTAAAATGAATAATTAACTTAGAATTAAAGAAAAAACTATATCCGTCCAAAACAAGTTTTGAAACTGAAGTTATCTTCCTCTTAAAAGAGGGTACATAATAGCAATCCTTTAACACTAAACTAGCAGAACTAAAATTCAAAATAAAAGTTCCCACAACCATCGCCATGGTCTCAGCTCCAGTGCCCATCCGAAGACGCACCTCATTTCTTTCCAGGTTCCTTGTCTCCTTGAACCCCTGCAAATCATTGCAAATGTGAACAGTGGAACCACTATCCACCAACCAGGAATTGATCGGTTCAAAAGAAAAATTAGACTCATAAAGAACGTGAACATCACATGTACCTTCTTTAGTAGCCTCTGTTTCATCTGGCTTCTTGTCTTTCAAAGTCGCCAGGTAAGCATGATAGTTTCTTTTCCGGTGACCCTCCTTCTTGTAATAGAAGCACTTGCCTGTGTCTTTATTGCCAGACTTCCCACCCTTAGTTTTCAGGGTCTTATCCTTACTTCCCTTTTTCTTCTTCTTCCTATTTGAAGAAGGCTTTGCCTCAGTTGCATTGACCTCAGCCTTGTCCTTTCTCAAGGACACTTCAGCCTCTATCAATGCTTTAGCAAGCTTGTTGAGCTCCATCTCTTTGTCAGACATCTTGTAAGACATCTTAAAGGCTACATAGGCAGTGGTGAGTAAGGCTAAATCACATCAGTCTTGTATCGCAAGCTGAAATCAACCCCCTTGGATTCCAATTTTTCAAATAGATTGATCATCTTCATCACATGATCCCTCACTGGAGTCCCCTGGGACATCTTGGTATTGTGGATTTGACTCACCACATCAAAATCGGCGTGTGTCAACTGCCTGTTGAACAATTCAACAAGCTTATCCATCTTCTTATCCCCAGTAGTACGAATATCTTTGACCGAGTCTACAATTGACTTTTCCAACGATCCTAGGATATAAAGTGATGCCTTAGAATCCCTCATGAGGAAGTCCTGCATCTCTTCATTTGCCTTAAAATCGTTCGGGTCGGGTTGAGGAGGAACGTGTTCATCTAGAACTGTGTACAGTCCTTTAATAGTCAGGAGCAACTTAATGCTCCGGTACCAATCGACATAGTTTGTACCATTAAGTTTGTATTCACTAATGAGTGCTAACAGGTTGGAATTAACGACAGTCATTGTATAATTATCTACACATGCACAAGTAAATAACCACATGCTAATTAATGACCATTGAAAATAATAAATTGAGCACACACACATCAATGGTCTTTCATGATTTGGGTTTTCCTTATAACCCAAAAGATGAATTGGATACCTACAACCCTTCCATGCATAACTTACCCTGTCAGGAGTCATTATACACACCATGGTAGTGTGGACTAAGCTGTCCGCCTCTTGGGCTTTCAATATTTTTGGCCACCTGGGTGTCATATCCAGATCCTGTCGGCTGACATACACCCAAGTCATGTACTTACCTATTGCATTAGTTAGAATCATGGAATCATGAAAGATGGCCCACTGTCACAATGCCCTCTCACTATCCATACCCTAACATATCTTGATAGAGGTAAACATAGATAAATGTGTGACAGAGGTCCTGGCAATGTCCTGTCGGCTTATGCGGGGTCATGTCACACATTTTCTACATTTATCTTCAATAGGAGACCATGGACATGTCAACCAGTTAAGACTAGTCCATATCATACATGTATTATCAATAAAGAGGGATTAATCAACTCTCATATACATGGATAGATGTAAACATTCATAATTAATCAACATTAATTAATAGTGATTATGGGATGGCGGCATTTTTATTTAGAAGCAATTTAAAAAATCCTCCCAAATAAAAACAAACTAATAACTTGGGTGCATCAATCATGCCATGGATGCCATGCCTCAATCATCTCCTCCGCCCGATCACGTCTTCAAAGTAGGTGATTTTCATCTCCATAAGCTTTGAGCGCCACATATGAATCACCATCAACATGCCCTGGGAGTCCTAACTCCTCTAAAATTACGATGAAAACCTAAGAAAAATTCTACACACTTTCCTTTTCATAATAATAAAGAAACCCCGCATGGAGAAACCAACCCACCATTTGGGCTGCCCATGGGGTGGAGTACATTTGTTTATAAAAAAGATAGGGGGAGAGAGATAAAGAGAGAGAAGCACCACATCCACCCATAACCCCATGTATCACATACATAAACAATCCATCCATTTATTAGAATGTCATTCCCATAATCACATTATAACATAATCTCATGCATAGGCATTAAAGCAAGTAAACCAATAAAAAATTACATGGATTCATTCAATTATTGAATCACCACATCACATGTGATAACATGTATCCAAACTCAAAAATTAAAATCATATTTTAATTGCAAGTGAGTGGAGGGAGGGATCCCTTCACCCATCTTCTTCCTTTAAAACCAAAAATTCTATTTTTCCCGTAGGCAGTAGCCACTGGAACCGTAGACAGAACCAACTGGCACCGTTGGCAGTAGCCACTGGCACCGTATGTAGAAATGACTGGCACCGTAGGTAGCAGCAAAAAAAAAAGAAAAATACGCAAATGGGCAGGGAAAAGGGGGAGGGGCGTGCGCAGAGGCTTGGCAGTATGCGCTCCCCCCACCACACATTATTAATATTTAAAAAAAAATAATAATCATTTATTTGGATACATGCTTCAATAATTAGAATAAATAATTCAATAATCAAATCCATCATACATGGGTAGGTTGTTACACTAACAACCTTGTAACTACCCATGTGCACATGGGAAGGTTGTTACAACAACCCTAATTTGACCACCCATGTACCAACTTGCATCCCACTCATGATAATCATTTTAATCAATAATTATTCAATATTCATGGGTGGGAAAGGTGGCTCTGATACCACACTGTGGGTCAAACAACGATCCAGGGATCATATCATGGCTCCCTAGGGAAACCAATTATAAATCAATTAGGGTGCCCCATTTAATTTTTAGGGCTTCCCATGGTCGCCCATGGGAACCCTTGTGCATCCCTGTTAGGGTTTCTCCTTCCCTATTGCGTCCCATAAAATTAATTATCACAATAGGGACTGAGAAATTCATCTCTAGTCCATCACATGGCAAGAGGGATCCATCTCATACTCGAATGCACAACAAAAATTAATCGATTCGAGTTTCTTTCGCATCTCATAAATGTTAATAATCAATAAACTGAAGGAATTAATAAAGAACTGCTAACTTGGTGAGCCTCAAGTGTTGCTCCTCCAATAGACAGTGGTTCTTCCTCCAGTAAGCGCTCTAAGCAAACAAATCTGAACCTCCAATGGTGCTACCAAGGTTCTTCAAGCCAATCCCAGATGCTCTCAAACTCTTCAGCACAGATCTAGGGTTTATCAAACCCTAACTCTCAAACACAGATGAGAGAAGCAAGAAGAAGAAGAGAGATCACAAGAGGGAGAGAGAGAGACCACAAACGTAGGAGAGAGAGTGTCTGCCCAAAACGTGGAGAGCTTCTTCTCTTCTACGTTTTTGGTCCTTTATTTATAATAATTTGAATTATTTAAATCCCAGTAGGATTTAATAAATCCCCAGTGAGAGTCTGACTCTCTCTCTCTCTCTGTTTGGCAGTACTATTTAAACTCAAAGTGCTACATAGGTGAAGAAGCAGAATCTAATAGGGAAAGTTTTAATTAGATTCTTTATTTAATTATTAATGGATAATTATAATTAGCACCATATCCATTAATTAAATAAAGAGCCAATTAAATTGGTAAATTCTAAATAACTCCCTATATGATAACAATTATCATATACAACCCCCCACTAATCAACACCATCATTATGGAATCTATGGCATGTACACATGTACTGCCAAACCCCAATCCATAGTACATGTCCATATATGAGGGTCCATGCATCTGATCGGGTCCCGTAAAACTCGATAAAACACTTTGTTCAAATAATTATAAATAATGTATCATTTTATGTAAAATAGATTTTTGCAAAACCATTTCCAAAACGGCACTGGATCCAGATTCTGATCCGACCATGCACAGACAGTCTCTATCTCGGTGTTCCCCAATCGGGCAGTGGTGACCGTGTTGGATAACTTCTTCACTCACAAAGTGTTCATGCATTCCCAGAACACCGGCTTTGACTCGCTTGAGTCTTAGTCTTTGATGAACCAAAGAATGCGATCACCCTTTGTAGTGACAGGGTTCCCTCAGGCACAGGGTATCGGTGACATATGTCTATCCCTTCCTACATCTGATAGTAATACATGAGGGAATCGTCAAAGTAGATTCTTTGCCAATGCACACATCAAACATGTGAGCACTCGCATTCGTACCCTAACATCACATGTCTAGGCATACCCAATGTGACGACCATATGATAAGGGTTCCCAGCCCAAACCCTAGTCGTGACTACCATTTTAAGTAAAACTTAGGGACACATAAGTGCCTCAGAATAAGTATACGGACCATCATCCGTCTCAGTGAAGACCCAGTGGAACTCTTCCACAGTCTTTTCTTCTTCTGTAAGAATAGTGGAATGTTCAAGTGGCCTAATGGTCCTCCTACTACATCGAGGCTCTTAAGTGCTGATTGGTATAGGGTTTAAGTCAACTAGGTCATCTACTGGGATTGTCACATTCGGTTCAGAAGATAATTCTTCTATAACCACTGGTTCAATTCTTTTAGAAATTAGGTCCTCCTCAATGAAAGTAACATGGTTACTAACTGACCTTTTGGTCAGTGGGGTCATAGAAATAGTAACCTATCATGCCCTTGGGGTAACCCAAGAAAAAAATCTAGAAGTGCGGGGTTCCAACTTATCTCTCTGTTGCTTGCGAACATGCGCAGGACAATCCCAAACCCTAAAGTGATTAAGGCTAGGCTGACGCCCATACCATAACTCAAATGGGGTTTTAGGTACAAATTTTGTTGGTACCCTATTCAAAATATAAATCGCATCTCTAGAGCATACCCCCAAAAAGATAAAGGTAGCTGCTCACTAAAAGTGAGCATGGCTCGGACTATGTACAACAAGGTCCTGTTGTGCATTTCTGACACACCATTTTGTTGTGGCATGCAGGTGTTTGTCAATTGTGACACAATTCCTTCTGAACTGAGATATCTTTTGTACTCATGTGATAAATACTCTCCTCCTCGATCTCATCGAAGGGACTTAATGCGCTTCTGTAACTGTCTTTTGACCTCTACCTAAAACTCTTTGAACTTTTCAAAAGTTTTAGACTTTTTATGCATCAAGTAGATATAATCATAGCTAGAGTAGTCATTAGTAAAAGTCACAAAGTATTTGAAACCATATCTCGCTTCAATATTCATGGGTCCACACACGTCAGTATGCATAAGTTCTAACAGACCACTAGTGTCAAACCCTGCCCCTGACTGACTGGAATCTTGACTGAAGGACAGGAACCCCTGACATGGCATCCAAGCACACTGTGGAGTATCACTCTAGTGATTAAATTTGATGAAGAAACCCTGAGGATGTCTTCCTACATACCTGTCAGAAGATGGATTGCAGATCCGTGTAATTTCACAGCTCACAGCTCACAGCATAATGTATTGCCTGAACTCTAGGTATTCTCTCTCCTCTCCATAAATGTGGGACCCACCTCTAAAAATAGGTGTAAAAGACCTTGAATTACATGTGGGTGCAAGGCCCTGACCCTGGGTCAAACCCCTGTGCAAGTCCACAGAGAATCAGCCTTGCTGAAATCTCTGGGTGATGCAGACATCACCCAGAGACATCGCGCAGAGTGGGAAATTGTAGTTTTCCATGATTTGATCTGTGGGGACCACTCATATTGGACATGGGTACCCTCCATAGGTTGAGGGAAGTCTGAGGGACCACCTCATACCCTTGGATCACTGTGGACCCCACCTGAGTGTCCAAAATAGCTGAGAATGCAGCCAAAAATGCATTTTCAAAAGAGGCCTTATCAGCCAAACAGACCCTAGTCATGGGCTGAGCTATAAATAGGGGTACCTTAGGTTCATTTAGAGCTCTTGGTACTGTTGGAATTGTGGAGAGAAGGAGAAGAAAGAAAGGAGAGAAAAGAGAAGAAGAAGAAGAGAGAGGAAGGGAAGAGGAAGGAAGAGGAAGGAAGGAGAAGCAGCTCTGCCTCCAAGGCCTGGACCGAGCAGCCCTCTGAGCATTCAGATATAAAATCATACCCCTGATATGCTGCTCCATTGCTGCTACTGTTCATCATCATATTTCTCTGTGTTTTGAATGGATTGCTGGCCATTGGCAGCCCAGAACAGTTGGGGGCTGCCATGTACCATCTCAGATCTACCATGCAAACATGATGCATGGAAGATCTGATGTTTTTATGATGATTTTGCTACTATTTTGCAAGCCTGAGACCGAAACCCAGGCTGTGCCTGGCTGCACTACTTTGTTGCACACAGAACAGGCAGTTTGGGGTCCAGATTGTATGCCCTGGCTGTATGAAACCTAACCCTAGGTGGTAGCAGCCTTGGATTATTGTTTTACATAGAAATACAGCCTTGCATGCAGCCAAAACTTTGATTTGCAACCAAGGCAATGCTGGGTTACTATTTACTAGGTTGTTTGGGTAACACCTAGCAGTCAGGTGGTGGGGCCAAGTGAAAATCCACAAGGACCAGTGCAAAGTATACCCCTGGGGGTCCAAGATGACCTAACATGCATGGGGAGAGGATCCATGCACTGCCAATGGCTTGAAACCTTGGAATCTCAGCCTGATTCCAGTTTTGCAATCTCTGGGCGATGTAGACATCACCTAGAGACATCGCCCAGTGAATGAAATTTCACTGTAATGTTGATCTGACCTAGGGATCTTCACCCATAGGCCACAAAACAGTGTAGGGAGGTGGAAAATGACCCAAATGCCTCTCCCCACATCTGTCCACATGTATGAATGCCTTGGGTACCCAAGTGGGCCCCGTAGGACTTGGAAACCCTGTCTGTGAAGGTCCTGTAGCACTGTCAAGTTGGGGACTGTACTGTGAGATTAATATAACCTAGGGACATGTATTAATATGATAAATGACCATTCTACCCCTAGTCCACAAACTCTGGATGATGCACCGGGACATAGGCCTAAGGCCTAATGCAAGGCCCAGAGAATTCCAAGTGATGACCAACTGTACACTGAGTCAACCCAGTGAGCCTAGATAAACCCTAGGACATCCAAAAATAGCTTGAAATATTAAATGACATGTTTCTAATTTATATCTAGGGTTTGATCCCACGCTCGAGGCCTACAGCCAAACAGCAGTCGGAACTAAAACTACAACTAGACCTAGGTGAGTGAAATGTTATCGTGTATGTATGTGTAACAATATTAATTATGCTGGCAATTTAAATTATTTAATTATGATGATGTGTTACTTTTAAAATTAAAATTTCTCAATTATTACACATCGTGTGACTGTTGATCAACACTGCTTGAATTTATCATGATGAATCTGATTGATAGACTAGATGTCGTAGTCGGCTTGGAAATGAGGCCGGTGGTAGCCCATAGTATGGGATACGGTTGACACTGCCCGACTCATATGATGCCATATAGACATGGGGCTAGAGTTTCATCACCCGTGCTATGCACCCTTGCCAACAGGGGTTAAGGTGTTGAATAACTGAGAGGACTATTGTAAAACCTTGGGCGTTTACGTCGGGAAGCCACAGCACAGCTGGGATACCCCAGGGCAAATATGCCGGGAAGCCTCGGGCTACAAGCTTGGGAAGCACCGAAAGGTGAATTATGGCTATATGCCAAACAAAGTTTATGCACCGATAAGGTGAAATGATATTAAGTCGGTTACCTCACAAGTTCAATCTAGAGGGCCGGTCGGTCTGACCTGGGTAGGGAGATGCTGGAGCCAGCTGGTTATCTCCGACAACTCAATGGGTGAATCGCGGGAAAGGGTAACCAAGCCCACACCAGGGATACATGTATTGGGGAGTGTAGTAGCATTAACCTGCCTTAGTTGTATTATTAGGTGGCTAATAAATAATCTAGACTTGCACATCATGTAGGATCATGTGGAATGTGGTTGCATATGCATGCAAAATGATATGTTTTGCTCACGAGCTCAGTGGGGCTAACAGTGTAATGCCCCCACCTGAATCCATCAAGGGGTTTAGGTCGTTAACAGTCCACAAGATCAATAGTCTTAACGAAAAGGAACCGGAGTGTGAACCAAATAAAAAATTTCATAGCTTCAAATTACTGTAGCAGCGTACCTAATCATTATTATTCTAAAAATAATAAAACACAGCGGAAGTCTTTAAATAATCCAACAATATCTACCTTGTTACAATCATCTTTAAAATTTTAAACTTGCACCTTATTACAAATCTTCCCAGAAAGTCTCAAATTAATTCATTATTCCCAAAATTTCGAACCTAATAAAATCATTGATATCTTCTAACATCAATACAGTAAGGTTCATCATTATCAGCACGTGGCTCCACTTCGCCGGTCGTCCATCCACCAAGTGTGACTTCAGGTTCTACGGGCTCATTATCTAAAATTTGTAAGGGGTAAGCTTTCGGGAAAAAGCTTAGCAAGTACACAACATAATAACCATTCGAGTATTCCAAATAGAGACACAAATTGAGGAATAGCAGCAGTCAAGATTAGATGGAAATCATGGTAATAATGGAATAGAAGATCATAAATAAAGATGAGGTAATGCTATGTATATGCAATAAAATAATTTTCTCTCGAACATTTTCAAATAAATTCTTGGTGAACATGAAATATGGCCCCGTAATGTGATACAGCTCCTAACCATTTTCAGGTTTCACCAAATCAATCGAATTACGATTAGAATAGATCGTAGGTTTGCTTAAGATGTATCCACATAAAATCATAAGATCAGTATTTTGATAGGGGAATATATCATCATAGATTAAATCAAATAGACCATAGATCATTGGGGAATAAATCAAATAGAGCATAGATCATTGGAGAATAAATCAAATAGATGATCGAAAAGGAATTTAGAATACAAGCATGGAATCATAAAATGCACTTACCGGTTTGTTGAATTAATCAATGTGTACTTCTCCTGAAATTTAAAAATTCTAGAATTTCTTACTCAACTTCAACTTGATTTTTGATCTACTTAGAGTCGGAATTGAAAGATATCTATTTCTGTAAACATTTTAGATTTTAGTGTCTATTGACTAACAGAGTTGGAATCACTCAATTTTAATTTGTATTGAGTGAGTTATGGTCTTTTGAATAAGAAAAGGTCAATCTATACGGGATAGAATCAACTCACTATTTGCTTGACAAATCGGATTTCCTACCGAAGCTTTGAAAGTGCTCTAATGGAGGATGATAAGCACGCTGCAACTACAGATCCAGCAATAGAGGCGAGGCAATAACTCTGATCCTTTTCTCGTCCTCTTCTTCCTCCTCTCTTTTTCTTCTTTTCTTCTTTCCTTTTTCTCTTTTCCTTCTTCCCTTTTTCTTTTTCTTCCTCTCTTCTTCTTCCTCTTCCACGATTTCTCTCTATCTCTCTCACGTTTTTGTTAGGGGAAAAGGGAGTTCCAATCTCATGATTTAAAACTCTTTGAATAATTCAAATCCTTTTATGATTCTTTCCAAAATTCTACTCCAAGTCTAATTTACTTTCCTCCAACAAAATTATTTTAAAATGAATCTTTAACTTAGAGTTTTTAATTAAAAGTCAGATTTGATAGTTTTAATCTAACTTAACTTCCTTATTTTGATAGGATTCTATTCCATGGAGATTTTCTCTTATCCTTAGAGAAAAGATTCTCTTAGTGCTAAGTCTCCAACCAATGGGAGACTGCCACATCACCTTAATCCTCTAATCCAAAACTCAAATCAAATTTACATAGTCTATAAAAATCGTCCAAGCATAAATTATTTAAAATAATGTTATTTTATTAAGTTAAAATAATTAAATTATAATTTATTAAGCCCACAAATGTTAAGCCTGTTCACACTAGAACTAGGCCGGTTTAGGTTTAGCCCAAATTAAGATAGGGTCTGTTAGGTTGCGTTAATTAGAAATTAACTTATTATTCAAATAGCAAATATTTATTAAATTAATTATTGATTTACTTATTAAATTGTTTGTGGTGGAAAATCTAAAAATACCATTTTTAGTCTCTCTCTCTAGAAAACCCTGAAAAAGACATTTTTACCCTTTTTGGTAAAACTTCCAGAATGACTCTTGGGAACTAACCTTGACTAAGTACGGACTTATTTCAGCTTAAAAGTCAGTAAAATATTTGTTTAGGCAAAAGTAATAACCCCTGATTGATTGTCTCAAGGTCAAAGCGCTCTCAGGGCTTTCCCAAAAATCAACTCATCCTTCCGTCACTTCTATAGGATCTACATAACGAATAAAGATTTAAATTAACTCCCTTATTATTCTAGGATATTACAATCCACCATCCTTATAGAAATTTCGTCCTCAAACTTTACAGTTAGTTGGATCGCTGAATAAATGCGGGATATTACAATCCAACCCCCTTAAAGAAATTTCGTCCTCGAAATTTACATATCAGCATCTCTAAACTGTTGCAGATACTTGGATTGCATTTCATTTTTTTTCTTCGCAAAAAGCCTCTTGAATATCATATTTCCTTCAGAGAATTGTCACTAATAACATGGTACAGTCTCGTAGGACTTTCTCCTTTTGATCCAAAATCCTATAGGTTTTTCTTCAAAATCTGAATCACTCTCTCTAACTGCCCATCCATTTATTGGTCAAGATATTAAGTTTAGAAACTTAACCAATTACTAAATCAGACTCCCAAAATTCAACTTTGATTAGACTAAATCTATTGACCGATATAAATAATATCCAACATGGTCTACCTTAATAGATCAGAAAATCTACTTGGTTCTTGGTTAAAACGTTGAGTCACTAAGCTGAACCAAAACCAACCTATTACTTTGAACAACTAAAGTAACATGCAACCTTAGCCAAATCAATATCAAAAAATTTCTTGATCATTATCTCAATATATTTGGCCAATTATTTAAACAGAATAGGTTTGATTACAACTGAACCACTCACACTTGGGTTGGACTACCAATGAATTGAACCAGAATTGATTTGTCCTCAACCATTCAACATTTATCCATGTAGAATCACGCAAACTTAAACCATTCAAATTATTTTTGTGTGCACTACATACAGTCATATATCACATAATCTTGCATACATGCACCTTACATTGTAAATCAAATCGTTTTTACCTTAGCATGTACAACAAATAGGTTTCCAACAAAAATTATGATTATTACCTCCTCCCCTCCTTAAACAAATCTCGTCCCCGAAATTATGTATACCTCAAACTTGGAGGGTCCCGTAAATCTAGGCTTAGCTGTCCTCCATATCAAACATCATTATTCCCTCATCAAAATAATAAACACTAGCATAGTTAGGGGTTAATCAATTCATGTCAAGTATTACATTAAAACTCGTCAATTTAAAAAAAATAAAAATTTGCAAGCATATCTATACCTTTTATCTATCCTTGACATGATATATATACAATGTTTGCCACAAATATCTCTCCAAATGGTAAAAAAAATATATCATTCTCGTTCCACAGCTCAAGCTCACTACAAGATACTAAAGAGTTTCACCCAAGTTGTTCAAGTTCAAACCTAGGTGTAATGTCTCTATGTTCAAAATCCTATGCCACTAGTTTTGAAGTTCAAGGTTCACTAAAACTCATCTCCAGTGATTCTCAAGTTGTTTCATAAATCAAAGTTCATTCTCAATTGGTGGTGGAGGATTTCTAGCATTTATAAGTGCATTACCATCACTCTGTCTCGCTCATCACGGAGGTTTTCTGGTCAAATACAAAAGATTGACAACCCACGCCCAAAATTGCAACTCATTAAAAATTTTGTTTTCTCCAAGTTTGCCCGTTTACAGTAGAAATTAGGAATTAAAATTTATGAAAATGAATATCAGTGGAAATTATTTTTAAATGAAACCTAACTTAGAATTTTTAAACATACCCAAAAATTACACTAAAAGGTTTTCCTAACTTAGGTTTCTATATTCTCCAAAGTAAGTGTTCTGACTGTAGGCAAATTCTGTCCTAAAATTTTAAAACATTCAGAAAGGGGGGGTTTTCAAACTCAATTCTGTTCCACTTTTTCTAGAATGTAAAAGACTCCTAATAGTGATCACAGTCCAAATATGACCCCAAATATCGAACTCTTAAGTCCCTCTGTTGCTCTTTTCTTTCTTAGTTTCCTGGTTTGACAGCAACTATACAATCTGAAATAAAAAAATTATTTGACCTACCAAAACATCCTCAATTTACATGAAATTTTGTGGAGGTCCTATAATAATATTCAAATACTCCCAATAAAAATTTTAGATCCAGATTCCACTCGTAAGTATGTTAACCATCAGAATCAAATCTAGACTACTATTCTACTCACTACAGAGAAATATTTCAAGTTGCTTTATGTTCATGCTTGAGTTTCTATGTTTTTCTAGGTTCAATGTCATCGTCTTAGGTTCAAGTTTCTAGTTCTCTTTTCATCCTAAAACCGTTGCTCTGATACCACTCTGTAATCCCCCCAGCCGAATCCATCAAGGGGTTTAGGTCGTTAACGGTCCACAAGATCAATAGTCTTAGCGAAAAGGAACCGGAGTGTGAACCAAATAAAAAACATCATAGCTTAAAATTACAGTAGCAGTGTACCTAATCATTATTATTCTAAAAATAATAAAACACAATGGAAGTCTTTAAATAATCCAACAATATTTACCTTGTTACAATCATCTTTAAAATTTTAAACTTGCACCTTATTACAAATCTTCCCAGAAAGTCTCAAATTAATTCATTATTTCCAAAATTTCAAACCTAATAAAATCATTGATAGCTTCTAACATCAATATAGTAAGGACCATCATTATCATCACGTGGCTCCACTTCGTCGGTTGCCCATCCACCAAGTGCGACTTCAAGTTCTAAGGACTCATTATCTGAAATTTGTAAGGGATAAGCTTTCGAAAAAAGGCTTAGCAAGTACACAACATAATAACCATTCGAGTATTCCAAATAGAGACACAAATTGAGGAATAGCAGCAGTCAAGATTAGATGGAAATCATGGTAATAATGGAATAGAAGATCATAAACAAAGATGAGGTAATGCTATATATATGCAATAAAATAATTTTCTCTCGAACATTTTTAAATAAATTCTTGATGAACAAGAAATATGGTCCCGTAACGTGATACGGCCTGTAACGTGATACAGCTCCTAACCATTTTTAGGTTTCACCAAATCAATTGAATTACGATTAGAATAGATCATAGGTTTGCTTAAAATGTATCCACATAAAATCATAAGATCAGTATTTTGACAGGAATATATCATCATAGATCAAATCAAATAGACCATAGATCATTGGGGAATAAATCAAATAGAGAGTAGATCATTGGAGAATAAATCAAATAGATGATCGAAAAGGAATTTAGAATACAAGCATGGAATCATAAAGTGCACTTACCAGTTTGTCGAATTAATCAATATGTACTTCTCCTGAAATTTGAAAATTCCAGAATTCCTTACTCAACTTCAACTTGATTTTTGATCCACTTAGAGTCAGAATTGGAAGATGTCTATTTCTTTAATAGTTGTAGATTTTAGTGTCTATTGACTAACAGAGATAGAATCACTCAATTTCGATCTATATTGAGTGAGTTATGGTCTTTCGAATAGGAAAAGGTCAATCTGTACGGGATAGAATCAACTCACCATTTGCTTGACAAATCGAATTTCCTAACGAAGCTTTGAAAGTGCTCTAATGGAGGATGATAAGCATGCTGCAACTACAGAACCAGCAATAGAGGCGAGGCAATAAATCTGATTCTTTTCTCGTCCTCTTCTTCCTCTTCTTCCTCCTCTCTTTTCCTTCCTTTATTCTTTCCTTTTTCTCTTTTCCTTCTTCCCTTTTTCTTTTTCTTCCTCTTCCACGATTTCTCTCTCTCTCTCTCACGTTTTTGCTAGGGGAAAAGGGAGTTCCATTCTCATGATTTAAAACTCTTTGAATAATTCAAATCCTTTTATGATTCTTTCCAAAATTCTACTCCAAGTCTAATTTGCTTTCCTCCAGTAAAATTATTTTAAAAGGAATCTTTAACTTAGAGTTTTTAATTAAAAGTCTGATTTGATAATTTTAATCAAACTTAATTTCCTTATTTTGATAGGATTCTATTCCATGGAGATTTTCTCTTATCCTTAGAGAAAAGATTCTCTTAATGCTAAGTCTCCAACCAATGGGAGACTGCCACATCACCTTAATCCTCTAATCCAAAACTCAAATCAAATTTACAGAGTCTATAAAAATCGTCCAAGCATAAACCCTTTAAAATAATGTTATTTTATTAAGTTAAAATAATTAAATTATAATTTATTAAGCCCACAAATGTTAGGCCCGTTCACACTAGAACTAGGCCGGTTTAGGTTTAGCCCAAATTAAGATAGGGTCTATTATTAGGTTGCATTAATTAGAAAGTAACTTATTATTCAAATAGCAAATATTTATTAAATTAATTATTGATTTACTTATTAAATTGTTTGTGGTGGAAAATCTAAAAATACCATTTTTAGTCTCTCTCTCTAGAAAACCCTGAAAAAGACATTTTTACCCTTTTTGGTAAAACTTCCAGAATGACTCTTGGGAACTAACCTTGACTAAGTACGGACTTATTTCAGCTTAAAAGTCAGTAAAATATTAGTTTAGGCAAAAGTACTAACCCTTGATTCGTTGTCTCAAGGCCAAAACGCTCTCAGGGCGTTCCCAGAAATCAACTCATCCTTCCGTCACTTCTATAGGATCTACATAATAGATAAAGATTTCAATTAACTCCCTTATTATTCCAGGATATTACAAACACTCTGTTATACGTGTTTTTCTTCTAGATGATTCTACAATTGGATGCCACCGTGGCACGGAGGCTTATTACGAGGAGGAGAGCCCTAGTTATTATGATGATATTGGTGTGGACCCCGATGGAGGTCGTACCGATGATGCGAGCGTTCTCAGTGGTTATTGATGAAGACCAGTGAGGGGTGCTTCTGATGCTTTTTGTCTTGGGGACTCCTTTTGGCTTTTGATAGGAGTTTATCCCCATCCTTGGTTCTGTCTTAGTCCTTTCTTTCCTTTTTGGGGTTGAGTTATCTCGCCCTGTATAGATATATGTACTTTTCTTTTGGCTTATGTATATGTCAGTCTTTCTTTTCAGTTGTGGGTTGTACTGGGGAATGTTTCAGAACATATGTATATATATATCACAATCATTCTCGTATCACTACGCTTTCTTTTGTTGAGTTATAATTGTAGATTATCTGCAGCACTCTGATCTTACCTATGGTAATGTTACGAATGTGGTACCGTGAATGTATTAACTGCTTCTAGATCCATGGGGTTTGGTGGATTGCCGTTATGCAATTCGAGTCACCTACCTAATCCTCCCAGGGGGTGGTTTGGGGTGTGACAGAGCTTGGTATCAGAGCATGAGGCTCTTCTTACATTCACGGGATGCAGAATAGGAATAAGCTACCAACATTAAAACATGTAATAAAGTAAAAGCTACAGGGGAGGTAGATGTAATTAAAAGACAAGATGCATAATTACATTAATTTAAAGACAATTGTGGCTGAGCCACTACAATAAGTTTGATTGAAAGTACTACTTTCAATTTACATATGCAGACAAAAGAAAAAGGTACATACACCACGAACAAAAAAAAAAAAAAAAAAAAAAAAAAAAAAACTACATAATAATAAAAAAAAGAGGTAAAAGTCAGAATTATATAATGTCAGGATAGGCTGAAGATGTGAAGCTGGCTGGACACTACTCTGTCGGTGGTAACTCACTCGGAGGAGGCTGAGACTGGCGTGAGTCAACACGGTAGAAGGTATCCTAGAAGTCTAGACGCTGCTCTACAGACACCACTCTTCTCTCTAAAAATGAGAAGCCCCGATCCATCCTGGTGGCCATATCAGTGAGCTGAGTGCTGAGGCCCTAGAACTGAGACATCACCTGTAACCACTCAGATGACTCTTGCACATGCGAGCTAGTGGCACCTGTCGCCTCATATGGGGGCAAATCTATGAACTGTGTACCTATCCCCTCAAAGTCACCCTGCTCATCTCCCTGATGTCTCCCTCATCACCCTGCATCTCTCTCTGCTCATCACCCTGCTGCTCGTCGCCCTACATCTCCATCTGATCACTGATGAACACATTTATGTGTGAAATTTTAGGGCATAAATTATACATTTTACCACATTGGACAGAGTTACTCGGTGCTTTCTTGTGCTTTTCAGGGTTTAGGTGAATTCTTGTGAAAATGAAGGAGATGATGCTAAGGAGATGTTTTAAAGCTTTTTAGAAGTGTAAATGGATGCATAGCCCATCGAGTCAGCTTCGCAATGGTTCAAACGGTACTTAATTCCGAGTTGAAACGAAGAAGTTATGGCCGTTTCCGTAACGACGCGTGAAAATGGTCTGCAGGGGTTTATTTATAATTATTGACGTCGGATGGGGAAAAAGTGAAACGGAAGTTCGGATTTTAGGGGCCTTAATGAAATTATCAGAAGTTACTTTACTGTACCCGAAAGATTCCATTTGGAAGGCTCTGGACAGTCCAACTTCAACTTGAGATATCTTGGGCTCCCCAACTCCGAATTGGATGAAATTTGGGTCTATTTTGTGTGATTTTTCGCAAGGAACACAATGGTGAGACCTATATAAGCAGCCCATGCTCCACGTTTTCTGAAGGACAGAATGGATATTTTATTTATTCTTGAAGGAATCCTAGTCATCACCCTTACTCTCTCTCTCCTCCAACTTCTCAAGGGCACTTCTGAAATTCTACTTGGGATAGATTTATATTTTCTCATCTATGGAAGGTTGAAAAATCAAAGTTGCTTTGATTTTATTGCTTGGAGAAGATATCTACAAAGAAAAGGAAGCACTTGTTAAAATTGGAAGTTTATTTTTCTAGAAATAGAAGGTCTATGTAAACAATCTTCTCTTCTTCTTCTTTCTATTTTTTTTCTTTTTTCTTAGGATTCAAGGCATTGTAAAAGAGGAAAGAGAAGAGAATATTCTCTTTTCTTAGGGAATATTTCTCCTACACTTCCATCTTCTCTCTTCTCCTCTCTTCCACCTATAAATACCCCCTACCTCTCTTGTAAAAATTTGCTCATTCACTTTGTGAAATTTCTTCTCTTCTTCTCCTTCTAATTTGTGATTTTTGGCTTTTCTAAGTTCTAGTTTGCTTTTATAATTTTTAGTTAATGCTTATAATAGATTTAGTTTATGCTTTAATTTCAATTTAAGTCTTTAATTGGGTTGTAATTTCTTAATTCTAGTTTAGGTTTTAAGCCTTCTAGTCTAAGTTCTTAAGTTGATGACAAGACTTGAAGATTTAGAAGAGGAGGCCATGGTAAGTTTATGCAAGTATTCAAGCTTTTCATTTACATTCATGCAAGCACATCTAGGTTTTACTATCTAAACTCTCAATCTCATTCTCCATCTCCTCTATCTCTCTCTATCTTCTTCTTCTTCCCCCTCTATTTCTTTTATTTTAATTTTATATGGTTGTGGTTTATGGATGCATTTTTATTCCCTTATTTCTTTTTATGTGGTTAGTATGTGTGGCTGCATTTTTATTCCTTTCAATTCGCTTTAGTTTGATAGGTTAGATGCTCATGTGTTAGGACGCCGATTTAATCCCTTAATTTTGTTAGATGCTTATGAGTTAGGATGCATTGATTTTCGTTAGTTTAATTAGTTTAATTTAACACTTTAATTTGGTTCATTTTGCATTACTTTTAAGTTAGTTAAATAGAGTGGCGTATATCTCCTCGTGTTCGACCCGTAGCTACGATTGACCCGTACGATTGCGGTTTTATTTTAACAAAAATAAGTTTTTGGCGCCGTTGCCGGGGAGATTATTGTCCATTTTATTTATCTGATTTTTAAGTAGTTCGAAGTGTTTTAGTTTATTAGTTTCTCTTCTTTTTTTTTTTTGAAAAAAAAAAAAAATAAAAAATCAGTTTTTAAAAACCTCTTCTTGTTTCTCTTATGTTTCAAATAGTGTGCGCCCAATCTAAAGTCCTTCATATGCTTCAACCCTCCATCTTTTGGTGTCCCTCATAGGATTAAGTTACCTATGACGCTACATCTTGACTTGGTTGGGTGGATTGACATGTGACTTATCTTTGGAGGTGACCACTCTTGATAACAGGAAAGCGACATAGTGAGAGTGTTGGAAACATAAACGTATAGTAGACCTCCATTCTACATCAGAATCCATATTGGAGTCGCACGTAGGTGGCTATAGAAGACTATACGGGTTCCCTTGCTGTCAACCTATGTGGCATCCTTACAGCTTTTGAACCATTGTTTCGATTTTTGAGGGATAGAGATGCACTATCTACCTTGGGGTCCCTCTTGTTTCTAGTTTTTTTTTTTTTTTAAGTGTTTTATTTTTCTTTAATTTTTCTAAAGGAGACCTCATATCTATTTAGGTGGCTAAGGTGTGGACTCGTGATTCAAGTAATCGTCTTATTAGAAGACCACCTTCTCTACCACCTTTGACCATGGGTGACCAACAACCCAAGACTCTTAAGGATAAGTTTTACCCCACCAGGGCTGCACAGCCCTCATGCATTAGTCTGCCTGTTGTTACAGGGAATAACTATGAACTCAAGACCAACTTCATCAGCATGCTACCCCATTTCCATGGGATGGCTAATGAGGATGCATATCTCTTCCTTAGGGAATTTGAGGAGGTCTGTGTTCTAATTAAGGTCCATAATTTGACTGATGATGCGATTAGGCTTAGGTTTATACCCTTTGCCCTAAAAGACCAGGCCAAGAAGTGGCTCTATGGACTGCCAACAAACTCCATTAATACATGGGATGAGTTCACCATTGTCTTTTTGAGAAAATTCTTCCCTCTTCACAAGACCAATAAGCTTAAAAGTGACATCCTCCAGTTCAGGCAGAAACCACATGAGTCCTTTTCTAAATTCATGGAAAGATTCAAGGACCTCCTCTTAGAATGCCCTCACCATGGTTTTGACTTGTGGCAGCTATGCCAAATTATTTATGAGGGTATTGATTATCAGACCAAGCAACTTGTAGAGTCTATGTGTCCAGCAAGCTTTACTTCTTTTTCAGGGAGAATGATGCATGGACATTCTTAACCAACTTGGCTGATAAGACTAGGGAATGGGAATCTTCCCAAGAGGCTGAAAGGACCACTAAGGGGTATCTCATTGAGGGTATGCCAGCCAAGGAGGCCAAACATGATATCCTCATAAAATGGTTGGAGTCCATAGTTCTTAAAGAGTCTATACCAGTTAATCCGGTCAACCAGGTCAACCATATGTCGGTATGCAGTTGGTGCCAAACCCCTGGACACCTTTCTGAGGAATGCCCCAACACCTTGGTGGGCAATTCCAGCACTGAGAATGTAAGGGCTCTCTACCAAAATAACCCATATAGCAATACTTACAATCCAGGATGGAGAAGTCACCCCAATTTCTCATGGAATCAAGGGAACCAAGCAGGCCCATCCAACTTTAACCATCAAGGCCAGGTTGGTGCCTAAAGGACCAACTATGCACCACAAAGCCAAGGAATGTCTCCAAACCCCTTTCCCCCTCGTCCTCATCCAGGACCTTCTATTAATTCTGCTAGGCCTCCTCTCCTTGCACCTTATCAGCAACCCCCAGGGTTTACCAATATAGGAGAGGCAACAAGACTGAATGAGATGGACAACAAGATAGCTCTTCTCATGACAAGCCACAATAACATGGAAAAACAACTCACCCAGCTTATCACAATCCTGCATGAGAGGGAAACAGGGAAGTTACCTAGCCAGCCTGAGCCAAATCCTAGGCATCAGGTTCATATTCAGCAAGGTACCCAAGCTCCTCCAACCAATATTGCACAAGGCCAACAGCACCAAGGGCCCTCTAGACAGGTAAATGTTGTTTATGCTTTAAGGAGTGGCCGTGAGTATCAACAGGCTAGTGCACCTCAGTCTTTATCATCTCATACTCCTGTTGACTCTCCCCCTTCTGAAGAGGCCATTGAAGTGCCTACAGTTTCAGGTTCGTCTGATGAACCTAAAGATATACCAGATGATTTGGTTGAGGAAACCAAAGAGGATTCTATTGAGGAAGTTAAAAAGACCAACCCTGAAAGAATTTATACCCCACCTGCCCCTTTTCCAAATAGGTTGGTTAGCAAGAAGTCTCCTTCTATGGAGAAGATATTGGATGTGTTCAAACAGGTTCAGGTGAATATCCCCTTGTTGGATGCTATTGCCCAGATCTCCGCTTATGCTAAAGTCCTCAAAGACTTATGCACCCAAAAGCGGATCACCAATGTGCCCAAAAAGGCATTCTTGGCTGCTAACATTAGTTCTCTAATCTCACAGCCAGTAGCAGCCAAGCATAAGGATCCGGGAAGCCCCACCATCTCTTGCACTATAGGTCATACTACTATTGATCATGCCTTATTGGACCTTGGTGCAAGTGTGAACCTCTTACCCTTTCATGTCTACCAACAACTGGGATTGGGAGAACTGAAACCGACCAAAATTACTCTTCAACTTGCAGATCGGTCGGTTAAAGTTCCTAAGGGAATGATTGAGGATGTCCTGTTGAAGGTTGGGGAATTTATTTTTCCTGTAGATTTTATTGTTTTAGATACCCAACCCACTGCCAACTTCAAGGACCAAATCCCAATCATATTGGGTAGACCATTCCTAGCTACCAGTAATGCTTTAATCAATTGCAGGAATGGTCTCATGAAATTATCTTTTGACAATACTTTTGTTGACTTCAATGTGTTTAGGTTGGGCAAACAACCTGACATGGATGAAGAGGTGCATATGCTACAAGGATTTCTCGATGATATTGATACGTTCTTTGAGATTGATTTTGATTCAGGATTTCAAGAATGTATGCAAGAATTGGAGGGTGTTGATGATACTCCCTTATCTGAGGTTTGGAGCATCCAACCACCTTTGGAGCCCCTTGGACCCCTATCCACTTCCATTCCCAAATCCTCTATTATTGAGCCCCCCACATTAGAGTTGAAGGCATTGCCCTCCAACCTCAAGTATGTCTTCTTAGGACATGATCATACTCTTCCTGTTATTATTGCTTCTGATTTGACTTCTATTCAGGAAAAAGAGTTGATTAAGCTTCTAAAGGACAATAAGGAAGCCATAGGTTGGACCATGTCTGACATCAAAAGTATTAGCCCCTCCATTGTTCAACATCATATACATCTGATGGAGAGTTCCACACCTTCTAGGGAACCCCAAAGGAGGGCTAATCCTGTGATGAAAGAGGCAATCAAGAAAGAGATCCTAAAATGCTTGGATCATGGCATCATTTATCCTATTTCTGATAGCCAATGGGTGAGTCCTGTGCAGGTTGTGCCTAAGAAAGGAGGAGTCACTGTAGTTGAGAATGCTAATAATGAGTTGATTCCAACCCGTATCCAAACAGGATGGAGAGTGTGCATTGACTATAGGAAATTGAATGCGGCAACTTGGAAGGACCACTTCCCCTTACCTTTTATTGATCAGATGTTAGAGAGACTAGCTGGCCATGAATATTATTGTTTTCTTGATGGTTATGCAGGCTATAACCAAATTCCTATTGCTCTAGAGGACCAACACAAGACCACTTTCACATGCCCTTATGGAACCTTTGCTTACCTGCGTATGCCTTTTGGGCTTTGCAATGCCCCTGCTACATTCCAAAGGTGCATGATGAGTATCTTTTCTGATATGGTAGAGCACTTCCTAGAGGTGTTTATGGATGATTTTTCTATTCACGGCTCTACTTTTTCTAATTGCTTGCATCATCTCTCTTTGGTTCTTAAAAGATGCATAGAAAAGAACTTGGTCCTGAATTGGGAGAAGTGCCACTTCATGGTAAAGCAAGGTATAGTTCTTGGTCACATTGTGTCCAAAGAAGGGATCAAGGTTGATAGATCTAAAGTGGACCTTATAGCCAATTTACCACCACCCAAGAGTGTGAAGGACATTCGATCTTTTCTTGGCCATGCAGGTTTTTATAGAAGATTCATCAAGGACTTTAGCCAGATAGCTAGACCTCTCACCTCTCTTTTGGCAAAGGACTGCCCATTTGATTTCTCTTCTGAGTGTCATGATAGTTTTGAGCAATTGAAAAGAGCGTTGACTTCAGCCCCCATTATTCAAGCTCTAATTTGGACAGTTTCATTTGAACTTATGTGTGATGCCTCTGATTTTGCTATAGGGGCTGTTCTTGGGCAAAGAATCAATAAATTGCCCCATGTGATTTATTATGCAAGTAGGACTCTTAATGATGCACAGCTTAATTATACCACCACTGAGAAAGAATTTTTAGCTGTTGTGTTTGCTTTAGAGAAGTTTAGGCCCTACTTGGTTGGATCACATGTGATTGTTTATACTGACCATGCAACTATCAAATATCTTGTGCAGAAGAAAGATGCCAAGGCTCGCCTCATTAGGTGGGTCCTTTTGTTACAAGAATTTGATCTTGAAATTAGGGATAAGAAAGGGTGTGAAAATTTGGTTGCAGACCATCTATCCCGGCTGCCTAATTCCTTGACTGTTGATTCTCCAGTCAATGAGAATTTTTCTGATGAGTATCTGATGGCAGTGTCTAGTGAACCTTGGTTTGTTGACATTGTTAATTATCTGGTTACGGGTGTGACACCTGCACATTGGTCCACCCAAGATAAGAATCGTTTCTTTTCACAAGTTAAGTATTTCTTTTGGGATGATCCTTATCTTTTTAAGACCTGCCCGGATCAAGTAATCCGGAGATGTGTCCCTGATCATGAGCAACAATCTGTCTTATCTTTTTGCCATGATCAGGCTTGTGGAGGCCATTTTGGGCCTAATAAGACTGCGGCCAAAGTTTTACAGTGTGGATTTTATTGGCCTAGTCTGTTTAAAGACGCTTTTACTTATTGCAGGGCATGTTCTTCATGCCAATCCTTAGGGCGTCTTACTAAGAGAAATATGATGCCCCTCAACCCAATTCTAGTGGTTGAGGTGTTTGATGTATGGGGTATTGATTTCATGGGGCCTTTCCCTAACTCTTTTGGTAACCTGTACATATTACTTGCTGTGGACTATGTGTCCAAATGGATTGAGGCAGTTGCTTGTAAGACCAATGACCACAAGGTGGTTGTGAAATTTCTAAAGGAGAACATCTTCTCCCGTTTTGGTACTCCCCGGGCTCTCATTAGTGATCGGGGCAAGCATTTTTGTAATCGGCCTTTTGAGGCCCTCATGAAAAAGTATGGTGTCGTCCATAAGTTGGCCACACCCTACCATCCCCAGACCAGTGGCCAAGTTGAGGTTTCAAATAGGCAAATCAAGCAAATTCTTGAGAAAACCATCAACCCAAACCGCAAGGATTGGTCTAACCGATTGGTAGATGCGTTGTGGGCCCATAGGACAGCCTTCAAGACCGATCTTGGTCAATCTCCGTACCGTCTGGTGTATGGAAAGGCATGTCACTTACCTGTAGAGATTGAGCACAAGGCCTTTTGGGCTATCAAGAAGCTTAACTTTGACCTACGCACTGCAGGTGCCCATAGGAAACTTCAACTATCTGAGTTGGAAGAGCTTAGGAATGAGGCATATGAGAATGCCCGAATTTACAAGGAAAAAACCAAGGCTTTCCATGATAGGCACATTTTGAGAAAATCTTTTGAGGTAGGCCAGAATGTTTTGTTGTACAATTCTCATTTGCATATCTTTCCAGGTAAGCTGCGTTTTAGATGGGATGGGCCCTATATTGTTCAAAAAGTTTATCCTCACGGGGCTGTTGCAGTCCTCAATCCAAGTACAGGAGCTACTTTCAAGGTCAATGGCCAAAGATTGAAGCCGTACATAGAGATGCCTACTCCAGTTGATGAAGAGGTCATGAATCTCCATGAGCCTCTTTACCTTGACCCCTGATATCCTGGTATGTATCCCCTCCCTTGTCCTTATTCTTTCTTTTCTGCATGCATTGAGGACACTGCATGAATTAAGTGTGGGGGGGGTGTGTTGGACTTTAATTGTGAATTTTGTGAATTTTGAATTTTGTGAATTTTGATTGTGGCGATAGTTTTTGGGTATGTGCATAAGTCTCTTCGATTTGCAAAGCGAGAGTGAGAGGGAATTAGGTGCCCTCCTAGCATGCGAAATAATAAAAAAATCCCTTTTCAAGGATGGTAGTTGGTTTGTATCCGGTGATGGGGATTGAGTTTGAAAATATGAGTGCTACTTCATGTGATGGTTAGATTCCTCTATGTGTTTATGGACCCCTTTGATCTTTTGGCTAGTAGTTGAGACCAATTTGTTTGTGGCAAGGCAAGGCATGAAAGTGGAAGTGAATGACAAAAAAAGAAAAAGAAAAAAAACAAGGAACAGAAAAGAAAGTGGAATTCCTTAGGACTAGACAGGGCACTGTGCCTCATGAAGCAGGGTGACTTGATCGAAATTCCTTGGAAGGAAACTCAAAAAAAAAAAAAAACTCTTGCATCAATGTCTCAATGTCTTATGGATATATGCAAAAAGCGAAGCTACCAAGTATTTGGGTGTCTGGTGTATGCTCCACCATGTCATTTAGAGAACAGTAGTGGAGTAGAAATAGAGTTTGTGGTTGAGAAAGAAAAAAAACTTTTGCCTTAATGCCTGAAAAAAAAAAAAAAGTATGGTCAACAATACTCAATGCCTAAGTCTTTGGTTCCATCGATGCTATGGGGGGTTTACTTGAAGGTGATTAGTGTTCAGAAAATATGAGGAGATCCCTTGAACTTGATGCATGCTTGTTACATGAATTGATGTGGGGTGATAAAATTCAAGTGTGGGGGAACCTTTGGCTCCTTGATCATTAGTTGAACACTTTTTGGGATTATGTGCACTGTCCTACTTATGCCATGATTAAAATTTGCAGCATTTATTTACAATTGAATTTTGGGTGTATATTCACTGCAAACACCCACGAGACACAACTCGTCCACTAGGGGTAACCTAGGGGTTTAAAGGCTTGTTGCACATGCTAAGTGCAACCGTGATTCCTACGAAAGTGAGTTAGGATTTTTTGCATTCTAGGTTAGTTTTTGTTTTTGCTTTACTTGAGGACAAGTAACGTTCAAGTGTGGGGGAATCTGATGAGCACATTTATGTGTGAAATTTTAGGGCATAAATTATACATTTTACCACATTGGACAGAGTTACTCGGTGCTTTCTTGTGCTTTTCAGGGTTTAGGTGAATTCTTGTGAAAATGAAGGAGATGATGTTAAGGAGATGTTTTAAAGCTTTTTAGAAGTGTAAATGGATGCATAGCCCATCGAGTCAGCTTCGCAATGGTTCAAACGGCACTTAATTCCGAGTTGAAACGAAGAAGTTATGGCCGTTTCCGTAACGACGCGTGAAAATGGTCTGCAGGGGTTTATTTATAATTATTGACAGTCGGATGGGGAAAAAGTGAAACGGAAGTTCGGATTTTAGGGGCCTTAATGAAATTATCAGAAGTTACTTTACTGTACCCGAAAGATTCCATTTGGAAGGCTCTGGACAATCCAACTTCAACTTGAGATATCTTGGGCTCCCCAACTCCGAATTGGATGAAATTTGGGTCTATTTTGTGTGATTTTTTGCAAGGAACACAATGGTGAGACCTATATAAGCACCCCATGCTCCACGTTTTCTGAAGGACAGAATGGGTATTTTATTTATTCTTGAAGGAATCCTAGTCATCACCCTTACTCTCTCTCTCCTCCAACTTCTCAAGGGCACTTCTGAAATTCTACTTGGGATAGATTTATATTTTCTCATCTATGGAAGGTTGAAAAATCAAAGATGCTTTGATTTTATTGCTTGGAGAAGATATCTACAAAGAAAAGGAAGCACTTGTTAAAATTGGAAGTTTATTTTTCTAGAAATAGAAGGTCTATGTAAACAATCTTCTCTTCTTCTTCTTTCTATTTTTTTCTTTTTTCTTAGGATTCAAGGCATTGTAAAAGAGGAAAGAGAAGAGAATATTCTCTTTTCTTAGGGAATATTTCTCCTACACTTCCATCTTCTCTCTTCTCCTCTCTTCCACCTATAAATACCCCCTACCTCTCTTGTAAAAATTTGCTCATTCACTTAGTGAAATTTCTTCTCTTCTTCTCCTTCTAATTTGTGATTTTTGGCTTTTCTAAGTTCTAGTTTGCTTTTATAATTTTTAGTTAATGCTTATAATAGGTTTAGTTTATGCTTTAATTTCAATTTAAGTCTTCAATTGGGTTGTAATTTCTTAATTCTAGTTTAGGTTTTAAGCCTTCTAGTCTAAGTTCTTAAGTTGATGACAAGACTTGAAGATTTAGAAGAGGAGGCCATGGTAAGTTTATGCAAGTATTCAAGCTTTTCATTTACATTCATGCAAGCACATCCAGGTTTTACTATCTAAACTCTCAATCTCATTCTCCATCTCCTCTATCTCTCTCTATCTTCTTCTTCTTCCCCCTCTATTTCTTTTATTTTAATTTTATATGGTTGTGGTTTATGGATGCATTTTTATTCCCTTATTTCTTTTATGTGGTTAGTATGTGTGGCTGCATTTTTATTCCTTTCAATTCGCTTTAATTTGATAGGTTAGATGCTCATGTGTTAGGACGCCGATTTAATCCCTTAATTTTGTTAGATGCTTATGAGTTAGGATGCATTGATTTTCGTTAGTTTAATTAGTTTAATTTAACACTTTAATTTGGTTCATTTTGCATTACTTTTAAGTTAGTTAAATAGAGTGGCGTATATCTCCTCGTGTTCGACCGTAGCTACGATTGACCGTCACGCTTGCGGTTTTATTTTAACTCAAACAATCACCCTCCTCGGGATCACTACCTGGCTCCCCTGGCACCTTCATCTTCAAGATCGAGGTCTTGTTGTGGACCTAGACTTGTCTCTCCATATACTCACCGCCCAAGGGAACCTCGAAGTGTCTGCAAACCAAAGTAAGGAACTTCCCATATAGAAGGTTCCCATCTGAAGGGTTCTAGGCATGGTATAACATAGCCTGAAGCAATAAGTATGGGAGGTTTATAATTGGACCCCCCTTGCCCGCTCCTAGTAGGCAATAGGTAATATAGGCTCTCAGCATAGAAATACTGCCTCTGTTTCTACCCTTCGGGTAAATGTTATATGAGACACATCTACTAATGACTCGGGCATTGGGCTTATAGGAAGCCTCAGATTTAGGAGTACTCTCAGAACTAGTCAATGCTTTGAAGACCCTCCTCTTAGTCTCCAAAGAGAACATATCAGAAATGTCAACCCTGGGCTTGTAGTAACACCTCTCACCAATATCTGGTAGCCCTAGGATCCCTGCTAAGGTGGCAGTGGTCAGTCTAATGTCCACCCCCTTGACTCTGCTCTCCAATCTGAACTCCCGTGCCCCAGATGGCACCAGGTTACAAGAAAAGTATCAAACCAAGTTGGGATAACATGGCTCTATGGATGTCAACATAGAGGCCCAACCTAAGATGTTGAACCTAGTGAACAAATTGTACTGATGGAAGTCATCCACCTGTACTACCCTTCCATTTACAATCTTTAGGGACCTAAACTTGTCCCAATCCTTAGCATGTTTGTATCTAGAGAATAGGAACCGATCAAACTCCAGTTCTTCTGATGATGAATCTTCCCTAGGAGAAGTAGGTGGCACAGATGAAGATGAGGAATGTTCACTCTCAGACCATAGCCTCTTACGTGCTACGGATTTCCTTGCAGTTCTGTGGCTAGAAGACATTAAGCTGCAAAGAGAGAAGAAAAGAAATAGTTAGGGCATGAGAGAGTGAGAAAAACCCTAGCTAAAACAAGAAAAACAAAAAAATGACCTAAAATTTGAAAAATAGGTCAAGAATCTTACCTAAAGTTGCGTAGAATCACGGGGGACACATGAAAGTGAGAGAAATTGGTGTGGAAAAGGTCACACTAAGCTCCAAAGCCTTGCCCTAGGTGTTTAGAGAACTTTAGAAAAGAAAAGGAGTGAAATGGGGCCCTCTCAGACTGTTATATCTGAGCCCCGATTCTCTGGGTGATAGCACTGGGCGATGCATCTAGTACCTAGAGACATCGCCCAGAGATTTAATTTTTGCTGTTTTTGCATAACAGCTTATGAAAACTTGGGTTTTGCCTAAACATACTTCAATAAACGTAAAAACATAAATTTTTATAAAATATTCATATAAAGGGAATAACATGTATAAAAAAAATTTATTTAAATTAATTAATTAAATAAATTCAAATACTACCTAATAACCTATTTAGGGGAGTATTGCCAATGCTTGGGGATTTAGGAATTTTCTTTTTGTATATAAATAAATATTGATAGATTAATATGCCTATGCCTATATGAAATTGGTGTGTGCATAAACATTTAATATTATGTGCTTAATACTGTGCGTGTATGAACCGAGTGGATTGATGCTGTGCAAGTTTGAACATAGATATTTAGGTATGTTGTAATACGTATCTATGAGATTAGGGAACGTAGGACTCATCCTACCCATCACCTAGGTCAACTAGGAAAAGGATCCAATAGGTCGTATAGTTAGGCTGAACCAGTAGACGCTAAGATGCCTCGAGCCAACCCATTTATTTTCTCCTGCTTATAAGTTATTCCTACAACCATGTACTTAATTCTTTTAATTATGTATTTATAGTGACATGATGCTTAGAACCTCTTCATGACAGGACCAGACTACCCCATTCCAGCCTGGAGACCCCGGCAGCATGCGATATATTAGGCAATTGAGGAGAAGATTGATCAGGATACGTGTGGTACAAGCTCGTGCCGAGAACCAACTAATAATCTACTTAGCTCTTGCGGACACCAGCGAACCTGTAAATCGAGCCATTTACTTATCCCTAGCTGACGAGGTTAGAGGTGATATAGCCTACCTTTAAGTGCAGAACATTGTCACCAGTTCGCAGTTACAGAGACTTGCCTGTTAGACTCAGGTATACATCTAAAAGCTTTTTGGGTTTAAAAAAAAAAAAATTAAATCTATCATATAGTGTCATGCATAGCTTGTCATCGCATAAAATACCTAAAGGATAAGAACACAAGTAAAAAAAAAAAAAAAAAAAACACTTCAAAAAATATATATATATACATGCATTAACAAATATAAATATAATAATCCACCTTGCTGGTATGACAACAAAATTCACTGGAACTGTGGAATAGGTAGGTACATGTCTTAGCTAGGAATTATTCTGTTGACCGAAAAAGGAGTATTGGATGATTGAGTGTGTTGCTTTTTCCAGAAAAGCAACCATGGTCAACACAAGAAGTTCTCGAGGTGGTCGTAAAGGAAAACACCCTCGTGTTATACCGGAGGTTGAACTGCCAAATGGAACTGAGGCCCAAAATTCTGAACCATCGGCTGCTTCGTCAGGAGCACCAGCGGCTGCTCAAGCCACTGTTGCGGCACCTCAGCCGGGTATGGCAGCCGACGAGGTAACTGCGTTCATGACCACTATGATGCGAACCATGCAGCAACAATAAGAACTGCTAGGTCAGATGTCTACGCAGTTTGTGGCTATGATGCATGAGCGTGCAACACCACCTCCACCACCTAACCGGCCCATACTTTTCCCACCACCTGTGCCTTTACACTTGGTGGAAAACTCTACCGCTAAGGTAATGGAGCTATTCAAGAAACTCCAACCACCCGTGTTTTCCAAATTGAACTCCCAAGCAATGCAGCTGGAGCGGTGGATTAGCGCATTAGAGAAGGCATTTGATGTGCTCAAGTGCACGGATGTGTAAAAGTTGATATGTGTGGGTTATCAACTATAAAACAAGGCCGAAGCTTGGTGGAAGGCCACTAAGCCAAATTTGGAAGCCACTCATCCGAATCCCACGTGGGAGCAATTTAAAGAGGTCTTCTTCAAGAACTACTTCCCTGAGAGCTTTAGGGACAGGAAGGAAGCTGAATTCTCTGCACTGGTATAAGGGACCAAGTCAGTGCTGGATTATCAACAACGATTTGAAGATCTATTCCATTTCGCTCTGAAACACTTGAAAGGTGAAGTTAGTAAGATGATGAAGTTTGAGAAGGGACTCAAACCCGAGATCGGGTCAGTACTATCAGTTATGGACATCCGAGATTATGCTCAAATGGTCTACAAGGCGAAGATCATGGAAGACAGAGATAAAAAGAAGGAAAAAGAGAAACCTACGACATCGCCTAGGTTGAACAAAAGCCCAAATAACTTTCAAACCTTTGGATGGCCAAACAAAGTTTATCGAGGAACAAGTTCAAGCCCTAATCCGACTCTGTACAGTAGGCCACAAGTGGGTCAGAATCCCTTTCGCCCTACCATCAATCGACCTGCTCAACCTACTATGAGTCAAGCGACAACAGCAGCTTCGCCAGCCCGACCAACTACAAGCCAAGTGAGTCAAGCCTCAACACCTGTTGTTCCACCCTATAAGTGTTACATGTACAATAAAGAAGGGCACATGGCCAAAGAATGTAGATCGCGTGGGTACAGCAATAACTCACTGAACCAGCCGACCTTTTCAGCCATGGGACAATCAGACACAAGGAAAGGTGTTCATGCTAGCTAATGAAGAAACTGGGGCAAATCCTGATGTATTAACAGGTAAGTTTACTAAACGCTGCTAAGATGTAGGGAATAATCAGTGTATATACATAACTCAAGCTATATACAAACCCTAGGTACCTTAAGTATCTCCACCATCCCTGCACGAGTACTATTCGACTCAGGCGCATCCCAATCTTTCGTTTCTACCACTTTTGCGAGTAGGATGAAAGATCAACCAAGAGACATCGGGCACGACTTAGTAGTCAACACACCGACTGGTAGTGTCGTGAGCTTGAAAGAAGTCTATGACCCCTGTCAAGTAGAAATTTGTGGAAGGAACTTGATCGCACGACTGATAAAGCTCGAAATGAAGGATTTTGACGTGATATTAGGCATGGATTGGTTGTCCGCCTATGGGGCAAACGTCATGTGTGCGGAAAAGAAGATAATATTCAAGTTGGAAGATGGGTTAGTCTTTACCTATCAAAGTGAACCAAAGAGAAAACCCAAAAGGATAACTTTATCTGCCCTTCAGGCTCGAAAGTTACTGGAAGAAGGATGTCAAGGCTTTTTAGTCACAATAATAGATACCAAGGCAAAGATAAAGCCCTTGGAGACACTTGTTGTCATCAGAGAATTTTCTGATGATTTTCTAGAAGATCTGACCCAGCTACCGCTCGATCGTGAGACAGAGTTCGCGATTGACCTAATTCCTGGTGCAGCACCGGTATCCAAGGCACCATATCGAATGGGACCCATTGAATTGAAGGAGTTACAGTTTTAATTACAAGACCTGCTGAAGAAAGGCTTTATACGACCCAGCGTATCACCCTGGGGAGCACCCGTGCTGTTCGTAAAGAAGAAGGATCATAGCATGCGGCTGTGTATCGACTACCGCGAGCTGAATAAGCTGACCATCAAGAATCGATATCTGTTGCTGTGCATGGATGACCTATTTTACCAGCTGCAAGGAGTGAGAGTTTTCTCCAAGATTGATCTTAGGTCCGGATACCATCAATTGAAGATTAAAAGCGGTGATGTTCACAAAACGGTGTTTAGAACTCGATATGGACATTATGAATTTCTAGTCTTGTCGTTCAGGTTGACCAACGTCCCAGCAACATTCATGGATATGATGAATAGAGTATTCCATGACGTGTTGGATAAGTTCATCATCGTATTTAACGATGACATTCTGGTGTACTCCAAGAGTGAAGAAGAGCACGCTTGGCACCTTACCTTTATGCTGCAACGGTTGCGAGAACACCAGCTTTATGCCAAGTTCAGCAAATGTGAATTTTGGCTTCACTAGATTGGATTCCTGGGACACATCGTCACCAAGGACGGCATTAAAGTGGACCCAGATAAGGTGAAAGCGGTTCTCGAGTGGAAGACTCCGAAGAGTGCCACTGAGATCTAAAGTTTCTTGGGCTTGGTCGAATATTACCGATGGTTTATTAAAAATTTCTCGTGAATTTTGGCACCCATGACAAAGCTAACAAAGAAGGGCGCCAAGTTTGAATGGAATGAAGCATCCAAGAAAAGTTTTCAGGAGTTAAGAAACCGGTTGGTGACAGCTCCAGTTTTAACCATTCCGGATGGAACTGGAGGAATGGTGGTATGCACTGACGCATCGAGAACAGGATTGAGTGGCGTCTTAATGCAGAGGGGTAAAGTGGTCGCCTATGCCTCAAGACAACTGAAGGAACACAAAAAGAACTACCCCACTCATGACTTAGAGTTGGCAGCGGTAGTTTTCGCATTGAAAATATAGCGACATTACCTATACGATGACAAGAGTGAAATCTTCAGCGACCATAAAAGTCTAAAGTATTTCTTCACCCAGAAGGAGCTGAATATGAGACAAAGGTGGTGGTTAGAACTGGTAAAGGATTATGACTGTGAAATCCAGTACCACCCCAGCAAGGCCAACGTTGTAGCAGATGCGTTAAGCAAAAAATCTCAGACCGCATCCCTCGGTTCCTTGATCGTAAGCGAGCAGTTGTTAAAAGAAGCTCAAAAATTTGATCTGGGGCTCGTGATCGAAGGAACGGCTATACAATTAGTAGCTATGGATCTATAGCCGTCGATACGAGAAGAAGTAATT
This sequence comes from Telopea speciosissima, assembly GCF_018873765.1. Taxonomy (NCBI): domain Eukaryota; kingdom Viridiplantae; phylum Streptophyta; class Magnoliopsida; order Proteales; family Proteaceae; genus Telopea; species Telopea speciosissima. The sequence goes on along the minus strand of NC_057926.1, from coordinate 23,449,312 downwards.
GCAAAGCAACCATTGGACCCCGAGTTGGCCAGGATTATTTGGGAAGTACAATAAGGAGTCCACAAGGACCCAGATTTTTTATTAACCTATGATGGTGCATTGAAGTTCCAAGACAAATTGTGCATGCCTGATGACTATGATGTCCAAGACTGAATCCTTAAAGAGGCACACAACTCACCTTATACAATCCACCCTAGAAGCACGAAGATGTACAAGGACTTGAAGAAGTACTATTGGTGGATTGGGATGAAAGAGACCATAGCAATATACATGTCTAAATGCCTCACCTGTCAGCAAATTAAGGCAGAGAGACACCGATTGTATGGATTGTTGCAACCGCTCCCTATACCTGAATGGAAGTGGGAAAGAATTACTATAGACTTCGTGACAAATCTGCCCAACACCAGGAAGGGCATGAACGCGATTTGGGTGATTGTAGATGGACTAACAATGGCAGCCCACTTCATACCAATCAAAATAAGTTACTTAATGGAGAAGCTTGCCCAACTGTATATAAAGAATATAGTTTGCTTACACGGCGTGCTTGTTAGTATTGTATCTGACAGAGATCCTCGATTTACCTCAAGGTTTTGGAGAAGTTTACAAAAGGCATTGGGATCTCAACTAAATCTTAGTACGACTTTCCATCCATAGACGGACGGACAGTCAGAAAGAACTATCCAGACTTTGGAGGACATGCTCAGAGCCTGTGTCTTGGAAATGAATGACAGTTGGGATGCCCACATACCCTTGGTGGAATTTACATACAACAATAGTCACCACTCCACCATTGGCATGGCACCGTTTGAAGCTCTTTATGGCCGAAAGTGTCGAACCCCACTATACTGGGACGAAGTTGGTGAATGGAGATATCTCAGGCTAGAGATGATACAAGCAACCTATGACAAGGTGGATGTCATTAAAGAGAAAATCAAGGTGGCCCAATCAAGGCAGAAGAGTTATGCTGATAATCAAAGGAAGGACATTGAATTCAATGTCGGAGAAAAAGTATTCCTTCGAGTATCCCCAATAAAAGGGTTGCTCCGTTTCAACAAGAAGGGTAAACTGAGCCAAAGATTCAATGGTCCATATGAAATTCTCAACAAAGTGGGACCCGTGGCATACTGACTAGCATTATCACCATCTTTGCTGGGCATCCATGATGTTTTCCATGTGTCAATGCTGAGAAAATACATAAATAACCCGACACGTGTACTCTCAACTGAACCTGAACAGTTGGACGTGGACATGACTTACGAAGAACAGCCTACGAAGATATTGGACAGAAAAGAGCATAATCTTTGTAACCGCATGGTCACCTTTGTAAAGGTTCGATGGGGAAAAAATCCCATAGAAGAGGCTTCGTGGGAACGAGAAGAAGATATGAAAGAGAAGTATCCCTAACTCTTCGAGCTACAAGGTAAGCAAATTTGGAGGATGAAATTTTTGTACGGTGGGGAGAAATGTCAAACCCTGTCCCTGACTGACTGGAATCTTGATTGAAGGACAGGAACCCCTGACAGGGCATCCAAGCACACTATGGAGTATCACTCCATGATTGAATTTGATGAAGAAACCCTGAGGATGTCTTCCTACATACCTGTCAGAAGATGGATTGCAGATCCCTGCAATTTAACAGCTCACAGCATAATGTATTGCCTGAACTCCAGGTATTCTCTCTCCTCTCCATAAATGTGGGACCTACCTATAAAAATAGGTGTAAAAGACCTTGAATGACATGTGAGTGCAAGGCCCTGACCCTGGGTCAAACCCTTGTGCAAGTCCACAGAGAATCAGCCTTACTGAAATCTCTGGGCGATGCAGACATCACCCAGAGTGGGAAATTATAATTTTTCCATGATTTGATCTGTGGGGACCACCCATATTGGACATGGGCACCCTCCATAGGTTAAGGGAAGTCTGAGGGACCACCTCATACCCTTGGATCACTGTGGACCCCACCTGAGTGCCCAGAATGGTAAAAAATGCAGTCAAAAATGTATTTTCAAAAGAGGCCTTATCAGCCAAACAAACCCTAGTCATGGGCTGGGCTATAAATAGGGGTACCTTAGGGTCATTTACAGCTCTTGGTACTGTTGGAATCGTTGAGAGAAGGAGAAGAAAGAAAGGAGAGAAAAGAGAAGGAGAAGAAGAGAGAGGAAGGGAAGAGGAAGGAAGAGGAAGGAAGGAGAAGCAGCTCTGCCTCCAAGGCCTGGACCGAGCAGCCCTCTGAGCATTCAGGTATAAAATCATACCCTTGATATACTGCTCCATTGCTACTATTGTTCATCATCATCTTTCTCTGTGTTTTGAATGGAATGCTGGCCATTGGCAGGCCAGAACAGCTGGGGGTTGCCATGTACCATCTCAAATCTACCATGCAAACATGATGTATGGAAGCTCTGAGATTTTTACGATGATTTTGCTACTATTTTGCAAGCCTGAGACCGAAACCCAGGTTGTGCCTGGCTGCATTGCTCTATTACACACAAAACAGGTAGTTTGGGGTCCAAATTGTTAGGGAAAATGACCCAACATCCTATACCCTCCAAGTCATCCCTATGATGATGTTTTGATGATAACAAATAGACTTGGACTAATGCTTATGTTCTAAGTGTTTTAGAGTCAAAGCATAGCACCAAGTGAGGGGAAGCGTATACAAGTGTACAAAGATCACTCTCAAAGAAGAGATTGGAGCTTGGAAGTCAAAGTCAAACATGTGTTGAAAAAATTGTGAAGAGAAGACTATATTTAAAGACCTTTTTAAATTTAGACATATGTAATTATGTAATGTTTATTTTTGAGTCACATTCGATGTAATGTTCACACACGCATGCATCCATCTAGAATGACCTGAGGAGGCTATTTGACCCCCTAATCATGTGACAATATGGGTTTGAAATACCCAAAACAACCCCTAAGGAATTTGGACTTCAATCACACTGAAATTGCCCAATCCGGCATACCGGATTAATGGGTGTCTCAGGGAAACTCTTCCTGTAACTCTTTTAACCATGCTGGATAAGGATCTAGCATATCGGATCCTTTCTTGGCTGTGTTTTTCCCTGATCCGGCATACCGGATCTCAATCCAGCATACCGGATCAGTGCTTGACTGATAAAATTATGACCGTTATTCCCCTGTTCCTTAAGGAAAGTAGGTAATCCGGTATATCGGATTCCCATCCAGCATACCGGATTATTTATAGACTGTGGAATCCGATTGTTAATTAGATTCCTTATTGATTCTAGACTCCTAGCCTATAAATACCCTCTTGATTTGTGTTCTAAACACAACAATTATCCACAATCAAGAGCTCTAAAGAATCAATTACTCCCTAGTGAGATTATACACTAAAGATTGAAGAAGTTCAATCTCACTCTTGCTCCCTTCATACACATTTGCATTCAAGTTGCATAGATTGAAAGGTAGCACCCATTCTACTAAAGTTTAAGGTAATCCTAAACTACTTAGTAGTTCATTTCACTTTGTTTTAAAGTTTTTGTTGAGTCCTCTTGCTCAAAATCAAGAGGAGTCTTCTTGCTCAAAATCAAGAGTAGTCTTTTGAGTCCTCTTGCTCGATTCTCAAGAGTAGTTGTAAGAGTTCTCTTGCTCACTCAAGATTCTATATAGTGAAATTCGCTCTAAGGTGAAAGGAGTGGACGTAGGCACATATTGGCCGAACCATTATAAATTGCTTGTGTCTCTTTGCATTGCTTGTCTTTACTCTTCTCTATCTTTATTGTCGTTTTTAATTCCTCATAGTTCTTTTAATTTTTGAACCTACACCTAGTCACCCCCCCTCTAGGTGAATTCACATTTAGTATCAAAGCGGGAGCTTAAGACCATGATTTTTTTAATTCATTTAAGAGTTAAAGACCATGAGAACTTTTGCTAACCGTAAGTTCGAAGGTTACAACATTACCCAACCTCCCTTCTTTGAAGGTGAATGATTTTCCTATTGGAAGAATCGCTTCAAGAACTTTATATGTGCCAATAACATTAATGCATGAGAAGTTATAGAGAATAGACCTAATACCATAGACAAGCCCAAAGAAGAATGGACCCCAGCTGAAAAAGCTAAAATGCAATTGAATTTTGTACCTATAAGTTATCTTCAATGTGTATTAGGAGAAAACAAGTATAACCGGCTATGCATGTGTGACTCCGCTAAGGAGATGTTTGATAAGCTTATAGTGACCTATGAAGGCACCTCTGAAGTTATGCAATCTAAGATTAACATGTTAGTGAATGAGTATGAATTATTTAAAATAAAAAATAATGAAGATATATATGCCATGTTTACTTGATTTACTAACATCGTGAACAAGTTGAAAGGATTAGGTAAAGTCTACTCCAATGGTGAGAATGTTCGAAAGATTCTAAGATCCATCTCAAAGGAATGGAGACCCAAAACTACAGCCATAAGAGAATCAAAAGACATTGAGAAGCAAAGCCTAGATGAGCTGTTGGGATCACTCCAAACACATGAGATGGAGCTAAAGCAAGACACCAAGGAGGACGAGCCTAAAGAACCTAAGAAGAAGGTTATCGCATTCAAAACCTATGACATCAACGACGATGATGAAGAACTTTCGGATGATGAAATTGCCTATCTGTCAAAGAAATTCTCAAGATTTTTTAAGAACAAAGGTAAAACGTCATTCAATAGAAGAAGATTTTTCAAAAACCAAAAAGGTAAGAGTGTTTCTAAAGATACTTCTCATTCTTCTTCAAAAGAAATTGTGTGTTATGAATGTAGAAATCTGGACATTTTAGAGGAGATTGTCCTAAAATAAAGAAGTATAAGAAGGCCTGCAAAGCTGAACACACCTTCGACTCAAGTGATGAAGACGAAGATGATGAAGAATCACAAGAAGAAGAGGAACAAACAAATCTTGCTCTAATGGCTACTAAAGAAGAAGAAACTCAAAATGAGGTAATTCGTACTTCTCCTTTTAAAGATAAAGACTATTTAGAATTAGAAGAGACTTTTGAAGATTTATATCAAAGTAGCATAGAATTGACTACTATTAAGAAAAATCTCTTAAAGGAGATAAACACCCTCAAAGACCAAAACACATCTCTAACTTCTCAAGTAAATATCTTGGAAGAAGAAAAAGAGAAATTGTGTAAAGCCTTAGAGTCCTTCACAAATGGCAAAAAGACCCTTGATATTTTATTTGGAAATGCCTCTAAAGCATCCTTTAATAAGAAATTAGTAGGATATAATATAAACAAAGAGGCAAGTTCAAGCAAAGTAACAAGTAAGAAAGTGAAGAATAAGTTTTGAAATTATTGTAAAAAAAAAGGACATTTGATTGAGGAATGCTATGTTAGAAAAAAAACTCCTCAATTAAGCAAATCAAATCCCAAAAGAAACACTCAAAGTTCAAATATTCCTCAAATTATTGTATGCAACAATTACAACAAAAAGGGACACACTGTTTGGGAATGCTATCATATGAATTAACCCTTTCACCCTCCTAAAAGACCCTTCAATGGTCAAACTCCTAAAAGACTCTTCAATGGCCAAAGTAGGAGAAATCCACCAAAGGTACAAAGACCACCCAATAACCAAGGCTCATTTAGAATGTCTCAAAACCAAAGACCTTGGAACTCTCAACCATACACAAATTGGTATGAAAATCAAAAGGCAAATGGTCACCAAATGGTGTGGAGACCAAGAGGAATGTATAATACTAACAATGATGGACCCAACACTCAATGGGGACCAAAATTTTATTAAGCACTCTTGTTTTGTAGGTACATCTAAGCAAAAATAAATGGTATATTGATAGTGGTTGCTCAAAGCATATGACATCCAACCCAAGACTATTTTCGGAACTCAAGAAGCAAAAAGGTGGATGGGTGTCTTTTGGAGACAACAGCAAAGGAAGAATCATTGAAAATGGATCAATAAAGTTTGGAGGTACAGTAATTTCAAACGTTAGCCTAGTTAAAAATTTAAAGTATAACTTGCTTAGTGTAAGTCAACTTTGTAACAATGGCTATTTTGTTAATTTTAATGCCTCCAAATGTGAAATTAAATATTCCAATCATATATTCTTGAGGATTCTAGGAAAAATAATGTTTATATTTGTACTTTTAATATGAACTCTCATGATGCTTGTCTCATATCTAAGTTTGATGATGCAACCTTGTGGCATAGAAAATTGGGACATATAAATCTTAAGATTATTAAATCTCTCTCTTCTAAGAACCTAGTGAGAAACTTACCTAAGTTGAATTTTGATAAACATCACACTTGTGGAGCTTGTCAAAAAAGTAAACTTACCAAAGCTTCTCATAAGATCATTAATTCTATTGCCACTACTAAACCTCTACAATTATTTCATTTGGACTTATTTGGACCTATACAAACCACTAGCTTGAGAGGAAAGAAATATGCTTTCGTTATTGTAGATGACTACTCCTGCTTCACTTGGACCCTTTTCCTCAAACATAAGAATGATGCATACGAGGAGTTTGTAGCTCTTTGCAAGAGAATACAAAATCAAAAGGGTTACATGATCACTTCCATAAAAAGTGACAATGGTGGAGAATTTAACAATATAGATGAATTTGGTGAGTTTTGTCGAAAACAAGGTATAACACATAACTTCTTAGCCCCTAGAACACCACAATCAAATGGTGTAGTTAAAAGAAAGAATAGAACTATCTAAGAAACGGCTAGGACAATGCTTAATGAGTATTCCTTGCCTAAATATTTTTGGGCTGAAGCTGTGCACACGGCTTGCTATGTGTTAAACCAAGTTTTGATAAGACCTATCTTGTTAAAAACTCCCTATGAATTGTTTCATAACAAATTGCCTAAAGCGGATTATTTCAAAGTTTTTGGTTATGCTTGTTTCATTCTTAATACTAAGGATAATTTAGAAAAATTTGAAGAAAAGACTGATGATGGTATATTCCTAGGCTACTCCACAAATAGTAGAGCATATAGAGTGTTTAATAAGAGAACACTAGTTGTGGAAGAGTCTGTGAATGTTAGATTTGATGAATCTATGGCAAAAGAAAGATATAAAGACCTAGAAGATGATGATGAAGATGAAGTACTTGAGATTATGTAAGAGAGTTGAAAAAGTTACTCTAGATGAACCTAATGATCAAGTACATCAACTTCCTAAAGAGGTTATAACTGTAAAGACCATCCCCTTGACCTTGTCATTGGAGACCTAAATAAAGGAATACAAACTAGGAGTAAAATCCAAAAAGTTTGTTCCAATGTTGCCTTTATATCTACCATCGAACCCAAGAATATTAAAGAAGCTCTTTTGGATAGTGATTGGATAATCGTTATGCAAGAAGAACTTAACCAATTTGAAAGGAATCAAGTTTGGGACCTAGTGCCAAAACCCTCTAATGCCAAGATTATTGGGACTAGATGGGTATTTAGGAATAAACTTGATGAAGATGGTAATATCACTAGAAACAAAGCTAGGCTAGTTGCTCAAGGATATAACCAATAGGAAGGAATTGACTTTGATGAATTATATGCACCTGTAGCTAGACTTGAGTAAATTAGAATGTTGCTTGCTTTTGCCTGTCATAAGAATTTCAGATTGCACCAAATGGACGTCAAAAGCGCATTTTTGAATGGTTACATCAATGAAGAAGTCTATGTTTCTCAACCGCCTGGTTTTGAAGACTCAAAGCTCCCTGACCATGTATATAACCTGAAAAAGGCTCTATATGGCTTAAAACAGGCCCCAAGAGCATGGTACGACAGATTAAGTAGGTTTCTAGTTGATACTGGTTTTTCAATGGGTAAGATAGATACAACCTTATTTGTTAAACATGATAAGAATGATGATCGTAGTTCAAATTTATGTAGATGACATTATCTTTGGATCTACAAATGAATCTTTGTGTCATGATTTTAGCAAATGCATGAGTAATGAATTTGAGATGAGTCTTATGGGTGAACTAAATTTCTTTTTAGGACTTCAAATCAAACAAACCCCTAATGGGATCTTCATTAGTCAAACAAAATACCTTAAAGAATTATTGAAAAAGTTTAACATCAATGGACAAAAGTCATCCAGTACTCCAATGAGCACATCTGTACCTTTGTCCAAAGATGAAAATGGAATCCCTATTGACCCAACTAAGTATAGAGGCATGATAGGTAGCTTACTCTACCTAACGGCTAGTAGATTGGACATTATGTTTAGCGTCTGTGCTTGTGCTAGGTTCCAAGCCAAACCTATGCAGTCCCATTTGAGTATTGTAAAGAGAATCTTTAAGTACTTAAAAAGAACCCCAAGCATTGGACTATGGTACCCTATGGACAATGACTTCGACCTTGTTAGGTTCTCCGATACCGACTTTGCCGGTTGTCATGTGGATCATAAGAGTACAAGTGGAACTTGTCACTTCTTAGGATCTTGTTTAGTTTCGTGGTTTAGTAAGAAGATAAATTCAGTTACTTTATCTACCACCAAAGCTGAATACATCACCGCAGGACGATGTTGTGCACAAGTGCTTTGGATGAGGCAAACCCTCCAAGATTATGGAGTGAAGTTTGACACTTCCTCAATCCAATGTGAAAACACAAGTACTATTAACCTTAGCAAGAATCCAATTTTACACTCTTGAGCTAAGCATATTGATGTTCGTCATCACTTTCTACGTGATACTGCTCAAAGAGGTGAAATTTGACTTGATTACATTGAAACCGAGAAGTAAGTTGCAGACATCTTCACAAAACCCTTGAGTGAAGAAAGGTTCTGCTCTCTTAGAAGGGATCTTGGCTTATGTGACCCTTTTGAATAAAATTAAAAATGTTTTTTAAAAACTTAATTTGATCTGAAATCACTATTTTTTTACTGTTTCTGCTTGAAACAGTATACCGGATCCTCAAACGGTATACCGGATCAGCTGTTTCTGACAGTTTCTAGCCGTTGCTGCTTGAAACGGTATACCGTTTTGGGAAACAGTATACCGGATGTTTAAATTTTTGCCCATTTTATAGTTGTTACAGTACATAAAGAGCCTATATAAAGCCCTATTTTTGTCTCTTTCTGATTCACTGTTCACTCCACTCTCTCTATCCTCTCTCTCATTCTTTCTAAAACTCATAAAACTTTTACCTCTTCCAAACATCTCTTGAAAATGAGTCAAAGAAGCAAGAATGTCATGCCCGAAGAGCAACAAACATCTAAAAGAATAAGAACTGGAAGCTCATCAAGAGAACAATATGGTCCAGGAGAGGATCATCTTTTTTGCTCTCCAGAATGCCGTACAAATTAGCCTCTCTATCTCACTCAAAAAATCGAAGAAGGCCATGAAGTTGACACATTCTCCTTCAATAGCATTCAACTTGAGAGGATGTTCAAAGACATCGGTTGGGAAGCTCTTCTCAACATGGATGACCCTTGCTACCCTCAACTCGTCAAGTATTTCTACACCAATCTCTATTTCTACGGGGCGGATGAATCCTTGAAGCTTTATACCTATGTGAAGAGTGTTCACATAGAGCTTACTATTGCCGCTTTTGCTAGTCTTCTTGGAATCTCATGCGATGGACCTTGCATCTTTTGGACACCAAAGAGCACCATTTTCAGAGATTTCATTGACCACAAAGAAGTCTATTCATCCATTTTGAAGTAATATAATCCTCAAGCAGCCACCGTTGTAACCGGTAGACTTTGCCTCATTCCCCATGTGATTTCTTATATAATTCAGCACAATTTCATTCCTAGGGGAGGTGATCGAAACATGTGCCTCACCCCTCAAGCCTATCTCACATATTATGTGTATACCTCTACACCCCTTTTTCTTCCATTATTTATAATGCGATATATGAAATCTTGTGCTCATCCCCAAAAGAACACAAATCTTCCATATGGACGTCTTCTTACTCGTATCTTCAAAGCTTTTGACATTGATCTCACCCATGAAGAAGAGTCCACTGTGACATTTCAACACATCACCCGGAACAGTTTTCATACTATTGCCATTCCTCCCCCATCCGACGTGTTTGTTGAAGAAGAAGAAGATTTAGAGGGAACAGCACCTCCTCCTCATCAAGTTCAAGAAGGTATTCCGACATCCTTACAAGATTGGGTGTCAAGCATTGATGAATACATGGATGAAGCAAACACTCATATCATGGAACTTGAACTTGGACATCAACGGATTCAAGATGATGTGGCATCCCTCCATGATGATGTGAAGACCGGCTTTAACAACATGTGCCTGCGCCAAGACAGGATTCTTAACTCTATTCAAACTCTTGCTCTCAATCTTGAACATCTTTCTCTGGATACACCGGGAGCAACTCCACAAGGAGTTCCACCGACCTTCGCCGGTGCATCCAGTTCTATTCCACCTCTTCCACCCTTTGATCCCCCAACATAAGATGCTTTTTTTTTCCTTTTTGATAATGCCAAAGGGGGAGAAGTATAGAAGTTTGAAAATTGCTAAGTAGTAATGCTTGTTTATGCTTAATGCTTATATATTTATGCTTATTGTAATACACTTACTTGGACTAATGAATTGATACTTTGAATGAATTGAATTGATTTTATCTTCATTATTGCTCTCCATTATTTATCTTTTATGGATTATTTGTCATCATCAAAAAGGGGGAGATTGTTAGGGAAAATGACCCAACATCCTATACCCTCCAAGTCATCCCTATGATGATGTTTTGATGATAACAAATAAGACTTAGACTAATGCTTATGTTCTAAGTGTTTTAGAGTCAAAGCATAGCACCAAGTGAGGGGGAGCATATACAAGTGTACAAAGATCACTCTCAAAGAAGATTGGAGCTTGGAAGTCAAAGTCAAACATGTGTTGAAGAAATTGTGAAGAGAAGACCATGTTTAAAGACCTTTTTAAATTTAGACATATGTAATTATGTAATGTTTATTTTTTAGTCACATTCGATGTAATGCACACACACGCATGCATCCATCTAGAATAACCTTAGGAGGCTATTTGACCCCCTAACCATGTGACTAAATGGGTTTGAAATATCCAAACTAACCCCGAGGAATTTGGACTTAAATCACACTGAAACTGCCTAATCCGGCATTCCAGTTCCTGATCCGGCATACCGGATTAATGGGTGTCTCAGGGAAACTCTTCCAGTAACTCTTTTAACCATGCTGGATAAGGAATACCGGATCCTTTCTTGGCTGTGTTTTGCCTTGATCCGGCATATTGGATCAGTGCTTGACTGATAAAATTATGACCGTTATTCCCCTGTTCCTTAAGGAAAGTAGGTAATCCGGCATACCGGATTCCCATCCAGCATACTGGATTATTTATAGACTGTGGAATCCGATTGTTAATTAGATTCCTTATTGGTTCTAGGCTTCTAGCCTATAAATATCCTCTTGATTTGTGTTCTAAACACAACAATTATCCACAATCAAGAGCTCTAAAGAATCAATTACTCCCTAGTGAGATTATACACTCAAGATCGAAGAAGTTCAATCTCACTCTTGCTCCCTTCATACACATTTGCATTCAAGCTGCATAGATTGAAAGGTAGCACCCATTCTACTAAAGTTTAAGGTAATCCTAAACTACTTAGTAGTTCATTTCACTTTGTTTTAAAGTTGTTGTTGAGTTCTCTTGCTCGAAATCAAGACAAGGAGTCCTCTTGCTCAAAATCAAGAGTAATCTTTTGAGTCCTCTTGTTCGATTCTCAAGAGTAGTTGTAAAGGTTCTCTTTCTCACTCAAGATTCTATATAGTAAAATTCTCTCTAAGGTGAGAGGAGTGGACATAGGCACATATTGGCCGAACCACTATAAATTGCTTGTGTCTCTTTGCATTGCTTGACTCTTCTCTATCTTAATTGTTGTTTTTAATTCTGCATAGTTCTTTTAATTTTCGAACCTACACCTATTCACCCCCCCTCTAGGTGAATTCACACAGATTGTATGCCCTGGCTGCATGAAACCTAACCCTAGGTGGTAGCAGCCTTGGATTACTATTTTACATAGAAATCCAGCCTTGCATGCAGCCAAAACTCTGATTTTATGCTAGGTTACTATTCATTGGGCTGTGCTGGGTTACTATTCACTGGGCTGTCTAGGCAACTCCTGGCAGGCAAGTGGTGGGGCTAAGTGAAAATCCACAAGGACCAGTGCAAAGTATACCCCTGGGGGTCCAAGATGACTTAACATGCATGGGGAGAGGATCCATGCACTGGGGAGAGGATCCATGCACTGCCCATGGCTTGAAACCTTGGAATCTCAGCCTGATTCCGATTTTGCAATCTTTGGGCGATACACTAGGCGATGTAGACATCACCCAGAGACATCGCTTAGTGAATGAAATTTCACTATAATGCTGATCTAACCTGAGGATCTTCACCCATAGGCCACAAAATAGTGTAGGGAGGTGGAAAATGACCAAAATGCCCCTCCCCACATCTATCCACATGTATGAATGCCTTGGGTACCCAAGTGGGCCCCGCAAGACTTGGAAACCCTGTCTGTGAAGGTCCTGCAACACTGCCAAGTTGGGGACTGCACTATGAGATTAATATAACCTAGGGACATGTATTAATATGATAAATGACCATTCTACCCCTAGTTCACAAATTCTGAATGATGCACTGGGACATAGGCCTAAGGCCCAGTGCAAGGCCCAGAGATTACCAAGTGATGACCAACTGTACACCGAGTCAACCCAGTGAGCCTAGATCAACCCTAGGACATCAAAAAATAGCTTGAAATATTAAATGACATATTTTTGATTTATATCTAGGGTTTGATCCCACGCTCGAGGTCTACAACCAAACTACAGTCGGAACTGAAACTACAACTAAATTTCTAGAACCAGACCCAGGTGAGTGAAATGTTATCGTGTATGTATGTGTAACAATATTAATTATACCGACAATTTAAATTCTTTAATTATGATGTTGTGTTACTTTTACAATTAAAATTTCTCAATTATTGCACATCGTGTGACTGTTGATCAACACTGCTTGAATTTATCATGATGAATGTGATTGATAGACTAGATACCGTAGTTAGCTTGGAAATGAGGTCGGTGGTAGCCCGTAGTATGGGATACGATTGACACCGCCCGACTCATACAGTGCCATATAGACATAGGGCTAGAGTTTCATCACCCGTGCTATGCACCCTTGCCAATAGGGATTAAGGTGTTGGATAACTGTGAGGACTACCGTAAAACCTTGGGCATTTACGCTGGGAAGCCTCAGCACAACTGGGATGCCCCAGGGCAAATATGCTGGGAAGCCTCGGGCTACAAGCTTGGGAAGCACCGAAAGGTAAATTATGGCTATATGCCAAACAAAGTTTATGCACCGGTAAGGTGAAATGATATTAAGTCGGTTACCTCACAAGTTCAATCTAGAGGGCCGGTCGGGCTGACCTGGGTAGGGAGATACTAGAGCCGGTTGGTTCTCTCCGACAACTCAATGGGTGTATCGTGGGAAAGGGTAACCAAGCCCACAACAGGGATACATGTATTGGGGATTGTAGTAGCACTAACCTTCCTTAGTTGTATTGTTAGGTGGCTAATAAATAATCTAGACTTGCATATCATGTAGGATCATGTGGAATGTGGTTGCATATGCATGCATGATGATATGTTTTGCTCACGAGCTCAGTGGGGCTCACACTCTGTTATACATGTTTTTCTTCTAGATGATTCTGCAGGTGGATGCCGCTGTGGCATGGCGGCTTATTACGAGGAGGAGAGCCCTATTTATTATAATGATATTGGTGTGGACCCCGACGGAGGTCGTACCAATGATGCGAGCATTCTCAGTGGTTATTGATGAAGACCAGTGAGGGGCGTTTCTGATGCTTTTTATCTTGGGGACTCCTTTTTGCTTTTGATAGGAGTTTATCCCCGTCCTTGGTTCTATCTTAGTCCTTTCTTTCCTTTTTGGGGTTGAGTTATCTCGCCCTGTATAGATATATGTACTTTTCTTTTGGCTTATGTATATGTCAGTCTTACTTTTCAGTTGTGGGTTGTACTGGAGAATGTTTCAGAACATATGTATATATATATATATATATCACAATCATTCCCGTATCACTACGCTTTCTTTTCTTGAGTTATAATTGTGGATTATCTGCAGCACTCTGATCTTACCTATGGTAATGTTACGAATGTGATACCGTGAATGTATTAATTGCTTCTAGATCCATGGGGTTTGGTGGATTGCTGTTATGCAATTCGGGTCACCTACCTAATCCTCCTAGGGGGTGGTTTGGGGTGTAACAACTGACTCTCTTGCTTTTATTGCTAAAGTGCTTCTTGATCATTTTACCTTGAAGGCACGGTTCACAGGTTGGGTAAGGTTTGACTTTTAAACTATCTAATGGTTCATCCTTAACCAGCTTGTTAATCCTATCTAAGTTAATATGACCTAACCTTAGATGCCATAGGTATGTAGTACTCACTGGAGCTCTCTTACGTTTGAAATCAACATTTGAGACCTCTTTCGTTTTAACAAGGGAATCTAGAAAATACAAACCATTTTGCATATATCCAGATACTATGAATTTATTGTTCAAACAAATTGTTAGAGAAACATTAAAGGAAAAATTATAACCGTCTTTATCAAGTTTAGAGACAGCAATAATGTTCCTCTTAAAAAAAGGAAAGTAATAACAATCCTTTAACAAAATAGTACTAGAATCAAATTCTAAACTAAAATCTCCAACAGTCATCGCCATGGCTTTAGCTCTAGTGCCCATCCTTAGACGCACTTCATTCATGTCCAGTCTTCTTGTCACTTTGACCCCCTACAACATATTGCAGACATGGACAATGGATCTAATATCCACCAACTGAGAGTTAGATCACTCAAAAGACAAGTTTGACTCATAAACAACAAGAGTGGTAAAACTACATTCTTTAGGGGTTTCATCCGACTTTTTCTTAGTAGCCAGGTAACCATGACAGTTCCTTTTCAAGTGTCCATCCTTTCCACAAAAGAAGCATTTCCCCTTGGATTTTGCAGTTTTCTTCTATATCTTTCTACCGTTGCCCTTGAGGGTCTTACCCTTGTTGGCCTTGTTCTTCTTCCATTTATTCTTGGAATTAGAACCTTTGACTTCTGTGGCATTGGCCTCTCCCTTTTCCTTCTTAAGTGCTTTTTCCATCTCTTGTAACATATTGCCCACCTCAGTCAACTCAACATCCAACCTATTCATGTTGAAGTTGCAAACAAAAGGGTTATATTCTATGGGGAGAGAGAGTTGAGATCACATTTCTTTTATACTTAAGAGTGAAGGAAGTATCCAGGGTTTCCAGTTTCTCGAACAAATTTTTCATCTTTATGACCTGATCGATGACTGGAGTTTCCTCTTTCATTTTAGTATTAAGGATAAGACCAACAAGCTCATGGTG
This sequence comes from Telopea speciosissima, assembly GCF_018873765.1. Lineage (NCBI taxonomy): Eukaryota > Viridiplantae > Streptophyta > Magnoliopsida > Proteales > Proteaceae > Telopea > Telopea speciosissima. Next base: position 23,433,929 of record NC_057926.1, on the reverse strand, counting down.
CTCATGCACATCAGTCTGACTGAAAAGTTCCTTGAGCTTATCCATCATACCCTTGGCAGAGGTTATGCCTCTAACAGAGTCGGTGATTAATTTATCAACCGATCCAATGATGTATAACATAGCCTTTGAATCACATGAATGAAAGTATTCATAGGCTTCATGCTGATCATAATCATCATCAGTGGGTTTCTGAGGGGCCACTTCATCAAGAACTGTAGAAAGATGTTCTATAGTCAAGATTAACATAATTTTCTGATGCCAGTCATCATTGTTGGGTCCTTTCAGTTTGTAGTCATTGATAAGGGTTAGGAGGGTAGAGTTAACGGAGGCCGTCATTGCACAAATATCTACACATGTATAAGATATAATTAAATACATGCACATAAAATGAAACCATCAAATTCCAGCCGGCGAAACATAGACAATGGTTTTCCACAATTCAAGATTCTCTCTTATGTTGAAAAGGAAATTGGAATAAACCAATCCTTGCACATATAACATACCCTATCGGGAATCATTGCACATACGGTGATTGGGTGGACTATGATGTCCGCCTCCAAGGCTTCAAATATCATTGGCCACTTGAGTGTCATGTCCAGATCCTATCGGCTGACACACACTCAAGTCATGTGTTTTCTTATCAAATTAGACTGAATCACAGTATCATGAGAGATGGCCGACTATCGTAGTGTCCCCTCACTATCTGTGTCCAATTCCTATCCAATGGAAAATAGTGTAGACCGTTGACAATAAAACCCTAACAACGTCCTATCGGCCCTATTACGAGAGTCGTACTATCAACCTCTACATCTACTATTGATAAAGGGTCATGGATATGATCTATCAGTTAAGGTTCATTCATATCACATGATTTTTAATAGTTGAGGGTAATCACAAAGCACAATCATATATCATCATATACAACATCACACATCATATGCATGTTAACTAAATCAACAATTAATTATGGTTATGGGATGGCTAGGTTAGTGGAAATAATAATGAATTATTGCTCCCACTAAAATATAAAATTAAACTAAATTTTTTTTTATAATATGGAAACCATGCATCTTGTGCATCATTATTATGCATACAACTTGCGCAAACTCCATAATTAGCATCTCCGTGTGAATCTCCATCTCCATAGGATCTTCATCTCCATGCATCATCGTATGCAATCCTCCACCTTTTCGTACGCCATCAAGTTTCCACTGGTTGAAATTATATTGAAAAATAAATTGTACTCTATGTCTATACACTTTCCTCTGATAAATAAACCCCCTTGGAAAAACCAACCTACCATTTGAGCTGCCTAAGGGCTAGAGTACATGATTTTATAAAAAAGAAGGGGGGAGGAGTGTTAAAACTACCCTAGACTGACTGGAGTTTTTTCCTGAAGGACAAGAGCCACTGACCAATCATCCAAACATACTGTGGAGTATCACCCCAGAGATTAAATTTAGTGGAGAACCTCCGGGGATGTCATCCGGTATACCTGTGAGAAGATGGGTTGCAGACCCATGCACCTGCTCTGTCCACAGCCTTATGTACTGCTCCAGCTCCAGGTAATCTCTCTCCTACCCAAATATGCGGGGACCACAATTGCTCAGATGTGTATTTGGTCTTGGAAGGATTATTGGTGGAGTGCCCAAGTGATAGGCCTAACCCCTGTGCAGGCCTAAGGCAAATACAGCAAAATTACATTCTCTGGGCGATGCACTGGGCGATTGACCCAAACGCCCAAAGTGTCTGAAACTAACATTTTGGACTCTAGACACCTAGGAACCATGCATACAGCCTATGAACACCCCTTGGAGGTTGATGGGAATTTTTGAAACTATTACCCACCTCTGGAACCAAGTGGACCTCACCTATGTAGCTAGAATGGCCCAGAATGCAAAAAAAAATGCATTCTTGGGAGTAGGGACCCATAGCCAAGCAGGCCATAAGTGGTCTAAAATTATAAATAGGCAGGACCAGCCCTCCCATTCATTTTGCTACCTCTACTGAAATAGAAAGAAAGAAAGAGAACGAGAAGGAAGAAGAAGAGAAAGAAAGAGAAGGAGAAGGGAGGAACAAAAGGCCAAGGCTGATTTGGGTACTTGTTCTTAGCCTCCATACAAGATCAGAGGTATGACTACAGTCCCTATACACTGTTGTTCATTTTGTTAGATCCCAGTTCTCATGCCAGACTGGTGTGTCTCTGGCCTGTAGTGCTCAGAGCACCACCTGAATGCTTAGGAAAGCTCTGGATCTTGCATGCATAAGTATTGCATGAAAGATCCAACCATCTAATGGGCTGATCTGATGTTGCTACTGCAGTAGAGATCGAAGTCAGTCTCTGAGATGAGCTGCATTGCAGACTTGCACCCAGATTATACTGTATGGGTATGGATCTCTGCATGCAAAGGGATTCCTCCACACCTTAGGATAAGACCAGACTTGTTTTAAGTAAATGCATGTAATTCATGCCTTGCAGACAGCCAAAGCTGGATCCAAAGCCTGAGCTCAGCCAGGACAGCCATTCTCTGTGCTGTCAGAGCTCACCCCAGCTTCCAAATGGGTAACCTAACCTTGAATCCATTGGAAGCAATCCAATTAGCCCTATTTTAGGTCCATGGTCATCCTACTAGCTTCCCTGATCGAAATCATGGCCAGGCCTACTATAAAATCCAAGAAACTGAGCTAAAACTCATGTTAAACAAGCTCTGGGCGATGCACTGGGCCATTGACCCAAATGCCCAGTGAAACGCTCAGAGATGCTATTTGGGATCAGATGTAAATTATGCTTTTGGGACCTTCACAATTGGGACTAGGATAGCACAACAAGGGAGGATGTATGTGACCAAAATGCCCTTCCCCATTGGTCCTTGCTATCATCCCTACCTCAGATGCTCAAGTGGGCCCAACAGGGCCAGGTAACCATGCACAGAACTAGTTTCAGTTGAGCTATAACCCCATGCACTGGTTTATGAGGTTTATAGAGCCATGCATAGGCAAACCATGCTGTGAAGATACTGAGACAGATGAATCCTACATCTCTGGATGATGTACCGGGAGATTGACCTGAAAGCCCAGTGCAAGACCCAGAGAATTCTAAGTAATACCTGTATAAATACAGAATCAGTCCAATTAAGCCAAGACCAACTCTAGGACACTAATATAATCTTAAACTTTGTTTGACACACTTTTATGATCCGATTAACTAGGTTTTGACCCCGAGCTTGAGGTGCAGTGTCAGATACCAGCTAGGACCGAGCTGACTGCTGAGCAAGCCGGACTAGAACAAGGTGAGTGAAATTACATCGTGTATGTAAATGTAACATGACGAACAAGTCATGACAATTACAATGATGCTATTTACTCTGTTCACTTATTTTAATTGCTTTATATTTTGTTAAATACGAAATGCTTGACTGATGGATACTGAGAATGTACAATGAATGCTTGTATGTGAACTGCAAGATTAGATGTCATAGTCGGCTTGAAAATGATGCCTGTGGTAGCCCATAGAATGGGATGCAGTTGACACCACCCAACTCATACTATTCCATATAGAACGCATTGGGCTCGAGTATCATCACCTGTGCTACACATCCTTTCCAATAGGGGTTAAGGTGTTGGATGTCTGTGAGAGTACCATATGAAAGAGAAAAAGGAAATAGAAATGTTTTGCACCGAAAAGGTGATTATGTGGCTATATGCCAACAAAAGAAATATGTTATATTGAAATAAGGATGGGTGCCTCATAGGTTAATCCCAGAGGGCTGGTTGGGCTGACCTTGGTGACTGATGCTGGAGCTAATTGGTCCTCTCCGACAACTCAATGGGTGTATCGCAGAAAGGGGTTAAAAGCCCGCACCAGGGATACATGTATTGGGGATTGTAGTAGCACTTTTACCTGCCTTAGTTGTAATGTTAGGTGGCTAATAAATAAAATGAACTGCATTTTATGTAAGACTCATATGGTTATGCTTGCATGTGCATACATGGTTACATTTCATTCACGGGCTCAGTAGAGCTCACACTCTTTTGTATATGCTTTTGTTAGATGATCCTACAGGTGGATGTTTCAGTGGCTGGGAGGCTCATCTCGTGGAGATGGGCCATGGTTATTATGACTGTGTTGGTATGGATCCGCACAGAGGTCATATCTCTGGTGCAAGTCTTTTCTGTGATAGCTGATGAGGACCCGTGATGGGTGGGCAGCTAACTCTACTTTTGACCGTGGGATTCTTTTTGGTTGTATTAGGGATCCCTCTTTTGTATAGCTTTATTTTGGGGCTTGGGTTGGCTTGCCCTATTTATATTCTTTTATAAAGCTTGGTTGGAAAGAGTTGGGATTGTTGTTGATCTGAGAGAGAGAGAAGAGAAAGAGAGAGAACTGAAACAATGATGGTTGTGTGTATACCTTTTTTTTAGTTTCTTTAATGTTTAATGTAAATATTAGTTTCTGCGACACTTTGTGATCTATATCTTTCCTTATTGTGGATGTGTGTGTTTATGGATGGATTAACAGCTTCTAGATCCTTGGGGTTTGGCGGATTGCTACTGTACAATTCGGGTCACCTACCTAATCCTCCCAGGGGGTGGTTTGGGGTGTGATAGAGCTTGGTATTAGAGCGAGATGCACTTCATACATTCATAAACAACGGAATAGGATTAACAAATTACAAGAATCTGGGTCAGGAATATCACATATGGCAGGTTCCCATCAGTAGGGTTCTGGGCATGATAGAGCATAACCTGCATAAGAAGATAAGGAAGGTTGATCACTGGACCTCCCTTGCCTGCCCTCAACAAACAATAGGTGATATATGCTCATAGGATAGAAATGCTGCCCCGCTTCCCACCCTTGAGGTAGATGCTGTAGGAGATGCACCTACTCAAGATCCTCACAGTTGGCTTGTAATTCCTCCTCAGATTTTGGAGTCCTTTCAATCCCAGTTAGAGCCTTGAAGACCATCCTCCTAGTCTCCAATGAAAACATGTCAGAGATGTTAACCCTAGGCTTGTAATAACATCTGTCACCAGTGTCTGGTATCCCCAAAATTTTGGCCAAAGTGGTTGGAGTGAATTTCATGTCCACCCCTTTGAGTCTGCTGTCATGACCAAATCCTTGTACCCCAGAAGGCAGTACAAGATTACAATAAAAATACCAAACCAGGTTCGGGTAACAGGGCACTGTAGGGGACAACATCGGTGCCCAACCTAGGGCATTGAATTTCACAAAAAGCCCAAATTGGTGGAAATCATCTACTTGCATCACCCTACCATTCACTATATTCTTGGAAGAGAACCTCTCCCAATCACGGGAATGCTCATACCATGAGAACCAATATCGATCAAACTCGGGTTCTTCGAATGAGGAATCATCTCCGAAAGATGGAGGTGGCACAGTCGATGGTGATGGCGGCGATGGATCTGACTGCAGACGCTTGCGAGTCACTACCTTCCTTGTCATCCTGTGTTTGCCACTTGAAGACATGGCTGCAACATAGCAAGAAGAACAGGGAGTTAGGGCATATAAGCCAAAACCAAACAAAAAGAAAGAGGAAAAGAAGACAGAATTAGAAATGGAAAGGGAAATGCAGTAAAACTTACCTAGGGCTCGCGTATGTGCACGGGATAAATCGATTGGATGCTTGGAAATGATGGTGGAGTAGCCTATGAACACTCTTGAGCACAGCCTTGGGGGTTTAGAGCTCTCAAAATGAAAAGAGAAGTGAGGACATGAGCTCTCGGACTGAAAAAAAAACTGTGTCTCAATTCTCTGGGCGATGTACTGGGTGATTGAGCCAAACTCCCAGTGAAACACCCAGAGAATGGAAAAACAGCAGAATTTGATATTTTCTTGAATGGGTTTATAATTTCTTGCATTAAAAAGGGATATTGGATCCCTCAAAGCACTTAGTTTGTTAATATGGATTAACTCAAATATATATATATAATGTAATAGCAAATAAATAAAAAAGACAATGACAAGTAATATATGGGATAAACAAGCAGATGTAATGCATGAATGGAAAAAAAAAATTTCTTTCCTTCGACAACCTATTACGGGTATAAATATGTATACATAAATAATATACATATAGCCCTGGATGTATGAACTTCTGTGTGGGTGATGTATGTGGAAACTCAAACATAGATACATAAGGATGTATGGTAGTGAGCAGTTGTGTTACTACAGGACATTAGGCTCTACCAATGACACCCCCTGCATATAGGTCATATCTTGCAAATAGACTAGCCAGATCATGGCTAAATCACAGTAGATCATAGGGAGAAATAGATAGTTTGTTCACTACACGTGTCTATACCGAAGTGGTGTGCTAGATTCGATAGAACACTGTTGTTTTGTGCACAACCTCGACCTGTTCCATTTAAGATCCCTAATTATGTTGTTTTAGCTCCTGTAGTGTTAAGTATATTTATTGAGTTAAGGTAACCATAGGAACCTAATAGCCAAAACTTCTCCATGACAGGGTCTAACTGTGTTGTTCGGGCTTGAAGACCCCAACAACATGCTCTACATTAGACGGCTAAGAAAGAGATTAGCTTGGATTCAGGGGATTAAGTCTCGAGCAGAGAAGCAATTGATTGTCTACCTGGCCCTTGCGGATACTAGTAGCGCAGAGGATCGTGCCATTTATCTTGCCTTAGCAGACGAGGTTAGGAGTGATCTAGGATACCTACACATTCAAGCCTTTATAATCGGAAAGAGACTGGAGCAACTTGTATGCTAGATGCGGGTATAGACCAAACAGTTGCTTACTAACATGAATCTTTGATCTATCATCGTGCATAAAATACCATGACATAAAATTTATTTCATACATGAAACTATTAGCGACAACAACCTAGTTGGGAACATCCTTGGTAGTTATTACTCCTTGCTGAAAATGCTAGTATCATTACACCAAAACTGTAGAAATGATAACCCCTATGTGTTAGTTAAAACTGCAAATTTCTTTTTCTTCCTCACTAAGGGTGTGGGAATATTAAACACAAAGCTTCTTTCAGAAAATCAATCATGGTCAATACCAGATCCAACCAAGGTGGTCGTCGTGGAAGACGCCCTCAATTTGTTCCAGAAGTTGAGCTACCGAACAGAGCCGAAGCTCAGAACTTTGAAGTATCTGTTACTTAGCCGAGGGTACCACGAGTTGTCCCAAATCCGATAAAGATGGCTGCCCCAACTGCTGCAGTTGCACCTCAGCCAGGTATGGCAGCCGGAGAGGTGAACATTATCATGACCACCATGTTGCGAACCACGGAGTTGTTAGGCCAAATGTCCACACAGTTTGTGGCCATGATGCAACAACGAGCAATGCCACCACCACCACCCAACCGACCCATACAATTTCCACCACCTGTGCCTTAACATGTGATGGAAGGCTCCACAGCTAAGGTGATGGAGAGATTCAAGAAGCTCCAGCCTCCTGCGTTCTCCAAACTAAATTCTTAGGCAATGCAACCGAAAAGGTGGATTAGCGCCTTGGAGAAAGCATTCAACGTACACGAATGTACTAATGCGCCGAAACTGATATGCGCTGGGTATTAACTACAAAATGAGGCGGAAGCATGGTGAAAGGAAACAAAGCCTAACTTGGAAGAAGTTCATCCCAATCCCACCTAGGACCAGTTTAAAAAGGTCTTCTTTAAGAATTATTTCCCTGAGAGTTTTAGAGACAAAAAGGAAGCCTAGTTCTCTGCTCTCATGCAAGGATTAAAGCCCGTGTTGGATTACCAGCAACAGTTTGAAGATTTATTTCATTTCACCCCAGAGCATATGAAGGGGGAAGTTAGCAAAACAAAGAAGTTTGAAAAAGACTCAAATCGGAGATCAGGTCTATTCTGTTGGTCCTAGACATTAAGGACTACGCTTAAATGGTCGACAAAGTAAAGACTATGGAGGACAGATTAAAAGAGAAGGCTACAGCGTCACCTAGTTCGGGCAAAAGGCCAAGAAACTATTAGAATTTTGGGTGGCCAAACAAGGCTTTTCGAGGAGCTAGCTTGAGCCCCAACCTGACACAATATTGATAGCAAGATGTGGGCCAAACCCCTTTCTGCCCCACTTACAATCGGCCTGCCCAACCCACTGCAAGCCAAGTGACAGCTACAGCTCTGCCATCCTGACCTACGACAAGTCAAGCAAGTCAGGCCTCTTCCCCAGTTGCACTGTCCAACAAATGTTATGTGTGCCACAAAGCCGGACATATGGCCAGGGAATGCATACACCATGGATACAACACATACCCGCCAATCCAGTCCCATGCTTGACCATTTCAGCCATGGGACAATCGAACGCGAGGGAAAGTGTTCGTACTGACCAATGAAGAGGCGAAGGCGAATCCAGAGGTGATGACAGGTAAGTCTACCTAACACTGCTAAATTGTAGGAATTAACCTATGGATGTAGGAAAATTTTAATTGCATCCTTATTCTATACAAACCCTAGGTACCTTGACCATCTCGTTCGCTCCCGCGCGAGTGTTATTCGACTCGGGTGCATCCCACTCTTTTGTTTCCAATGCTTTTGCCGGTAGGATGACCATCCAACCAAGGGACATAGGGCACGACTTAGTAGTTATCACACCAACTGGTAGTATCATGAGCTTGAAGGAAGTTTACAACCCCTGTCTGGTGAAAATTTGCGGGAAGAACCTAACCGCCCAACTGATTAAGTTCGACATGAAGGACTTTGTTGTGATACTAGGCATGTATTGACTATCCATCTATGGAGCAAACATCACGTGTGTAGACAAAAAGATCGCATTCAAGTTGAATGATGGCTCGATTTTCACCTACCAAAGTGAACCGATGAAGAAGCCCAAAAGGATAACTTTATCTGCCCTCCAGGCGTAAAAACTATTAAATGAAGGATGTCAAGGCTATTTGGCCATGGTAATGATTACCAAGGTGAAGATTAAGCCATTGGAAGAACTACACGTTGTTAGGGAATTTATCGATGTTTTTTCAGAAGATCTGACCTAGTTGCCACCTGATCGTGAAACGGAGTTTGCGATCGATCTAATCCCTGGTGTGGCACCTGTATCCAAGGCACCATACCAAAGCCACCTATAGAACTAAAAGAGCTGCAGGTCCAATTATAAGATTTATTCAAAAGGGACTCATTTGACCGAGTGTGTCTCTTTGGGGAGCACCTGTGTTGTTCGTGAAGAAGAAGGATGGCAGCATGCGAATGTGCATCGACTATCGAGAACTGAAAAAACTCACGATCAAGAATTGATACCCATTACCGCACATCGATGACCTATTCGATCAATTGCAAGGTGCAAGAGTCTTCTCTAAAATTGATCTTAGGTTTGGATACCACCAGTTGAACATCAAGAGCAACGACATTTACAAGACAGCGTTCAGAACTCGATACGAACATTATGAATTCTTGGTATATTCATTTGGGTTAACCAATGCCCTAGCTTCATTCATGGACATGATGAATAGGGTATTCCACAATGTGCAAGACAAGTTTGTCATCGTATTCATCGATGACATTCTAATCTACTCCAAAAGTGAAGAGGAGCATGCTCAACACCTTAAATTTGTATTACAACAATTGCGAGAACACCAACTGTTCTCCAAATTCAGCAATTATGAATTTTAGCTACACCAGATCGGATTTTTGGGGCATATTGTCACCAAGGATGGCATCAAGGTAGACCCAGACAAGGTAAAGGCGGTTCTCGAGTGGGAGACTCCGAAGAATGCCACTGAGATCCGTAGCTTCTTGGGTTTAGCCGGGTATTATCATTGATTTATCAAAAATTTCTCACGCATCTCGGCACCCATGATAAAGCTAATGAAGAAGGGTGCAAAGTTTGAGTGGACCGATGCTTGCGAGAGAAGTTTCTAGGAGCTAAGAAATCGATTGGTGATGGCGCCAGTGCTAACCATTCCAGATGGCACCGGTGGCATGGTAGTATATACAAACGCATCCCGCATAGGATTGGGTGGCGTGCTAATGCAGAAAGGAAAGGTAGTTGCCTATGCCTCCAGGCAGTTGAAGGAACACGAGAAGAACTACCCCACTCACAACCTAGAGTTGGCTACGGTAGTCTTCGTGTTAAAGATTTGGCAACATTATCTCTATGGTGAAAAGAGCAAGATCTTCAACGACCATAAGAGCCTGAAGTATTTCTTCACCCAGAAGGAGTTAAATATGTGACAGGGGCGATGGTCAGAATTAGTAAAGGATTACGACTATGAGATTCAATACCACCCTGGCAAGGCCAACGTAGTGGCGGATGCATTGAGCAGAAAATCCCAAACCACATCCCTCACTTCCTTGGTTGTTAGCGAACAGCTAATAGAAGAAGCTCGGAAGTTCAATCTGGAACTCATGATCGAGGGGACGGCTAGTCAAAATAATCTGGGAAATAAAAGAAGGAGTCCATAAGGACCCAGACTTCTCATTGGCCCATAACAAGGCATTGAAATTCAGAGACAGATTATGTGTGCCTAGTGATTATAATGTGCAGGACCGAATTCTTAGTGAGGCACACAACTCACCTTACTCAATCCACCCTGGGAGTACAAAAATGTACAAGGATTTGAAGAAGTACTACTGGTGAATTGGAATGAAGAAAAATGTAGTGCTATATATGCCCAAATGCCTCACCTGTCAGTAAATAAAGGTGGAGAGACACAGACCGTATGGATTGTTGCAACCAACCCCTATTCCCGAATGGAAATGGGAAAGAATTACTATAGACTTCGTGACTAACTTACCCAATACTAGAAAAGGGATGAATATAATCTGGGTGATTGTTGACGGACTGACAAAGGTAGCTCACTTTATCCCCATCAAGATAACCTACTCGATGGAAAACCTCTCCCGACTATGCATTGAAAATGTAATCCGCCTACATGGCGTGCCCATTAGCATCGTGTCTGACAAGGTCCCTCGATTCACACCAAGATTTTGGAAGAGTTTACAACAAGCACTGGGATCCCAGCTAAATCTCAGCACAGCCTTCCATCCCCAGACAAACGGACAATATGAAAGAACCATCCAGACTCTGGAGGACATGCTTAGAGCCTGTATAGTAGAAATGAAAGATAGTTGGGACAGCCACATTCCCTTGGTGGAATTTGCCTACAATAATAGCTACCACTCCACAATTGGCATGGCACCGTATGAAGCTTTATATGGTTGAAAGTGTCGCACACCGTTATATTGGGATGAAGTCAGAGAACGGAAGTATCTTGGACCTGAAATGATACAGGCGACCTACGAGAAGGTGGATGTGATCAGAGAAAAGATAAAAGTGGCCCAATCCAGACAGAAGAGTTATGCCGACAATCAAAGGAAGGACATTGAATTTGGAGTCGGTGAGAAGGTATTTCTCCGAGTTTCTCCAACAAAGGGGTTTGTACGCTTCAACAAGAAGGGTAAACTGAGCCCAAGGTATATCGGCCCATATGAAATCCTGAAGAGGGTGGGACCCGTAGCATATCGACTGGCACTACCACCGTCCTTGCAAGGTGTCCATGATGTCTTCCATGTGTCGATGTTAAGGAAGTATATCAATAACCCGGCACATGTGCTCTGAGCTGAACCTGAGCAACTGGATACTGACCTATGAGGAGGAGCCAACAAAGACACTAGATAGAAAGGAACATAATCTCCGTAATCACACAATCACATTCGTTAAAGTTCGATGGGGAAACTGCCCAATAGGGGAAGCCTCGTGGGAATACTAAACCTGCCCCAGAATAATTGGAATTTTTTCCTGAAGGACAAGAGCCTGTGACCAATCATCCAAACACACTGTGGAGTATCATCCTAGTGATTAAATTTAGTGGAGAACCTCCAGGGATGTCATCCAGTATACCTGTGAGAAGATGGTTTATAAACCCATGTAGCTGCTCTATCCATAGCCTGATGTAGAGCTCCAACTCCAGGTAATCTCTCTCCTACCCAAATATGTGGGGGCCACACCTACTCAGATGTGTATTTGGTCTTGGAAAGGCTATTGGTGGAGTGCCCAAGTGATAGGCCTAACCCATATGCAGGCCCAAGGCAAATACAACAAAATTAAATTCTCTAGGCGATGCACTGGGCGACTGACCCAAACGCCCAGAGTGTCTGAAACTAACATTTTGGACTCCAGACACCTAGGAACCATGCATACAGCCTGTAAACACTCCCTAGAGGTAGATGGGAATTTTTGAAACTATTACCTACCTCTAGAACCAAGACCTGTGCAGCTAGAATAGCCCAGAAAGCAACCAAAAATGCATTCTTGGGAGTAGGGACCCATGGCCAAATAGGCCTTAAGTGATCTAAAATTATAATTAGGAGGGACCAGCCCTCCCATTCCTTTTGCTGCCTCTACTGAAATAGAAGGAGAAGGAAGAAGAAGAGAAAGAAAGAGAAGGAGAAGGGGTGAAGAAGAGGCCAAGGCTGATTTGGGTAATTGTTCTTAGCCTCCATACATGATCAGAGGTATGACTACAGTCCTTATACACTGCTGTTCATTATGTTAGATCCCAGTTCTCATGCCAGACTGGTGTGTCTCTGGCTTGCAGTGCTCAAAGCACCACCTGAATGCCTAGGAAAGATCTGGATCTTACATGCATGAGCAATGCATGCAAGATCTAACCATCTAATGGGCTGATTTGATGTTGCTACTACAGTAGGGATCGAAGTCAGTCTCTGAGATGAGCTGCACTGCAGACTTGCACCCAGATCGTGCTGTATGGGCATGGATCTTTGCATGCAAAGGGATTCTCCACACCTTAGCATAACACCAGACTTGTTTTGAGTAAATACATGAAATTCATGCCTTGCAAGTAGCCAAAGCTGGATCCAAAGCCTGACCTCAGCCAGGACAGCCATTCTCTATGCTGTCAAAGCTCACCCCAACTTCCAAATGGGTAACCTAACCTTGAATCCATTAAGAGCAATCCAATTAGCCCTATTTTAGGTCCATGATCATCCTATTAGCTTCCCTGATTGAAATCATGGCCAGGCCTACAGTAAAATCCAAGAAACTGAGCTGAAACTTGTATTAAACAGGCTCTGGGCGATGCACTGGGCAATTGACCCAAACGCCCAGTGAAACGCCTAGAGATGCTATTTGGGTTCAGATGTAAATTATGCTTTTGGGACCTTCACCAATGGGACTAGGACAGCATGAGGAGGGAGGATGTACATGACCAAAATACCCTCCCCATTGGTCCTTGTTGTCTTCCATACCTCAGATGCTCAAGTGGGCCCCACAAGGCCAGGTAACCATGCACAGAACTAATTTCAATTGAGCTATAAACCCATGCACTGGTTTATGAGGTTGATAGAGCCATGCATAGGCAACCCATGCTGTGAAGATACTGAGACAGATGAATCCTACATCTCTAGAGGATGCACTGGGAGATTGACCTGAAAACCCAATGCAAGACCCAGAGAATTCTAAGTAATACCTGTATAAATACAAAGTCAGTCCAATTAATCCAAGACCAACTCTAGGACACTAATATAATCTTAAACTTTGATTGACACACTTTTATGATCCGATTAACTAGATTTTGACCCCGAGCTCGAGGTGCAGTGTTAGATACCGGCAGGGACCAAGTTGACTGCTGAGCAAGTGGGACTAGAACAAGGTGAGTGAAATTACACCGTGTATGTAAATGTAACATGACTAACGAGTCGTGACAATTACAATGATGCTATTTACTCTGTTCACTTATTTCAATTGCTTTATATTTTGTTAAATACTGAATGCTTGACTGATGGATACTGAGAATGTACAATGAATGCTTATATGTGAACTGCTAGATTAGATGCCATAGTCGGCTTGGAAATGAGGCCTGTAGTAGCCAGTAGAATGGGGTGCAGTTGACACCACCCAACTCATATTGTGCCATATAGAATGCATTGGCCTAGAGTATCATCACCTGTGCAATGCACCCTTGCCAACAGGGGTTAAGGTGTTGGATGTCTGTGAGAGTACCCATATGAAAGAGAAAATGGAAAAGAAAGAGAAAAAGGAAATAGCAATGTTTTGCACTGAAAAGGTGATTATGTGGCTATATGCCAGCAAAAGAAATAGTTATATTGAAATAAGGATGGGTGCCTCACAGGTTAATCCCAGAGGACTGGTCGGCCTGACCTTGGTAACTGATGCGGGGGCTAATCAGGCCTCTCCGACAACTCAATGGGTGTATCACGGGAATGGTTAAAAGCCCACACTGGGGATACATGTATTGGGGATTGTAGTAGCACTTTTACCTGCCTTAGTTGTGATGTTAGTTGACTAATAAATAAAATGAACTGCATTTCATGTTGGACTCATATGGTTGTGCTTGCATATGCATGCATGGTTATGTTTCATTCACGGGTTTGGTGGAGCTGACACTCTTTTGTATATGCTTTTGTTAGATGATTTTGAAGGTGGATGTTTCAGTGGCGGGGAGGCTCATCTCGAGGAGATGGGCCATGGTTATTATGACTGTGTTGGTGTGGACCTAGATGGAGGTCATACCTCCAGTGCGAGTCTTTTCTGTGATAGCTGATGAGGACCCATGGTGGGTGGGCGGCTGACTCTACTTCTGACCGTGGAATTCTTTTTTGTTGTATTAGGGATCCATCTTTTGTATAGCTTTATTTTGGGGCTCGGGTTGCCTTACCTTATTTATATTCTTTTGTAAAGCTTGGTTGAAAAGAGTTGGGACTGCTGTTGATTTGATAGAGAGAGAGAGAGAGAGAACTGAAACAATGATGGTTGTGTATGTATCTTTTTTTTAGTTTCTTTAATGTTTAATGTAAATATTAGTTTCCGTGGCACTCTGTGATCTATATCTTTCCTTATTGTGGATGTGTGTGTTTGTTGATGGATTAACATCTTCTAGATCCTTAGGGTTTGGTGGGCTACAATGTTATCATAAAATTAGACAGATTGAAGGCCTACGACAGATTGGAATGGGACTTTATACCGTCGGATTGCTACTGTGCAATTCGGGTCACTTACCTAATCCTCCAAGGGGGTGGTTTGAGGTGTGACAAGGAGAGAGAGGGCACAACACATCACATCCACATTCCATTAATCACATGAACAATAGCCATCCACATAGATTTAATTTTAAATCCATAACCACCACAAGTATGATATAATAAGGATCTCCATGAAAATCTCAAATTTTAGCCAATTAGGATTCCACACATCATATGCATGTATCAAAATGTACATCTTATGTACAATATAATACAAAACACCATAGCCCCACATCACCATGTGGCCCATACCATAGCCCAACATAATTAAACACTTTAATTAAGACTTCCACAAGGGTGGGTGAAGAGATTTTCTCTTCAGCCATCTAATTCCACTTTAATTTCTGCAAATATTATACCTGCGGGAGAAGGGAGTAATGTTGCAGCATCATAACCACTGCCTGCATGCACACGCATGAGCAGAAACGGCAAGTAGCTGCCTTGCTTCGTAAAGGGCATGAAAATAGATGATGTGAATTTAGATTTTTATTTTATTGCAAATCCAAATCAATGATGACAAAAATTTCAAAAACTTTTTGCATTGACTTTAAAACACCTTTTTAAATCAAAACAAAAGTAACAATTATAAAATCAGTGGGTTACTTTCGATGAACAATACCCGTCGAAATATATATATTCCAGGATATGCAATAAAATAAAAGTAAAGATATATGCAATAGAAGTAAAGACAACAGACTTATGATTTAGGAAAAGATATAACCTTAAAAGTAAAGTTATAACCTTGTTTAATAAAACATAAGACTCATTTAATAAAACATATACTTGATCATACAAGGAGAACTTGAATCATAAACTTGAGGAACAGATTTGATTACAAAACTTGGTAATAGGACTTAAAGGATTTGATAAAAGGCTTGATGACTTACAAGAACTTGATAATAGAATACAGACTTGATGATATTGATAAGAACTTAAAGAACACTTGGAGGTTTAGAGTGTAGACAAGAGAACTCCTTCTTCGCTTACAAACTTACAATCTCAAAAACGAAAAAAAAAATTGAAAACTAAGAGTGTTGAGCTCTGAGAGTAAAGAACAATGTATTCTCTTCTCGGCATGCGGTGCTCCCTTTTGAAAAACTCTTTGCTATTTATGGAAGGAAATTGACCCTGTTTACTCCATGATATCTTGTTGATTACTTGAATGCTTTTCCTTTTGCAGGAGGAATCCTGCAAGGTGTCAACTCCTCTTCAGGAATCTTGCAGAGAATGTGAAAGTTTCACTTTTACAAAAGGAATCTTGCAAGGAGACAAATCCTATTTTCTTATTTTTAACTTTTGGTTCATGCTTTTCCTGTTCATGACAAAGGAGCTTTGTCAGTCCAATAGGTTATTTTGAATTGGTATCTTTTTAGGATTGTATTGTCGATCCAATGGTAGGTCTTGGATCGGAATCTTCTAGGTTAGCACTGAGGCATTCCACGTGTCATAGACACTGTTTTCCTCATTGGTTTGATCCAGGGGTTTCACCGTATTGGAGTGGACCCGGTAGTGGCTTGACTAACTAAACCCTGAGTTAGTAACAGGAACACTTCTTTTTGCCAAGTGTTAATTGCAACTCCTTTTTTTTTCTTTTTCTTTTTAAAGTAATTTACTTACTTTTGGCTACCTTTCATTTGAATGGACTTTCCTTTGGTTCTAGTCACGGACCTGGCTGTTGAAGAAGTGACTTGCTGTGTGAGGAGATCATCACAGTCTTCATATGGATCTTGAGTAAACTGGCCTTGGTGGAGAGAATTGAAAATAGAGCCCATACTGAAACGGTATCCCTCTTCTTCGTCTTCTTCCTCTGGTCCCAATTCTGCTAATTGGGCTACAATTTGGGCTTATTGGGCTTTTACCTGGAGCCTCTTACTATCGGTTGATTTTTTTTAAGGTGGTAACTTTGGCATGGGCTTTAGGCTTGTTATGGTCCTTATGATAGCTTCTGTACTGTATTTGCTTAAATTGTATCCATCCAACCATTTAACATTAAATGCTCTGGTGAGAATTTGAAGGCTCCAATCAGAAGTGTTTTATTGTTCAATCACGTATTCCCAATACATTATCCAAGCAAGACGACAATGTAAAAAGAAACGTAGAAGATCAGACTATTCAGGGACTTGAGTGGTATGTTGGCAAAATACCACAAAAGGCTCCATGACCACTGTTGGTAAAATTTCTTTAATGGGCCCAAAGGCCGTCCACCATTTTGAAAACTAGAATGGGATCATACTAGCAAACTTATAGTCAAAACAAAAGAACCAAGAGTGCCTATTTTTGTTGTTTTGATATAGGAATGCATGATACCATGCATCAATATAATCAAAATAGTGAAACTCTTGGGGTTGATAATTTTGAGAAAATCTCTTGGGTGTCAAAGGGTGAGTGGCCCAGTCCTTAGTAGTCAAAATCTTGAGAATAGTAACAGTAGTATGAGTCACCAAGCTTGAATCAACTTTATCAAAGTTTTGTTTGATCCTGATAGAATCGGTATCTACTAGAATGAACTCATAGAATTCCTAGGTCTTGGCAAAATTTGGGGAATAGTATTGTCATCCTTAGTAAAAAACTCTCTTTGCAATTTCTTTTGCAGAATTGCATCCTTTGGTGAACTGTTCATCAAGGGTAAATAGATCTTGGAAGTAATTTTTGTAAAAATATTTCCTCTTCACCTGAGTTTGAGTTGTTGGGATTGGATTTGGTCTAGCACAGATAGGGACGAGGTCCCTGCAACAATTTGAGAAAAAGGAACAGTTTTGCTTACTTGTTTAATTAGATATTTGCAAGTTGGTTGAGGGGTAGAGTCTTTGAATAAGAAGACTTGGCCTTGATTTGGAAGGTTGAGGATGAAGACTCCTTAGGAGGAGCCATTTGGATCAGGAAGATAGTCTTATGGCCCTGTAAGAAGTCGCGATTAAGAAAATCAGGAATTGAGTTCGTATCTCCTTTTATATATTCAATGTCAAAATCAAAACTTGATAAAAGGGCTTGCCATCTGGCAAAAATTTGTTTTGATGTAATATTTTGAACTTCAAAACTTGTTTGGCAACATTGCAATCAACACAAACCAAAAATATTTTGTTTAGCAAATCTCCTTGAAACTTTTGGATACATAATAATATTTATAAAACTTCCTTTTTGATCGTACTATAATTTTTCTAAATAGAATTCCAGACTCCAGATGTGAATTAGACTAATTGTTCTTTCGTCTGGTATACTTGTTAAGATTCCTCCATATCCTATATCTAAGGCATCTGTTTAAACTATTTTAAATAGATTTGGGTTTGCTAGGTTTAGGCATGAGATTTCTTTGACTAGTTGTTTGATTTTTTGAACAGTTTTGGTTTACTCATCTACCCAAGTGGGAGGTTTTTTTTTTTAGTCTTAGATACAAAGTCGCAAATCTTGCTTATGTGTGGGATGAAGTCTCTGACGTAATTTAGGCTTCCTAAAATATGTTGTAATCGTTTCTTTTCAAGAATTTGATTTGGGAATTTACTAGCAAAAGCAATTGTCCTTTCTATGGGGATGATGGTTCCTTGGTGAATATAGTGTCCTAAAAATCTAATTTTAGTCTGGAATAATTCCATTTTCTTTTGAGAAATGACTAAATCACTATTTTTTATCACTTAATAAAAAATTTTTAGATGTTTAAAATGTTGTTCTATGGATTCTAAGAATATCAAAACACCATCTATATAAACAATGGCGTGATTTCCATAAGGGTTTAAAATGTCATTCATGATATTTTGAAATTCACTTGGATCATTTTTTAAACCAAAGAGTGTCACATTCCATTCATAATGTCCAAAAGAAATAGTAAATGCAGTTTTGTACCTATCCGGTTCAAGAATTTGGATTTGCCAAAACCCCGACTTAATATCAAATTTGGAAAAGATTTTTACTTGATAAAGTTTCTTGAGTATGTCTTTTTTATTAGGAATAGGGTACCTCATCCATTGTAAGGTATCATTTAGGGGTTTATAGTTAATAACTAGCCTTGGGGTTTCCCTTTCAATTTCAGCATTTTTGTTGACATAAAAGCTACACAACTCCATGGAGATTTACTTTTCCGAATTAATTTCTTGCCTAAGAGTTCTTGGATTTCCTTTTTGCAAGTTTTTTGTAATTCTTGGTTCATTTGGATTGATGTTACTTTGGTAGGTATATTTTTCTTAGAAAAATCTCTTTCATATGGGAGTCTTATGACGTGTTTCTTTTTATGCCAAAAAGCATCAAGAAAGTCAGAGCATAGGGTTTGTTCAAATTGCTTTCGGATCTCAACTATTTGTTGTTGAACTAGTTTGTCTTTTAATCTTTCTTCCATTCTTTTATGTGCAACTTCATGTTTTAAGTAGTCTAATTGCTTTTCTTTTTTATGTATTAAGTTTATGCTATGACTTCTGGTGATTGCTACTACTTTAAGCATGTCTATTTGTTTGGTTTGAGTTGTTTCTAAGAATTTAAAGATTATTTTCTTTCCTAAAACTTTTGTTGATATACCTTGGTCAGTAACTGTGAAAGGTTTGATGAGTTCTATGAATGGTTGCCCAAGTATGATTTCTGTGTCTAGATCCCGAACTAAGATAAATACTTGCTTCAAGCAAACACCTTGGTTACATATGTGTACATCTGAAAGTTTATAATTTACAAGCATGTTAGAACAATTTGCACTTGTTAATCTTTGTTTTGTCTTTTCAAAATACTGAGTCAGAATTAAACCTTCTTGGATACAGTTTAATTTGGCTCCTGTATCAATAAGGGCAATAGCAATAATTTTATGGGAAGAAGACACTACGTTGATAATTTTAACATACCACTTTTGATAAGAAACATTATGTATTAATCGGATAAAATTATGAGGGTCTTCTTCTGTTTCTTGCTTGTTGTCAATCTCTTCTGCAACTGTTTCAGGATATTTTTGTTTATCTAGCTTGTTTTTTCTTAAGGAGTACAAGTTCTGCCTTAATGATTTTGATTTCTTCTTTTAACTCTTGGGATGTAATCTCTAAATTCTGGATTCTTGTTTTTTTTTATATGTTGGACGATTGGCTATTAGAGTTAAATTTTTTGAATATCTTATTGATGTCATAAGATTGCATAGTAGGACTTGGTTGTAATAAGGATTCCTTAGTTTGTTCTAAGTATGCCTTTTTAAGGCCTAGATCCTCTAGTTGATCTATTTCTTCTAAGAAAAAATTTTTGTTTGATCTAATCATGCAAATGGACCTAGTTTCACTACAATCTTCTCCGATAACACATTTATCACAGTTGCAAGGAGATCCTTTTGGATCACCGTCTTCATCAGAAGAACTGCTAGGGTTTCTAATGTAATTAATTCTTTCCTCATCACTTGAACTTGTTTCTGTATCTGTTCCACTTTCTAGGAATTCCAGCATTTTATCTTTGGAGATCTCTTCAGCTTTTAAGGAGTTTATCTTTTTTGCTAACTTGCAATGTTTAGCAATGTGGCCTGGTTTTCCACAATTAAAACATCCTTGTTTATTGTTCTTGAATTTATTGGATTTTTTGAAGGGTTTTTCCTATAATAAGGTTTCTTATATGATTCTGGTAGATTTTTTTTCTCTTTGTAATTATGTCTTCTAAATTTATTTTATTTCTTATTAGTCTTATGGGATTTAGAAGGTAGAGATTTTAAAGTTTCAAATCTAATTGTTCACAGAATCCTCCTAATTCTTTTTTGTAAAACTTGTTCTCTTTTTTGATTTGTTTTCTTAGTCTAATATCTGTACAAAGAGCTAATCCTTCTTCATGAACCAAACTGATCAAGTCTCCATAAATGAGGTTATCATAAGGTATTGTTCCATCATTTTCTTTTTTCAGTCTTTATTTTATTTTTTCAAAAAATAGGTTTAGAAGTCCTGTGATAAATTTTTCTTTCCAACAAGGAAGATTAGCATCTTCTCTTGTTAAAACTTTGGTCATGAAAGTATCTTTATACCATCTGAAGTCTTGTAATTTTTTACATCTTAAATTGGTTAATTGTTTTGACGTTCTGTCTTTGAGTCTTGTCGGCTTTCCTAAAAAATATTTTGTTATACTGAATATCAGGGTGTTTACTGAGTCTCCAACTGTCTAATTGTCTTCCAAGATGGGTAGCCCTTCTTCTATTGTTTGGACTGCATTTATGATTCCATCTTTTTGATAAAGTGTGAATCCCACCATCCTTTTAATTGTCCAGTGAACCCTGAGATTATTAGGGAAGCAACAGCCTTGTCAGAAATTTATTTGGTTCAGTAGGCATTACTTACCATTGTCATTTCTTGTAGTTTGTTTACTATATTATAATCAGAAGCACCATCTATGTTCCATTCATAGATGATTCCACTTTGATATGTTGCTTGATAGGAAGAACCCCTTTCTTCTAGTTGAAGGTCTGGAATAGTAGGCCTAGGATAGTAATTTGTTATCGTCCTGAAGTTACTAGTAATGGAATTTATCGTTCTATGCTCTTCTCCTTCAGATTCGGACATTGATTCTAAATCATGTCCTTTTATGTTACGGACTGCTCTAGTATTTGAACTTGCTCCAGTGGCTTATTTTTGGGGTGTTTCTAGGATTACTATAGAACTAATTCGCGACTCTATTTCTCTTAATAATTCAGTTTTGTTCAACTCTTTTGATTGTTTGTTTGATATAGAATATGACTTAAATAAAGGTTCAGGTTTGTTTATAAGTTTTCCTTTTTCAGGGATGCTTAAATTTTGAGGACTTTGGACTAGGCATTCTGTCCTAGATAATTGTTGTCCAATTGTTTGTAGATATTGGTTTGAAAAGTTTACTTGTTCAATTAATCTTGTTGTGCCATCAGAGGTTCCTTCAGTGACCTTAAAGGGAGCAGCCAATATTTTGGTATTTTTCAGAGTAAGTTTTAGTTTTTCCATAGGAGGATGGATTGATGCTATAGTAGTGTTATCATTTGTTGTCCTACTTTGATGTGAATTTTTGTGAATTTGGACTTTACTAAAAGGGTATTTAATACTGTTATTACTAGTATAAATTTCTAAATAGGTAAAAAATGGAATATTCACTTTCAATATCTCCATTTTTTCATACCAAATAGTTCCTATTCTATCTTGATCTTCTATCAAGAAATGGTAAAAAAACCACTTCCTTTTTTCTGTGTTTCTAGGTGAATCAAAGTCTTTTCTAAGCCTTGTTTTATCTATTTGAAATTCTGTATCTCGAATTACTCTAATAGTAGAGGACCTTTTCCTTTCAGGTTCTGATGGTGTCTTCATTTCAGACTTTGTTGGTATCTTGTAGAGGAAACAGAATCATGTGTGAAATCCATGTCTCTTGTATATACTCCATGGGTTACATTTTCTCTATTTCTCAATCCTGACAGATTTGTTGGCCTTTCTAGGTATGTGTTTATGCTGGATCAAGAAGCCCTGCTTGGTTGAAAACTTGATTGTTCGTATTCCTTAGTCTTTTTTTTTCTTGGTTTTCTATCAAATTTGATTGTTACTTGGCCATTAAGGTCTTGGGTTATTAATTCAATCTCTTTATTCTATTCAACTTGGGGAGTTGGAATTTTGCACTGCATTTTCCAATCCTCGGGGAAAGTAATGTCTTTCCATTTGACAATTTTTGGTAAAATAGTCCTTGATTATATAAAATCTATTTCTACAAAAGAAGTTTGACCCTTTAGAGATCTCTTGAGGGCTCTAGGTCTTATTATTTTCACAGCCTTGTACTGGATCCGGTGAACTATGGCTATCGGAATAGATCCCGGTTTCATGTTATAGCTATGTGTTTTGACGCTGACTTTCAGGGAGTCTAATAGGTTCTTATCATTCAAGTGTAAACTGATATCTAGGTAACAATTAAAGTGGACTGGTCCATGACAAAGGCTGGTTTCAATCATACCTAATGAAGAATCTTCAAAGTTGAGGAACCTTTGGTCTCTCAAGGCTAAGAGAAGAGAAGTATTTAAACCTTCTCTATGTAGGGGTTTAATGGCCACTTGAATCAAGCCTATATGGATGTAACTGAAATGTGCTTTTAATTTGTTTATAGATTTTGGATCTAACAACTGAATTTCTTCTATATCTGGGGAGAAATCGATAGTTGTTCAACTGTTTTTTATGGTTTTGGTGAAGCTAAGTAGATCTTGTTGGTAGACTTCCCTTGTTGGGACTTTGGGTGTGGTCTAATTTTGAGGTTTTTCATTTATATCTCATATGTACTCATCACTGTTGATTATACTACTATTAGAGCTAGATTCTCCAATTGTCCTTGAGGACGCTATTCGAAATAACCAACTCATATTTGTTGTAACTATCACCCCCCCCTTCAAAATTGCATCTTACCTACCTATAAATGGTAAAGGTGATTATAAGCAGACAACCGATTAAAGGAACTTACCACAATTGCCCGACACACGGCTCTAGAATATGTATAATAACCAATAACCAAGTGATATGGTTTAAATGAACTAAGAAGGAAAAAAGCGAGCAAAACAAATATGTGATGGCTCTGATACCAGGATTGAGAAACGGAGAAAATGTAACCCATGGAGTCTATACAAGAGACATAGATTTCACACATGATTCTAGGTCATTTACTTTTTATATATGTTGTTTTTTTTTTTTTTTTCTATTTTGAAATCGAATTTCAATATTTACTTTTTCTTTGCTTCAAATCGGTTGTTGTTCATCCAAACCGATGAACAGTGCAAAAATGATTTTTCATAAAAAAAATTCCTAATTGGATATACACCATTAACAATTAACAGTCGAACATGAAGAAACCCTACCCTATCATACTCTCCCTGAATTCGATGGAGAAGCCTTGCTATGATGCCAATTGTTGGAATTGCCCCAATAATGCAGCGAATTCGGATCGAGAAGGCATACTTTTCTGTTCGGATTCAAGAGAACAAAATAAAAATTCATAAGAGAGAATAATCTTTGGATACCTTGAAGCCGCAATTGAAGCTCTTCCTCCAAATAATAGTTCTTCATCACTTGAGCAACAGTAGGGGATTGGATTCTTCAACTCCTTGAATGTCTGATCCACAATCAATGAAGAAGAAGCAAATTTTCACAAAAAATTCTTGGGTTTCATAAACCCTAATTCTCACAACCACCACACACACTCACTAAGAGAGAGGAGAGAGAGTGAAAATTGACTAAAGAGCACCAAAAAAATGTTGAGCTCTCTCCCCCTTAGTCTCTTTTATATATTAATTCCCATAGGAAAATATTCTCTTGGTCATATTTAGTTTCCTAAACTTATTATGACCCAATTAGGTGGAAAAACTTTCTTTTCCAACATAGGAAACCTACTTTGCTTCTAAAGAGGGAAGATGTAGAATCTAAAAGGGATTGCTATCTCTTTAATTATGGCCGAATATATAATCAAATTATATTTTATTTATTACCATAAATAAAAAGATAATTAACCAATTAATATTCCCAAATATTGTCTTGCACAATTAAATTCTTTAATTTACAAATAAGATCTTTCACTAATCCAATATCGCATAATGGCCTATAGAACATGTAATTAAATACTGCCAACCCCTAGCTCATTGTACAAGTCCATTTTAGAGATTTTGTGATCGTGATTAGATGCCCGAAAAATATTTAAATTTAAATATATAAATAATTATTTTTCATATTAGTAAACAATTTACAAAAATAACACTGGTACCAGATTTTTGTCCGATGCATCACAAACTTTCTCTCTCCTTGATATTCCCGAATTAACGACAGTGGATTCCATATTGAGCATCTCTGTCATTAACAATGCGTGATCACATGTCCAACACGTCGATATATAGTCTGTAGGACGTCAACCATTGGCTTACCAAAACAAATGACCCAGCATTGTAACAAATAGGATCTCTCAGGTTAAAGGTCAACCGACGGGTATGAATCTCGTTCTCAAACAACTGGCAGTAGCACATGCAAGATTCTTACCAGATTCTTTTCCATACACGCACAATATATGTACCCACATTTATGCACCGAAAACTCATATCTGGTAATATACAATGTGACGACCATATGATCGGGATGCCCGGTTCTATCCCTAGCCGAGAACCATTTTGGATGAAAATCCATGGAACAACTTATAAGCCCAATAAAATATATGCCATGCCTAAAAAGAAATAAAGATTTTATTAATTAAACCGGATTTGATGGACACATATCCAACACTAACAACAATAGTGGATTTGGGCTGCAACAGTTGGTTCCATGGTAAGCACACTAACCATGAAGTTTAGATATGCAATTGCATGGTAGGACATCATATTTTACAGTGCTTATCCAATGCTCAAACCCCTTTGAAGATGGGTGAAAGAAATGGGGAAAAACCCAACTGTTTTCAGCTACTGGAGTAGTCGGTTGATCAATGCCTGCTGATCAAGACCAACCGACAGCGATCAACTGACAGGTTTATAATGGCTCAACAAGGATTTTGTCATTGCTTATAAGAATCTCTTTCCCTTTGTTCCGTTTTTGGGACTTACTTCATTCTATTCTTTTTGTTGTAGTGGTTGCCCCTGCAACTCGCTCACCAGTGATACGGTCTACTGGCTGAGAAGGTCCTGCATGCAAATTCGGATCGTTCACATACAGAGCTCGACTAGGTGTGCCCAAAATGCTGCCCTTCCCCTTCTCAACCACGAACTGACTATGATGAGGTGCACCATACGGGTTAGCAATTGGTGTCTCGTTGCAAGGCTCAATCACAGGTGGAGGTAGCCCAATCCTGGCTTGAACTAGAGCCATTTCTCCTAGTTGACGATTTCGAGCATCGTTCAAGGCGGCTAAAACTGCTATCAACTGATACATGCTATGCATCATGGGTTGCATTACATTATGCATTAGCGGCTACCTACTTGGGGCACACATCTGCATATGCTCTAATTTGGGCTTCAAGTTGTGTCTCAACATTAGGTTCCTGCAAGGGAACCCATCGTGCCCCTTTCTTACTTGCTCGTTGGATACCCTTCTTTGCCATGATATCTCAGTTAGAGTATCCCGCCGGGCGTGCCAAAAATTGTTTGGCTCTTTTTTTGGTTACTCAAACAATCGGTCTACCGTAACAAACAATCTTAGTAGAGAGCACGGGCATGTCAGAGTTTACAAGACTTGATGTGAAGAAGATTGTACTTCTGACTTCTTTCAAGCTATGTGGATCACCTCTTGCCTCGATTGCTCCAACTTTAAAATTAAAGACCAAATTGCAATATATGAAAAAAGGGATAGTCACAGAATAATTAATATGAGAAATCGAGAACTTCTATTGACCTGAATGTGAGTATACACAGAGGACATACCATTGTTACAAGAAATCAAAGAAGAACTTGACAGAGAGGGAGCGAGGGAGAGAGAGAGAGAGCATGATAGCGAGGATGAAGAGGGAAAATAAAGTTACACTAAGAAAAATGTAAAATGCAGAAAAAAATAAAGATAACTTAAGTTGTAGGTTTGTTGGTTTATCGAAAGATCCCTCCTTCCTCTGTAATTCTGTCTTTTATACTTTTGAGGATGGAACCTTCATGAGTGGCTTCTAACCGTGCCTCCCTTTGATGGTTGTGGAACGGTTTGAACACCATGTCCTCTCGAAGTGGCTCCTAGTTTGGAGGTAGTGTTCAACGTGGGCAAGCTACGATTACAACCATTTTATCGTCCACATTATCTCTTAGCAAGGGATTTTGCCTTGCTGACCGATCCTTTGTGGCCCAAAGTTGATCGGTCTTTCATTACCGATCAGTCGGTAATTTTAGGGTGCAAACAGCTCCTTGAAAGAGCATCACTGACTTGAAACTTTCAAGGTGATTCTGGGTCCAAGGTCCCATTATATTGCTCCGGGGTGGGCACCTTGAACCCTTTGGGTAGACGCTCAGCCTTGATTTCATCAATGAACGTTGTATCAATAGTGAAACTGAAATCGTAACCTGACGACTAGTTCTTTAGGACCTCCTGCATCTGATCATGCAATTCATGCACTTGCTCATTCAATGCATGTTCGCCTTTTGTCATCTGGGATTCAAATCTCTGACTGGTGGAGGACGCAACTTTGGACTTCGCTTGCATCTACTGACCGTCAGAGTTGTTGTGATTCTCGCTATGATCAAGAGAAGGAGATCTGGTTCTAACCACAGTTTGGGCCAAAGGAGGAGGTGGACAATGGCTGTGGCATCTTGCCATTGTAGATCAATCATTTGCTGCATTTTCTATTGTAATTGTTGTTGCAATACTACAAATTGTGCCATTGTCACGTAGGCATGTGGATCAACCGTGGCGTTGTCTTGTAGATGTTGACTCTGAGATCCGTGGCTCTATTGGACTTGTTCTTGGTTAGCTTCAGCTATTGCATTTGGTTGTGGTTGGGGGTGGTCCTGTACTAGACGAGAGGTGGTTCTGGTGTTAACCATGATGGACCTTCGTAAGGATTGTTCTTCGTTTCCCATAGATGGCGCCTAATGTTTCCAACAGAAACAATCTTCTTCCTCACAAACAATCCCTGCACCTGAAGATTAAGTCAGTATTCTGAAAAACATGAGAATTGGGAAACAAATGAATGGCTCCAAATCCCTTACCTCTTGCCCTTGCAACTGTATTTATAGGTTTCAACATGTAGGTCCCTTGATGGTCAAGTAACTCTGAATCAGCAAGAGTCTTGATAGAGATGGAATTCCTAATTTTGGGGATTTTCCCCTTTCACTACTGTATTCTGAAGATGTGTGCAAGTCGTGATAGGTGTTAATTGTGGAGGCCAATCTTGTTGATTTGCTTTTTTTTGTGGAGAATTCTCATTAACCACATGTGTAATTCAATCACACCTTTATTATGCCGCGTGTCAGCTATTCATTGGGTAGAGATAATTATCCACATCACTATGTATAGTAGGAGTGGTAACTGAGGACTCTTCTTAGGATTTCTCACATCTTCTATGTATATACAGATTCAATAAATCGGCTCATCATGGATGACCTTACACTCACACGGTCACTAATCTTGCTGTTAAAATTTTAGTCCCAATGAGGAAAGGAAATGGCTTCCCATCAAGCATCTTTTTTTTTTGTTTCTAATGAAAATATATTCAGTACAGCCACCATACAAATCAAACAAGTTTGACTGTAGCTCATTTTGGGTGATGCCAAAGAAGTTGTACGTAAACAAGAAAATTACTTAACCCTTTTTTTCTCGAAAAATTACTAACATTGTTGATGACATTTTAACATCACAACCCCCCCCCCCCCCAACTATTAGATTCAGTCCTAGGAATACTAATGGATAGTGTTAAAAGGCAAAAACTGCTTTCCAAGAAATGATTTCCCCAAAGCAGGGCCTTTCGACCTCTGATTACTTCCATTCATTCTAACATTTTCGTTTTCTTTTTCTTTTTTCCAGAAATCCATTCTCACATTTTGAATAATGTCATCCCTATTCTTTGCATTGTTCTGAAGATGACTCTTCACAAGTGCTGTTCCAAGCACTCCTCAAACAATTCCAAAAGCTGTTCATATTTCCCGAATGCCCTGAAGAAACAGACAGACAAGTTCCTCGGGTTTTGTAAAGAATACCAAAATAGTCAAATAATTTACAATAGTAAGCTTCTCCTAGATGTATTTTCTTGAAATACAAATAGGACAATTCTAAACAGTCCAAATCAAAGTCATCGAGATCACTTTCGTTGGAAATATTTTTGGAAAAGATGGTATTGATTCTTTACACATGACCTTCTTATTCCATTCTCAGGAACATTTTTTCCTATATTAGAGTCATTCCATCATTTTTGGCAACTACAATGATAGAGCAAACATTGCTTAAGCAATGAACTTAATTGATTGATCAAATCAGGTTAATTTAAAACCAATACCACAAAAGAATTTGGAGAAAAATCAAGAATCTATTATAGATTAAATGAAATCACAAGGTTGCTTCTAAGCATAATACAGTCATTTTGATGATTAAATATTCAACAAATAAAAGAATCAAAGCTAATGCACTTTCAACCAATTAAAGAATTAAAGCTACTGCACTTTCAACCAATTAAAGAATCAAAGCTAATGCACTTTCAACTAGTGAAGTAGTGAAGAGATGTGTGGAAACAATGTTATTCTGTTAGCTTGCAGTTTCTAAATCAATTAGCCATCTCACCATTCTGATCTTGCTGTTCATTCACAGGTGGTGCTTGTGTGGATGGTTTTGGCGGTGGTGGTGCTTTGGATTTGCTAGGCTCAGACTTTAGTCCAAATCCGAACTTTCTAGCGAAGATATTCCAACTACTCCTTGTCTTCCCCAACTTCTGGATCTCCTCTTTCATGCTTGAGCATTCCTTCTCGAGCTCAGAGACCCGCGCTTTCATGTCGTCAATTTTAACAGCTTGATCATGAGTAGGATTTTCCTGAGACGACCCTTCATGCTTGTGGAGTGAGAGGTTCCCATGTGAGTTTTGGGAGTTCTCAAGGTTGTCAGAAACAAAGAACCAGCCGGCAATAGAAGTGCGGAGCCGAAGCTGCTCAAAGAATAGGACTTGGACAATTAATCGGAGAGGTAGCCTCTCGTTCTGTGCTGCATGGGTGCAGGCCTCCAAAGAGAGCTTTTGGCAGTTCATGATCCTGCATAGCTGCTCCCTCTCAGAGTCTGTCAGCCAGGGATGTGACTGAAGTTGAGAAATGTGTTAGTAAACATACATAAATGCAGTATGAGAGTTTTCCAAAAAACTGAATTCATTCCATATAGTTTTTCAAATGATTCAATCATAACAGTTAAAGAGCAACAGTTCATTTACCGTTGAGATCCTTAATTATCATTCGAACAATGATGAATCTCTGTTTTCAAATGCTATCAAGACAAAATGATTCCTCTTCATTTGGTTACAGAGTCATCCTAAGCAACTGATTTGCATTGACTGGCTACTGAAACAACAGTCGGGGAAAAAAGAAATCAGAAACTTTGGTACCTTGAGGTATATATCAATTGCACGGTAGAGGCCATCATTAAGTGGCCTAGCATAATCTGGAATCACAGCTGCTAATGCTTGAAACTTTGGAAACTTCAAGTTTACATCAGATGCCACCTCTGCAAGGTACTCATCCACTAGCTTGGCAACCATTGTAATTGGGGTCAGCGAAGGGGACCCTTCTAACTGTGACTCATCCACTATACAAGGGGAAGAACCAGCAGCAGCATGATCCACCGACATGTAGTGATCAAGAATCCGCTGAACACAGTCAATATCATGAAATGTCTCCACCGAGTAGCCCATGTTTGGTATGAGAAGATCATCCAACGTAGCTTGGTCCAACTGAGCTCCCACCCTTTTCTCCAAGTTCTCTCTACATGATGGGCTTGCATGTAAGATCATGGCAGTACGGAGCAAACCAAGCAGGAACTTGGTCGGTGCAACTCCCTTTTGATTGGGCAGTAACTCCACAATCTCTTCGAGGAGAACCCGCTGATTGGCCTCAGAAGGGGCAGAAATAGCAGAACCAGGGATCACACGGTTCACATTCTCACTGATGTTTGAATACCTACTTAGAGGAAGATATCTTGTTGCATACAACATGAGGGACCCAGCAATATTCTCAGGCTTCATGCCTCTCAATTCAATGGCAAAGATTAATCTTTTATAGATTGGAAAACTGAGGAAGGACACATCCTCATACCACCAATCTTCACTCACATGCTTTGGCTTTGCTGCTGTGCCTATTCCATTCCATAAGACAGTACCCCCAGGGCTATGCATGCTAGTGCGTCCTGACGCAGACAAACTGAATAAGCTAGGGTCGGCACAAGCTTTCATTGCCAAGGAGTCAATGCATCTCGAGACAATGTGGAGTTCTTCAGCATATTGAAGAACTTCCTCACACATATCAAGAACTTTGACTGAATCTGCCCAATTGCCAAATATCTCATTAAGGAAATTCTCTGTTTGAAAGATCAGATTCCCCTCTCCATGCTCTTCAGTCATCTGAAGGTGTTCGGCTGCACACCTAAGACTAACTACATTAAGGGAAGTAAGTTCTATTTTAATCCCATAACAGAATTTGGCTATGAGCTCAAACACCTTGGCTCCACCGGGTATGTCATGAAGCCGCAAAATGCAGCTTTGTCCATCATTATTAGAGGCTTCTGCAATCAGCTTTTCTAAAACCCCACTCCTGGAAAGCAAAGGAAACTGCAAGAAAGAACAAATCCAGAGGTAGGGGGTAACAAAATGGAAAGTTAAGAAGATATCCATGTGAAATAACTCACAGAATATTACTAATGACAGGAATAGATATATAGAAAAGAACAGCATAATGGGTGTAGTAAAATAATAAACTTTGCCATTAGAGGGTGAAACACACTTTGTGAAGCTGAAAGGACAATTCTCCACATTCGATTACAATGTCGCATGGAAGCCCATTTGCACAAAACCTGTGATCAAGGATGTTAACTTCTTTCTGGCAAGATTAGATGAAGAATACAACATTTAAAAAGAAAATGCAGATCCAATCCTACATTCTAAGTGAAGGTTTATTTAACTTCATCAAAATCCATGTGAAAGGCCATACTGACTAGTATGGAAAACAAGATTTTGAACCTAGCCCATTGTTTTAAAATCAAGAGCTACATCAACTGTGGAGGAAAATAGTACATGAATTAGAGTATAAGAATGCCACATCGAATTATCCATATAAATGATAAATAAGTTGCACCCAAAACATCAAGACTCAAAAGCTGAACACCATCATCACTAACCAGCAGTAATTCATTTGTGATCATAATCCACCCTTTCGAGGAGAAAAACTTGAAAAAATTATTTTTTTTATTTTTTTTTTTTTTTGGGGGGGGGTGTGTATAAGATAAGGACATATAAATGTTGATCCTCCTTGGGAAGGCTTAACAACATGACCTATGCATCCAAACCCTTTAGTAATGTAATGAGGAACATCACTTCAGCTCAAATTGTGTCATCAGTAATTAATTTAATTCAACAATCAGGAGAGGAATAGGAAAGGTTTTGAGAGTATCCAGACCTTAATTTTCCTAAACAAACAAAACGAAGCATTTCAAAACAAACTATGTTAAACAGAGAACAAGAAATCCAGACAGAGAGAGAAATGAAAAACAGTTTCTCTCACCAGGTATTCCCTTCACGACGGAAGGCTTCAGGTTTAGAGCCCAGCTTCATGCATGCCATATAATGTAGTTAGGAGGATTTGAGAAACCTAAAAGCATTAAGAAACATGGAAGGACAGAGATGGAAGAAATAAACGAAAAGGGAAAGAAAGGGAAGTGAAGAACAACGATTGTCTTTTCTTGTTTCAGAGATCAAGAGAGAGAGGATACTAAGATTTGGAAATGGTCTTCAAAAACATCCCAAGTGGATCGGAGATCAAAACAATGGGGTTGCTTTAAGCTTTTGGGCATAAAATAATCAATACAAACAGAAAATCTGCCACGTATAAAGGGCTGATCTGTGAGACACAAGGTCTGAGGATAGGAGAGACGTACTTCCATGGATGCATGCATGAGGAGATTGGATATGTTAAGACTCGAACGGAAATCAAACCAAAACCCTAAGTTTCGCAACTGTTCTAACTTGTGTCGTGTTTCCCGCTCTTCTCGTTCCAGAGTTTTCATGATGTGAAGCTCGATAGAACGCCAGACAAGTAAGAACCGGTCCTTAGTTCTTAAATTGGTCGGATCAGTCCATGGCTTTTAAGTTGGTCGGACCAGTCATTGAACCAGTTCAAATGATACAAGGGCCTAGGCCTGTTTGCCATTCCACGAACATGGACAAGCGAGTACAGCAAGCACGGTCTCAGTCAAACCCGGTTCCGGGGTATCAATTTTTTTTTTTTTTTGGTAAAAATTAAATTTATTGTGGACCAGACCAAGAAAAAGCCGAGGCATCCAAGTTACACAAATCTTGGAGCCAAGAAGTAGAAATGGGCCAAGCTGTCTTACATGGCAGAGACAGCGCCCTCCTAGCTAGAGAGTCGGCAACGGCGTTGCTCTCCCTACAAATATGTCTGAAAATACAATCAATAAATATGAAACCAAATGGAGAATGCCATGGATGATAGACGAAGCCTCCAAGGTCCTTGGGCTGGATGGGTTGTTGAGGCATTGGATGAGCTCCTAGTTATCAGACTCAATAATGACGCTGTCAAATCCCTC
Organism: Telopea speciosissima; assembly: GCF_018873765.1. NCBI lineage: Eukaryota > Viridiplantae > Streptophyta > Magnoliopsida > Proteales > Proteaceae > Telopea > Telopea speciosissima. Next base: position 23,400,744 of record NC_057926.1, on the reverse strand, counting down.
CCCCAAGGCATACAGGCAGGCTGAACGCATAGCAATACCTTCTCCGCATAAGATGGTGTTTGCTTGGGTGGGCTCTGAGATGGCAAGCAAACATTCTCCTCCAGTGTTTCGAATTACAAATCTTGAACCACCCAAATTGGAATCCTTTTTCTGAGAAGTGTCAGAATTGATTTTAAAGCAAACTGGAGGAGGCGGGATCCAAATTGGCGAAAGTGTGGCTGGCTGAGTTATTGGATCATTGGCCATGTCCAAGATCGAGGTGGGCTTCCCTGTAGAACCTCTAGTAGTAGTAAAGTCCTTAAAGGCAGTTTGGGCTGAGTTTAAAACTTCCATCGGGGTCCAGGATCGCTAATTAAAGATGTGATCATTTCGAGCTAGCCAAATGTGCCTAGCAATGAAAGAAATTAAACCCATTACTTCTCTGTTGCCAGCTTTTGACCCAGTGTCAATAGATTCCCAAGACTTAATCCACCTGTGGAATTTTGGATTACCATCATTGGGAGGAGAGAAAGAGAGGGGGCTGCCAAACCATTCGGCCCGGGCGAAAGGACAATCGAGTAAAATATGATCGATGGATTCCAGACCTTTACCACATCGTTGGCAAGACGGATCAATTGGAATTTGACGCCTCAACAAAGCTTCACCCGATGCTAGGCCTTGGGCGCACACCCGCCACATAAAATTTTTTATCTTAGGGAGAGTCTCGCAGGCCCAAATACGGTTCCAAACAGAAGGAGGGATTTCATCCCTGGAATGTGAGTGGACAATGATGATCTATTGTTGAAAAAATACCATTCTTGTTACCTCCCCAAACCAACTAGTCATCTCTCGGGAAAAGACTCAACTGAATATCCAAAATAGCCTTGGCCTCGACTGGGTGGAAAACTGAGCTGATGAGATCCCTTCTCCAAGTTCTGTTTCCTTGATCGATCAGCTCTGAGACCAAGAGTAAAGTGCAATCTGGTGGTCTTGGGGAAGAGATTCTAAAGTTTGGAAGGGATGGCACCCAGTTGTCGCCCCAAATGTGAACTGAATCCCCAGTTTCGATTTTCCACAGAAGACCATCACAAAGAGCTTTTCTACCATTGAGAACATAACGCCACGCCCAATATGGCTAGTGACCAAGCTTAGCTTCCAAAAAAATGCACCTGGGGAAATATATAGCTTTGATGAACCTCACCCAAAGAGAGTCCGGTTGGGACCAAAGGCGCCATGCCACCTTAGCTAACAGAGATCAATTTTGTAGGGTTGAATCTCTAAACCCAAGGCCTCCCCTGCCTTTTGACCTGCACAGTCTATCCCAGGCAATCCAATGTAGCTTTGATCCTTGATCAGATTTACCCCAAAAGAAGTCAGTCATTTCTTTCCTTATATGGCCATGGATCGAACTTGATATTTTGAAGTGGGACCCAACATAGTTGGTAAGAGGAAGGGCTGCTACTTTAATCATGACCTCCCTGCCTGCAACCGAGAGAAGGTGTTGTACTTCCAACTCTGATATCTACTGGTCACTCTTTCATTGATGGAGTTGAACACCTGGGTTTTTCACAAACCAAACTCAGTAGGTAAGCCCAGATATTTGGCTGGCCCATCACCATAAGGGATTTTCAAAATCCTTGAAAATCATCTCCTGAACTTCAATGGAGTGTTATGGCTAAAGGTAAGGCTCGATTTCTTCAGGTTGATTGCTTGCCCACTTGCCTTACAGTAGAGTTCTAGGCATGCCATAAGATTGCAAACTTCATCCAATTTCATCTCTGAGAAGAGGAGGCAATCGTCAGCGAACATAAGGTGTGACAGAGATGGTGCCCTGTGTCGAATTCTGATCCCCCGAATCAAGTGAAGGTCTTCAGCTCTATTGATGACAGCATTAAGTGCTTGAGAGCATAAGAAGAATATAGCCGGCGACAGGGGGTCCCCCTGCTGAATGCCACGCGAGGGAGTAATAGAGCCACAGACAGCTCCATTAACAAGCAAGTTATAAGAAGTTGTTCTGATGCATGTCATAACCAAAGAGACCTAGTGTTACACCCCTATCCCTGAACCACGGGAAATGCAACTGGAGCATACAACTACGCTCTCCAACCACCAGAATCACTGATGCAGTATCCAAGACTAACTCATTCACAACGACAGATAATAGGTAAAAGGAAAGGATTAATATTAATAACATCAGAGTTAGCAGAAGCTAGGTGATAGCATATAAAATATTGTCTATTCAAGTTTACCCCTTCAAGTACAATTCGTTCTAATCAGGATCTATGCATTATCACTGTATAATAAATACACTTATCAAGAAAGGAATAAAAATAATACACCTTTGAATCAGAAGATAGTTTATCAAAGTGTAACAAAAGATGGCCACCAGCCAAGAATCACTGTTCCCTCGTGGAACACATCTCACAGTAGCACTCCGATCCATGATCCTCATACTCCGGAGTCCACCACTCTTCATGACCTTCTTCAGGAGTCTTGAACTCCGCGCCGTCCTGCTCGAATATACCTGCATCAACTAAAAATATGTTTCCTCGAGGAGTGAGCTCCAACTGAGCCCAATGAGTGGCTAAGCCACACAAGCATACACAATAATAATAATGAATGGGGTTGACTGCAAACCATACATGATGGACGGATACCAAGGTGTCCCATACCACCAAGGTAGACCGTACATCACATAAAATTTACAATCATGCTACATGAATGAATGATGATGTATAGTTTTATTGTTATCCACCTAACACACAACTAAGTCAGGTATAGTACTATAGCAACACCTTAGGTAGCATCCCCGACATCGGTACCATAAACGGATGGTATACTGGCGATGACAAACCCGAGTTGCGCTGGAAGCCTATCGTACCGATCTCCACCAAGAGATATACGCAAACCCCCAAGTCAAATCCCATCCTGGTGTTCCACCCAAAATATGGTCGGTGCCCAAACTTTTCGGGTGGGTATACCTGAATAACGGTCGAAACCCACAGATTTGACCGACACCTAACCCCCTGTCGGTAAGGGTCATAGTACTGGGTAAATATTTATCCTAACCAGCATTCACCTATTGTATGAGTGAGGTACGCATGTGCATAGGCCAGAGGCCGAGTCCATAGATACCGAAATATGGTCGGCCGGCTATCCTCTCGCCCCTCTAGCCCATACGTACATATACAAGTACGAGATGTGAATACCGAAGGCAGTCGGTCCGTCACCATCCCGTTTCCACCTAATGCAATGGACAACTCTAATGCAATTTCAAGTCCGGTAATCTCAAGCCCAGCACCCATCGGCACTTGGATCCCGCTTCCGAAGCCCTAGATCTACATGCCATGAGTGAGTCCATATTATGAAATCCCCAGGTCCAGCACCAATCGACACCCGAGTCCCATAACTAAATCCAATACCATTCGCACCATAGTGCAATAAAATAAATAATATCGTAAGACAAGAATGTTAATTCCTATCAACATCTAAACATTTATGTCATCCTATATCTTACCGTCCAATATCTTACCAGTAATTATATATTATAGCACACATACATGAATGGCATTCGTAAGATACGACACACAAACATTCCATAAATTAAGACGTTTGCTTAACTCACTCACCTTGATTCTCAGTCAATCGTCAGTGCGGAGTTCTTCAAATCGGCGTTCGATGCCAAGTACACTGTCCCACGTACTAATACGCCTCCGAGCCGGGTCAGTCAACCTAAAGAGGGTGTACAACGTGGGGAGAGATTAGTGCCTTAGGGCTAGAAAAGTTAGGCCCCATAAGTTATCAAACAAGGCTGAAATAGGGGACCGACACATACAGCAAGGCTATATCATGTGCCTGTCCCTCTCGGACTTCCCACCGGCAGATCTAGGTTCTCAGGGACTGGCACTTGCATGTGCCTGTCCATGTGTCTATACCTCTCAGGGACCGGCATATCTAGTTTCTGGCGCACTTGCATGTGCTATCCATGTGCTGTCCCTCTCGGACTTCCAGATCTAGTTCATGCCATGTGTATTGAGAATGGTTTTACCTTAGGGTAAAATGGGGTATTCTTAGGGGTTTTTAGAGGTCTCTTTGGCCATGAAAATAACTCAATCAAGGTGCCATAGCACACCCCCAACATGGGTTTGTAAACCCAATGATCGATTGATTGGATTTTTCTCCATTAAAATACACATGGGAAGGTAACTCATGGGTTTGGGTATTGGGGTTTGGAAGTGTCTTTAATCAATGTTATTTAACACCCCTTAAACCACACATCTATGGTCTTCCATGAGGGTTGGTGAAACCCATAAATGGAGGTAAGTCCCCAACTTAGGATTCATAAATGGAGAAGGGTGAATGGGTTTAAGGTAGGGTTAGGTACTTCATAGTTAAGCATCAAGGATTTGCCATTAATGGCTCTTCTAATAAGGTAGGTGAAGCATTCATGGCTCATAATTCCAAACCCTAGGTCTATAAATTAGGAAGTGAGAGAGAGAGAGAGAGAGAGAGAGAGAGAGAGAGAGAGAATGCTCACCAATGTAGGAGAGCAAGCTTGGGCTCCACCTCTCTCCTTTCTTCTTCTTCTTCTTCTTTTTCTTCTTCTTCTTTCTTTCCTTCTCTCCTTTCTTCTCCACGATTTAGGTTTTCTATTGTGAGGTGAATAGTGGTTTGACCCCTATTTACCTCACTTTAGTCTTAGGTCATGTTTGGATAGTCTTAAGTCCTTAGGACCATTTGCTTAGGAGCTTATTTGGTTAGGTGAAAGCCTAAGGTCTAGTTTAAGTCATTGGGCCATTGGATCCACTTGGGCCCATGGCCTATGGCCTAAGTTCTAGTTACAAATAGAAACAGGCTAAGGTCCTAAGCCTAAGCCCATTCTAGTTCTTATGCTTATTAATGGTATGCGGATAGTGACTTACTCCCAGTCATCGCTAAGTGGATAAGGGCGATTTAGGTGCAGGCCCCATAAATCCCCATCATAAAGAAATTCCAAGAATATGCTTTCGTGGACGATTTTCCCCCTTGTCTCTGATGGTGAATCTTTCCTCGACAACTTCCTCCATTTCGTGGTTGACAGTCTTGTGTGATGGCTTGAGTATTATGACCCACAGTTCACGAGTGTACTCCGCTCCCGGTTCTACACAAAAGGTTCAAACCAGACCGATGGTCAGATCGGGTTTCAAACCGAGTTTTGGGCACGGATTTAACACCTAGTGATGGCTGAAACCAAGTTTTAGAAGCATCTCCTCAATGAATCTCCATTCGAGGCGATAATATGCCTTTTTCATGTCAAGCTTTAGAGCTATATACTTCTGGCACTCCTTCTTCTTCTTTTTGTATGAAATGGAACATCTCATGGGCCATAATGACATTGTCCTAAATAAGTCTTGAAGGAACAAATGCAGACTGATTTGTGGAGATGATATCTTTGAGAGCTTCGTGCAATCTGTTGGACAAGATCTTTGTGATTACTTTAAAAGAAACTCCACAAAGGCTTATCGGCCTGAAGTGATCAACCATTTTTGGACTGGCGACCTTCGGGATGAAGCATAACAAGGTATTGTTAAGAGTTTTGGGCATTATACCTGTTCTGAAGAACTCAGAGATGAAATCAAAGAGGTCAGCATTAATTATATTCTAGTATTTCTGGAAGAATACTGGAGGGAGGCCATCGGGCCCTGGAGACTTTAAGGGCAAGATTTCTCTATGGGGAGGGATGCTCCTATGTGTGTGCGGGTCAATGAGAGTGCACACAGTGGCATCAATAAGACAGTCATTATTGTCTTTCATGGGGGCAGAACATTCATAAATAAAATAATATTTTACACATTAATACAACAACTTACACATGACTTATGAAAATGCCCTCCTTTCGTAAATATCACCTTCATTACTTAAATAGTACCTTATTATAGAACTTACATGATATTATAATTATTAAAATAATCTTGAGTAATATATATAATCCAATATTAAAATCTTGGGGTACTGCAGAAAAACCACTTGTTTAGACATTACTTCCCTATCCACACGAGAAAGGAGGTGGTGCTTGCAATTCTGAAAACTATCAAAATATGATCACTAATAGAGTCGAAAACTTGAGCTCTGGAAATGATAAATTTAGTTGGGAGACTAGGATATTGAGAAGGCCCTTCCCTATATGAAAATATAAAACTCTCGAGAACTACCGCTTGAATGTAGTTGAGTATAACTGAAAGTGTCACACCCCCATCCCATTAAAGGATAAAATACTATAAACGGGGTATGATAGGATGCTTACCAACATCCTAACCACTACCAGGATCTCGATGCAGTGGCCAACGCACAGTCTTACACTAATATTAAATTATAATAATATTAAAAAGCAAAAAGTAAAGGAATATTCTATTCTCAAGAGATCAGAAATGAGCGAAAACGTTACAAATACAAAAGGTTCAAGTCTACATGATAGATAGTTTAATGTCTTACATTATGACCCAAAAGATTAACTAAAAACTGAAATAGTAGAAATACTACTAAATACATACAATACTGATACTAAAAATGAAAAGATATAATTGTGCCCAATGGCACAGACCATGAGTATACGCTATCATCAAGGTCAAAAGTCACGGGCTCCAACCAAAAGGACCGCCATCATACATCACCTACATATAGCTAAAAAGGGGTTGCGCAATGGGGTTAGCTACACCAGCTAGTGAGAGAGCAAAGGGGAGTGCACATACACCACATAAACAGTTTCAATATCAGAATGATGCATGGTAGTATTAGATTCATTTTTCACCTAGCACACAAATTCTATCGGTCAAGTATATGTTACTGTGATAACTCGGGAGACACTGAGGGTCACTTATCCTATCGTCCCAGTGAAATTTCAATTATCACGAGGGGACCTACGCCTGTAGAAACCATCATGACCACCCAGTGGCAGACTCCAATAGCCATCACTACCCCTAACATGGTCTCTCCCACCTCCACAACCATCAGGTGCTTAGACTATCCAACACATAAACCCCTGTTGGCAAGGGTTGTAGCATAAGGGAGCATAAAACCTAGCCACAGATATACTACATGCAAATCCTATCGTCTCGAGAGGTATTTTGGGTCCATCAACGTCCCATTCCATCTAGTACCCGGATACCAGCACGACACGGCACATACAGACCAGGATGGCAAGCAATGAATATCAATAATAATAATTTTGGGGTTTCGACACCGGCATTCTCGGCACCGTAACCCAATATAATAAAGTAAAGCAACATATCCACAATTCATCAATTCATATCCAACATAGTTTATATGCAAGGATGCAATATGTTAAGAATGGATGCGGCATATATATATATATATAACAAACCCAAACATCACCCAAAACCCACTCATAATTTGTTTGCTCGTTGTTCGGTGTGTTCGGTAAGATTTGCTTATGAGCAGACACTCCCGTATAGATTTCAAGGTCTGAGGATGCGTGAAAATAATGTTAGAAGTGTATAGGTGGGTCCCATAAAGGGTCCCAACAATTTAATTTAAGTTTGGGTCAAGACAGCAGGGGCGGATGAAGGAACGGAGTTAGCCAAGTGAGTCTAGTAGTTCCCCCGCCACCATTCTTTTGAAGTCTGTGAAGATCGTGTTGGTCAAACAACGATCTAGGGATCAAGCTATGGTTCCCTAGGGAAACCAATACACTACAAAATTAGGGTTTTGCACGCCCTGGGTTATCCCATGGTGTCCCATGGGTGCCCCATTTATTTTAGGGTTTCCCATGGTTTCCCATGGGAACCCTGGTGCATCCCTATTAGGGTTTCTCCTTCCCTGTTGTGTCCCATGCAATTTTTGAACACAATAGGGACAGAGAAAAGCATCTCTAATCCATCACATGGTAAGAGGGATCCATCCCATACTCGAATGCGTAGCAAAAATTAATCGATTCGAGTTTCTTTCGCATCCCATAAACATTGATAATTAAATAACTGAAGGAATTAATAAAGAACTACTAACCTGGTGAGCCTCAAGTGTTGCTCCTCCAATAGACAGTGGTTCTTCCTCTAGTGAGCACTCCAAGTAAACAGATCTGAACCTCCAATGGTGCTATCAAGGTTCTACAAGCCAATCCCAGATGCTCTCCAATTCTTCAGCACAGATCTAGGGGTTCACAAACCCTAACTCTCAAACACAGATGAGAGAAGCAAGAAGAAGAAGAAGAAGAAGAAGAAGAAGAGAGAAGAGAGATCAAAAGAGGGAGCGAGAGAGACCAAAACACAGGAGAGAGGGGGTCCACCAAAAACATGGAGCAGTGTACCTGTCACACCCCTATCCCAATAAGGGATAAAATATTATAAATGGGGTACGACTAGGATGCCTCCCAACATCCTAATCACCACCAGGATCACCGATGCAGTGGCTTACCCCACAGTCACACAGTCGAGAATTAGGACTGATATTAGAATAGCGGAAGACTTAAAATAAATACCCCTAATTCTCATTTAGAAAAATAACTACAGTGATATTACATATATAAAAGGTTATCTTTGAGTACAATACTAAATCCAAAAGTTACTACATTAAAAGATTAAGTGAAATACAAAGAAAAGAGAATACTACATTAAAATGCAGCAACACATGCAGCATAAAATACAGAAAATAATTAAAGTATCAACATCCAAAATTCAGCTTTCGCATCGTCTGAGTCCTCCATCGCACCTCGATATAAACCTGCAACACAATCTAAAAAGAAGGGTTCCCCGAGGGGTGAGCTTCCACTAGCCCAATGAGCAAAAAATTGAACTATACACACACCAAATATGAGACTGCAAGTCAAACCTGATGAGCAAACATCCTTGATGTCCCATACCACCAATGATGACTCGCACATCAGATCCGATTTACAGTCATGCAACACACAACAATATGATATGCAATATGAATAATGAATGATGATGATGATGTTGATGAGATGTAATGTATGCATGAATGCTATGTTGTGTAGATTATTGGAATTGTATCCCTGGTACCGGAACTTACCCTCGATCCCCAACGATATAATCCTAACTACGTTAGTGGAAGCCAGTTGGTCTCGGAACACACCATCGGTCTCCCAGCAAACCTCCGATAATCTCAACCACGATACCAGAACATACCCTTGATCCCCGGGTTGGATTATCAATAAGGCGATCACGGTGTAGGAACTTACCCTCTACCTCCTGTGTCCCTTTAATACAAAATACAAATGCAATATTGTGTAAAATATTGTATGATTCTATCGTATTGAGAGGTATTCTGGGTGCATCAACGTCCCATTCCATCTATCACCCTGGTACCAGCATGACACAGCATATAACAGGCCAATAATAATACATGATGAGAGACATTAACAATCACATAATCATTTCATCCATTTTCAATACATTCATAACATATAGCCATCAACTCACGTTCACATGATCATAACCATAGGTAAATAATGCAAATATGAGTTATGAATGAAGCATGACAAGTAAAGTGATTGAAAATGAAACATAGCATTTAAACATAGAATCACTCAATAAACAAACAAAGTCTAACCCCCACTCACCGACTGTCTGTCTTCCTTCCGGGGTATTTGATAAGGTTTGCTCTAGTGTACGTACTTCTGTGTAGATTTTGGGGTTTGAGAATGCATGGGAACGGTGTTAGAAGTGTATATGTGGGTCCCATGAAGGGTCTCAACAATTTAATTTAATTTTGGATCAAGACTGCAGGGGCGGATGAAGGAACGGAGTCAGCCAGGTGAGTCCGGTCGTTCCCCTGCTACCATTCTTTTGAAATCTGAGAAGATTTCCACCTTCAGCCTTTCGTCCATGGAACCACAAGGGTCCCAAGGTTAGGGAGGTGAGTCCAATCCTTCATTGGAGATCCAAAACACATAGTCCTTTATAGGACTTAGAGGGTTTAAGGGATTGGATCCAACTCCAAGGTTTTTCCCAAGTGTTACTATTGTTAAGTTTGACAAAACACAACCTCCTAAGTCAATCACTTCCAATCTTCATCCCTATAGGTGTTATGACTTTTAGGACCCCAAAAGGATCACTTCAAGGTCCAACAAGACCACCAAGGCCTAGTCTAAGCATTAGTTTTGGGATTCACGGGTTTGGAATCACTTTTGGGCTTTTCCATTTCTAGGTTGAGATCATAAGTCCCTTAGGACTGCAAGGGATTTTGATGGCATCAAAGGTAGACCTTGGCATCACAATAAGTCACTTGATTGGTATATTTAGGAGGTACTTTAGGTGGTAATTAACTCTCAACAAGGTATTTATAAGTTTACCTAACAACCACAAAGCAAGCTGGGTCATTGGGGTAAAACTTAAGTTTTATAGTTGCTGTCAAAACACATTAGCCATATGTGGGCCCACTTTCGAGGGTCTTACATTGGGATTGGGTTCAAGGTTCCTTCATAAGAATTATATCCCTTTGAGTCTATTTTACAGAGTAACTTGAATCATGTCGATACAATATGTATAGACAAAGTCATGGCCAAAATACTAAACAGTTGTCATGCTGTAAAACTGCGGGCGGATCCACGAACGGATTCTGTTGGGTGAGTCCGCCTGTGCATCCAGTGGAACCCTGAGACACACCCGAGACACACCCAAGTGAGCGGAGCTATGGGAGGATGCACGATGGTGAGTCCGATCCTTAGTCCACTCGCAACAAGAATGGGTTTTTCAACTCTGAACTGCATCCAAATTGATCCCCAATGCCCCCAATGGCTTCAATGGCTTGTAGGGATGGTTCCTAAGGTTAATTAGGGTCCTAATAACCCTAATGGAACAAAGCATTGATCCATCTATGGCCTATGTTCAATTCCTAAACCCAAACTTGGGTTTTTAGGTGAAATCCCTAAGTTTTTATGGCTTGATTGAAAGGCACTTCAAAGAGAGGTGCAAAGGGTGTGCAAAGGCATCCCAAGGGACTAAAATCATGTCCCCAACAAAAATATTGGGTCCCAAGTGGAACCCAAGCCAAATCCAAACTCCAAAATCCCAAAACCTAACTAAAATTAGAGAAATGGAGGAGGAGAGATAGCTTACCTTCAAGGGAGACAGTAAGCACAAGGCTAGGTGAGCCTTCTTTAACCTTCTTCCTTCTACTTCTCCTTCTCCTCTTCTTCATTTCCTTCCTTTCCTTCTTCTCCTTCCTCCTTTCTTTCCTTTCCTTTCTTCTTTCCCTATCCGGACAGCAAGAGGGGAGGAAGAGAATGTGAGTGAGGGAGTTGATTCCTCCGTCCCCTTCTCTTCTTCTTCTTTCTTCTTCTTCTTCTTTCTTCTTCTTCTTCTTCTTCTCCTTCTTCTCCTTTCTTTCCTCTCTTCTACAATAGTTTGGGCATTTGGGAGAAATAAGGAAAAGTTTAAGAGCTTCTCCCCCTTTTACCGTCTTAAAGCTAAAATAAATAACAAAAATGTAAACTACCTAAATTATCCTTACCTTTATTCCCTTTTTCCTACAACAAGCCATGGTCCAACTATTGGACCAAGGTTAAACCCATGGTCCTTGAACCAACCCAACTCCTCAAAACTAAAAAGAACCTATTGGTTATAAAATGAAATGGGCCTTAGGGCATGTTTGCCTAGGTCCTTGTTTGAGTTAAAATAAAATCGCAAGCGTACGGGTCAATCGTAGCTACGGGTCGAACACGAGGAGATATACGCCACTCTATTTAACTAATCTTAAAAGTAATGCAAAGTGAACCAAATTACTTAAATTACTAAATTAATGGTAATTAAACTAACGGATCTTAACTCACAAGCATCTAACAAATTACGCATCTACGGGATTAAGTTGGCGTCCTAACACATGAACATCATACCTATCAAACTAACGTAAATTGGGAGTAATTAAAAATAGAATCCTATACTACCAAGTTGGAAGTAATAAAAATGCAGCCATACATCCACATCTACATAAACAAAATAACCACATAAACAAAGTAACCCATAAGAAAAATAAGAAAAATAGAGGGAGAAGAAGAAGAAGGACAAGAAGAGAATGAGATTGAGAGTTTAGAGAATGCAAACCTAGGTGTGCTTGAATCGGATTAATTGAAGAAGCTTGAATGAATACTTGCATGAACTTACCATGGCCTCCTCTTCTAAATCTCCAAGTCTTGTCATCAACATAGGAGCTTAGACAAGGAAGCTTTAAACTAAAACTATTACTACCATATTGAAGACATTAAAGCATAAACTAATCCTATTACAACCATTAACTAATCTTATGAAAGCAAAATTAAGAACTTGAAAGAGCTAATCTTATGAAATCAAACTAAGAACTAAAGCCAAAAATAGGAGAAGAAGAGAAAATTTCACTAATTGAATGAATTAAAAACTGAATTAAAACTAAACTAAAACTAACTTAAAAACTGAACTAGAACTAACTTGTTACAACCCAAAGGGCAATGGGTATTTATAGGGGGAAGAGAGGAGAAGAGAGAAGAGGGAAGTGTAGGAGAAATATTCCCTAAGAAAAGAGAATATTCTCTTCTCCTTCCTCTTTTACAATGCCTTGAATCCTAAGAAAAAAGAAAAAAATAGAAAGAAGAAGAAGAGAAGATTGTTTACATAGACCTTCTATTTTTAGAAAAGTAAATTTCTAATTCTAACTTGTGCTTCCTTTTCTTTGTAGATATCTTCTCCAAGCAATAAAATCAAAGATGCTTTGATTTTTCAACTTTCCATAGATGAGAAAAAATAAATCTATCCCAAGTAGAATTTCAGAAGTGCCTTTGAGAAGTTGGAGGAGAGAGAGAGTAAGGGTGATGACTAGGATTCCTTCAAGAATAAATAAAATACCCATTCTGTCCTTCAAAAAACTTAGAGCATGGGCTGCTTACATAGGCCTCACCATTGTGTTCCTTACGAAAAATCACCCAAAATAGACCCAAATTTCGTCCAATTTGGAGTTCGGGAGCCCCAGATATCTCAAGTTGAAGTTGGACTGTCCAGAACCCTCCAAATGGAATCTTTCGGGTACAGAAAATATAACTTCTGGTTATTATGTTAAGGCCCCTAGAATCTGAACTTCCGCTTCAATTTGTCCCCGGCCGACTGTCAATAATTATAAGTAAACCCCCACAGACCATTTTCGCGTGTCGTTACGGAAACGGTCGTAACTTCTTCGTTTCAACTCGGAATCAAGTGCCGTTTGAACCGTTGCGAAGCTGACTCGATGGGCTACGGATCCAAGTCATTAACACCTCTAAACTGTTTAAAAACATTTTCTTAGCGTCATCTCCTCCATTTTCACAAGAATTCACCTAAACCATGAAAATCACAAGAAAGCACCGAGTAACTCTGTCCTATGTGGTAAAATGTATGCTTTATACCTTAAGATTTCACACATAAATGTGTTCATTAAATTCCCCCACACTTAAACGTTACTTGTCCTCAAGTAAAGCAAAAGAAAAAAACTAATCTAAAATGCAGAAAATCCTAACTCACTTTCATAGTAATCACGGTTGCACTTAGCATGTGCAACAAGCCTTTAAACCCCTAGGTTACCCCTAGTGGACAAGTTGTGTCTCATGGGTGTTTGCAGTGAATATACACCCAAAATTCAATTGTAAATGGGTACTGTAAATTTTAATCATGGCATAAGTAGGATAGTGCACATAATCCCCAAAAGTGCTCAACTAAAGATCAAGGAGCCAAAGGTTCCCCCATACTTGAATTTTATCACCCCACATCAATTCAAGTAACAAGCATGCATCAAGTTCACGGGTTCTCCTCATATTTTCTGAACACTACTCACCTTCAAGTAAACCACTCATAATATCAATGGAACCAAAGACTTAGGCTTTGAGTATTTTTTACCATACTTTCTTTTTCAGGCATTAAGGCAAAAGTTTTGTTTTCTTTCTCAACAACAAACTATTTTTCTACTCCACTACTATTCCCTAAATGACATGGTGGAGCATACACCAGACACCCAAATACTTGGTAGCTTCGCTTTTTGCATATATCCATAAGACATTGAGACATTGATGCAAGAGTTTTTTTTTTTGAGTTTCCTTCCAAGGAATTTCGATCAAGTCACCCTGCTTCATGAGGCACAGTGCCCTGTCTAGACCCAAGGAATTCCACTTTCTTTTCTGTTCCTTGTTTTTTTTTCTTTTTTCTTTTTTTTTTTTTTCTCATTCATTTCCACTTTCATGCCTTGCCTTGCCACAAACAAATTGGTCTCAACTACTAGCCAAAAGATCAAAAGGTCCATAAAACACATAGAGTAATCTAGCCATCAAATGAAATAGCACTCATATTTTCCAATTCAATTCCCATCACCGGATACAAACCAACTACCGTCCTTGAAAAGGGATTTTTTTATTATTTCGCATGCTAGGGCACCTAATTTGCTCTTTCTCTTACTTTGCAAATCAAAGAGACTTATGCACATAACCAAACCATCGCCACAATAAAAATTTATCAATTAAGCCCAATATCCCCCCCACATTAATTCATGCAATGTCCTCAATGCATGCATAAAAGAAAGAATAAGGACAAGGGAGGAGATGAAGGGGCTTACCAGATATAATCAACAAAGAGGATCATGAAGAGTGATGAGCTCTACAAAAAGTGCTAGGAGCAGCAACAGAAATCTTAATCCATGGCCAGTAAATGGAGAAATAGCTTCAGACCCAGAAAACACTTGACCATGAATTTTAGTAAAACGAGAAATAATATAAAAATTAAGCACAACTGAGAAATATCCAATAGAAAAAACTGTCCTCATGGAACAGTGGAAAATCCCAAGGCACTAAAACTCAGGCCATAAATCCTTCCCTTCTTTCCCATTTGTAATGTAGAACACCTGTCATTCTTTGAAAAATCAACAAAAAATGGATCACAATAAGCATAAAAAGGATTATGAATAACCTCATCTAAATAATCATAAAAAAATAGAGGTTTACTCAAATCAATCCTAGCAATACAACTATCCGCTATTTGCAGAACTTGGTTTGCTAAATAAGGATCATGAAAATTTGCTTGAAAAGCATCATGACTAACATTGTCCTCCTCAATAAAATCGTCAAACTTAGGAGGTTTGGACAAATCAACGTGTGAGACAATGAAATCCTCACAATGACAATTATCTAAGTTTTTCAAAGAGAGAGGGGGAGATCGAATTTCCTGGGTTTCTATGTTATCATGAAAATCTGATTCTAAATCAATAAAAACACTAGGTTCACTAAAATTAGAAATTTCAGGAAAAAGTTGGACTTCCCCAGGTAGCTCATCAAATCTCGCTTTACTAATATTCTGAGGATACTCAATCTCAACAAATAAATCATCATGAAAAGCAGCTTGTTGGGAATGACTCTCATTAACCTCAAACTGGGGTGGTGGACTTTTAATATCATTAAACTGGGGATGGGGCGGTTCAGGCTGACTAGGTAATGTACCCATTGCCTCCTCTTGCACCATGATTATCAGTTGAGAGAGTTGCTTCTCCATTGTATTTTGTCTTGTTATGAGAAGGTCTATGTATTTCTCAAGCTCATTCAGTCTGGCCTCCTCACCCACGTTTTGAAACTCAAGGGGTTGGTGATATGGTTCAAGGAGAGGTGGCCCATTGAGATTTAATGGAGGATTGGGCATTGGAGGACCAAACTGACCATGATATTGAAAATTGGGTGGTCCAGCGTGGTTATTCCATTGATCCCACAAGAAATTGGGATGATCACTCCACCCCTGATTGTAAGTGCCAAAAGAATTGTATTAAAATTGAGGACTCACATTCTCATCACCATAGCTACCCCCATAAAGATTAGGGCATCCTTCCATAACATGGATTGTCTGGGGAAGTGACCAATCAAAATTTCTCGAAAGCCCATAGTTGGGTTGGGGAGCAAAATTGTACTGGGGTGGTGCAAAATTGTTCCCTATCTGACTACTTTTGGCTTCCCTAACCTGTTTAAACATTTCCTCCAAAATCATGGTTGCCTTAGTATAGGTCCATCTTTCCCCCAAAGTCTTATATGGAAGTGTATCTCCCATTATTCTAAATTAACCACCTATCCCAAATTGAGGTCTCCTATAAAAAAAAGTTTAAAGAAAAATAAAATACTAGAAAAAAAATAACTAAAAACAAGAGGGAGCTCAAGGTAGATAGTGCATCTATCCCTCAGAAATCGAAACAATGGTTCCAAAGCTGTAAGGTTGCCATATAGGTTGATAGCAAGGGAACCCGTATAGTCTTCACGAGCTACCTACGGGCGACTCCAAATGGATTCTGATGTAGGGTGGAGGACTACTATACGTTTATGTTTCCAATGCTCTCACTATGTCGCTTTCCTGTTATCAAGAGTGGTCACCTCCAAAGATAAGTCACATGCCAATCCAAACCACCCAACGAATCAAGGGGCACCAAGATTGGCTGGGTTTGGGCATATGAAGGACTTTAGATTGGGCGCACACTATTTGAAACAGAAGAGAAACAAGAAGAGGCTTTCAAAAACTTTTTTTTTTAAAAGAAAGAGGAGAAAGAGAAGAAACTAAAGCACTTCGAATTACTTAAAAATCAAAAAAATAAAGTGGTCAATAATCTCCCCGGCAACGGCGCTAAAAACTTGTTTGAGTTAAAATAAAACCGCAAGCGTACGGGTCAATTGTAACTATGGGTCGAACACGAGGAGATATACGTCACTCTATTTAACTAATCTTAAAAGTAATGCAAAGTGAACCAAATTACTTAAATTACTAAATTAATGGTAATTAAACTAACGGATCTTAACTCACAAGCATCTAACAAATTACGCATCTACGGGATTAAGTTGGCGTCCTAACACATGAACATCATCTAACCTATCAAACTAACGTAAATTGGGAGTAATTAAAAATAAAATCCTATACTACCAAGTTGGAAGTAATAAAAATGCAGCCACACATCCACATCTACATAAACAAAATAACCACATAAACAAAGTAACCCATAAGAAAAATAAGAGAAATAGAGGGAGAAGAAGAAGAAGGAGAAGAAGAGAATGAGATTGAGAGTTTAGAGAATGCAAACCTAGGTGTGTTTGAACCGGATTAATTGAAAAAGCTTGAATGAATACTTGCATGAACTTACCATGGCCTCCTCTTCTAAATCTCCAAGTCTTGTCATCAACATAGGAGCTTAGACTAGGAAGCTTTAAACTAAAACTATTACTACCATATTGAAGACATTAAAGCATAAACTAATCCTATTACAACCATTAACTAATCTTATGAAAGCAAAATTAAGAGCTTGAAAGAGCTAATCTTATGAAATCAAACTAAGAACTAAAGCCAAAAATAAGAGAAGAAGAGAAAATTTCATTAATTGAATGAATTAAAAACTGAATTAAAACTAAACTAAAACTAACTTAAAAACTGAACTAGAACTAACTTGTTACAACCCAAAGGGCAAGGGGTATTTATAGGGGGAAGAGAGGAGAAGAGAGAAGAGGGAAGTGCAGGAGAAATATTCCCTAAGAAAAGAGAATATTCTCTTCTCCTTCCTCTTTTACAATGCCTTGAATCCTAAGAAAAAAGAAAAAAATAGAAAGAAGAAGAAGAGAAGATTGTTTACATAGACCTTCTATTTTTAGAAAAGTAAATTTCTAATTCTAACTTGTGCTTCCTTTTCTTTATAGATATCTTCTCCAAGTAATAAAATCAAAGATGCTTTGATTTTTCAACCTTCCATAGATGAGAAAATATAAATCTATCCCAAGTAGAATTCCAGAAGTGCCCTTGAGAAGTTGAAGGAGAGAGAGAGTAAGGGTGATGACTAGGATTCCTTCAAGAATAAATAAAATACCCATTCTGTCCTTCATAAAACGTGGAGCATGGGGTGCTTATATAAGCCTCACCATTGTGTTTCTTGCAAAAAATCACCCAAAATAGACCCAAATTTCGTCCAATTTGGAGTTCGGGAGCCTAAGATATCTCAAGTTGAAGTTGGACTGTCTAGAGCCCTCCAAATGGAATCTTTTGGGTACAGAAAATATAACTTCTGGTTATTGTGTTAAGGTTCCTGGAATCCAAACTTCCGCTTCACTTTGTCCACGGTCGACTGTCAATAATTACAAATAAACCCTTACAGACCATTTTTGTGCGTCGTTACGGAAACGGCCGTAACTTCTTTGTTTCAACTCGGAATCAAGTGCCGTTTGAACCGTTGCGAAGCTGACTCGATGGGCTACGCATCCAAGCCATTAACACCTCTAAATTACTTAAAAATATTTTCTTAGCATCATCTCCTCCATTTTCACAAGAATTCACCTAAACCTTGAAAAGCACAAGAAAGCACCGAGTAACTCTGTCCAATGTGGTAAAATGTATGTTTTATACCCTAAGATTTCACACATAAATGTGCTCATCAGTCCTTAAAACCCGAAATCCATTTTAACTTAAGTTGGGCCTTAGGGTCAGTTTGGTTAAGGTTCTTAGGTCCAATTGGTTAGGGTATATTTGACCTAGTTTAAGGCCCAAAAATGTGTTTTAGTCTAGGGCTTGTTTGGTTAGGGTCCAATTAAAAGAAAAATCATTATTTGTTTTAGTTTAGCCTTGTGGACCCCACAACATAGCAAATTCAACATTCAAAGATCAAGGGTGGGGTCCACCCTGTCTGGAGGCAAAGCCCCGAGGTCTAGGACACGGGGACGTGGGCCCCACACAGAAAAACAATAAAAATTAGCATGACAGCACAGGCAGATTATCGATCGGATTCACCAACAGTGGATCCGGTCCTACTGTCAGGACCCAATCTTCAAGAAAAGTTACAGGGTTTTGGCCCACACTTCCAAAACTTCGAGGGGATTCTTATTATAATATTTTAAGTTCAAGGTCTTTAGTATTGACCATTACCACCATGGCATTACCCTTTGGGTAAGGTCTAAATTGCCCCGGGGTATTGGGGTATGTTTCGGGTGCGGGTGTAACAGTACCCCCTCTGCGTTTTTGGTCCCCTATATATAGGCCTAGGTTTTAATTAAAAAATCCAGATGGATTAATTAATCCCAGTGAGAGTCATACTCTCTCTCTCTGTCTCTCAGTTTGGCAGTTCTGTTTAAACTCAGAGTGCTCCAAAGGTGAAAAAGCATAATCTAATAGGAAAAGTTTTAATTAGCTTCTTTATTTAATTATTAATGGATAATTACAATTAGCACGATATCCATTAATTAAAAAAGAGACAATTAAATTAGCAAATTCTAAATAACTCCCTATATGATAACAATTATCATATACAACCCCCCCACTAATCAACACCATCATTATGGAATCTAGGGCATGTACACATGTACTGCCAAACCCTAATCCATAGTATATGTCCATATAAGAGCGTTTGTGCATCTGATCGGGTCCCGCAAAACTCGATAAAACACTTTGTTCAAATAATTATAAATAATGTATCATTTTATGTGAAATAGATTTTTACAAAACCATTTCCAAAATGGCACTAGATCCAGATTCTGATCTGACCATGCACAGACAGTCTCTATCTTGGCGTTCCCCAATCGGGCAGTGGTGACCGTGTTGGATAAGTCCTTCACTCACAAAGCGTTCACGTATTCCCAGAACACCGGCTTTAACTCGCTTGAGTCTCAGTCATTGATGAACCAAAGAATGCGATCACACTTTGCAGTGACAGGGTTCCCTCAGGTATAGGGTGTCAATGACACATGTCTATCCCTTCCTACATCTGGCAGCAGGACATGAGGAAATCGACAAATTAGATTCTTCACCAATGCACACATCAAACATGTGAGCACTCGCATTCGTACCCTACATGTCTAGGCATACCCAATACGACGACCATATGATAAGGGTGCCCAGCCCAAACCCTAGTCGTGCCTACTGTTTTAAGTAAAACTTAGGGACACATAATGCTCAAAAAGTTTATATCGCATGTGACAATATCAAACTATAATGTATAAATGTTCAATACAAAGGTGAACCGGGTTGAACCAGACCGAACCGGGTTTGATGGACACACACTTGTCCAACAGATCCTCACCTCCAACCCTTCATCCATGGAACCATAAAGGTCCTGGGGTTGTGGAGGTGAGTCCAACCCTTTGTTGGGGGGTCCAAAACACATAGTCCTTTAACGAGTTTAGGGGAGACAAGAGATTAGATCCATCTCCAAGATTTCTTCCCAAACCTAAACTAGGTTTTAAATGCCTGAATAGCATTCAGGTTGTCAAAACCATGAAGGCATTAAGGGAAGGGAATATAGGTTTTAAAGAGAGCATTCAATAGGGTTTGTTGGGTTTCCAAGAGAACCCCCAAGTGTTACAGACAAGTAACTCTAAAAATGAAATCCTTAAGTTAGTCTGATTCCTAACCATCTTCTTGAGATCCAACAGCCTCAAGAGCTAGGGGAGGGTGTCCTAAACCTTCCTAAGGGCATAATGTCTCATAAAATTCATTGGTCTTGGGAGATCCCATTGATTGGTGTCTCCTTAGGATTTTCCATTTCTAGGCTGAGGTCACAAGTCCCTTAGGACAGCAAGGAGTTTTTTTAGGGCATCAAGGGTAGACCTTGGCACCTCAATATGTCAATTAATTAATACATTTAGGGATCACTTTAGGTGGTAATTAACCCTCAATAAGATTTATTAAGTCTTACACACGCAGCCACAATGTGGGCGAGGTCACCGGATTACAACCATGTTCCTAAGTTGCTGTCAAAATATATCAGCTAGGTTTGGATCCACTTTTGAGGGTCTTTTATTTGGATTGGGTCCATTATTTCTTCATAGAAAATGTATCCCTTTGAGTCTATTTTACAACACAACTTGAATCATGTAGATACGATATGTATAGACAAAGTTACGACCAAAATACTGAACAGTGGTTATGCTGTAAAATTTAGCTCTAAACACAGGCATGCAAAAACATTGGGCAACTTTACGTGTAAATTGGACATGCAGGTCCCGATAGTCCAAAATAGCAATAAATAGCCCAAACACCTGAAAAGCACAAGAAAGCACTGAGTAATTCTGTCCAATCAGGTAAAATGCATGCTTTATGCCCTAAGATTTCACACATAAATGTGTTCATCAGATTTTCCCACACTTAAACGTTATTTGTCCTCAAGCAAACAAAAACAAAAAAACACTAATCAAGAATGCAGAAATCCTAACTCACTTTTGTAGGAATCACAGTTGCACTTAGCATGTGCAACAAGCCTTTAAACCCCTAGGTTACCCCTAGTGGACGAGTTGTGTCTTGTGGGTGTTTATAGTGAATATACACCCAAAATTCAATAAGTCAAAAGATGCTGCAAATTTTAATCATGGCATAAGTAGGATAATGCACACAAGCCCTAAAAGTGCTCAACTAAAGATCAAGGAGCCATAGAGTTTGGTCTAGGAAGACCGGCCGTTGGCCAGGCGGTTGCTGGGTGCCTAATACCTTCCCAGCCTGTAACTTGACACTTACCCAGAGATCTGGGGCAAACCATCCATTGAGTCATTGGAGTTAATTTAGCGCCCCTTCTGCGAAGAAGAGGCACCATTCATGGGTCCTAGACCCTAAATCTAGATGGCGGCTCCCATTTTCCCATTTTCCTTCTTTCCCCCGGGTGCATCCGCCCGCGACCCTTCGTCCGCTGCACCCTACACTTGGTAGCTACACTTTTTGCATATATCTATAAAGACATTGAGACATTGATGCAAGAGTTTTTTTTTTGAGTTTCCTTCCAAGGAATTTTGAACAATTCACCCTGCTTCCTGAGGCAATAGTGCCCTGTCTAGTCCCAAGGAATTCTACTTTTCTTTCTTGTTTCTCTCTTTTTTTTCTTCTTTTCATTCACTTTCATGCCTTGCCACAAACAAATTGGTCTCAACTACAAGCCAAAAGATCAAGGGGTCCATTAAACACATAGAGGAATCTAGCCATCAAACGAAACAGTGCTCATATTTTCCAATTCAGTCCCTCTCACAGGATACATACCAATTACTGTCCTTGAAAATGGATCATTTTATTATTTCGCATGCTAGGGCACCTAATTCCGTCTCTCTCTGGCTTCGCAATCAAAGAAATGTATGCATAACACCAAAACTATTGCCACAATCAAAATTCACCAATTAAGTTCACACCCCCCAAGTTAATTCATGCAGTGTCCTCAATGGATGCAAAAAAAGAAAGAATAAGGATAAGGGATGAGATGAGGGGGCTTACCAGATATAATCAACAAAGAGGATCATGAAGAGTCATGAGCTCTACAAAAAGTACTAGGGGTAGCAACAGAAATCTCAATCCACGGTCGGTAAATGTAGAAAGAGCTTCAGAACCAAACAATACTCGACCATGAATTTTAGTAAAGCGAGAAATAACATGGAAGTTAAGCACAAATGATAAATACCCAATAGGAAAATTTGTCCTCATAGGATAGGGGAAAATGAAGGCAGTGAAAAATAGTCCATGTAGACAAATCCTCCCATTCCCTCCCATGGTCAATGCAGAATGCATGTCATTATCGTAAAAACCAACCAAGAATGGATCGCAGTAACCATCAAAAGGATCATGAATATCAGTAACCTTATCAAGATAATTATAAAAAATGGGAGGTTTACTCAAATCAATCCTAGTAATAAAACTATCCGCCCTGTGCATAATTTGGGTCGCCAAATAAGGATCAGGATAATATGCTTGAAGAGCATCATGACTAACATTGTCCTCCTCAATAAAATCATCAAACCTAGGAGGTTTGGACCAATCAACATCCAGGACAATCGAATCCTTAAAATGACAATTATCTAGGTTTTCCAAAGAAAGAGAGGGAGATCGAATTTGTCACACCCCAAACCACCCCCTGGGAGGATTGGGTAGGTGACCCGAATTGCGTAATGGCAATCCGCCAAATCCCACGGATCTAGAAGCAGTTTTACATTTATGGGATCACAATCATTCACTTTACCAAAGGTAAGATCAAAGTGCTGCAGATATACTACAATTGCAATAACAAATAGAAAGCGTAGCGATTGGGGAAATGATGATAATATATACATGGATAAGATTGTCCTGATACATTTCCCAACAACCCACAACCTAAGAAACAAAGCTGATAGGAACAAAACTAAAGTTACTACATACATATATATACAGGGTGAGAAGACTCAACCCCAAAAAGGAAAAAAAAGAAAACTACAACAGAACCACAGACAGTACGGGGAAAAACTCCTAACAAAAATAAAAAGGAGTCCCCAAGACAAAAAGCATCAGATGCACTCCTCAACGGCCTTCATCAAGGACCATCGAGAATGCATGCATCATCTGCACGACCTCCGTCGGGGTCCACACCAATATCATCATAATAATTAGGGCTCGCCTCCTCGTAATGACCCTCCATGCCACAGCGGCATCAATCTGCAAAATCATCTAAGAAAAACAATGTATAGCAAAGTGTGAGCCCCCATTGAGCTCGTGAGCAAAATATATCATCATGCATGCACGTGCAACCACAATCCATATGATCCTACATGATATGCAAGTCCAGATTATTTATTAGCCACCTAACATTACAACTAAGTCAGGTCAGTGCTACTACAATCCCCCATACATGTATCCCTGGTGCAGGCTTCTAACCCCTTCCCGCGATACACCCATTGAGTTGTTGGAGAGGACCAGTCAGCTCCTGTATTGGTTCACCAAGGTCAGCCTGACCAGCCCTCTGTGATTAACCTATAGGGAAATTCATCACATTTTCTCATTTCTTTTCTTTTCTGGCATATAGCCCGGCATATAGCTCAAAATCACCATTCCGGTGTAAATACATTTCTTCTCATTTCATTCCTTTTCTTTTCTCATATACACATATGGTCACCCTCACAGGCATCCAACACCTAAACCCTTGTTTGCAAGGGTGCGTAGCACGGGTAATGAAACTCTAGCCCCATGTCTATATGGCATCGTATGAGTTGGGTGGTGTCAACCGCATCCCATTCTATGGGCTACCACAGGCCTCATTTCCAAGCCGACTACGGCATCTAGTCTAACAATCACAATCATCATATGAGAATCACAGTGTTGATCAACAGACAATCATTGTTCAGTAATTGAATGAATGAACAGAATTAAATATCACCGCATTTAAGATTTTATAAATATTTGTCGGCATACAGTTACACATGCATATATGATAATACTTCACTCACCTGGGTTTGGTTCTAGGAACTCAGTCGCAAAATCAGTTCCAACAGCAGTCTGATTGTTGACCTCGAGCGCGGGATCAGATCTTAGATGTAAATTAGAAATTGTCGTATTAAGTTTCCAGTCTGTCTCTAGTAGTCCTAGGGTTAACCTACGCTTACCGGGTTGACCCGGTGTTCAGTTGGTTCTCACTTGGAATCATTGGGCCTTGCACTGGGCCTTAGGCTCATGCCCGGTGCATTATCCAGAGATGGTGGTCTAGGGGTAAAATGGTCATTTTTAGTGCTAGTACCTGACCCTAGGTTAGATTAGGTTCACAATGCTATCCACAGCTTGTCTGTGCTGTAGGACCAAGCACAGGCAGGGTTTCCATCACCTGCGGGGCCCACTTGGGTTCCAAAGCCAATTCTTCTTAAGGATAGATGTGGGAAAGGGCATTTAGGTCATTTCTCATCCTCCCACACTGTCACATGGCCATTGGGTGAGGTTCCCAAGGTCATATTGCAAAAATTGTAGCAAATCCTTCACTGGGCGATGGCTCTGGGAGTTGGGTGCATCGTCCAGTGCATCGCCCAGAGTCTGCAAATCTACAATGGGCTGAGATTCCAAGGTTGGGCTTCATAGGCAGTGTTCAAATCTTCACCCCATGCATATTAGGGGTTAGGTAGCCCCTGGGGTGATCTACCATTTGACCCAAGTGGATTTTCCATTGGAACCACCATTGGGCTGCCAGAGGCTGCCTAGACAACCCAGTGAATAGTATCATAGGGTTTTCTCCAAACATGAATCTCAGTTTCAGCCACATGCAGGGCTGGAAACAGATGTGATGTAGGGTTTCATGGCCAAAATTACCCAGGGCTAGGTTTATGTAGCCATGGTTTACACCTAGGGTTCCAAACAGTCAGCTAGTAGTGAAGCTTGGCAGTGCAGCTATGCACAACCAAATTTGGCTCTCATAAACAGCATACCAGAATTATAAAATTTAATAAAATCACAGATCTCCCATGCTCTATGCTTGCATGGCAGACCTGGAGCTGTTCAGGGCAAACCCTAGCTCTTTTGGGCTGCCCAGGAAGCAAGAACATCAACAAACACAGAGATAAGATGGATGCAGTAGGTATGTATATGTGTTTCATCCTGCACAGGGCTGAGAGAGCTCGGTTCCAGGCTTGGGTGGGGTGGTAGCCTCTCCTTCTTCCTCCTCCTTCTTCTTCTTTCTCCCCTTTCTCTCTTCTTTCTCTCCTTTCTTTCCTCTCTTCTGCCCCACGAGTTGAACAGTGCTAAGGGCTCTAAATGAGCCCAAGGCATTCCTATTTATAGGCTCAGCCCTCACTGAGGCTTGTTTGGCTATTAGGGCCCATTTATAAAATGAGTTTTTAAACTGATTCTAAATGATTTTGGCACACTGGTAGGGTCTACAGTGAACCAAGGGTATGAGGTGGTCCCTTAGACTCCCCTCTATCTATGGAGGGTGCCCATGTCCATATTGGGTGGTCCCCATAATTAAAATCCATTAAAATATGTTGTTTCACTCACTAGGCGATGTCTCTGGGCCTTGTCTGCATCGCCCAGTGCTATCGCCCAGAGATCCCAGCAAAGCTGAATCTCAATGGGGCTTGCTCAGGGGTTTGACCCTTGGTCAAGGCATTGTCCCCATATGCCATCTAGGGGTTTTCACACACTTTTACAGAGGTGGGTCCCATAGTTATGGGGAGGAGAGAGATTACCTGGAGTTCAGGCCATACATCATGCTATGAGCTGTGCATTTACAGGGGTTTGCTATCCACCTACTGACAGGCATGTAGGATGATCCACATAACGTTTTCTCATCAATCCAAACCATTGGAGTGATACTCCACAATGTTCTTGGTTGCCTGATCAGAGGTTCCTGTCCTTCAATCAAAATTCCAGTCAGTTGGGAGCAGGGTTTGACATTTCTCCCCACCTTACAAAAATTTCGTCCTCAAAATTTGATTACCTTGCAATTCAAAGAGCTGGGGATATTTCTCCTTCATTTCTTCTTCTCGTTCCCATGAAGCTTCTTCCACTGGGTTATTTCCCCAACGAACCTTTACAAAAGCAATAGTGTGATTACAGAGGTTATGCTCCTTTCTATCTAATATCTCCGTGGGTTGCTCTTCGTAGGTCATATCCACATCCAACTATTTGGGTTCAGTTGATAGTATGTGTGTCGGGTTGCTAATGTACTTTCTTAGCATCAACACATGAAAAACATCATGGACGCTGACAAAGAGGGTGGTAGTGCCAGTCGGTATGCTACGGGTCCCACTTTGTTGAGTATTTCATAAGGACCGATGAATCTTGGGCTCAACTTGCCCTTCTTGTTAAATCGTAATAATCCTTTAGTTGGAGATACTCGTAGGAATACTTTTTCTCCGACTTCAAATTCAATGTCCTTCCTTCTATTATCCGCATAACTTTTCTGTCTTGACTGGGCTGCTTTGATCGTTTCTCTTATAATATCCACCTTGTCGCAGGTCGCTTGTATCATCTCAGGCTCGAGATATTTTCGTTCACCAACTTCATCCCAATATAATGGGGTTAAACATTTCCGTCCATACAATGCTTCGAATGGTGTCATGCCAATGGTGGAGTGATAGCTATTATTGTATGCAAATTCCACCAGAGGTATGTTAGCATCCCAACTGTCATTCATTTCCAAAACATAGGCTCGAAGCATGTCCTTCTGAGTCTGAATTATTCTTTCTGACTGTCCGTCCGTCTGCAGATGGAAAGCTATACTAAGATTTAATTGGGATCCCAATGCCTTCTGTAAACTCCTCCAAAACCTTGAGGTAAATCGAGGATCTCTATCAGACACAATACTGATAGGCGCACCGTATAAGCGAACTATATTCTCTGTATATAATTGGGCAAGCTTATCCATGGAGTAATTTATCTTGATTGGTATGAAGTGAGCTGCCTTCGTTAGTCCGTCTACAATCACCCAAATCGCATTCATGCCCTTCCTGGTGTTGGGTAGACTTGTCACAAAATCCATAGTGATTCTTTCCCACTTCCATTCAGGCATGGGAAGTGGCTGTAATAAACCATACGGTCGGTGTCTCTTTGCTTTTATCTGTTGACAGGTGAGGCACTTGGACACGTATATTGCTATGGTTTTTTTCATTCCCATCTACCAGTAATACTTCTTCAAATCCTTGTACATCTTTGTACTTTCGGGATGGATTGTATAGGGTGAGTTGTGCGCCTCTTTAAGAATTCGGTCTTGGATATCATAATCATCAGGCACGCATAATCTATCTCAAAATTTCAGTGCTCCGTCATGGGCCAAAGAAAAATTTGGGTCCTTATGGACACCTTGTTGTACTTCCCAAATGATCTTGGCCAGCTCGGGGTCCAATGGTTGCTACGCAATTATCTCCTCTCATATCGACGGCTATAGGCCCATGGCCTAGCCGTTCCTTCAATCACGAGTTTCAGATCAAGCTTTCGAGCTTCTTCATACAACTGTTCTCTTACAACCAAGGAAGTGAGAGATGCTGTCTGAGATTTTCTGCTTAACGCATCAGCTACAACGTTGGCCTTGCCGAGGTGGTACTGGATTTCACAATCATAGTCTTTCACCAATTCCAACCACCGTCTCTGTCTCAACTCCTTCTGGGTGAAGAAATACTTTAGACTTTTATGATCACTGAAGATTTCACTCTTTTTACCATATAGGTAATGCCGTCATATTTTCAACACGAAGACTACCGCTGCCAACTTTAAGTCATGAGTGGGGTAGTTCTTCTCGTGCTCTTTTAATTGTCTGAAGGCATAGGTGACTACTTTACCTCTCTACATCAGGATGCCACCCAATCCTGTTCAGGATGCGTTAGTATATACTACCATTCCTCCAGTGCCGTCTGGAATGGTCATAACCGGAGCGGACACTAATCGGTTTTTCAATTCCTGAAAGCTTTTCTTGCATGCATCATTTCATTCCAACTTGGCTCCCTTCTTTGTAAGCTTTGTCATAGGTGCCAAAATTCATGAGAAATTTTCAATAAACCATCAATAGTAACCGGCCAAACCTAAGAAACTTTGAATCTCGGTGGCACTCTTTGGAGTTTTCCATTCAAGAACTGCTTTCACCTTGCCTGGGTCTACTTTAATGTCGTCCTCAGTGACGATGTGTCCCAAGAATCCAATTTGGTGAGGCCAAAATTCACATTTACTGAACTTGGCATGCAGTTGGTGTTCTCGTAACCACTACAACACAAAAGCAAGGTGTCGAGCGTGTTCCTCCTCACTCTTAGAGTACACTAGGATGTCGTCAATAAATACTATGACAAACTTGTCCAGCACATCATGGAATACTCTATTCATCATGTCCATGAATGCTGTCGGGGCGTTAGTTAACCGGAACAACAAAACCAAGAATTCGTAATGTTCGTATCGCATTCGGAATGCCGTTTTATGAATATCGCCGCTCTTGATCTTCAATTGATGGTATCCCGACCTAAGATCGATTTTGGAGAAAACTCTCACTCCTTGTAATTGATCAAATAAGTCATCAATACGTGGCAATGGATATCGATTCTTGATAGTTAGTTTATTCAACTCGCGGTAGTCGATACACTGCCGCATACTACCATCCTTCTTCTTTACGAACAACACAGGTGCTCCCCAGGGTGGTACACTGGGTCATATAAATCCCATCTTCAGTAGGTCTTGAAGTTGAACCTGCAACTCCTTCTATTCAATTGGTGCCATCCGATATGGTGCCTTGGATATCGGTGCTGCACTAGGAACCAGGTCAATCGCTAACTCTATATCACGGTCAGCCGGTAGCTGCGTCAGATCTTTTGAAAAAACATCAGGAAATTCTCTGACGACCTCTAGTTCCTCCAAGGGTTTTATCTTCGCCTCTGTGTCTATCATAGTGGCCAAAAAGCCTTGGCATCCATCATCAAGCAACTTTCACGCCTGTAGGGATGATAAGGTTACTCTCCTGGGTTTCCTTCCTGGTTCACTTTGATAGGTGAGGATTAACCCATCATTCATCATAAATACTAGCTTCTTCTCTGCACATAAGACGTTTGCACCATAGGGGGATAACCAGTCCATGCCTAGTATCACGTCAAAATCATTTATATCCATCTTTATCAACCATGCGGTTAGTTTCTGCCCTTAAATTTCAATCTGACAAGGGTCGTAGACCTTCTGCAAACCCACGACACTTTTTGTTGGTGTGCTGACTACCATCTCATGCCCGATGTCTCTCGGTTGATCTTTCATCTTACTTGCAAAGGCTGAGGAGACGAAAGAGTGGGTTGCGCCCTAGTCGAATAATACTTGTGCGAGTATGGTTGAGACATTCAGGGTACCTAGGGTTTGTAGGTAATTTAGGTTACATGAAGTAAGCCAATCAGTCCCTATAAGTTAGTAGTGTTCAGCAAACTTACCTATTAATACATCGGGGTTTGCCTCAGCTTCTTCATTCATCATCGCAAACACCTTTCCTCGCGTTCGATTATCCCATGGCTGAAAAGGTCTAGCGTAGGGCTGACTCGGTGAGTTGTTGCTATATCCACGTGATCTGCAATCTCTAGCCATGTGTCCTTCCTTATTACACACATAGCACTTATAGGGTGGAACAGCGGGTGTTGAGGCTTGGCTCCCTTGATAGGAGCATGCCCAAATCCACCCTACCGCAGTTTGAAACATCCAATACGAGAAAGAATCCTCTCATTGATTGCTTTAACGAGAAGAAGGTGCGAAGTATGAATCGGGGGCTTTCCGAGGCTCACCACGTTGAATCGTTGTGATGTTGATCTTCTAAGAAGGAAATGAATGAAATAGAAGTTCCAATGTCCTATTTTGGTAGCGGTATTCCTAAGAAATCAATCTAGGCTTCCTTGGCGGTATGTGTAAAATCAAAGATGAGTTGGACAGAAGAAGCTCTAATAAGGGTTTCTCCCAAACCGCGTCGATTTGTTCAAGTGGGAAAAAAATGGAAAAAGAAAATTAATTCAGAGGAGAAATCAAAGCGGTGAAGAAACAAAAACAAAATTAATGTTTTCCGGTTTCTTCTTATAGTTTTAAAGTTTTGTTGCAATCTATTCTATATATGACCTTTTATCAATCGAGATTGCGATTTCTTCTTTTTGCCCTCTTATTTCATTTGGTTTTGTTTATGAGATTGCAATCTATTTTGAAAATTGATAAGTCTCTAATGAGGAAATGATGGCTTAATTATGACCATTTCTCTGCTTTGAGATTGCAGGTTTTTCATTTTCCTTTTGGAAACGATGGCTTAAGCGGCTCTTGGGATCTTCAAGTTCACAGAAACAGACAACCATCATCTTTCCCAATTTCCTCAAAACTTGAAACCCTAAATCCCTTTCCTAGTATTGGGGAAGATGAGTTAGTTGCAAGTTTTTTTTTTTCCTTTGTAAGGGTAATTTTGTCCATTCACCTCTTTTTTTTTGGGTTCTTCTTAGAAGGGCAATTCCGTCAGTTCAAGTCTAATTTTTAATAGTGTTAGTCATGAACTAACGGAATGAGCTTATTTGTTACCGTTTACAAACCTCAGGGGGGTACACAGAATTTTCCAAAACTGGGGGGTGAAAATATCCTTTCGTCAAACCTCAGGGGTGGTATGTGTAAATTTCCCTTCTTTTAATTAAGTATAACCTGATGCTTAGAATCATTCTCTATGACAAGACTTATTACCTCGGCCAAGACTGGAGACCCCAGCATCATGATCTGTATTAGAAAACTACGAGAGAGACTGAGACGAATACAACTGGTATTACCCCGAGCCGAGAAAAAATTGGGCTTTTATCTAGCCATTGCTGCCATTAGTGGACCGGAAGCGCGAGATTATTTTATGACCTTAGCTGAAGAAGTAAGAGCTGACATAGAATACTTACTTGCGCTGGAGTTTGTGACAGGGAGAAAGCTGGAATTGCTTGCCTGCTAGACTAGGTAATAAATTAAAAGCCATTATTTAAAAGCTTGAAGTCTCTCATATATTGTCATGCATAGCATATTGTTACATAAAATTACTTAAGAAAGAGAAACGAAATACAAGACGATAGAAAACATCTCACAATAAACCAAGACAAATATCTAACAAATCCACCTTACTGGAGTGACTCATGAAACTCACTGGAACTATGGACTAGGTTGGTACCTGTACTAGCTAGGAAATAATTGTTGACCTTGATAAGCGATATTGGAAAATTGAACACGCTCCTCTTTTCAGAGAAGCAACAATGGTCAACACCAGAAGGAGTTCACGCTGTGGTCGTAAAGGAAAACAACCTCGAGTTGTACAGGAGGTCGAACTGCCTAAGGGGACTGAGGCTCAAAATTCTGAAGCATCGGCTGCTTCGTCAGAGGCACCAGCGGCTACATGAGCCATTATTGCAGCACCTCAGCCAAATATGGCGACTGGTGACATAACTGCATTCATGACCACAATGATGCGGACCATGCAACAACAGCAAGAATTGCTTGGTCAGATGTCTACACAGTTTGCAACCATGATGCATGAGGGCACAGCACCACCACTACCACCCAACCAGCCCATACTATTTCCACCACCTGTGCCTCAACACTTAGGGAAGAACTCTACTACCAAGGTTATGGAGAGATTCAAGAAACTCCAATCACCTGCGTTTTCCAAAATAACTTCTAAGGCAATGCAGCCGGAACGGTGGATCAGTGCCCTAGAGAAGGCATTTGAAGCACTTGAGTATACAGATGCACAAAAGATTATATGTGCGGGTTATCAGTTGCAGAATGAAGCCGAGGCTTGGTGGAGAGCCACAAAGCCTAATTTGGAAGCTATTCACCCGAATCCCACGTGGGAGCAGTTTAAAGAAGTTTTCTTCAAGAACTACTTCCCAAAGACTTTCAGGGACAGGAAAGAAGCTGAATTTATCGCACTGGTGCAAGGAACCAAGTCAGTGCTGGATTATCAACAGCAATTTGAAGACCTATTTCACTTTGCCCCAGAGCACCTGAAAGGGGATGTAAGTAAGGCAAGGAAATTTGAGAAAGGACTCAAGACTGAGATCGGATCAGTGTTGTTGATCATGGACATCCGGGATTATGCTCAGATGGTCGATAAGGTGAAGACCATGGAAGATAGATTTAAAGGGAAAGAAAAAGAGAAAGCAGTGACGTCGTCCGTAGGCAAAAGGCCAAACAATTTCCAGAGCTATGCTTGGCCAAATAAAGCTTACCGCGGAACCAATTCAAATTCCGTATCGACTTCGTAGCGTAGGCCGAACGAGGGTCAGAAGCCTTTCCGCCCCACATTCAATCGACCTGATCAACCGACGATAAGTCAAGCGACAACAGCAACTTCGCCAGCCCGACCAGCTACCAGTCAAGGGAGCCAAGCCTCAACACTCGCTGTTCCACCCTATAAGTGCTATGTGTGTAATAAGGAAGGACACATGGCTAGAGATTGCAGCTCTCGTGGATATAGCAACAACTCACCGAGTCAGCCCTACGCTAGACCTTTTCAGCCATGGGACAATCGAACGCGAGGAAAGGTGTTTGCGATGATGAATGAAGAAGCTGAGGCAAACCCCGATGTATTAATAGGTAAGTTTGTTGAACACTACTAACTTATAGGGACTGATTGGCTTACTTCATGTAACCTAAATTACCTACAAACCCTAGGTACCCTGAATGTCTCAACCATACTCGCACAAGTATTATTCGACTAAGGCGCAACCCACTCTTTCGTCTCCTCAGCCTTTGCAAGTAAGATGAAAGATCAACCGAGAGACATCGGGCATGAGATGGTAGTCAGCACACCAACAAAAAGTGTCATGGGTTTGAAGAAGGTCTACGACCCTTGTCAGATAGAAATTTGTGGGCAGAAACTAACCGCATGGTTGATAAAGATGGATATAAATGATTTTGACGTGATACTAGGCATGGACTGGTTATCCCCCTATGGTGCAAACGTCTTATGTGCAGAGAAGAAGATAGTATTTATGATGAATGATGGGTTAATCCTCACCTATCAAAGTGAACCAGGAAGGAAACCCAGGAGAGTAACCTTATCAGCCCTACAGGCGTGAAAGTTACTTGATGATGGATGCCAAGGCTTTTTGGCCACTATGATAGACACAGAGGCGAAGATAAAACCCTTGGAGGAACTAGAGGTCGTCGAGAGAATTTCCTGATGTTTTTCAAAAGATCCGCGACTACCGCTGATGTGATATAGAGTTAGCGATTGACCTGGTTCCTAGTGCAGCACCGATATCTAAGGCACCATATCGGATGACACCAATTGAATAGAAGGAGTTGCAGGTTCAACTTCAAGACCTACTGAAGAAGGGATTTATATGACCCAGTGTATCACCCTGGGGAGCACCTGTGCTGTTCGTAAAGAAGAAGGATGGTAGTATGCGGCAGTGTATCAACTACCGCGAGTTGAATAAACTAACTATCAAGAATCGATATCCGTTGCCGCGTATTGATGACTTATTTGATCAATTACAAGGAGCGAGAGTTTTCTCCAAAATCGATCTTAGGTCGGGATACCATCAATTGAAGATCAAGAGCGGCGATATTCATAAAATGGCATTCTGAATGCGATACAAACATTACGAATTCTTGGTTTTGTTGTTCCGGTTAACTAACGCCCCGACAGCATTCATGGACATGATGAATAGAGTATTCCATGATGTGCTGGACAAGTTTGTCATAGTATTTATTGACGACATCCTAGTGTACTCTAAGAGTGAGGAGGAACACGCTCGACACCTTGCTTTCGTGTTGTAGTGGTTACGAGAACACCAACTGCATGCCAAGTTCAGTAAATGTGAATTTTGGCTTCACCAAATTGGATTCTTGGGACACATCGTCACTGAGGATGACATTAAAGTAGACCCAGGCAAGGTGAAAGCAGTTCTTGAATGGAAAACTCCAAAGAGTGCCACCGAGATTCAAAGTTTCTTAGGTTTGGCCGGTTACTATTGACGGTTTATTGAAAATTTCTCGTGAATTTTGGCACCTATGACAAAGCTTACAAAGAAGGGAGCCAAGTTGGAATGAAATGATGCATGCGAGAAAAGTTTTCGGAATTGAAAAACCGATTAGTGTCGCTCAATTATGACCATTCCAGGCGGCTTTGGAGGAATGGTAGTATATACTAACGCATCCTGAAGCGATTGGGTGGCATCCGATGTAGAGAGGTAAAGTAGTCACCTATGCCTTGGGACAATTAAAAGAGCACGAGAAGAACTACCCCACTCATGACTTAAAGTTGGCAGCGGTAGTCTTCGTGTTGAAAATATGACGGCATTACCTATATGGTAAAAGAGTGAAATCTTCGGTGATCATAAAAGTCTAAAGTATTTCTTCACCCGAAAGGAGTTGAGGCAGAGGCGGTGGTTGGAATTGGTGAAAGACTATGATTGTGAAATCCAGTACCACCTCGGCAAGGCCAACGTTGTAGGCGATGCGTTAAGCAAAAAATCTCGACGGCATCTCTCACTTCCTTGGTTGTAAGAGAACGATTGTATGAAGAAGCTCGAAAGCTTGATCTGAAACTTCGTGATTGAAGGAGCGGCTAGGCCATGGGCCTTCAGCCGTCAATATGAGAGGAGATAATTGCGTAGCAACCATTGGACCAGAGCTGGCCAAGATCATTTGGGAAGTACAACAAGGTGTCCATAAGGACCCAAATTTTCTTTGGCCCATGACGGAGCACTGAAATTTTGAGATAGATTATGCGTGCACGATGATTATGATATCCAAGACCGAATTCTTAAAGAGGCGCACAACTCACCCTATACAATCCATCCCGAAAGTACAAAGATGTACAAGGATTTGAAGAAGTATTCTTGGTAGATGGGAATGAAAAAAACCATAGCAATATACATGTCCAAGTGCCTCACTTCCCACGAGATAAAAGCAAAGAGACACCGATCGTATGGTTTATTACAGACCACTTCCCATGCCGAATGGAAGTGGGAAAGAATCACTATGGATTTTGTGACAAGTCTACCCAACACCAGGAAGGGCATGAATGCGATTTGGGTGATTGTAGACGGACTAACGAAGGCAGCTCACTTCATACCAATCAAGATAAATTACTCCATGGATAAGCTTGCCCAATTATATACAGAGAATATAGTCCACTTATACGGTGCGCCTGTCAATATTGTGTCTGATAGAGATCCTCGATTTACCTCAAGGTTTTGGAGGAGTTTACAGAAGGCATTGGGATCCCAATTAAATCTCAGTATAGCTTTCCATCTGCAGACGGACGGACAGTCAGAAAGAATGATTCAGACTCTTAAGGACATGCTCCGAGCCTATGTTTTGGAAATGAATGACAGTTGGGATGCTAACATACCTCTGGTGGAATTTGCATACAATAATAGCTATCACTCTACCATTGGCATGACACCATTCGAAGCATTGTATGGACGGAAATGTTTAACCCCATTATATTGGGATGAAGTTGGTGAAACGAAAATATCTCGAGCACGAGATGATACAAGCGACTGCGACAAGGTGGATATTATAAGAGAAAGCGATCAAAGCAGCCCGATCAAGACAGAAAAAGTTATGCGGATAATAGAAGGAAGGACATTGAATTTGAAGTCGGAGAAAAAGTATTCCTACGAGTATCTCCAACTAAAGGATTATTACGATTTAACAAGAAGGGCAAGTTGAGCCCAAGATTCATCGGTCCTTATGAAATACTCAACAAAGTGGGACCCGTAGCATACCGATGGCACTACCACCCTCTTTGTCGGCGTCCATGATGTTTTTCATGTGTTGATGCTAAGAAAGTACGCTAACAACCCGACACACATACTATCAACTGAACCCAAATAGTTGGATGTGGATATGACCTACGAAGAGCAACCTACGAAGATATTAGATAGAAAGGAGCATAACCTCTGTAATCACATGCTATTGCTTTTGTAAAGGTTCGTTGGGAAATAACCCGAGTGGAAGAAGCTTCATGGGAGCGAGAAGAAGAAATGAAGGAGAAATATCCCCAGCTCTTTGAATTGCAAGGTAATCAAATTTTGAGGGCGAAATTTTTGTAAGGTGGGGAGAAATGCCAAACCCTGCTCCCAACTCGGCTGGAATTTTGATTGAAGGACGGGAACCTCGATCGAGGCAACCAAGAACATTGTGGAGTATCACTCCAATGGTTTGGATTGATGAGAAAACCTTATGTGGATCATCCTACATGCACTCGGTGGTGGATAGCAAACCCCAGTAAGTGCACAGCTCATAGCATGATGTATGGCACGAACTCCGGGTAATCTCTCTCCTCCCCATAACTATGGGACCCACCTCTGTAAAAGTGTGTGAAAACCCTAGATGGCATATGGGGACAATGCCTTGACCAAGGTCAAACCCTGAGCAAGCTCCATTGAGATTGACTTTCTTTGGGATGTACAGCGATAGCACTGGGCGTGCGAGACAAGGCCCGGAGACATCGCCTAGTGAGTGAAACAACATATTTTAATGGATTTTAATTATGGGGACCACCCAATATGGACATGGGCACCCTCCATAGATAGAGGGAGTCTAAGGGACCACCTCATACCCTTGGTTCACTTTGTAGACCCTACCAGGTGTGCCCAAAATCATTTAGAATCGGTTTAAAAACTCATTTTATAAATGGGCCTAATAGCCAAACAAGCCTCGGTGAGGGTGAGCCTATAAATAGGAATGCCTTGGGCTCATTTAGAGCCCTTAGCCTTTATTCAACTCGTGGGGCGAGAAGAGAGGAAAGAAAGGAGAGAAAGAAGAGAGAAAGGGAGAAAGAAGAAGAAGGAGGAGGAAGAAGGAGAGGCTACCACCCCACCCAAGCACGGACAGAGCTCTCTCATCCTGTGCGAGGATGAAACACATATACATACCTACTTGCCTCCATCTTATCTCTATGTTTGTTGATGTTCTTGCTTCTGGGCAGCCCAAAAGAGCTAGGGTTTGCCCTGAACAGCTCAGTCTGCCATGCAAGCATAGAGCATGGGAGATCTGTGATTTTATTAAATTTTATAATTACGGTATCTTTGTTTATGAGAGCCAAATTTGGTTGTGCATAGGTGCCTTTGCCAAGCTTCACTACTAGGTATTTTGGAACCCTAGGTGTAAACCATGGCTACATAAACCTAGCCAGGTAATTTTGGCCATGAAACCCTACATCACATCTGTTTCCAGCCTGCATGTGGCTGAAGCGAGATTCATGTTTGGAGAAAACCCTATGATACTATTCACTGGGTTGTCTAGGCAGCCTCTAGCAGCCCAATGGTGGTTCCAATGGAAAATCCACTTGGGTCAAATGGTAGATCACCCCAGGGGCTACCTAACCCCTAATATGCATGGGGTGAAGATTTGAACACTGCCTATGAAGCCCAACCTTGGAATCTCAGCCCATTGTAGATTTGTAGACTCTGGGCGATGCACTGGACGATGCACCCAACTCCCAGAGCCATCGCCCAGTGAAGGATTTGCTACAGTTTTTGCAATTTGACCTTGGGAACCTCACCCAATGGCCATGTGACAGTGTGGGAGGATGAGAAATGACCTAAATGCCCTTTCCCACATCTGTCCTTAAGAAGAATTGGCTTTGGAACCCAAGTGGGCCCCGCAGGTGATGGAAACCCTGCCTGTGCTTGGTCCTATAGCACAGACAAGCTATGGATAGCATTGTGAACCTAATCTAACCTAGGGTCAGGTACTAGCACTAAAAATGACTATTTTACCCCTAGACCACCATCTCTCGGATAATGCACCGGGCATGAGCCTAAGGCCCAGTCAAGGCCCAATGATTCCAAGTGAGAACCAAGCTGAACACCGGGTCAACCCGGTAAGCTTAGGTTAACCCTAGGACTACTAGAGGCAGATTGGAAACTTAATATGACAATTTCTAATTTACATCTAGGATCTGATCCAGCTCGAGGTCAACAATCGATCTAGCTTTGTTGGGCGATTTTGCGGTCGAGTTCCTAGAACCAAACCCAGGTGAGTGAAGTATTATCATATATGCATGTGTAACTGTATGCCGACAAATAATTATAAAATCTTAAATGTTGTGATATTTAATTCTGTTCATTCATTCAATTACTGAACAATGATTGTCTGTTGATCAACACTGTGATTCTCATATGATGATTGTGATTGTTAGACTAGATGCCGTAGTCGGCTTGGAAATGAGGCATGTGGTAGCCCATAGAATGGGATGCGGTTGACACCACCCAACTCATACGATGCCATATAGACATGGGGCTAGAGTTTCATTATCCGTGCTATGCACCCTTGCAAACAAGGGTTTAGGTGTTGGATGCCTGTGAGGGTGACCATATGTGTATATGAGAAAAGAAAAGGAATGAAATGAGAAGAAATGTATTTACACCGGAATGGTGATTTTGAGCTATATGCCGGGCTATATGCCGAGAAAAGAAAAGAAATGAGAAAATGTGATGAATTTCCCTATAGGTTAATCACGAGAGGGCTGGTCGGGCTGACCTTGGTGAACCAATATAGGAGCTGGCTGGTCCTCTCCAACAACTCAATGGGTGTATCGCGGGAAGGGGTTAGAAGCTGCACCAGGGATACATGTATGAGATTATGTAGTAGTACCTGACTTAGTTGTAATGTTAGGTGGCTAATAAATAATCGGACTTGCATATCATGTAGGATCATATGGATTGTGGTTGCGTGCATGCATGATGATATATTTTGCTCCACGAGCTCAATGGGGGCTCACACTTTGCTATACATTGTTTTTCTTAGATGATTTTGCGATTGATGCGCTGTGGCATGGAGGGTCATTACGAGGAGGCGAGCCTAATTATTATGATGATATTGGTGTGGACCGCCGAGGTCGTGCGGATGATGCATGCATTCTCGATGGTCCTTGATGAAGGCCGTTGAGGAGTGCATCGATGCTTTTTGTCTTGGGGACTCCTTTTTATTTTTGTTAGGAGTTTTTCCCACGTCTTTATCGTGGTTACTGTTGTAGTTTTCTTTTTTTCTTTTTGGGGTTGAGTCTTCTCACCGTATATATATGTATGTAGTAACTTTAGTTTTGTTCTTATCAGCTTTGTTTCTTAGGTTGTGGGTTGTTGGGAAATGTATCAGGACAATCTTATCTATGTATATATTATCATCATTTCCCGAATCGCTACGCTTTCTATTTGTTATTGCAATTGTAGTATATCTGCAGCACTTTGATCTTGCCTTTGGTAAAGTGAATGATTGTGATCCCATAAATGTAAAACTGCTTCTAGATCCGTGGGATTTGGCGGATTGCCATTACGCAATTCGGGTCACCTACCCAATCCTCCCAGGGGGTGGTTTGGGGTGTGACAAATTCGATCTCCCTCTCTTTCTTTGGAAAACCTAGATAATTATCATTTTAAGGATTCGATTGTCCCGGATGTTGATTGGTCCAAACCTCCTAGGTTTGATGATTTTATTGAGGAAGACAATGTTAGTCATGATGCTCTTCAAGCATATTATCCTGATCCTTATTTGGCGACCCAAATTATGCACAGGGCGGATAGTTTTATTACTAGGATTGATTTGAGTAAACCTCCCATTTTTATAATTATCTTGATAAGGTTCTGATATTCATGATCCTTTTGATGGTTCTTTGCGATCCATTCTTGGTTGGTTTTTACGATAATGACATGCATTCGCATTGACCATGGCGAGGGAATGGGAGGATTTGTCTACATGGACTATTTTTCACCGCCTTCATTTTCCACTATCCTATGAGGACAAATTTTCCTATTGGGTATTTATCATTTGTGCTTAACTTCCATGTTATTTCTCGCTTTACTAAAATTCATGGTCGAGTATTGTTTGGTTA
This sequence comes from Telopea speciosissima, assembly GCF_018873765.1. NCBI lineage: Eukaryota > Viridiplantae > Streptophyta > Magnoliopsida > Proteales > Proteaceae > Telopea > Telopea speciosissima. The sequence goes on along the minus strand of NC_057926.1, from coordinate 23,360,757 downwards.
CGAAGCTCTTTCTACATTTACCGACCGTGGATTGAGATTTCTGTTGCTACCCCTAGTACTTTTTGTAGAGCTCATGACTCTTCATGATCCTCTTTGTTGATTATATCCGGTAAGCCCCCTCATCTCATCCCTTATCCTTATTCTTTCTTTTTTGCATCCATTGAGGACACTTTGCATGAATTAACTTGGGGGTGTGAACTTAATTGGTGAATTTTGATTGTGGCAATAGTTTTGGTGTTATGCATACATTTCTTTGATTGCGAAGCCGAGAGAGACGAATTAGGTGCCCTAGCATGCGAAATAATAAAATGATCCATTTTCAGGGCGATGGTGGTATGTATCCTGTGAGAGGGACTGAATTGGAAAATATGAGCAACTGCTTTCGTTTGATGGCTAGATTCCTCTATGTGTTTAATGGACCCCTTGATCTTTTGGCTTGTAGTTGAGACCAATTTGTTTGTGGCAAGGCATGAAAGTGAATGAAAAGAAGAAAAAAAAAGAGAAACAAGAAAGAAAAGTAGAATTCCTTGGGACTAGACAGGGCACTATTGCCTCGGAAGCGGGTGAATTGTTCAAAATTCCTTGGAAGGAAACTCAAAAAAAAAACTCTTGCATCAATGTCTCAATGTCTTTATAGATATATGCAAAAAGTGTAGCTACCAAGTGTAGGGTGCAGCGGACGAAGGGTCGCGGGCGGATGCACCCGGGGGAAAGAAGGAAAATGGGAAAATGGGAGCCGCCATCTAGATTTAGGGTCTAGGACCCATGAATGGTGCCTCTTCTTCGCAGAAGGGGCGCTAAATTAACTCCAATGACTCAATGGATGGTTTGCCCCAGATCTCTGAGTAAGTGTTAAGTTACACGCTGGGAAGGTATTAGGCACCCAGCAACCTCCCGGCCAACGGCCGGTCTTCCTAGACCAAACTCTATTGTGTACTATTGTGTTATACATATTATGCACCTAATTAAACTACTTTTTTTGAAGATTCTTCATTAACTTGATTGAAATTTATGAACCTAATTAGGCTAATTAAGATTAATGTCATAATCCTAATTACTATCAGTAGGCTAGATGATTATGTACATTATGCATCCTAGTTAAGCTAATTAATGGATTTTACCTAAATCAGAAAGCTTAACTCTATGGTCAAAAACATGGTTGACTGTAAAAAAGAAAAGTTTAATTATATCATGGAGAAGGACAATCATTGATAAGCAAAACAGTTCATAGGCCAAAATAGTCAAAATTACGAAAATGCCACTAAAGGGCCAAAATATGTACAAAGGCATGAAATCATATTTAACTGCTGTAAATAAGCAAAACATGATTAAATAACATTAACATCATGCATTTGGATCATCAAGAGCACATGAAATGCTAAGGAAATGTGGGGTGGTAAAAATTACCAAAATGCCCCTGTTATGGCAAACATATAGAAAATGCATGATAATTCATGAAAATGTTGACATATGCTTAAAACATGTTTATTAACGTTAAATCATGGGGCAAAAGTAGCAGGAGCCTTTCCGGGGTCCTAAACAAGGTTTGGTCACAAAATGACCAAAATGCCCCTAAGGGCAAAATGGTAAAAGTATCAAAAAGACACTTAGAATCATTATGGGCATCGAAAGTGATGTTAAACATCCTAAAATTACGGAACACACCAAATAATATTTCCAGCATTATAGTCTGGGCCCACATTTGGTAAATTACCAAAATACCCCTGGAGGGCGAAAATGACTTTTTATGCATATTTAACAAGCATGATGGTCACGTATGCATATGAAAACATCCTAAAGCATTCTAAAACGGTATGTTATGCATAAAAACATTTTTTTTCTTATTTTTCTAGGGTTTTTCTATAATTAGAAAAATGAAATTTATTTCCCTAAATGGGGTGGGGAACACATATAAAAATGATCAAACATGCATGATAGTGGATAATGATTCCATAAAATCAAACATGATGAAATATGTATCCCACAATTTTTTGTGAATTTTATGCATTTATACTATTTTTAACATTTGCTGAAATGCTAAAAAGAACGGAAAACAAAGAAAAATACAAAATCCCTATCACAGATCTAAATTGGATCAAACCAGAGCCAATTCCTACTAATCAAAACATGATCTTTAACATGGTCATAATAATTTTGTCCAAATACCCACCCACATGTTCAGATTTTACATAATTTGAAATCATTCACAGGGGCAAAAATATCACAAAAACCATGATTTGGAGCTTGAGAAAATTAATGAATATCAAACATAGTGGTAAACATTATCCCTGAAAATTTCAGAATTTTATCACTCTTAAGTTATTTTTAACATTTTTATGACTGAAAAAAGACCTTTGTTGTAAAGGAAATCAAAACAAATACCTAAAATAAGTAAAAAAATATGGGAAAATACTAGGGACGTAAATGGATATTCGTAAATCCATATTCGATCCGCGTTCGTATCCATTTAGGAGAATCCGAATCCATCCGAAACTAATTGGATACGAATATGATAATCCCCCTATCCGACCGATTATTATCCGATTCGTTTAGTAGTCCAATGGTAATAAAATATCTGAAATATAACTCTATGTTTGTCTATCTTTTTAAATTACCTAATTGAATTTTGTTATCTTATTTTTATAAATTTATAAGTTAAGATAATGTGATTCTTTTTCTAGATTTGCTATTGGTTTATATATATTGTTTTATGCAATGTGATACATGGAATTGCATATCTATTAAAAAATCAAAAGTAAAAAACGTAAGAGAATAAAAGACTAAGAAGAGTAGAAAAAAAGGGTAGTCACTGAACTCTCAAGTCTCAACCCTAACCCTCCTCATAAAAATGGTAAATATGTCAACGGATAGTCGAAAAATCGTATTCGATCCGTATTCATATCCATTTAGGAGAACTTGTATTCAAAAAATCACTATCCGGAAATTATCCGAATCCGTCCAAAAACCGATAGAATATTATCCGAATCTGTCTGAATATAAACGGATACGAATATGATAATGCCACTTTCCGACCGAATCCGATCCGTTTACATCCCTAGAACATACCCTTGAGGCATGGAAGTGCCTGGGCTCAGCTTGAGTAACCTTGTTTGACCGCAAACAGCCGGCCAGTGCAGCCCTCCTTGACTTGCCTGGCACACATGCATGTGGGCATGGGTGATGGGCCTTATGTGGCTCAGCCTAAATGGTGGGGGTTTGTCCCTGCCGAAGCGTCCCAGTGGGCCAGGTCGAGGTAGGTTCAGGTCAACTCAGATTGCCCCACTTTTTTTTTAATTTATTTTTTATATAAACCTTTTAAAGATTCTATTTTAAAGGTCCACGTTCAAATGCTAATATCTTTAAAACTGAATGGCCGATTTTGATGCACCACATATCGCCGTGAAGGTCTCAACACGTACTTTCCATCTGTGTGGCAGATATGGCTGGATTTTGCCTAAACGTGGCATGGATATCGAGGAAAGCACATAAATGGTGCTTCACACTGATCAAGGTCCAAATGATACTGGAATTACATGAACTTTTACGTGTAAGCACAATATGACCAAATAAAGTTATCCAAACGGTTTCAGGTCACATCGGGTGGTTCGGGTACCAAGAACCACATCAGGGGCAAAACGATTATTTTTAGAAAAGTTATTTGATTTGGCTGAAACTTTTTGTGAAAGCTTAATATGACCAAATGAGGTCATCCAAAGTGTTTCGGAATAAATCGGGTGGTCCAGATATCGAGAAACGTACCAGGGGCAAAATGGTCATTTTCACAAAAGTTATCCGATTTGGCCGAAACTTTACGTGAAAACTTATTATGACCAAATGAGGCAATCGAAAGTATTTTGGACTAAATCGGGTGGTCCAAATACCGAGACCTATACCATGGGCAAAATGGTCATTTATATAAAAGGTGTTGGATTTGGGTGAAACTTCAAATGTGGACTTAAAATGGTTAAATACGGCTATGTTAGGGGTTTAGGCTCTATTTGGGACAGTTTTGTTACAAAAAGTGGAGTAGGGGTAATTTGGTAATTTTTACCATTCAGTCACCACACGAGTTACGTCCTTGACCATCATTGCCAAGACACATTTCCAAGGTGTCAAAATGTGGTGTCTACACCAAGTACTTGGGTGTCTGGTGTATGCTCCACCATGTCATTCAGGGAACAATAGTAGAGTAGAATAGAGTTTACTGTTGTGAAAGAAAAGTTTTTTTGCCTTAATGCCTGAAAAGAAAGTATGGTAAAAAATGTTCAAATCCTGAGTCTTTGGTTCCATCGATGCTATGAGTGGTTTACCTGAAGGTGAGTAGTGTTCAGAAGATATGAGGAGATCCCTTAATCTTAATGCATGCTTGTTGCTTGAATTGATGTGGGGTGATAAAATTCATGTGTGGGGAATCTTTGGCTCCTTGATCTTTAGTTGAGCACTTTTAGGGCTTGTGTGCATTATCCTGCTTATGCCATGATTAAAATTTGCAGCATCTTTTGACTTATTGAATTTTGGGTGTATATTCACTATAAACACCCACAAGACACAACTCGTCCACTAGGGGTAACCTAGGGGTTTAAAGGCTTGTTGCACATGCTAAGTGCAACTGTGATTCCTACAAAAGTGAGTTAGGATTTCTGCATTCTTGATTAGTGTTTTTTTTGTTTTTGTTTGCTTGAGGACAAATAACGTTTAAGTGTGGGAAAATCTGATGAACACATTTATGTGTGAAATCTTAGGGCATAAAGCATGCATTTTACCTGATTGGACAGAATTACTCAGTGCTTTCTTGTGCTTTTCAGGTGTTTGGCCTATTTATTGCTATTTTGGACTATCGGGACCTGCATGTCCAATTTACACGTAAAGTTGCCCAATATTTTTGCATGCCTGTGTTTAGAGCTAAATTTTACAGCATAACCATTGTTCAGTATTTTGGTCGTAACTTTGTCTATACATATCGTATCTACATGATTCAAGTTGTGTTGTAAAATAGACTCAAAGGGATACATTTTCTATGAAGAAATAATGGACCCAATCCAAATAAAAGACCCTCAAAAGTGGATCCAAACCCAGCTGATATATTTTGACAGCAACTTAGGAACATGGTTGTAATCCGGTGACCTCGCCCACATTGTGGCTGCGTGTGTAAGACTTAATAAATCTTATTGAGGGTTAATTACCACATAAATTGATCCCTAAATGTATTAATTAATTGACATATCGAGGTGCCAAGGTCTACCCTTGATGCCCTAAAAAAACTCCTTGTTGTCCTAAGGGAGTTGTGACCTCAGCCTAGAAATGGAAAATCCTAAGGAGACACCAATCTATGGGATCTCCCAAGACCAATGAATTTTATGAGACATTATGCCCTTAGGAAGGTTTAGGACACCCTCCCCTAGCTCTTGAGGCTGTTGGATCTCAAGAAGATGGTTAGGAATCAGACTAACTTAAGGATTTCATTTTTAGAGTTACTTGTCTGTAACACTTGGGGGTTCTCTTGGAAACCCAACAAACCCTATTGAATGCTCTCTTTAAAACCTATATTCCCTTCCCTTAATGCCTTCATGGTTTTGACAACCTGAATGCTATTCAGGCATTTAAAACCTAGTTTAGGTTTGGGAAGAAATCTTGGAGATGGATCTAATCTCTTGTCTCCCCTAAACTCGTTAAAGGACTATGTGTTTTGGACCCCCCAACAAAGGGTTGGACTCACCTCCACAACCCCAGGACCTTTATGGTTCCATGGATGAAGGGTTGGAGGTGAGGATCTGTTGGACAAGTGTGTGTCCATCAAACCCGGTTCGGTCTGGTTCAACTCGGTTCACCTTTGTATTGAACATTTATACATTATAGTTTGATATTGTCACATGCGATATAAACTTTTTGAGCATTATGTGTCCCTAAGTTTTACTTAAAATGGTAGGCGCGACTAGGGTTTGGGCTGGGCACCCTTATCATATGGTCGTCGCATTGGGTATGCCTAGACATGTAGGGTACGAATGCGAGTGCTCACATGTTTGATGTGTGCATTGGTGAAGAATCTAATTTGTCGATTTCCTCATGTCCTGCTGCCAGATGTAGGAAGGGATAGACATGTGTCATCGACACCCTATACCTGAGGGAACCCTGTCACTGCAAAGTGTGATCGCATTCTTTGGTTCATCAATGACTGAGACTCAAGCGAGTTAAAGCCGGTGTTCTGGGAATACGTGAACGCTTTGTGAGTGAAGGACTTATCCAACACGGTCACCACTGCCCGATTGGGGAACTCCAAGATAGAGACTGTCTGTGCATGGTCAGATCAGAATCTGGATCTAGTGCCGTTTTGGAAATGGTTTTGTAAAAATCTATTTCACATAAAATGATACATTATTTATAATTATTTGAACAAAGTGTTTTATCGAGTTTTGCGGGACCCGATCAGATGCACAAACGCTCTTATATGGACATATACTATGGATTAGGGTTTGGCAGTACATGTGTACATGCCCTAGATTCCATAATGATGGTGTTGATTAGTGGGGGGGTTGTATATGATAATTGTTATCATATAGGTAGTTATTTAGAATTTGCTAATTTAATTGGCTCTTTTTTAATTAATGGATATGGTGCTAATTGTAATTATCCATTAATAATTAAATAAATAAGCTAATTAAAACTTTTCCTATTAGATTATGCTTTTTCACCTTTGGAGCACTCGAGTTTAAAATTAAGCGCCAACGAGAGGCAGAGAGAGAGTATGACTCTCATTGGGATTAATTAATCCATCTGGATTTTTAATTAAAACCTAGGCCTATATATAGGGGACCAAAAGCGAGCAGGAGAATCTTGTTACACACTTTTCGAAACATACCCCAATACCCCGGGGCAATTTAGACCTTACCCAAAGGGTAATGCCATGGTGGTAATGGTCAATACTAAAGACCTTGAACTTAAAATATTATAATAAGAATCCCCTCGAAGTTTTGGAAGTGTGGGCCAAAGCCCTGTAACTTTTCTTGAAGATTGGGCCCTGATAGTAGGACCGGATCCACTGTTGTTGAATCCGATCGATAATCCGCCTGTGTTGTCATGCTAATTTTTATTGTTTTTCTGTGTGGGGCCCACGTCCCCGTGTCCCAGACCTCAGGGCTATGCCCCCAGACAGGGTGGACCCCACCCTTGATCTTTGAATGTTGAATTTGCTATGTTGTGGGGTCCATAAGGCTAAACTAAAACAAATAATGAATTTTCTTTTAATTGGACCCTAACCAAACAAGCCCTAGACTAAAACACATTTTTGGGCCTTAAACTAGGTCAAATATACCCTAACCAATTGGACCTAAGAACCTTAACCAAACTGACCCTAAGGCCCAACTTAAGTTAAAATGGATTTCGGGTTTTAAGGACTGATGAGCACATTTATGTGTGAAATCTTAGGGTATAAAACATACATTTTACCACATTGGACAGAGTTACTCGGTGCTTTCTTGTGCTTTTCAAGGTTTAGGTGAATTCTTGTGAAAATGGAGGAGATGATGCTAAGGAAATGTTTTTAAGTAATTTAGAGGTGTTAATGGCTTGGATCGTAGCCCATCGAGTCAGCCATTAGCGGTTCAAGCGGCACTTGATTCGAGTTGAAACAAAGAAGTCACGGCCGTTTAAGTAACGGCGCACAAAAATGGTCTGTAAGGGTTTATTTGTAATTATTGACAGTCGACCGGGGACAAAGTGAAACGCAAGTTTGGATTCCAGGAACCTTAACACAATAACCAGAAGTTATATTTTCTGTACCCAAAAGATTCCATTTGGAGGGCTCTGGACAGTCCAACTTCAACTTGAGATATCTTAGGCTCCCGAACTCCAAATTGGAAGAAATTTGGGTCTATTTTGGGTGATTTTTCGCAAGAAACACAATGGTGAGGCTTATATAAGCACCCCATGCTCCACGTTTTTTGAAGGACAGAATGGGTATTTTATTTATTCTTGAAGGAATCCTAGTCATCACCCTTACTCTCTCTCTCCTCCAACTTCTCAAAGGCACTTCTGAAATTCTACTTGGGATAGATTTATATTTTCTCATCTATGGAAAGTTGAAAAATCAAAGCATCTTTGATTTTATTGCTTGGAGAAGATATCTACAAAGAAAATGAAGCACAAGTTAGAATTAGAAATTTACTTTTCTAAAAATAGAAGGTCTATGTAAACAATCTTCTCTTCTTCTTCTTTCTATTTTTTTCTTTTTTTCTTAGGATTCAAGGCATTGTACAAGAGGAAGGAGAAGAGAATATTCTCTTTTCTTAGGGAATATTTCTCCTACACTTCCCTCTTCTCTCTTCTCCTCTCTTCCCCTATAAATACCCATTGCCCTTTGGGTTGTAACAATTAGTTCTAGTTCAGGTTTTTAAGTTAGTTTTAGTTTCGTTTTAATTCAGTTTTTAATTCATTCAATTAGTGAAATTTTCTCTTCTTCTCCTATTTTTGGCTTTAGTTCTTAGTTTGATTTCATAAGATTAGCTCTTTCAAGTTCTTAATTTTGCTTTCATAAGATTAGTTAATGGTTGTAATAGGATTAGTTTATGCTTTAATGTCTTCAATATGGTAGTAATAGTTTTAGTTTAAAGCTTCCTAGTCTAAGCTCCTATGTTGATGACAAGACTTGGAGATTTAGAAGAGGAGGCCATGGTAAGTTCATGCAAGTATTCATTCAAGCTTCTTCAATTAATCCGGTTCAAACACACCTAGGTTTGCATTCTCTAAACTCTCAATCTCATTCTCTTCTTCTCCTTCTTCTTCTTCTCCCTCAATTTCTCTTATTTTTCTTATGGGTTACTTTGTTTATGTGGTTATTTTGTTTATGTAGATGTGGATGTGTGGCTGCATTTTTATTACTTCCAACTTGGTAGTATAGGATTTTATTTTTAATTACTCCCAATTTACGTTAGTTTGATAGGTTAGATGATGTTCATGTGTTAGGGCGCCAACTTAATCCCGTAGATGCGTAATTTGTTAGATGCTTGTGAGTTAAGATCCGTTAGTTTAATTACCATTAATTTAGTAATTTAAGTAATTTGGTTCACTTTGCATTACTTTTAAGATTAGTTAAATAGAGTGACGTATATCTCCTCGTGTTCGACCCATAGTTACAATTGACCCGTGCGCTTTGGTTTTATTTTAACTCAAACAAGTTTTTAGCGCCGTTCTTGGGAGATTATTGACTACTTTATTTTTTTGATTTTTAAGTAATTGGAAGTGCTTTAGTTTCTTCTCTTTCTCCTTTTTCTTTTAAAAAAAAAGTTTTTGAAAGCCTCTTCTTGTTTCTCTTACTTTCAAATAGTGTGCGCCTAATCTAAAGTCCTTCATATGCCCAAACCCAGCCAATCTTGGTGCCCCTTAATTCGTTGGGTGGTTTGGATTGGCATGTGACTTATCTTTGGAGGTGACCACTCTTGATAATAGGAAAGTGACATAGTGAGAGCATTGGAAACATAAACGTATAGTAGTCCTCCACCCTACATCAGAATCCATTTGGAGTCGCCCGTAGGTAGCTCGTGAAGACTATACGGGTTCCCTTGCTATCAACCTATATGGCAACCTTCTGACTTTGGAACCATTGTTTCGATTTACGAGGGATAGATGCACTATCTACCTTGAGCTCCCTCTTGTTTTTAGTATTTTTTTTTCTAGTCTTTTATTTTTCTTTAAACTTTTTTTTATAGGAGACCTCAATTTGGAATAGGTGGTTAAATTTAGAATAATACACTTCCATATAAGACTTTGGGGGAAGATGGACCTATGCTAAGGCAACCATGATTTTGGAGGAAATGTTTAAACAGGTTAGGGAAGCCAAAAGTAGTCAGATAGGGAACAATTTTGCACCACCCCAGTACAATTTTGCTCCCCAACCCAACTATGGGCTTTCGAGAAATTTTGATTGGTCACTTCCCCAGACAATCCATGTTATGGAAGGATGCCCTAATCTTTATGGGGGTAGCTATGGTGATGAGAATGTGAGTCCTCAATTTTAATACAATTATTTTGGCACTTACAATCAGGGGTGGAGTGATCATCCCAATTTCTTGTGGGATCAATGGAATAACCAAGCTAGACCACCCAATTTTTAATATCATGGTCAGTTTGGTCCTCCAATGCCCAATCCTCCATTAAATCTCAATGGGCCACCTCTCCTTGAACCATATCACCAACCCCGTGAGTTTCAAAACGTGGGTGAGGAGGCCAGACTGAATGAGCTTGAGAAATACATAGACCTTCTCATAACAAGACAAAATACAATGGAGAAGCAACTCTCTCAACTGATAATCATGGTGCAAGAGGAGGCAATGGGTACATTACCTAGTCGGCTGAACCGCCCCATCCCGGTTTAATGATATTAAAAGTCCACCACCCGAGTTTGAGGTTAATGAGAGTCATTCCCAACAAGCTGCTTTTCATGATGATTTATTTGTTGAGATTGAGTATCCTCAGAATATTAGTAAAGCGAGATTTGATGAGCTACCTGGGAAGTCCAACTTTTTCTGAAATTTCTAATTTTAGTGAACCTAGTATTTTATTGATTTAGAATCAGATTTTCATGATAACATAGAAACCCAGGAAATTCGATCTCCCCCTCTCTCTTTGGAAAACTTAGATAATTGTCATTGTGAGGATTTCATTGTCTCACACGTTGATTTATCCAAACCTCCTAAGTTTGACGATTTTATTGAGGAGGACAATGTTAGTCATGATGCTTTTCAAGCAAATTTCCATGATCCTTATTTAGCAAACCAAGTTCTGCAAATAGCGGATGGTTGTATTGCTAGGATTGATTTGAGTAAACCTCTAATTTTTTATGATTATTTAGATGAGATTATTCATAATCCTTTTTATGCTTATTGTGATCCATTTTTGGTTGATTTTTCAAAGAATGACAGGTGTTCTACATTACAAATGGGAAAGAAGGGAAGGATTTATGGCACGAGTTTTAGTGCCTTGGGATTTTCCACTTTGTTCCATGAGGACAGTTTTTTCTATTGGATATTTCTCGATTGTGCTTAATTTTTATATTATTTCTCGTTTTACTAAAATTCATGGTCGAGTGTTTTACAGGTCAAGCTATTTCTCCATTTATGGCCATGGATTAAGATTTACATTCTTGCTCTAGCACTTTTTGTAGAGCTCATCACTCTTCATGATCCTCTTTGTTGATTATATCTGGTAAGCCCCTTCATCTCCTCCCTTGTCCTTATTCTTTCTTTTATGCATGCATTGAGGACACTGCATGAATTAATGTGGGGGGGGGATATTGGGCTTAATTGATAAATTTTTATTGTGGCGATGGTTTGGTTATGTGCATAAGTCTCTTTGATTTGCAAAGTAAGAGAAAGAGCAAATTAGGTGCCCTAGCATGCGAAATAATAAAAAAATCCTTTTTCAAGGACGGTAGTTGGTTTGTATCCGGTGATGGGGATTGAATTGGAAAATATGAATGCTATTTCATTTGATGGCTAGATTACTCTGTGTTTTATGGACCTTTTGATCTTTTGGCTAGTAGTTGAGACCAATTTGTTTGTGGCAAGGCAAGGCATGAAAGTGGAAATGAATGACATTTTGGCTGTAACTTTGTCTATTCATATCGTATCGATGTGATTCAAGTTGCATTGTAACATAGACTCAATGGGATAAATTTTATATGAAGAAATCATGGACCCAATCCAAATAAAATACCCTCAAAAGTGGATTCAAACCCAGCTGATATATTTTGACAGCAACTTAAGAACAAGGTTGTAATCTGGTGACCTCGCCCACATTGTGGCTGCGTGTGTAAGACTTAATAAATCTTATTGGGGGTTAATTACCACCTAAAGTGCCCCCTAAATGTATTAATTAATTGACCTATCGAGGTGCCAAGGTCTACCCTTTATGCCCTCAAAAAACTCCTTGTTGTCCTAAGGGACTTGTGACCTCAACCTAGAAATGAAAAATCCTAAAGAGAGACCAATCTATGGGATCTCCCAAGACCAATGAATGTTATGAGACATTATGCCCTTAGGAAGGTTTAGGACACCCTCCCCTAGCTCTTGAGGCTGTTGGATCTCAAGAAGATGGTTAAGAATCAGACTGACTTAAGGATTTCATGTTTAGAGTTACTTGTCTATAACACTTGGGGGTTCTCTTAGAAACCCAACAAAACCTATTGAATGCTCTCTTTAAAACATATATTCCCTTCCCTTAATGCCTTAATAGTTTTTACAACCTGAATGTTGTTCAAGCATTTAAAACCTAGTTAGGTTTGGGAAGAAATCTTGGAGATGGATCCAATCTCTTGTCTCCACTAAACTCCTTAAAGGACTATGTGTTTTGGATCCCAAACGAAGGGTTGGACTCACCTCCCCAACCCCAGGACTTTTATGGTTCCATGGATGAAGGGTTGGAGGTGTGGATCTTCATAGACTTCAAAAGAATGGTGGCGGGGGAACGATCAGACTCACCTGGCTAACTCCAATCCTTCATCCGTCCCTGCTGTCTTGACCCAAACTTAAATTAAATTGTTGGGACCCTTTATGGGACCCACTTATACACTTCTAACATTGTTTTTATGCATCCTCAGACCTTGGAATCTATACGGGAGTGCATGCTCATAAGCAAACCTTATCGAACACACCGAACAACGAGCAAACAAACTGTGAGTGGGTTTTGGTTGATGTTTTGGTTTGTTATATATGTATAGATCGTATAATTGTGTTTATGCTGCATCCATTCCTAACATGTTGCATCCTTGCATACAAACTATGTTGGATATGAATTGATGAATTGTGGATATGCTGCTTTATTTTATTATATTGGGTTATAGTGCCGGGTATGCCGGTGTTGGAACCCCAAAATTATTATTATTGATATTCATTACTTGCCATCCTAGTCTATATGCGTCGTGCCGTGCTGGTATCCGGGTACTAGATGGAATGAGACATTGATGCACCTGAAATACCTCTCGGGACGATAGGATTTGCATGTAGTATATCTATGGCTAGGTTTTATGCTCCCTTATGCTACGACCCTTGCAAACAGGGGTTTATGTGTTGAATAGTCTGAGCACCTGATAGCTGTGGAGGTGGGAGAGGCCAGATCAGGGGTAGTGATGGCTATCGGGGTCTGCCACTAGGTGGTCATGATGGCTTCTACCGGCATACGTCCCCTCGTAATAATTGAGGTTTCACTAGGGCGATAAGATAAATGACGCTCAGTGTCTCTCGAGTTATCATAGTAGCATATACTTGACCGATAGAATTTGTGTGCTAGGTGAAAAATGAATCTAACATTACCATGCATCATTCTGATATTGAAACTGTTTGCGTGGTGTATGTGCACTCCCCTTTGCTCTCTCACTAGCTGGTGTAGCTAACCCCATTGCGCAACCCCCTTTTAGCTTACAGGTGATCTATGATGGCGATCCTTTTGATTGGAGCCCGTGACTTTGGACCTTGATGATAGCGTACACTCATGGCTTGTGCCATAGGGCACAATTATACCTTTTCATTTTGTTTAGTATCAGTATTGTATGTATTTAGTAGTATTTCTACTATTTCAGTTTTTAGTTAATCTTTTGGGTCATAATGTAAGACATTAAACTACCTATCACGTAGACTTGAACCTTTTGTATTTGTAACGCTTCCGCTCATTTTTAATCTCTTGGGAATGGAATATTCATTTACTTTCCGCGTTCTAATATTATTGTAATTTAATATTAGTGTAAGACTATTCGTTGGTCACTGCATCGAGATCCTGGTAATGGTTAGGATGTTGGTAAGCATCCTATCATACCCCATTTATAGTATTTTATCCTTTGATGGGATGGGGGTGTGACAGAGTGGTATCAGATCCGTGATGCTCTGCACCAATCACAGTCTAGCAGAGACCCTTGATTTACTTACTCTACACAATTAGGTTCAGAACTTAAAAGCTTGCAAAACAATAAGTTGATAAGTACACAACCTAGGTAGAAGACTAGTTAGGAGTGAGAGCCGATAACATCAATAATAAACAAAATAACAAGGCACAGTAATGAAGAAACAACTGTTTAGTCATAATTTCATCTGAACTTCTTGATCTCTTACATAAATGGGAAGAGAAATAAACTACTACTACTTGAACTAAAATAATGTAAAGAGCATAAAACGTAAGAAACCATAAAAGAAATAGACTCTAAGCTTAGGATTCCACGTCACTGTCACTGTCACTGTCAGTCTCCGTGTTTGAATGTAGACCTTTCTGGGTGGTTGATCAAGTGATTGTATGATCTATTTGTAACTTACACTTCAACCATCCAATCCAACTGTGGAATCTTTGACTAGCTTTCTTGGCCAGTCCAATTCTAACTCATATTATGTTTTCCCATCACTTACAACTTGTTATGCATGCATATGTGTGTGAGAACTCATTGACTTAAACTCTTCTTTTGTACTTTGATGTTTTGGCGTATTTATGTTGAGGGTGGCAAATGAGTAGGTACTTGAAATGGTCCATACCCATTCTAGTGGGAATCGTTCCCCTCCCCATGATGAGGCTGCAGACTCCTCGGGTGCGGTTCTGTTAGAGACGCCTCCAGTTCAAAATGATTTGGAGCTTACCGCAATGCTGGGGAACATGTTGCAAGCTATGCTACAGGATCAGCGGGTTATGCAACAAGAACAACGCTTATTCATGCAACCATGAATACCCAACTTCAAGCAATGGCAAGGGAAAGGCAGCTAGTGCCCCCATCGTAGGTGCCACCACCTGTACCTCCCCCAGAACCTGCTACCATGGGTGCACAGGGTAATCCACCCCTTGCATCTACTGCACAACCCATCCACACTGCTCATGATGTCACCGCTATGGTGAATGACATGATGAGAAGTTTCCTGCGATGCCAAGATGAATTTTTGAAGGACACGTTCATGGATATGCTAAAAGACCTTCAACAACGTCAAGAACTATTTATGAATGAGGTAACTATTACAGTGCAACATCAGCAACAACAGTTTGTGGCTAGTCTGAATGCATAATTTCACACTGCACAGTGGGCACAGACTGTATCAGGTACTCCTCCAGTGTCGGATACGAACCTCGTACCTGATAAGTCTGGGAAGGACAAACAAGAGGAGGAATATGTAACTCAGCCCAAATCTAGAAAGAGACCTATAAGTCCATAGGAACCCATGGGACCCAACAAGAATTTTAAAAGGGCCTACCGTGGTTCAATTCCAGTGCACCCTGAGAGACAGAATGCAACTCCACATGATCTATCATCACGATCCACCAATACCCCTCAAGTATGTGATCCAAATATTACTTGCTGTAGATGCAGCGAGCGAGGGCATCTGATTAGGAATTGCCCATACCGTAAGGCCAAGTACTTGCCGTATCTGAATGTTATGTATCCTGAGGAGTCACAGTGGGATAGTGGATCCCAAAGCAACGTCTCACCATGATTCTAGAGTGGACAGAGTCACCATCAAGCGCAGTGACAGGTATCTTATTCCTAATGCCTGGCATGCATTATTTTCTTCACATTGCTAACATGACTTTAAGATGAAGTTCATTGTGTCAGGTACCATATGTTCATACCTATTACATGTATATGCTCTGTTTTGTTTAGAACTTTGAACTCAATTTTAGTTGCCGATCATTGCTGTAGGAATCCCTTAGTGCGTAGCCTACTGTCGGTGAGAGACTCACCAAAGGACTTGTTACATAGTCTAACGATTAGAAGGGGGCTATTCTTTTCTTTTCTTTTATTTTCTCGTGGCCTCAGTGATTGGCCCGGGCTTCTTTGGGAGATATCTGAGTGCTGAGATTGGCCCTAAATACCCTTGGGTATGCCTATCCTTGGTCTTGTTCGACCCTGAGTATCACTTAGGAGTATCAGATGGAGATTTCGGTCTCAACCCTGAGCGATCCTCGGGAGAGCGGCTTGGATCTTGCCTAAGCCTGAGTACCACTCAGGAGTATCAGATGGAGATCTTGGCGTCGGCTTTGAGCGACATCATGAGAGTTGATTCTTAAATCTTGCCTGAGCCTGAGTATCACTCGTGAGTGTTAGATGGAGATTTCGGTCTCAGCCCTAAGCGATCCTTGGGAGAGCGGCTTGGATCTTGCCTGAGCCTGAGTACTACTCAGTAGTATCAGATGGAGATCTCGGTATCAGCCCTGAGCATCCTCCTGAGCTGATTCTTGAATCTTGCCTGACCCCGAGTACTGCTTAAGATTATTAGATGGAGATTTTGATATTGGCCTTGAGTGTACCTTAGGAGAGCTGATTCTTAAATCTTGCCTGACCTTGAGCATATCTTAGGTGAGTCGATCGAGTTTGAGCATCGGCCTTATGCGTCCCTTTGGGAGTGCTAGTCTTAGAACTCATTAGTGACCGTACTGGAAGCACTAGGAGTGGTCCTAAGTGCTCTAGAGTGAGCTATGGCATCCATGGCACTTGGGAGTGCCATTCCTAGGATTGTCGGTAACCCTACCAGAAATGCTGGGAATGACTTGGTATATGGACCTAGTCCATGGACCTTGTCCGGTAGGATCCCAGATGTGTGTCAAAGTTCTGGAGGGGCAGTGAAAGGCTGTAAGGCATGTAGTGGAGAGTTAATATGGCTATTCTCCCACAACTGAAGGATGGTTAGAAGAGGTAGTCTAGACTAGAGGTAAAGAAGTCGGTAATAGCTTTTCAGATGGAAGTTGGTGTAGAATATTTTGTTGGGAGTTGGTCTTGTAGTCTTACATGGTTGAATAGCTTTGGAAACTAGAACTGAAGGATTTGACAGAACTTTATTCAATAATAGGTATGAGTGGAGTAATGGGTCACTGAATGTCCCCTCCGATAATTGGAGCGAACAGCATGGGATCCATCAATATTCCAATTCATTCTAAACTTGAGTTAAGTATTGGAGAATCAGAAGTGAGAGTCTTCAGACCAAAAACCTCAGGAATAGAGACATTGGGCGTGTTACATAGAGATAGTTAGATCTGTTGATTCTTGAGGATTATTCGAAGTCGATCCTCCCAGAGCCTTGGATATGTTGAACATAAATCAATCGAACTCAGAGAATTTCAGGCCACCAATGTAAGAGTGTAAGGATGATATTATTAAAGAGAGGATTTTGGACTGTTGACAAAAGGTACCGCTAGGTCATTTACAACTTTAGTGGTACAATCATCATTGATGGAGAAGATCAGAAAAGCTTGACCTACTAATGTGGCATTACTAAAGTCGATAGACGTATTCGAGAAAAGAAATAGTAGGAGTGAAGCCAAAGTATACGTGTTGGTACTGTCACCATCCTTGACAGGTAATTATGATGTGTTCCATATATCGATGTTGAGAAAGTACACTCCCAGCCCGATGCTTGTCTTGACTCGCGAGTCGCATTAGCTTGTTGTGGACTTGGCAATAAAGAGTTATATCCCAATGGGAAGGAAGGACTTGGAGTTTGCCGTAGGAGATGATGTGCTACTTCGGGTATTGCCAACCAAATGGGTGATAAGGTTCAGTAAGAATGAGAGTTGAGAAGATCACTAACCAAAGGCGTAAAGGTTGACACTACCTTTATTGGCAGGAGTCCATGACATATTCCATACATTGATTTCGATGAGGTACATCCTAGACTCAACTAATGTTTTGAATTTGGAACGACTTGAACTTGTTGCCATCTTGACCTGTGGTGAGAACCTGAAGAGAACCTGGGGTACAATAAGCTCAGTCTCCACAACCATACTATCTCATTGAGAAGGTACCATGGAGTGAGCATTTTGATCAAGGAGCTTTTGGGTGATGAGAAGACGAAAGGTGGTCGGAGTATCCTCATCTATTTGAAACCTCAGACATGTCAAATTTTGAGGATGAAATTTTTAGTAAGGTTGGGGGGATGTTACACCCGCACCCAAAATATTCCCTAATACCCCGGGGCAATTTAGACCTTACAGAAGGGTAATGCCCTATAGCTATGGTCAACACTGATAATCTTGGACTCAAAATATTATAATAAAAATCCCCTCGAAGTTTTGGAAGTGTAGGCCAAAGCCCCGCAGCTTTCCTTGAAATTTGGGCCCTGACAACAGCACCGGAGTCACGATAGGATCCACTGTTGGTGAATCCGATCGATAATCCGCCCGTGCTATTACTTGCCCTTTTGATTTATTTTTCCGTGGGACCCACATTCTCGTATCCCAAACACCCTAATTTGGCCTTTGGACCATGTGGACCCTTACTCTTACCATTAGTTGGGTAAGTGGACCATGGAAGTGGGGCCCACAAAGCCTAACTTAATTAAATAATGGGTTTTAATACCCTAACTAAAACCAAACACACCCTAACTAATTGGATCTAAGAGCCTTAACCAAACTGGCCCCAAGGCCCATCTTGAGTTAAAATAGGTTTTGGGATTTAAGGGCCTAGGCAAACATGCCCTAAGGCCCATTTCAAGTCATAAGAGAAGGGCATGAGCTCCTTAGCTCTTTCATTTCTCCCATTTGCTGAAACCGGACAAGAAGGAGAAGAAGAAGAAGAAGAAGAAGAAGAGAAGGGAAGGGAGAAGAGAGAAGGCTGCCCTCTCCTCCTACAGCTCATCTCCTCCCTCCCCTCTTGCTGTCCAGAGAAGGAAAAGAAGAAAAAGAAAGGAAAGAAAGGAAAGAAAGGAAGAAGGAAAAGAAGGGGAGAAAAGGAAAGGAAGACGAAGAAGAAAGAGACGACGAAAAGAAGGAGAAAGGGGGCTCACCTAGCCCCAGATCCTTGTTCTCCATTGGAGGTGAGTGATTTCCAACTCCCCCTCTCTATTTCTCTAATTTTTAGTTTAGGTTTTGGATTTTGGAACTTGGGTTTGGCTTGGGTTCCATTTGGGACCCAATGCTCTTGTTGGAGGGATGATTGTAGCCCCTTTGGGATGCCTTAGCATACCCTTGCACCTCTCTTTGAAGTGCCCTTGACCTAAGCCATGAAAACCTATAGATTTCACCCAAAAACCTAAGTTTCGATTGAGGATTTGGGTATAGACCATAGATGGCCTAATGCTTTGTGCCATTAGGATATTTGGGATCCTAATGAACCTTGGAAGTCATCCCTACAAGCGCTTGAAGCCATTGGGGGCATTGGGGATCAAGTTGGATGAAGTTCGGACTTGAAAAACCCCTTCCTATTGTGAGCGGACTCAGGGGCGGACTCAGAATCGTGTATCTGCCCGTGGATCCGTCCATCTTGGATGTGTCCCGGGTGTGTCTCAGGGTTCGACCGGGATTCAGTTATGCATTTATTTAGGCCTCCATGCAAGCGATTATTCTTTTCAGGCTAGGAAAGAATAATGGGCCAGAAATAACGCAAGCCCAGGCCAGTCTGAATTTTTGAAGAGTTATATTTGGCATCAAGGAAGACAATTATGATCAAGGGTTGAGATCCTCTCAAGCATTTACCCTCTTTTTGCATTTTTCACTATTGGAGGAGAGAGAAAAACCACATGGAACCTACACCTGTTCACATGTGACCAAGGGTAGGATGGAATAATTCTCACTGAAGCAACAAAGAACAAAGGAGGAATTTTATATTCAAATTAGAAGTTTGACCAGAAAGTGGGCTGCAAGCAAGGATCGGCCAAGATGGGATTTGCGCAAGAAAGAAAGGAGAAATAGTAAGAGAGATAGGAGAGGAGAAAAGAAAAAAAATTAAAAAACAAAAAAACTCTCTCCCACTCACATTTCACTTTCCCTCTTTCCTAACTTCTTCTCTCTCTCCCCTATTTTATCTCCCTTTTCACGGTCTCTCCCATCCACTTTCCATTTTTTATATTTTATTATTTTTTTTCCTTATCCCATCTCATTCCACGGTTCTCATCTCTCTCTCTCTCTCTCTCTGTTATTTCTTATCTCCTATCTTATTTTTTTTCTCATCCACTCTCTATGTTTTTTTTAGAGCACACAAGGCTCCACGATTTTTAGAGGACATGATGGGTATTGTATTAATTGATTAAGTGGAATCCTAGTCATCAATTTCTCTCTCCTCTGACTCTCCAAGGGTATTTTAGGGATTTGACTATAGATAGATTTCTTTTGAAGAAGATTCCCTTATCCTTGGAAGGTTGAAAAGTCATTGAAGATGCCTTGACCACTTTACTTGGAGAAGACTCTTGCAAAGAAAAGGAAGCACAAGAATAGAATTAGAAAGCCCATTTTTTTGAAAATAGAAGGTTTATGTAGCTAAGCTTTGTATCTCTCCCTCTTTCTATTTTTTCTCTTTTTTCTTGGGATTCAAGCAATGTAAAGGAGGAAGGAAAAGAGAATATTCTCTTATTTTTGGGATTCTCTCTCTCTCTCTCTCTCTCTCTCTCTCTCCTCCACGATTTTAGAAGGAGAAGAGCTCCCAAAATCGTGGAGCCCTTCTCCCTCTTCTCCCTCTTCTCCCTTCTACTCTCCTCCTCTATAAATACCCTATGCTCTTGGGTTGTAAGAGACAATTCTAGTTCAGTTTTAGTTCAGCTTTTAATGCAATTTTTAGTTCAGTTTTTTATGAGTTTTTTTCTTCTTCTCCATTTAATTTGTGATTTCTCTAGTTCTAGTTTGATTTTATGAGCTTAGTTCAATGGTTGTAATGAGTTTATGCAAGTTTTAATTTCAATTAATGTCTTCAATATGGTTGTAATATCTTAATTCTAGTTTAGTTTTAAAGTTTTCTAGTCTAAGTTCTTAAGTTTGTGAGAAAACTTGGAGGATTTGGAAGAGGAAGCCATGCAAGGATTATTCAAGTTGTTCAAGCTTCTTCAATTACATTCTTGTAAAGTCTAATCAATTCATGCACTTTTAACTTTGGTAGAAGGGAGTATTAGTTCTTATTTTTATTTTTATTTTCTTCTTCTTAATCTCCTACCTCTTCCATTATTTTAATTTTAATCTCACTCTCATCCCCTCTATTGCTTCTATTCTAGTAGGACTTTGATTCTTCACTTTTTATTTTTATTCTCATTCTCATCCCCTCTATTCCCTCCATTTTAGTAGGACTTTGATTCTCCATTTTTTTGTTTTATTCTCATTCTCTTTCTCTACCTCCCTAATTCTGCCATGCTTGTGGAATTCTATTTTTTTATTTATTATCATCATCATGCATTAGGTTAAGATTTTAATTTAATTATTTTTGTTTATTTTTCAGATTTGGTAGCGCCATTTCAAGCGTGGTAGAGAAGCAAGCAATTTCAGTTTGGTTCAAGCACCTTCGGGTTTTACTTCTCTAATCTCTTAGGTTTGCTCTCCTTTGTTTTTATGATTGTGATGTGTGGCTATGGTTATTTAATCCTACAACTCTACATTAGTATTGGTAGATTAGATGCTTATGTGTTAGGACGCTAATTCAATTCGTTAGATGCGTAATTTCGCTAGATGCTTGTGAGTTAGGACACGTTAGTTTAATTATCATTAGTTTAATTCAACCCTTTAATCAATTTGGTTCACTTTGCATTGTTTTTAAGTGAGTAAAATAGAGTGGCGTACATCTCCTTGAGTACGACCCATAGCTACGATTGATCCGTACGCTTGCGGTTATTATTTCTTGCAAACACCCTCCCTGGCCGAAATTTATCTCTCACAACTCTCTCTCTTTCTACAAGTGTGATTGTGGTGTGGTGCTTTGAGGTTTTGAATCTCAAGTTGTTGGTGATAGTTCGAGTTGATTGTTGTTGAATATCTTCAAATCCCATTGTTGCTCGAGTATGGAAGAACTATTATCTAGATGAGAAACTACACTTGCGGTTCTCAGGTAACCTATGTCTCCCGTATTAATTTTGGTTATGGGAAGAGATCTCAAACTTATTGCAAAGGTAAAATACCCGATCCAAATTACGTTGTACATTCAGGTAACCAGGTTGGTGGTTAAATTCCTATAATTGGTATTAAACCCATGTCTTTCTATTCAAATTTGAGATGGTGTGAAACCATTTAATTCTTCATGTTTTTCTTATTTCCCATAAAAGTTATGAGATGTTATGTGTTAGGGCTTCATTTTGGTTTTTGGTTGGAGTTTTCTTCGGGAGTCAACTTGGCCAGATGGTGCACCGACAGAGGCCTTGGCTAGACCGTGCTACCAAGTTGGCAGCATTGGCGGCTGCTTACGTTGCCAACTTTGCAGTATGGGCAGGGGGCTTGTCCGACCACGCTGTCAGGTTGCAGAGCAGCCCAATCCACACTACCAGGCTAGCAGCATGGGCAGGGGCAGTGGTTTGACCATGCTGCCAACTTGGCAGTGGGGATAGATTTGTTAAACCCTACCCGTAACTGACTGGAATCTTGACTGAAGGACAAGAACCCCTGGCATGGCATCCAAGCATACTGTGGTGTATCACTTGAGTGATATAAATTGATGAAGAAACCCTGAGGATGTCTTCTTCATATCTGTCAGAAGATGGACAGCTGATCCCTGCAATTGCATAGCTCACAGCATAATGTATTGCCTGAACTCCATGTATTCTCTCTCCTCTCCATAAATGTGGTCCCACACCTGAAAATGAGTGCAAAAAACTCTGAGTGGCATGTGGGTGCAAGACCCTAGGCCTGGGTCAAACCTTTATGCAAGCCCACAGAGAATCAGCCTTGCTGAAATCTCTGGGCGATACAGACATCACCCAGAGACATCGCCCAGAGTGGGAAATTAGTATTTTTTCTATGATTTGATCTATGGGGACCACCCTATTGGACATCGGCACCCCCCATAGTTTGAGGGAGGTCCCCCACCTGAGAGCCCGGAATGGCTGTGAATGCAGTAAAAAATGCATTCTTAAAACAAGCCTTAGCAGCCAAATAGGCCCTAGTCATGGGATGGGCTATAAATAGTAGTGCTTTGGGCTCATTTAGAACCCTTAGCACTATTGAAACCGTGGAGGGAAGCAGAAGAAAGAAAAGAGAGAAAAGAGAAGGAGAAGGAGGAAGAGGGCAGCCTTGCATCCAAGGCTATGATTCGAGCAGCCTCTGATCACTTCAGGTATAAAATTATACCTCTAAAATGCTGTTCTTGTACTGCTACTGTTCACCACTTCATTTCCTTGGTGTTTTGATGGGTATCTGATAACTGGCAACCTAGAACAGCTAGGGGCTGCCATGAACTTTTTCAGATCTACCATGCAAGCATGATGCATGGAAGATCTAAACATTTTGTGATGATTTACATATCTGTTTGTACATCTGGAACTGAAACCTGAGCTGTAACTGGCTGCATTGCTATGTTACACTAAGAACAGGTAGTTTGGAGTCCAGATTGTATACTCTGGCTGCATGTGTCACACCCCTATCCCAATAAGGGATAAAATATTATAAAAGGGGGGAATGACTAGGATGCCACCCCACATCCTAATCACCACCAGGATCTCGATGCAATGGCTTACCTCACAGTCACATGGTCGAGAATCAGGACTAATATCAGAGTAGCGGAAGACTAATAATAAATACCGCTGATTTTCATTTAGGGAAATAACTACAGTGATATTACATGTACAAAAGGATTATCTTTAAGTACAATACTTAGCCTACAAGTTACTACATTTAATGGATGATTTGAAATACTAAGAAAAGAGAACATTACATTAAAATGCAGCAACATATACAGCATAAAATACAGAAAATAATTAAAGTATCAACATCTAAAATCCAGCTTTCGCATCCACTGCGCCCAAGTCCTCCATCGTGCCTCGATATGGTACTACCTACATCACAATCTAAAAAGAAGGGTTCCCCGAGGGGTGAGCTTCCACTAGCCCAATGAACAGAAAGTTGAACCACACACACACAACAAATATGAGACTGCAAGTCAAACCTGATGGGCAAACTTCCTTGACGTCCCATCAATGATGACTCGCACATCAGATCCAATTTACAGTCATGCAACATATACAACAATATGATATGTATATGAATATGATGATAATGATGATGATGATGAGATGTAATGTATGTATGAATGCTATGCAGTGTAGAGTACTAGAATTGTATCCCTGGTATCGGAACTTACCCTCGATCCCCAGTGATACAACACCATTAATCTACGACATAGTAGAGTCATATCCCTGGTACCAGAACTTACCCTTGATCCCCAACGATGTAACCCTAGCTACATCAGTGGAAGACTGTCGGTCTCAGAACACACCATTGGTCTCTTAGCAAACCTCCGATAATCTAAACCACGGTACCAGAACTTACCCTTGATCCCCAGGCTGGATTATCAGTAAGGTGATCACAGTGTAGGAACTTACTCATCTACCTCCCGTGTCCCTTTAATACAAAATACAAATGCAATATTGTGCAAAATGCTATATGAATCTATCGTATCGAGAGGTATTCCAGGTGCATCAACGTCCCATTCCATCTATTATTCGGGTACCAGCACGACACGACACATAACAAACCAATAATAATACATGATGAGAGACATTAACAATCACATAATCATTTCATCCATTTTCAATACATTCACAACATATAGCCATCAACTAACATTCACATGATCATAATCATAGGTAAATAATGCAAATATGCGTTATGAATGAAGTATGACAAGTAAAGTGATTGAAATGAAACATAGCAATTAAACACAGAATCATTCAATAAACAAACAAAGTCTAACCCCCACTCACTATTTGCTTTCTTGTCGTTTGGTGTGTTCGGTAAGATTTGCCTTGGTGCACACACTCCCATACCAGTTATGAAGTCTGAGGATGCGTGAGAATATTGTTAGAAGTGTATAAATGGGTCCCATGAAGGATCCCAACAATTTATTTTAAGTTTGATTCAAGACAGTAGGGGTGGATGAAGGAACGGAGTCAGTCAGGTGAGTTTGGTTGTTCCCCTGCCGCCATTCTTTTGAAATCTGAGAAGATTTTCACCTTCAGCCTTTCGTCCATGGAACCACAAGGGTCCCAGGGTTAGGGAGGTGAGTCCAATCCTTCTTTGGAGGTCCAAAATATATAGTCCTTTATAGGACTTGGAGGATATAAGGGATTGGATCCAACTCCAAGGTTTTCCCCAAGTGTTACTATTGTGTATAGCCAAACACAACTTCCTAAGTCAATTACTTTCAATCTTCATCGCTATAGGTGTTATGGTTTTTAAGACCCTAAAAGGATCACTTCAAGGTCCAACAAGGCCACCAAGGCCTAGCCTAAGCATTAGCCTTGGGATTCACGGGTTTGGAATTACTTTCAGGCTTTTTTATTTCTAGGTTGAGGTCACAAGTCCCTTAGGACAGTAAGGGGGTTTTGAGGGCATCAAGGGTAGACCTTGGCACCTAAATAGGTCAATTAATTAATATATTTATGGGGCCACTTTAGGTGGTAATTAACCTCTATTAAGATTTACTAGGTCTTACACAAGCAGCCACTGTGTGGGCGAAGTTACCGGATTACAAACATGTTCCTAAGTTGCTATCAAAATATATCATCTAGGTTTGGGCCCAATTTTGAAGGTCTTTAATTCATATTTGGTCCAAGATTCCTTCATATAAATTATAGCCCTTTGAGTGTGTTTTACAACGTAACTTGAACCGCATTGATACAATATGTATAGACAAAGTTATAGCCAAAACACTAAATAGTGGTCATACTGTAAAACTACGGGCGGATCCACGAACGGATTCTATTGTGTGAGTCCGCCCATGCATCCGGTCGAACCCTGAGACACACCCGAGACACACACAAGGGGGTGGAGCCACGGGAGAATGCACGATGGTGAATCTGGTCCTTAGTCCGCTCGCAGCAAGAATGAGTTTTTTAACTCCGAATTGCATCCAAATTGATCCCCAATGCCTGTTCATGGGCATGTAGGGATGACTTCCAAGGTTAATTAGGGTCCTAATAACCCTAATGGCACAATTCACTAAGCCATCTATGGTCCAAACCGAATTACCCAACCCAAACTTGGGTTTTTGGGTGAAATGCCTAAGTTTTCATGGCTTGGGTGAATGGCACTTCAAAGAGAGGTGCACGGGTGTGCAAAGGCATCTCAAAGGGCTAGGATCATCCCTCCAACAAGACCATTGGGTCCCAAATGGAACCCAAGCCAAATCCAAACTTCAAAATCCAAAACCCTAAGCTAGAAATTAGAGAAATAGAAAGGGAGATGGCTTCCCTTAAATGGAGACAACCATGACAGACCTAGGTGAGCCCTCTTTACTCTTCTTCCGTCTACTTCTCCTTCTCCTCTTCTTCCTTCCCTTTTCTTTTCTTCTTCTCCTTCTTCCTTTCTTTCCTTTCCTTTCTTCTTTCCCTATCCGGACAGCAAGAGGGGAGGAAGAGAATGTGAGTGAGGGAGTTGATTTCTCCTTCCCCTTCTCTCCTTCTTCTTCTTCTTCTTCTTCTTCTTCTTCTTCTTCTTCTTCTTCTTCTTCTTCTTCTTCTCTTTTCTTTCCTCTCTTCTACGGTTTGGGCATTTGGGAGAAATAAGGAAAACTTAAGAGATTCCTCCTCTTTTACCCTCTTAAGGCCAAAATAAACAACAAATGTAAACTCCCTAAACTACCCTTACCTTTATTCCCTTTTTCCTACAACAAACCATGGTCCAACTATTGGGCCAAGATTAAACCCATGGCCCTTGAACCAACCCAACTACTCAAACCTAAAAAGAATATATTGGCTGTGAAATGAAATGGGCCTTAGGGCCAGTTTGGTTAGCAGCCCAAATCTCCAAAAATCCATTATTTGTTCTAGTTAAGCCTTGTGGGCCCCACGACATAGCAAAATCAACATTCAAAGGTCAAGGGTGAGGTCCACCATGTCCGGGGGCATAGCCCTGAGGTCCGAGACACAGGGACGTGGGCCCCACATAGGAAAATAATAAAAACTAGCATGACAACACGAACGGATTATCGGCCGGATACACTAGCAGTGGATCTGGTCGTGACTCCGGTGCTGCTGTTATAGCCCAAGCTTTAAGGAAAGTTGCGGGGCTTTAGCCCACACTTCCAAGGCTTCGAGGGGATCCTTTTAGTAATATTTTAAGTTTAAGGTCTTTACTATTGACCATTGCCACCATGGCATTACCCTTTAGGTAAGGTCTAAATTGCCCCGGGGTATTAAGGTATATTTCGGGTGCGGGTGTAACAGCATGAGACCTAACCCTAGGTGGTACCAGCCTTGGATTACTGTTTTACACATAAATTCAGCTTCACATGCAGTCAAAACTTTGATTTGCAGATGAAGATACCCTGGGTTACTATTCACTGGGCTGTTTGGGCAGCTCCTGGCAGCCAAGTCATGGGCCCAGGTGAAAATCCACATGGACCAATGCAAAGTGTGCCCCTGGGGGACCAAGATGACCTGACATGCAAGGGGAGAGGATCCATGCACTGCCTATAGCTCAAAACCTTGGAATCTCAGCCTGATTCCAGTTTTACAATCTCTAGGTGATGCAGACATCACCCAGAGACATCGCCCAGTGAATGAAACTTTGCTGGATTGATGATCTGACTTGGGGGACTCTACTCATAGGCCATGAAACAGTGTAGGGAGGGGGGAAATGACCAGAATACCCTCCCCACATCTGTCCACATGTATGAATGCTTTGGGTACCCAAGTGGGCCCCGTAGGACTTGGAAACCCTGTCTGTGATGGTCCTGTTGCACTGCCAAGTTGGGAACTATACTGTGAGACTAATATAACCTAGGGACATGTACCAATGAGACAAATGACCATTCTACCCCTTGACCACAACTCTAGATGATGTTGTCGAAGAGGACCAGCCGGTTCCAACATCTCCCTACCCAGGTTAGCCCGACCGGCCCTCTGGATTAACTCCTGTGAGGTAACCGACTCAATATCGATTCACCAAACCGGTGCATAATCATTACATGTGGCATTCTGCCAAAAATTCACCTTTCGGTGCTTCCCAAGCTTGTAACCTGAGGCTTCCCGGCATATTTGCCCTGGGGCATCCCAGCTGTGCTAAGGCTTCCCGGCGTAAATGCCTCTAGGGTTTTACGGTAGTCCTCACAATTATCCAACACCCTAACCCCTGTTGGCAAGGGTGCGTAGCACGGGTGATGAAACTCTAGCCCCATGTCTATATGGCATCGTATGAGTCAGACGGTGTCAACCGTATCCCATACTACGGGCTACCACCGGCCTCATTTCCAAGCCGACTACGGCATCTAGTCTAACATTCAACGTCATCATGTAAAAATCACAGTGTTGATCAACAGACAATGAATGTGTAGTAATTTGAGTAATTGAACAGAATTTAAATAACATAGCATTAATAATTTAAGAATTTTAATTGCCGGCATAGTAATATAGTTACACATAGATATATGATAATACTTCACTCACCTGGGTCTGCTTCTAAGAACTCAGTTGGAAATTCAGTTTAGGCTGCAGTCTGGTTGTAGGCCTCGAGCACGGGATCAAATCCTAGATATAAATCAGAAATTGTCATTTTAATATTCCAAACTGTTTTTGGAGGTCCTAGGGTTGATCTAACCTCACTGGGTTGACCCGGTGTACAATTGGTCTTCACTTGGAATTCTCTGGGCCTTACACTGGGCCTTAGGCCTATGTCCCAGTGCCTCATCCAGAGTTGGTGGCCTAGGGACAAAATGGTCATTTACCACATTAGTACATGTTTCTAGGTTATATTAGTCTTACAGTGCTGTCCCCAACCTGACAATGCTGCAGGACCAATCATAGGCAGGGTTTCCAAGTCTTGCAGGGCCCACTTGGGTTTCCAAGGCATTCCCACATATGGATAGATGTGGGGAGGGGCATTTAGGTCATTTTCCACCTCCCTACGCTGTATCATGGTCAATGGGTGAAGTTCCCAAGACAGATCATCAAAATAGCAAAATTTCACACATTGGGCGATGTCTGCATTGCCCAGTGCATCGCCGAGAGATTTCAAAAATGTAAACAGGCTGAGTTTCCAAGGTTGCTGGCCATGGGCAGTAACCAAATCATTCCCCCATGCATGTTAGGGCATCATGTACCCCCAGGGGTGTTCTTCACACTGGTCCTTGTGGATTTTCAACTGGGCCCACCACTTGGTTGCCAGAGGCTACCCAGATAGCCCAATGAATAGTAACCCACGATTTCTCCAGCTTCAAAACTTGGTTTTTGGCTACATGCAAGGCTGGATTCAAGTGTAAAATGGTAATCCAAGGCCATTGCTACTTAGGGTTAGGTTCTATACAGCCAGGACAAGAAATCAGGACTCCAAAAAGCCTGTTTCCAATGTAACTGAGTAGTGCTGCCAAGCACAGTCTAGTTTCGGTTCCAGATCAGTAAAACAGGTATGTATATCGTTATTAAACACTTAGATCTTCCATGCATTATGTTTGCATGGCAGATCTGAGGTGGTACTTGGCAGTTCCCAGCTGTTCTAGGCTGCCAGTGGCCAGATAACACTTAAAACCACAGAGATTCAAAGAAGGCAGCAGGTATGTGTATGGATTTTATACCTGAGCTGAGCTGAGGAGGCACAAAATTCAGGCCAAGGGTGTAGGGCTGCCTCTCCTCTTTCTTCTTCTTCTTCCTCTCCTTTCTCTCTTTTCTTTCTTCTCCCTTCCCCCACGATTTGAACAGTACCAAGAGCTCTAAATGAGCCTAAGGTACCCCTATTTATAGCCCAGCCCATGACTAGGTTCTGTTTGGCTGCTAAGGTCCATTTCCAGAATGCATTTTTTACTACATTCTCAGCCATTCTGGGCACTCTGGTGGGGTCCACAGTGATCCAGGGGTATGAGGTGGTCTCTCAGACTCTCCTTAACCTATGGAGGGTGCCCATGTCAAATATGGGTGGTCCCCACAAATTAAATCCATAAAATAATGTTGTTTTGCACTCTGGGCGTTGTCTTTGGGTGATGTCTGCATCGCCCAGAGAATTCAGCAAGGCTAAAACTCTGTGGGCTTGCACAGGGGTTTGACCCAGGGTCAGGGCCTTGTACCCACATGTCATTTAGGGCCTTTTACACACATTTCCAAGAGTGGGACCCACAGTTGTGAAGAGGAGAGAGAATACCTAGAGTTCAGGCAGTACATTATACTATGAGCTGTGCAGCTGCAGGGGTCAGCTGTCCATCTTCTGACAGGTATGTAGGAAGACTTGCACAGGGTTTCTTCATCAATTTCAATCGCTGGAGTGATACTCCATAGTGTGCTTGGTTGCCATGTCTAGGGTTGCTGTCCTTCAGTCAAGATTCCATTCAGTCAGGGGCAGGGTTGGACAAAAGGTCAGGTCAGGTCAAGGTAAGGTAGTGCCCATTTGACACAATAGGTCAGGTCCTTCAATCTCTTCCCTTTTTGGGTCTCATCACCACAAATGTGTGGTTCATAGTAACCCTAAGCGCCATTGGGTTAAGAGTCGGTAGTTATCACATTCCAGAGGTAACCACACTATCTTCTACACTAAACTGAGTCATGAAGAACAAGAAGTTCTCTAGATCCTCCGGATCAAGTGACACCACCCAGGCTTTCACCATTCTAGTTACTCTTGGATTGCAGGACTTAACCTGCCTAGTTCCTAGCATAGGGTTTACATTCTGAATGCTTTTACTTCAGGTCCTCTTATTACCTAACCCAACTTCAAGATGATTTGGAATATTGATGGGACTTCCATATGTGTCACTCCCAGCACGGAGGGAACGCATTTGGCGACCCATTACTCCCTTCATATCTGTCATTGGAAAAGGTCTTGTTACATCCTTCAGTTTCAGGTTTCACAATCTTAACCCTATCACCAAGTTATCCCACAAGGGAAAAGTCCATACTAGTGCCTATCACCAAGTTATCCCATAGGGGAAAAGTCCATACTAGTCCTCTCTCGAGAACAACACAATCATCTCATGGTTTGAGTCTGAGTCACATTCCTTTAAGCAGGGTCCATTATTAACCTACCCGGTCCCTATTAAATTAATTCCCTATTAACTTAAGGCCGGGTGGACCAGGGTTGGGCTCAGCTAGCTATCACCAGAAGGTTAAACTAAGGTCACACTTGCGGCGCAGGAGAACTAGTCTAACACACATAAGGGTGAAAAAGACACATTATTTTATTTATTTTTACACCAATTATAGGTATAAGTTTAATAATTACATTCATATCCCTATGGACGTATCTATAACCTGAGTTGATCCATAGGAACATGGGTAGCTCTAGGTATGATATACTAGGTCTCTTTGGAAATCAAGTCACGGTGTAGGATTTCCTCGATGATTCTATACAAAGTTTGGATGAACCAAGTAAAATACAAATAGAGTCGTCACTAGCTTGAAGTGTCATGAATGATTTCCAAGTACACGTGGTCTTTATGGCTTGTTCAACTAAACCTGCCCAAACCAGCCTAGCGGTTTGCTTCCTGCAGGCCTGGCTAAGAGTTGAAACCTATGTACCCCTATAAGGGTTTCTACACCACGTAGGTTTAGGTGCACTCACTAACGGGGTCTAAGGATTTTCATCCACAAAGGTAAATATCCTTCTTTCTAGGGAGGGGAGTCATAGTGTACACTGATGCCTGCCATTTCTCATTGGCTAGCTGTAATACCCCGATCCAAGAATTTTATTTTTTATATTGGTTTACTATCTTATCTTTTTCGTATGACTGGACTGGATGGTAGGGAATCAATTTTCTTGTTGATATTGTTAACTCATGGTAAGATTTCATGTATTTATGATTTTTGCAAATTTTATAATGAATTATGAGCATGAGTTTAATTGTTGGTCATGTATGGCTATGTGAGGGTATTTAGGTAATTTTATAACCCTTGACCTATTTATATAGGCTATGTATTGATTTTATACACTATGGCACATCTTTATATACTATGGTTTATAAGTATAGACTATGGTTTAAAGTGTATGAAATATGTGTTTGGTTCACTAATTGATTCATGGTTTAATATTTGGTTCATGTTAGTTCTTTGTGAGTTACTAATTGGTTCAATGAAATAGGAAACAAGGACATTATAAACTCACTAGAAAGATTCTAAATACTAATTCACTATAGGTTGTGAGCAAAAGGAAAAGAAGAATTTAAGTGAGGGTTTAATGGGAAAGTTACAAAAGGAAAAGAAGAGTTTAAGTGAGGGCATAAAGGAGATTTCAAGTAAGATATAAATTGATGAGGGGATATAATAGGAAAGAAGAAGATAATGGAAGGGCATAAAGGAGATTTCAAGTAAGATATAAATTAATAAGGGGATATAGTAGGAAAGAAGAAGATATTGAAAGGGCATAAAGGAGATTTCAAGTAAGATGTAAATTAATGTGGAGATAAAGTAGGAAAGAGGAAGATAATGGAGGGGCATAAGTGAGATTTCAAGTGGGATAAAGTTAAGAAAGAGAGAGAGACATTCTAAGAAAGAAAAAGAAAAAAAAAGAAAAAAAAAGAAAGGAGAGGAAAGGAAAAATCGTGGAAGGGGGACGAGGTGAGCCCATAACCTAAGATTCCCTTAGCATTTCTAAAAGAAAAGAAAGAAGGAAAAGAAGACAAAGAAGGAAAAATAGAGAAAGAGGGGAAATTCACTAAAAGATTGTGAAGTTGAGGATTTTCATGGTGATTTTAAAGGGGCTATTGGAGGATTAAGGCTCTAATAGAAGAAGGAATTTCATGCACATAATTTGGAGGTAAGAAAGCCTATATTAATAGTTTAATTTTGTTCTCAAGAAAGGGTTTTAGAGGATTGTTAGTGTTAATAGCATGATTATATAATTCCAATGCTAGGTTACTAATTCATTGAAGGAACTGTAATGCAAATTTGAAGGTCTTTGTGAAGAACCCTTGGAACTTGAAGAAAGGATTAATGAAAAGAATGAATCTAAAGAAGTGTTGGATTTCCACAGATGTGTAACTGACATTGGGAAGGTAAGTTTGGTTATTTGTTCTTATTGTATAATCTAACTAGATTTCATAAGTGTCCCTTTTATAGATTAATGAGAATTTGATCGTAAACCATTGTATTCTAGAATTAGAATGGTATAGATGTAATGGAGTGAGGCAAAGACCTCCGATCTTTACCCCTTGTTTTATCCCATAAAAATTCGGACACCCTGCTCTGGCAGAATGACTTTTGGTCAATCCAGAGGGCATATCTATTTTGTTATAAATCGAAAGTGAATGATTCAAGTTGGGTTGTAAACTAGACATATGGGGGAAAATATTGAAGAAGAATTCAATCCCAGATTCTTCTCCTAAATAGGGTCAAAATGTATGCAAAGTCAGGGTACGTAAACCCCTGGGTAGAATTCTGGGTATAGGGGCAGAATGACCCTTGTTCAATAAAATGGGAATAACTCAATCATTTTAAAAGAAAATGACCTGATTTTTAATTCTGTGTTTAGAGGACTCAAAAATACAATTTTTCTATGAAGGAATCAACAACCCAGGTGCTCTGAAAATGACTCAAAAAAAGCTTTGAACAAGAAGGTATTTATGAAGTTAGGACTACTTGAACTGGATTAAAGTCTGGAAGTCTTGGAAGCGTCGAACGGTAAGTAATGATACATGATTATAATGGAATGCGTAGTTGCTTAATGTATGTTTATATGTATTAATGATTAATTGGATAAATGAATATATGTTATATGCTACTTGTAAGCCTTGTATGCATAGTACATGATAGATGTGTATGCTATAATGGAAATGAGAATTTTACATGTGCATGATTTAGTATTCGAATGAGTTTAGAAATGGAAAGAAAGTATGTGCTTATATAGTGTTGGCAACTATAAGATGCTACCTATGTATTATAATTGTATTCATGATAGGCCTAAGATTTGTTATGAAAGTACACTTGTGCATGATGAAAGATCAAGTTTAAGTGAGAACAAAAATTTAAGCCTAAACCGATAGACGACTTGGAGTGATAAATACAGGTGTTTGAGAGGCATTGAGGCTAAGGCCAAGACATGATCCAACATAAAAGTTTTGAGAGGCATTGAGACTTTAGCCAATACACGGCCCGGCATGAGGGGATACCACTTCCAATGAGGAGTTGAGGCTAAGGCTAAGATTAAAAGACGGGTATTATATGATTGATATGAAAAATAATGGAAATAGTGAAAGATGCTTGTTACCCTAGTAAATGGTTATAAATTATGTATAAGTTTTGTTATAAAGGATTGTTTATCATACTTACTGGGCTGTCAAGCTCATTCTATTGTTATGAATGTTTTTACAAAGAAAGGAGCCAAAGATAAAGGAAAAGGAATTGTGATCGAGCAGGATCACTCAGACCGAAGTTGACCTCGCTATTCTCCAAGTGTAGTTAAGGTCATTATTATGATTGTCTAAACCTCTATAAGAATGATGTTCTAAGATTGTATTCCATGTGGATGACTGTAATATACGAAGATAGATGCCAACAGTGTCACTACCCAATGGATGGGAACATGGGGTGGATGAATAGTTTATGGTTTAATGGTTTAAATTTGATGTCCCTAACCAATGAAAGTTTCCGCTAACACTTTGATAGTTATTATGGCATAGATCAAATGAATGGATTTACTATGATAGCTATGGAGTTTTAACCCTAATGAATGTTTATGATCTATGCATAGTATACTCTTTAGGGAATGTTTAAGTTGAACATGCTTAGACCCCAACTAGATCCGGTGTCATGGGCCCCACTAGGTCTAGTCATTCTGGGGATGTGACACTAGCCCAGTCGGGTATAAATCTTAGTCTTTTAAACCTTAGGGCCTTAACTAGACTTAGGTGGTCCCCGCAAATGGGTCACACAACCAAGGTGTCCAACCTAGGGTATAGGCATAAATTCATCATACATGGGTGGGGCAAAAGGTCTCCAAAATCTAGGTTCAAAATCCTAAAAAAAATCTAGCGGACTCACAAGCGGTGTCAGTACTCTGGGTCCGTTCGTGGCTCCTTCGCAAAAATAAGGAGAGCGGACTAACGGGTGGATGCGGAACATGAATCCGTTCATTTGTCCGTTCTCAGAGGGTCAAAAGGCCGACAGGATATAAATCGAACGGATCTACGAGCGGACTTGTGAATGTGGATCCGATCATTGATCCGGTCAGTTATAAAATCATAAATTCCCAAATTTTATGCGGGGCAGATTGATGAGCGGAGTCACGATAAGTGGATCTGTTCGATTGTCCATTCGAGGAATTTTAACAAAACAGAGCCGCGAGTTTTAAAACTCACTTTTCGTTCCAAATAATGAAAACACAATCGTAAGGGGAAAGAGCTCTACAGGGTTTTTCGTTTGGGCTTCCTAGCACATTCTTGGGGGTGTTCTTGCAATCTCAAACATCAAAGTTCATCTCTACTTGTTCAAGGTAAGATTCCTCCCCATTCCTCTTTTCCATTCTCTTCTTCTCCCATTGTAGGATTTACTTGTCTCTACCTATTCCTTTTTCCCATTGTAGAATTTTTGCTTGTGTCTCTTTATCTTTCTCTTCCTTTTCTTCTTGGATTTGAGATGGATAGCCTAGGTTGTGATTGGATTTGATTTTGTTTACACTTTCATGGCCATGTATGCCAAGATCATGCCCAAAATCGATTTTAGGCTAGGGTTTTGGGTGTAAATTAAGCCCTAATCGATCAATGGTACTACATGGTTGGATTCCTTGTTTGTGCATTGTATTTCTCATAAATTTTAAAGCCCTTGTAAGCATTTGGAAATTGTTTGCTATGGTTGTCAAGTGTAGTTGGACCTACTTGGATTGGTTCTAGATTTAAATTGGGGTAACACCTCAATCCTTCAATGCTTTGGGGAACCTTCAAGTTTGTGTTTGCATCTCAAATTCATGGATATCATCCCATTAACATGTCCTCAAGTACATTTTCCATTTTCTTTCTAATGGTTGCTAAAATTCCTTGATATTTATCTCATTTTTCTCAATAAATAATTCTTGACTCTTGTTGGGGTATTCCTCCCAATCATTTACTTGTTTGACATTGGTTGAAACGTATAGTAGTCAAAAGCACATATGTTGTTTGTGTTGACCTCCTATTTTGACACTATGGAATCTCATGTAGACTTCTGACTTAATCTCATTCCTTTTCTTCCCAACATATCTCTAATGGTATCCATATTCCCTATTCCATATGCTCATCATTCACATATATACTTAACTTTCCTCATCATGTATAGTCTTCTCTTCAATTCATTTCCATATCATTTAAGCATTCCATTCCTATAATTTATTTGCCCATTGTATATCATCATTTCAATTGCTCTTACATTGGCTGTCCTTCTTTGGTTTGTGCCTTATGTGTAGGAAATTCGATCATGGGTCCAAAGAGCAGGAGAGATCTATCCATTGTGTAAGCTATTCCCCGTGGTGCTTACAACATGAATTGGTTTACCTACGAAAAGATCGAAGGAATCTACAGGGAGCATCTCTTCAATAGGAAGATTCTTGTGGAGAGAGATGTCACAGTAGAGGAGCTTCTGGCCTACAAGGTGGGGGCTAGGTTTGAGAGACTGCAGTGGACCAACATGCTCGTTCAACTGGACTTCTACTATCCCACACTAGTCAGAAAGTTCTATGCAAATTTGGTCCTGACCGAGGAGGAAGATGATGAGTATAAACTAACTTCCTATGTAAAGGGAGTGGTCATTGGTTTCACTACGACAGAGTTAGGGATTCTTCTCAGTGTCTCTTTAGAGGGTGAGCAAGTATACTATCCTCCAGGTAGTCATCCGGACAAGTGTCTTCCTCCAGACGAGAGGCTACAATTGTTTAAGATTCTCTCCAATGACTGGTTCGAAGAGAATGAAGATCTTTCCAAGTTTCCTCCTTCACAGCGTGTTTTGATTTTTATAGCCAAGACCAATTTTGTTCCTTCCAAGGGACACGACACTCTTCCTCCTTTGATGTCTGCGGTTTTGGCCCATTCTCTATACACTCATGCAGCACATGGCCCGTGCGGTGATGAATCCTGCTTGCAACAACACCTTACCCTATGGTCGTCTGCTTACTAGGATTTTCTTATTCCTTGGGGTTGATCTTGATCGTGAACCCAAAGAAACAGGCACAGAGGGACCTATTGGATTCAATGCACTGCAGAAAATGAATTTATACTATGATTATGACAGTGCAAGAGAGCAGGTGTAGTACGAGGATGGCAGGAGAGCCAGGGAGGAGGGTGAGGATGACAGTGACAATGACCTAGAGTTTATGGGTTTCGGGCCTTCTGCAGCAGGTACTTCTGGTGCACCTGGGGGAGGTAGCGACATCATGATGACTATTCGGCGACTGACCCTGAGGATGGTGGATGGCTACAACGACGTCAAGAAGCAATTCTCCGATCAGGCTCAGCGTCTAAAGAGCATAGAGCGAGGGATGGTTGATCTCAATGCTTTCCTGGGTCGTAGGGGTGCAGATGCCTAGCTGAGTTTTCCTCCAACAGTCCTCTGAAGTTATTTCATTTTAGCTCTTGTTTATCCGGTCCTTAATGGATCTTTGTGGAACTATTTTATTCTACTTTTCCTTTAGTTTTCCCCTTTTCTCCTTTTCTTCTTTTCTTTTCTTCTAGTCAGTTGGTTTGGTGAACATTTGCGAACTTTTCATTGTGGTGGATGAATGTACTCTTTATTTGGGTGGAACAAATTAGATGTTTTGAGTTGGCACAGGTGAAATCTTGTGGTTTTGGATCGAAAGGGGTAAAATCATGCCCAAGCAGGAATTTAGAACAATTGGAAATTTATATATATATATTCATATCTATATATGCTGCTTAATTCCTCTTGTTTATATCATTGTGGCCTGTTGTGGGTTGGTTATGTTTAATTCATTACTGTGTGTGAAATATAGCATATACTTGCTCAACTAATATCTACTTAGGACTCAACCAAGTAATTACACAATTGTAGCTTAACAGCCTATATTCCAAATCTTAAGTTCCATGTTGCCTATTATCATCTAGGTTCTTGTTTCCACTCCAATCAGTCTTCTCCCTAAGACTGCACATAATCATTCATGTTCTTGAGATTTTTAGTTTAGAACCTAATTTGTGGAGAGTAAATCAAGAGGTTACGTCCAGACTGTGGTCGGTGCAGAGCATCATCGCTCTAATACCACTCTGTCACGCCCCTATCTTGATGTAAGATATTTTGCCACATAGGGGTATGACTGGGACAATCTCACATCATCCCAACACCTACCAGGATCGCAGATATAGTGTCTCGAGCCATAGTCCACCCTATCATCGTATCTTGATAACAGAAAGGAACGTACAAAAGGAAATAAACCGTTCCAAATACAGAGTTAGCGGAAGCAAAATTAAATTAAATCATGTAAAATTATAGAGCATCGATTCTCTAATGATAATCATATATTACAATTCTAATATAAGTAACCATTCATTACTCTCCCTATAAATAAACACACAGTTTATACACGATTGTGGAATGAAGACAGAAAAGTAAATAATAAATAATTGCCACAAGGGCACAAATCTTAGGTGTACATCTACACCCAAGTCACGGCCCCCAGCACTACTTGATTTGTATTTCATGGTGCTCATCTAAGTAGTACCTCCTGCATAACAACTAAAAGGGGTTGTGCAACGAGATTAGCTACACTAGCTAGTGAGGGAGCAAAGGGAAATGGACATACACCGTACAATCAATATCAATTAGAATGATGCTTGCTAATGTTAGATTCATTTTCCACCTAGCACATAATTCTATCGGTCAAGTATATGCTACTGTGATAACTCAGGAGACACTGAGGGTCATTTATCCTATCGCCCCAGTGAAACCTCAATTATCATGAGGAGACCTGCGCTGGTAGAAGCCATCATGGCCACCCAGTGGCAAACCCCGATAGTCATCACTACCCCTATCTTGGCCTCTCCCACCTCCACAGACCACAGGTGCTCAGACTATCCAACATATAAACCCCTGTTAGCAAGGGTCGTAGCATAAGGGAACAAGCATCCTAACCGCAGATATACTATATGCAGGTCCTATCATCCCGAGAGGTATTTCGGGTGCATCAATGTTCCATTCCATCTAGTACCTGGGTACCAGCACGACACAGCACATACAGTTCAAGATGACATACAATAGTTCTCATAATTTAATAAATTGGGGTTCCGATACCGGCACACCCGGCATCGTAGTCCGATACAATGGTGAGCATACTATCACATTCACAATAGATCACATTTGGATAATAATGCAATGCGCACAATGCTTATAAATATATGATAGTATGCTTAATATTGACAATTATATAATATTCAAACCCATCAAAATCACCCAGAACCCACTTACCTAACACGGGCATCGCTGTGTGTGGTTGACATGAATCTCACCTGGGCTTCCTGCTATCTATCGAGTTGGATAGCCTAGGAATACAAAAACAATCATTAAGGCATGCATAGAAGGGTCCCATGCTAGGCCCTTAAGGTTAAAATCAGATTTCAACCAAGATAGCACGAGCAGACTCACGGACGGTTTCAGCAGAGGTGAGTCCGTCCCTGACTCCGTTCAGGCCAAAAGGTAAAATCAGAGCGAGCGAACCCATGAGCGGAACTTCTTACATGAGTCCGGTGGTGCATCCATTCGAAATCTAAGACATACTTAAAAGGGAGCGAATCCACGGGCGCATGTGCTTCTTGGGTCCACCCCTGCATCCGTTCAATTCCTGAGACAAACCCGAGAGCAACAGGCCCCAAGCAGAGGCAAACAGAGTGAATCCATGCCTTCGTCCGCTCAAGCCAACACACAGGGGTTATACTGGGCGGATTGATGGGCGGTACCATAATTGATGGATCCGATCGTTTGTCTACCAGTAGTCTCTTATGAGATTTCAGAGGGCTTTTGTTCCAGCTTGAAGCTTGGAGTGCCCCATGCCCTCAGGGACAAGGGGGAGGTGTCTAAGCCTTCCTAGAGTCACTAGGTCCTAGGCTCACCTTAAGGATCTAAGATCCTACAAGGGTTGGGTCTCACATTGGTCCAAGGGTTGGGTTTCAAGGTTCAAACTAGGGATTCATTATCCATGGCTGCAATTGCAGCACTTAGATGCCTAGATTAGCTCCTTTAGAGCTCCCAATTAGGGCCAAGCATCACCTTGAGTCCCAAATGGAACCCTAGGTTAGCTCAAGCTCAAGGACTACCACCAAAATCAAAGGGAAATGAGGGAGAGCTAGGTTTGGGGAGCTTACCTTGGTGAGCTTCCTTCTTCCAGCCACTCTCTCCATCTTCCATCTCTTCTCCCTTGGGTCTGGCCAGCTTGGGAGGAGGTGTGGGGAAGCCAACGTCCTTGCCATGGCTTCCATCCTCTTGCCTTCCCCTCCTATTCCTCTCCTACTTCCACTTCTTCTTCTTCTTTCCTTCTTCTCCTTCTTCTCTTGTCTCTTCTCCTCCACGATTTATGGGGAGGGGGAGAGATAAGTGAAAGAGAGGGGTTTCCTTATCCTTTAAGGGGTTAGATGGGCCTTTGGGTGTGTTTGGTTTAGGCACCCCCAATCACTTAGTGGCCCTTAGGTCTTTAAATGGGTTTTAGTTAGGTCTTAGGGCTTGTTTGGCCTTAGTTATGACCATTAGGCTCATTAGATCATGTTTGGGGTGCACCCTAGGACTTAATTGTCCACTAGGGTCTGTTTGGTTTAGGTTAGGATGTAAACCCATTACTCACCTAAGTTATACCTTGTGGGCCCATTTTCATAGTCTACATAACCAACTCATGGTAAGGGCAGGGTCCATATGGCCCAAGGGTTCAATTATAGTGTTCGGGACACGGGTATGTGGGTCCCATAGGAAAATACCCAAAAAGGCAGATGACAACACGGACGGATCCTCGAGCGGATTCAGTAAGAGTGAGTCCGTTCATGACTTCGGTGCTGCTGTCAAGGCCCAAACTTCAAGGAAAATTGCAGTGCTTTGGCTCACACTTCCAGGGCTTCGAGGGGACACTTTTAGTAATATTTTAAGGCTGAGGGTACAGGTGTTAGCCAGTGCCCCCGTGGCATTGCCCCTTAGGTAAAGGTCTAAACTGCCCCAGGGTACAGGGGTATATTTGGGGTGTGGGTGTAACACTGCAGGTGGATGTTACTGTGGCGGGAGACTCCGGAGGTAAGCTATGGTGGTTATGATGATATTGGTATGGACTCGGACGGAGGTCATATCGCTGGTACAAGTATTTTTGGTGGTAGCTGAGGAAGACCCGTGAGGGGTGCAGCTAACTATGTTTTGACTGTGGGACTTCTTTTTGTTTTTGTTGGAGTTTCCCTCTTTTATACAGCTTTGTTTTTGGGCTCGGGTTGCCTTACCCTATTTATATTCTTTTGTATAAAACTGTGTCAGATAAAGTTCGGAGTTGCTAATGTTCTGAGAGTGAGAGAGTGAATGAACTAAAAATAATGTTGTTGTATATATATTCCTTGCTTTGTTTTCCTTTTTAAGTTTTATGTAAATATAGCTTTCTGCAGCACTCTGTGTTTTACATTTGTATTATTGTGGATGTGTGTGTTTGTGATTGGATTAACAGCTTCTAGATCCTTGTGGTTTGGCGAATTGCTGCAGTGCAATTTGGGTCACCTACCTAATCCTCCCAGGGGGTGGTTTGTGATGTGACATTATCTTATGCTGGCAGGCTCGCA
The DNA here is from genome assembly GCF_018873765.1 of Telopea speciosissima. Taxonomy (NCBI): domain Eukaryota; kingdom Viridiplantae; phylum Streptophyta; class Magnoliopsida; order Proteales; family Proteaceae; genus Telopea; species Telopea speciosissima. The sequence continues at coordinate 23,319,221 of NC_057926.1, read as the reverse complement.
TTAATAAAGTCTATCATTATGGGTTGTATTGCCTATTGGGTGAATTTCTTTCGCATCCCACAGTGAGTATTAAATTTGCTGGGGCAATCTATGTCAAGGTTTCTTTAGTGGGGGGATGTTGAGAAGGGAATGTTTAAGGTGGCATGGAGCACTATTGATGAGCACATTTATGTGTGAAATCTTAGGGCATAAAGCATACATTTTACCACATTGGACAAAGTTACTTTGGTGCTTTCTTGTGTTTTTCAGGTTTTAGGCTATTCTGGATTATCGGGAGCTGCATCTCCCAAGTTTCACGTAAAGTTACCATTTTTCCTTCCATAGCAGTAAAGATGACTAAATTTGAGCAAGTTGGATGTGACGGAACGTAAATACGCATTCATCTAGCCCACCGTTCAGTTGATTATTCTTTTCAGCCCAAGAAAGGATAATGGGTCAGAAAGGAGCTGTAGTGCAAGTCCATAGTCACTCTACCACTGTCCAAGGACATTTTTGACATCATAGAAGATATTTCTAAGCAATGGTGGAGACCTACTGCAAGTACAGGGCCGTTTCGGTAATTTTGCATTCATGAAGAGAGAGAAGGACTGCTACCCACATGGAGGGACCCACATTGCCATTAGATTCCATTAATTTTGAAGGCCCACAAGGTGTCCACGATTTTTATGGGCTGCATTTAATGCCCCACGATTTTTAGAGGGCACATTGGGGATTTTGTTATTTGGTTGAGTGGAATCCTAGTTATCACTATCCTAGTCATCACTCTCTCTTTCTCCTCCAACTTTTCAAGGGCATTCCTGGAATTTCACTTGGGATAGATTTATTTTGAAAGATATTTTCTCATCAATGGAAGGTTGAAAAATCAAAGATGCTTTGATTTTATTGCTTGGAGAAGATATCTACAAAGAAAAGGAAGCACAAGTTAGAATTAGAAATTTACTTTTCTAGAAATAGAAGGTTTATGTAAACAATATTCTTTTCTCTCCTTCTTTCTATTTTTTTTCTTTTTTCTTGGGATTCAAGGCAATGTAAAGGAGGAAGGAGAAGAGACTATTCTATTTTCTTAGGGAATATTTCTCCTACACTTCCCTCTTATCTCTTCTCCCCTTTCCCCTATAAATACCCCCTATCTCTCTTGTAAATTTTGCTCATTCACTTAGTGAAATTTCTTCTCTTCTTCTCCTTCTAATTTGTGATTTTTGGTTTTTCTAAGTTCTAGTTTGCTTTTATGATTTTTAGTTAATGGTTATAATAGGTTTAGTTTATGCTTTAATTTCAATTTAAGTCTTCAATTGGGTTATAATTTCTTAATTCTAGTTTAGGTTTTAAGCCTTCTAGTCTAAGTTCTTAAGTTGATGACAAGACTTGAAGATTTAGAAAAGGGGGCCATGGTAAGTTTATGCAAGTATTCAGGCTTTTCAAGTACATTCATGCAAGCACATCCAGGTTTTACTATCTAAACTCTCAATCTCATTCTCCATCTCCTCTAGCTCTCTCTATCTTCTTCTTCTTCTCCCTCTATTTCTTTTATTTTAATTTTATATGGTTGTCGTTTGTGGATACATTTGTATTCCCTTATATCTTTTTATGTGATTAGTACGTGTGGTTGCATTTTTATTCCTTTCAATTCGCTTTAGTTTGATAGGTTAGATGCTCATGTGTTAGGACGCCGATTTAATCCCTTAATTTTGTTAGATGCTTATGAGTTAGGATGCATTCATTTTTGTTAGTTTAATTAGTTTAATTTAACACTTTAATTTGGTTCACTTTGCATTATTTTTAAGTTAGTTAAATAGAGTGGCGTATGTCTTCTCGTGTTTGACCCTTAGCTATGATTGACCCGTATGCTTGCGATTTTATTTTAACTCAAACAAGTTTTTGGCACCGTTGCCGGGGAGATTATTGTCCATTTTATTTATCTGATTTTTAAGTAGTTCAAAGTGTTTTAGTTTATTATTTTCTCTTCTTTTTCTAAAAAAAAAATCAGTTTTTGAAAACCTCTTCTTGTTTCTCTTCTGTTTTAAATAGTGTGCGTCCAATCTAAAATCCTTTATATGCTTCAACCCTCCATCTTTTGGTGTCCCTCATAGGATTAAGTTACCTATGATGCTACATCTTGACTTGGTTGGGTGGATTAGCATGTGACTTATCTTTGGAGGTGACCACTCTTGATAACAGGAAAGTGACATAGTGAGAGCATTGGAAACATAAATGTATAGTAGTCCTCCACTCTACATCGGAATCCATTTGGAGTCGCCTGTAGGTGGCTATAGAAGACTATACGGGTTCCCTTGCTATCAACCTATATGGCATCCTTACAGCTTTTGAACATTTGTTTCGATTTTTGAGGGATAGATGCACTATCTACCTTGGGCTCCCTCTTACTTTTAGTATTTTTTTTTCCTTGAGTCTTATTTTTTTCTTTAATTTTTCAAAGGAGACCTCATATTTGTTTAGGTGGCTACGGTGTGGACTCGTGATTCATCTAATCGTCTTATTAGAATACCACCTTCTCCACTACCCTTAACCCCACCTTTGACCATGGGTGACCAACAACCCAAGACTCTTAAGGATAGGTTTTACCCCACCAGGGCTGCACAGCCCTCATGCATTAGTCTGTCTGTTGTTACAGGGAATAACTATGAACTCAAGACCAACTTCATCAACATGCTATCACATTTCCATGGGATGGCTAATGAGGAAGCATATCTCTTCCTTAGGGAATTTGAGGAGGTCTGTGTTCTAATTAAGGTCCAGAATTTGACTGATGATGCAGTTAGGCTTAGGTTTATACCCTTTGCCCTAAAAGACCAGGCCAAGAAGTGGCTCTATGGACTGCCAACAAACTCCATTAATACATGGGATGAGTTCACCAGTGTCTTTTTGAGAAAATTCTTTCCTCTTCACAAGACCAATAAGCTTAAAAGTGACATCCTCCAGTTCAGGCAAAAACCACATGAGTCCTTTTCTAAATTCATGGAAAGATTCAAGGACCTCCTCTTAGAATGCCCTCACCATGGTTTTGACTTGTGGCAGCTATGGTAAATTATTTATGAGGGTATTGATTATCAGACCAAGCAACTTGTAGAGTCCATGTGTCCAGCAGGCTTTACTTCTTTTTCTGAGGAGAATGATGTATGGACATTCTTAACCGATTTGGATGATAAGACTAGGGAATGGGAATCTTTCCAAGAGGCTGAAAGAACCACTAAGGGGTATCTCATTGAGGGTATGCTAGCCAAGGAGGCCAAACTTGACAGCCTCATAAAATGGTTGGAGTTCATAGTTCTTAAAGAGTCTATACCAATTAATCCGGTCAACCATGTGTCGGTATGCAGTTGGTGCCAAACCCCTGGGCACCTTTTTGAGGAATGCCCCAACACCTTGGTGGGCAATTCCAGTACTGAGAATGTATGTGCTCTCTACCAAAATAACCCATATAGCAATATTTACAATCCAGGATGGAGAAATCACCCCAATTTCTCCTGAAATCAAGGGAACCAAGCAGGCCCATCCAACTTTAACCATCAAGGCCAGCTTGGTGCCCAAAGGCCCAACTATGCACCACAAAGCCAAGGAATGTCTCCTAACCCCTTTCCCCTTCAACCTCATCCAGGACCCTCTATTAATTCTGCTAGGCCTCCTCTCCTTGCACCTTATCAGCAACCACCAGGGTTTACCAATACAGGAGAGGCAATAAGACTGAATAAGATGGACAACAAGATAGCTCTTCTCATAGCAAGCCACAATAACATAGAAAAATAACTCACCCAGCTTGTCACAATCCTGCATGAGAGGGAAACAGGAAAGTTACCTAGCCAATCTGAACCAAATCCTAGGCATCAGGTTTATATTCAACAAGGTACCCAAGCTCATCCACTTAACTGGGTACAAGCCCAACAGCTTCAAGGGCCCTCCAACCAGGTTAATGCTGTCTATACTTTAAGGAGTGGCCGTGAGCATCAATAGGCTAGTATACCTCAGTCTGTACCATCTCATACTCCTATTGACTCTCCCCCTTCTGAAGAGGTCATTGAAGTGCCTACTGTTCCTGGTTTATCTGATGAACCTGAAGACATCCCAGATGATTTGGTTAAGAAAACCAAAGATGATTATGTTGAGAAAGTAAAAGAGACCACCCCTGAAAGAGTTTATACCCCACCTGGCCCTTTCCCAAATAAGTTGGTTAGCAAGAAGTCTCCTTCTGTGGAGAAAATTTTGGATATTTTTAAACAGGTTCAGGTGAATATCCCCTTGTTGGATGCTATTGCCCAGATCCCCGCTTATGCTAAAGTCCTCAAAGACTTATGCACCCAAAAGCGGACTACTAATGTGCCCAAAAAGGCATTCTTGGCTGCTAACATTAGTTCTCTCATCTCACAGCCAGTAGCAGCCAAGCATAAGGATCCTAGAAGCCCCACCATCTCTTGCACTATAGGCAATACCACTATTGATCATGCCTTATTAGACCTTGGTGCAAGTGTGAACCTCTTACCCTTTCAAGTCTACCAACAACTGGGATTGGGAGAACTGAAATCGACCTAAATTACTCTTCAACTTGCAGATCGGTCGGTTAAAAGAAATGATTGAGGATGTCCTATTGAAAGTTGGGAAATTTATTTTTTCTGTGGACTTTTTTGTTTTAGATACCCAACCTACTGCCAACTTCAAGGACCAAATCCCTATTATCTTGGGTAGGCCATTCCTAGCTACCAGTAATGCTTTAATCAATTGTAAGAATGGTCTCATGAAATTATCTTGTGGCAATATTTCTGTTGACTTCAATATGTTTAGGTTGGGCAAGCAGCCTAATATGGATGAGAAGGTGCATATGCTTCAAGGATTTTTCGAGGAAATTGATACGTTCTTTGAGATTGATTTTGATTCAGGATTTTAAGAATGTATGCAGGAATTGGAGGGTGTTGATGATACCCCCTTATTTGAGGTCTGGAGCATCCAACCACCTTTGCAGCCCCTTGGACCCCTATCTACTTCCATTCTCAAACCCTCTATTATTGAGCCCCCCACATTAGAGTTGAAGGCATTGCCCTCCAACCTCAAGTATTCCTTCTTAGGACATGATCATACTCTTCCTATTATTATTGCTTCTGATTTAACTTCTATTCAGGAAGAAGAGTTGATTAAGCTTCTAAATGACCATAAGGAAGCCGTAGGTTGGACCATGTCTGACATAAAAGGTATTAGCCCCTCCATTGTTCAATATCATATACATCTGATGGAGAGGTCCAAACCTTCTAGGGGCTAATCTTGTGATGAAAGAGGCAATCAAGAAAGAGATCCTAAAATATTTGGATCATGGCATCATTTATCCTATTTCTGATAGTCAATAGGTGAGTCCTATGCAGGTTGTGCCTAAGAAAGGAGGAGTCACTATAGTTGAGAATGCCAATAATGAGTTGATTCCAACCCGTATCCAAATGGGATGGAGAGTGTGCATTGACTACAGAAAATTGAATGCGGTAACTTGGAAGGACCACTTCCCCTTGCCTTTTATTGATTAGATGTTAGAGAGACTAGCTGGCCATGAATATTATTATTTTCTTGATGGTTATGCAGGATATAACCAAATTCCTATTGCTCTAGAGGACCAACACAAGACGACTTTCACATGCCCTTATGGAACCTTTGCTTACCGGCGTATGCCTTTTGGGCTTTGCAATGCCCCTGCTACATTCTAAAGGTGCATGATGAGTATCTTTTCTAATATGGTAGAGCACTTCCTAGAGGTGTTTATGGATGATTTTCTATTCACAGCTCTACTTTTTCTAATTGCTTGCATCATCTCTCTTTGGTTCTTGAAAGATGCATAGAAAAGAACTTGGTCCTGAATTGGGAGAAGTGCCACTTCATGGTGAAGCAAGGCATAGTTCTTGGTCACATTGTGTCCAAAGAAGGGATCAAGGTTGATAGATCTAAGGTGGACCTTATTACCAATTTACAGCCACCCAAGAGTGTAAAGGACATTAGATCGTTTCTTGGCCATGCAGATTTTTACAGGAGATTCATCAAGGACTTTAGCCAGATAGCTAGACCTCTTACTTCTCTTTTGGCAAAGGACTACCCATTTGACTTCTTTTCTGAGTGTCATGATAGTTTTGAGCAATTGAAAAGAGCTTTGACCATAGCTCCTATTATTCAAGCTCCAAATTAGACAGTTTTATTTGAACTTATGTGTGATGCCTCTAATTTTCCTGTAGGGGCTGTTCTTGGGCAAAGAATCAACAAATTGGCCCATGTGATTTATTATGCAAGTAGGACTCTTAATGATGCACAGCTTAATTATACCACCACTGAGAAAGAATTTTTAGCTGTTGTGTTTGCTTTAGAGAAGTTTAGGCCGTACTTGGTTGGATCACATGTGATTGTTTATACTGACCATGCAGCTATCAAATATCTTGTGCAGAAGAAAGATGCCAAGGCTCACCTCATTAGGTGGGTCCTTTTGTTATAAGAATTTGATCTTGAAATTAGGAATAAGAAAGGGTGTGAAAATTTGATTGTAGACCATCTATCCTGGCTGCCTAATTCCTTGACTGTTGATTCTCCAGTCAACGAGAATTTTTCTGATGAGTATCTAATGGCAGTATGTAGTGAACCTTGGTTTGCTGACATTGTTAATTATCTGGTTACGGGTGTAACACATGTACATTAGTCCACCCAAGATAAGAATCGTTTCTTTTCACAAGTTAAGTATTTCTTTTGGGATGATCCTTATCTTTTTAAGACCTGCCCGGATCAAGTATTCCGGAGATGTGTCCCTGATCATGAGCAACAGTCTGTCTTATCTTTTTGCCATGATCAGGCTTGTGGAGGCCATTTTGGGCCTAATCAGACTGCGGCCAAGGTTTTACAGTGTGGATTTTATTGGTCTAGTCTATTTAAAGACACTTTTACTTATTGCAAGGCATGTTCTTCATGCCAATCTTTAGGGCATCTTTCTAGGAGGAATATGATGCCCCTCAACCCAATTTTGGTGGTTGAGGTGTTTGATGTATGGGGTATTGATTTCATGGGGCCTTTCCCTAACTCTTTTGGTAACCTGTACATATTACTTATTGTGGACTATGTGTCCAAATGGATTGAGGCAGTTTCTTGTAAGACCAATGACCACAAGGTGGTTGTGAAATTTCTGAAAGAGAACATCTTCTCCCGTTTTGGTACTCCCCGGGCTATCATTAGTGATCAGGGCAAGCATTTTTATAATCGCCTTTTGAGGCCCTCATGAGAAAGTATGGTGTCGTCCATAAGTTGGCCAGACCCTACCATCCCCAGACCAGTGCCCAGGTTGAGGTTTCAAATAGGCAGATCAAGCAAATTCTTGAGAAAACCATCAACCCGAACCACAATGATTGGTCTAACCAGTTGGTAGATGCGTTGTGGGCTCATAGGACAGCCTTCAAGATCGATCTTGGTCAATCTCTATACCGTCTGGTGTATGGAAAGGCATGTCACTTACCTGTAGAGATTGAGCACAAGGCCTTTTGGGCTATCAAGAAGCTTAACTTTGACCTACCCACTGCAGGTGCCCATAGGAAACTCCAACTATCTGAGTTGGAAGAATTTAGGAATGAGGCATTTGAGAATGCCCAGATTTATAAGGCAAAAACCAAGGCTTTCCATGATAGGCACATTTTGAGAAAAACTTTTGAGGTAGGCCCGAAAGTTTTGTTGTCGTTTGCACATCATTCCAGGTAAGTTGTGCTCTAGATGGGATGACCCCTATATAGTTCAGACTGTCTCTCCTCATGGGGCTGTTGAAGTCTTCAATCCAAGTACAGAAGCTACTTTCAAGGTCAATGGCCAAAGATTGAAGCCGTCCATAGAGATGCCTACTCCAGTTGAAGAAGAGGTCATGGATCTCCATGAGCCTCTTTACCTTGACCCCTGATATCCTGGTATGTATCCCCTCCCTTGTCCTTATTCTTTCTTTTCTGCATGCATTGAGGACACTGCATGAATTAAGTGTGGGGGGGTGTGTTGGACTTTAATTGTGAATTTTGATTGTGGCGATAGTTTTTGGTTATGTGCATAAGTCTCTTTGATTTACAAAGCGAGAGTGAGAGGAAATTAGGTGCCCTAGTATGCGAAATAATTAAAAAAAAATCCCTTTTCAAGGATGGTAGTTGGTTTATATCCGGTGATGGGGATTGAGTTTGAAAATATTAGTGCTACTTCATGTGATGGTTAGATTCCTCTATGTGTTTATGGACCCCTTTGATCTTTTGGCTAGCAATTTGTTTGTGGCAAGGCATGAAAGTGAAAGTGAATGAAAAAAAAAAGAAGAAGAGAGAAACAGAAAGAAAAGTGGAATTCCTTGGGACTAGACAGGGCACTGTGCCTCATGAAGCAGGGTGACTTGATCGAAATTCCTTGAAAGGAAACTCAAAAAAAAAACTCTTGCATCAATGTCTCAAAGTCTTCATAGATACATGCAAAAAGTGAAGCTACCAAGTATTTGGGTGTCTGGTGTATGCTCCACCATGTCATTCAGGGAACAGTAGTGGAGTAGAAATAGAGTTTGTGGAAAAAGAAAAAAAAAACTTTTGCCTTAATGCCTAGAAAAAAAGAAAGTATGGTCAACAATACTCAATGCCTAAGTCTTTGGTTCCATCGATGCTATAGGGGATTTACTTGAAGGTGAGTAGTGTTCAGAAGATAAGAGGAGATCCCTTAATCTTGATATATGCTAGTTGCTTGAATTGATGTGGGGTGATAAAATTCAAGTGTGGGGGAACCTTTGGGTCCTTAATCTTTAGTTGAGTAGTTCTTTGAGACTGTGTGCACTATCTTACTTATGCCATGAGAAAAAATTTACATCATTCTTTTTTATTTATTGAATTTTGGGTGTATATTCACTGTAAACACCCACGAGATACAACTAGTCCACTAGGGGTAACCTAGGGGTTTAAAGGTTTGTTGCACATGCTAAGTATAACCGTGATTCCTATAAAAGTGAGTTAGGATTTTCTGCATTCTAAGTTAGTTTTTCTTTTGTTTACTTGAGGACAAGTAACATTCAAGTGTGGGGAAAATCTGATGAGCACATTTATGTGTGAAATCTTAGGGCATAAAGCATACATTTTACCACATTGGACAAAGTTACTTTGGAACTTTCTTGTGGTTTTCGGGTTTTGGGCTATTCTGGACTATCGGGAGCTGCATGTCCCAAGTTTCACGTAAAGTTGCCATTTTTTCTTCCATAGTTATAAAGATGACTAAATTTGGAGCAAGTTGGATGTGATGGAACGCAAATACGCATTCGTCTAGCCCACTGTACAGTTGATTATTCTTTTCAGCCCAAGAAAAGATAATGGGTCAGAAAAGAGCTGTAGTGCAAGCCCATAGTCACTCTACCACTGCCCAAGGATATTTTTGACATCATAGAAGATATTTCTAAGCAATGGTGGAGATCTATTCCAAGTACAGGGCCGTTTTGGCAATTTTGCATTCTTGAAGAGAAAGAAGGACTGCTACCCACATGGAGGGACCCACATTGCCATTAGATTCTCTTAATTTTGAAGGCCCACAAGGTGTCCACGATTTTTTTGGGCTGCAATTAATGCCCCCACGATTTTTAGAGGACACATTGGGGATTTTGTTATTTGGTTGAACGGAATCCTAGTCATCACTCTCTCTCTCTCCTCCAACTTTTCAAGGGCATTCCTGGAATTTCACTTGTGATAGATTTATTTTGAAAGATATTTTCTCATCTATGGAAGGTTGAAAAATCAAAGATGCTTTGATTTTATTGCTTAGAGAAGATATCTACAAAGAAAAGGAAGCACAAGTTAGAATTAGAAATTTACTTTTCTAGAAATAAAAGGTTTATGTAAACAACATTCTTTTCTCTCCTTCTTTCTATTTTTTTTCTTTTTTCTTGGGATTCAAGACAATGTAAAGGAGGAATGAGAAGATAATATTCTCTTTTCTTAGGGAATATTTCTCCTACACTTCTCTCTTCTCTCTTCTCCCCTTTCCCCTATAAATACCCCCTACCTCTCTTGTAAATTTTGCTCATTCACTTAGTGAAATTTCTTCTCTTCTTCTCCTTCTAATTTGTGAAATTTGACTTTTTTAAGTTCTACTTTGCTTTTATGATTTTTAGTTAATGGTTATAAGAGGTTTAATTTATGCTTTAATTTCAATTTAAGTCTTCAATTGGGTTGTAATTTCTTAATTCTAGTTTAGGTTTTAAACCTTCTAGTCTAAGTTCTTAAGTTGATGACAAGACTTGAAGATTTAGAAAAGGAGGCCATGGTAAGTTTATGCAAGTATTCAAGCTTTTCAATTACAGTCATGCAAGCACATCCAGGTTTTACAATCTAAACTCTCAATCTCATTCTCCATCTCCTCTATCTCTCTCTATTTTCTTCTTCTTCTCCCTCTATTTCTTTTATTTTAATTTTATATGGTTATGGTTTGTGGATGCATTTTTATTCCCTTATGTCTTTTTATCTGGTTAGTATGTGTGGCTGCATTTTTATTCCTTTCAATTCTCTTTAGTTTGATAGGTTAGATGCTCATGTGTTAGGACGCCGATTTAATCCCTTAATTTTGTTAGATGCTTATGAGTTAGGATGCATTGATTTTTGTTAGTTTAATTAGTTTAATTTAACACTTTAATTTAGTTCACTTTGCATTATTTTTAAGTTAGTTAAATAGAGTGGCGTATGTCTCCTCGTGTTCGACCCATAGCTACGATTGACCAGTACACTTGCGGTTTTATTTTAACTCAAACAACTATCTGTAGGCCGAAGGATGAGGGAGGTCTTGGGCTGAAACGGGTAGAGGACTGGAACAGAGCCGCGCTTATGTGACGAATTTGGAACATCACGTCCAGAACAGATTCATGCTGGGTGAATTTTGTCTATCACGGATGGTTGAGGAGACATTCTATATGGTCCATGTCTGTTCCTGTGCAATGTTCTCCTACGTTCAAATCAATCCTGAAGACACGGGCTGCAGCTGCAAAATGCATTCGATACTTGTTGCACTCGGGTGCAAATACCTTATTATGGTTTGACCCATGGCTCCCTCATGGTCCCATTTACAAGCCAGGGTTGCAGGTCTCTGATGCACTGGACCGTGTTAAATTTGATCGGGTAAATATAATCCGTGAAGATGATGCAGTGTGGTCGAATAATATCACAGACCCAATGCTTCAAGAAAGATGGGGGGAGATATTGAGCACCAAATTCTTTGGGAGGTTTGAGTCAAATAGACCTGTTTGGACTGCTTCTGTTAATGGAAAATTCTTCAGTAAGACTGCTTGGGAATCTATTCGCCAACAATTGTTAAATGGCATAAACTTGTGTGGGTTTTCTTTGACCCAATCGAGGTTCACTTTCATAACCTGGTTGGCATTTCATCAAAGGCTAACTACCAAATGTCGACTTGCATCGTGGGGTGCTGCTATCGACACAACTTGTTGTCTTTGTTCGTAGGCTCCTGAAACCATTGATCACCTCCTATTTCAATGCTCCTATTCCAAAAAGATCTGGAGAGAGATCCTTACTTTAAATGGATTTCAGAGAGGACCGCTTAGTTTGTGGCAGGAGGAAATAGATTGGCTGACCGATCACTTTACGGGTGATTCACGCATAAATTGCTTTCGAAGGTTCAGCCTAGCATCTACAATCTATAGAATCTGGGGAGAGAGGAACTACAGAGCTTTCAAGCAAAAGCATCAAGATTTTTTTGTAGTTCTTAGACATGTTATTCATGATACTAGAGGGCGTTTCCTGGACATGGCGAAACCTGTTCCAGATAATGATATGAATAGAAGCTTCTTCCATCGCTGGCAACTAAATGTCTCATACCAGAACTCTATAGCAACGCCTCATGTTTGGTCTATGCCACCTTCTCAGTGGGTGGCCATTAATAGTGATGGATCTGTACGTGCGGACCAAGGGGGATATGGTGCTATTGGTCGTGATTCGGCTGGTAAAGTGCTCTTTGCAATCGCTGGTGGTGCCCGGGATGCTAACAATCTGGTGATGGAGTTGATGGCTATTAGAGGGGGTCTTCAGAAAGCTCGAGCCTTAAATCTTTCCTAGGTTCAGGTTCGGTTAGACTCACAATATGCGGTGCAGATGATCATTGTCTTATACCAAAAGTTGTGGTATGTACTTGGTTTGATCGAGGATATCCATTGCCTTCGTGATAGCTTCAAAAGTTGTGGTTTTTCGCATCAAGTTCGTGAAGTGAACCAATGTGCTGATTTCCTTGCAGGTTTTGTTCAATCCTATCAGGAGATCCACTTAAGCCCTGATTGCCTCCTAGAGTCTCTCTCTGCCTTGGTTAGAGATGATGTCAATGGAAAGATATTTTACAGAATGTAACTCTCACGTAACAATAATTTAATGGGAAAAAGATCTCTGTCCAGGAGTGTGGCCTATGCCAGCACTCCCATGAGTCTATATCTCTCCTCCCCATGTGAAAAGACATCTCTACCGCCTTGTTTTAAGGAGGAAACAAATAGACACATGGGAGTGCTGGCATAGGCTACACTCCCGGACAGAAAACTGCTTCCCTAATTTAATTTATATAAATATTTACCTCCCTTTTTCCCCCAAAAAAAAAAAAAAAAAAAAGACATCCTCTCAGTTTTAAAATTTACCGTCGGATAAAATGTATCCACGTATCAACAATCGAAATAGAAAACCGTAGCAACCATTGGGTGTCAGAACCGTAGACCATAAAAATCCCCTCCCCCTTCTTTCTCCTTTCTCTCTAGCTCGCCAGCGCACCCTCTATAAAACAGGACAAGAAATACTTGATTTCGTTACCCTAGGAGGCACAAAAGACAAGAACATGTCGAAATCACCGGAAGAAATTCACCCAACAAAGGCTTTCGGCTGGGCCGCAAGGGATTCTTCTGGCGTACTCTGTCCTTTCAAATTTTCTCGAAGGTTAGTTTCTCCTCTCCAGTACTCCTTCGCCACTCCAGATTGTTGAATTTGCAGAAGTTATCTTTATTGTCGCTTTCTCTATCAATCCTTTTAAAATCGGATCAAAACTTCTATTTTTCTATTAAAGAGGAAAGCATTAACTGATTGATATGATTGTTTCGTGATGTTTTTGAATTGTTTCAGGACCACCGGCGATGAAGATGTGAGATTTAAGGTGTTGTTCTGTGGAATCTGTCACTCAGACCTTCACAGCATTAAGAACGACTGGGGATTCTCTAGGTACCCTTTAGTTCCTGGGTATGACCCCTCTCTCTCTCTCTCTCTCTCATTCTTCATCGAAGTTGCAATCTGACTGTACCAAGCACTACTGAAGAAAGTTTTATGCAGAAACTTTTGATGGTTCGTAATGTTGTCCTCCTTTTGCCAAAAACCAAAAAAAAAAAAAGAAAAATAACGCTACCGGGTAATGTCAGTTGGGATTTTTTTTCCCTCTCCGGTTTGCTGTCCGGTACGGTTGTTAAGTTGCTCTCATAGGGCAGTGTGTTCAGATAAGGGTTTAGGTCGTCATTTCTGTCTATGAGAGGAACTGGACAATTGTATTGGACAGAAAACCTGGGAAGATAATGATCCGACGGACGATTATAGACACATAACCGCCTTAGCACGTCTGGAAATGACTGCCTTACCCCCATGTAAAGGCAGAAATGAAAGTGGATGTGTCTGGGCGTATCGCCACACCTAATGACCGGGTGGCTTTCCATTCCCACCCCCCACCCCTACCCAATTCTTATTTCCAGAAGGGCATACATGTATAACACATCAAAAAGACACTTTTACAAAATTTTGATACGTTTTTGTCAAGCCATACCTCCCAATCGTCATGGTCCATTGTCATGCACGATTTAGCTATTGCTATTGTATTAGCCATGAAGTATTGGTGAAACGGCCATCAACCCTAGATTTTAGGCAGAAAATTGGACTTTTGATCCTGTATAAAATAAATCCAGATTTATACTGGTGATATCAGCATCTATCGTATACTAAAATCATGGTTTTTTATTTTTATGGAAAATAGTTTATGTGGGGGACCACCTAGACATAGGATGGGATGAAATGATCATTTTCCACCCTTGATGAAATGCGAAATGACCGCCCCTATTGATGCTCCACACACATTCCCCACCCAAAACACTTCCATATGGTGAATACGTATTGTTTAAAAAAAAATTGTGAATCATGTATAATGCCCACACTTACCAAAAAGGTAAATTTTTGGATGAAGTTTTCTTGTACCAAGCAATGAAATATTATGGCCCCATCAATGGTCATAAAAATCTGGCCCCCTATTTATGAATGGTCGAGCATAACCCTCCTATTGTAAGTGATCCCCTAAGGACACCAATTAAAGACCTCAGTCAATAGATACCCCATTGACTATGGTTCAAGGAAAACTCGGACCTAATTTTTTTTTTTTTCAAATAAGCATGGGATGTGATTGAATTTTTTTTAAAACCTCATGAAATTGCTAGAATAATATTGAAACAAGATTCTAAAACTCAAATTCAATACAAAAACATATTCCGCATTAGATAGATCTCCATCGATTCCAATTCAATCTCCGTTAGAATTAGTTGGTAATCGACCAGAATCATATATATTTTTTTTCAGAATCAGTGAAATTGAGATCGGCTCGGTCAATGTCAGTTAAAATCGAAAAATTCAGCCAATTTAATTCCGATATTTGAAACCTTTCAATGGATAATATATACTTATTTTTTGCTAGAAGTCTACAAATATATATTAAGTAAAGAAAAATTTGTTACAGCAAGTTTATGTACTCTTTTTCTTTATAATATGCAGGCACGAGATTGTGGGCGTAGTAACAGAGGTTGGGTGCAAGGTAAGGAGATTCAAAGTTGGGGATAAAGTGGGTGTTGGATGTATGGTTGGAGCTTGTCACTCCTGTGAGAACTGCAACAACGATCTTGAGAATTACTGCCCCAAACTCATCTACACCTACAATGCCACTTACCATGACGGAACTCGAATCTATGGGGGTTACTCTGATGTCATGGTTGCTAACGAGCGGTATATCGTTCTAATGCCGGAAAATCTGCCCCTTGATGCTGCTGCGCCGCTATTGTGTGCCGGGATCACGGTGTACAGCCCTATGAAATATTATGGACTCTGTGAATCTAACCTGCATTTGGGTGTGGTAGGTCTTGGTGGGCTTGGACATGTTGCTGTGAAATTTGCCAAGGCTTTTGAGATGAAGGTAACTGTGATTAGCACCTCCCCGAGTAAGGAAAAGGAAGCCATTGAACAACTTGGTGCTGACTCGTTTCTGGTCAGCTGTAATCCGGGCCGAATGCAGGTAATTTCATTTTTTCAGTTTTTTATTAGGGTCGGTGGAGCGTGGCCTCTATACATACACATGGGGCCAATGAGAATGTACACATGAGCATCAGTGTCTCACCCATAAAATCGTCATATGTTGGAGGTTCAAAATTCCTTTTATTGTTCTTGAGCATCCATCCAAATGTGATGATGACCATGGGTGAAGGAATTCCAACTTCACCTCTTTGAGTTGCGTATCTACATACTGCAGAGTAAATTGATTGGTCTGGACCAGTATAGGTCCGTCTGATTTGGGCCTTTAACCTCAATTGGCCCAAAACAGACTGATTCGGCCAATTGAAATTGATTTTTTATCCGGTCTCAAGCTATCAGTCCCTAAACGGGCTGGGCCTGACTTTAAACCAAGTATGGGCTGGTTATAGGAGTATTTGTTTTTATCCTATTTTATACAAAATATTATAGTTAAACCGGGCAAAGGGTATTGAAGGAACTATGAAAAATGGGAAACATGAAATTTAAGGGTGGGGGAGTGAAATTAGGCATTTGTTATTCTTACACTGGGCCTTGTAGGAAACCCAAACACTTTGCTCCGGTGGGGTCCTCCCCCTTATTAGAGGCATCGGGGAATTGGGTCGGACAGAAAACTGGAGGGGATAATTTTCCTAAGAAATCCTCACCAATTTACTTTTTAACCAAAACATTAGTCTATTTAACAATGGGTCCAGATCGATCCAGTCAATATTTCTTGAGACCCGGTTAGCTAATTCCCATGTCTATTTGCTTCATATATGTAGGTTGCCACGGGTACAATGGATGGAATCATTGACACAGTCTCTGCCGTTCACCCTTTGCTGCCATTAATTTGTTTGCTGAAATCTAATGGGAAGCTCATCATGGTTGGTGCACCTGACAAGCCGCTTGAGCTACCGACATTCCCATTGCTCTCGGGTGAGTATAAACTATAGAGGTACCAGAAACTGGGAAGAGTGATTCGTCTCTTTGAAATTTGAATTGACTAGGAAAAGGTAATTGCCTTATTGGGTTAAGTAACTCGGCAATTCGTGGGTTTACTATTGACTCCTGACGCAGGGTTTTATTAATTGATATCGATCTCTGTATGTTTTGGTCAATACCATCAGTATTGGTCCATACTAGATTGGACAGATTTACCCCTCTTTTCTTCGAAAAAGATTGAATTTTTTATTTTTTATTTTTTATATTTTTACCCTTATCCATACAGATCCACTGATCCCGATACAAATCAATCGATCTGACCGATATGAAGTGATCGATCTGACTAATCCGATAACGATTCCTCAAACCATGCTCTTGAGTATGGAGAAACATATTTGGAAGAAACAAAAGAATATTAAAGAAGCCTAGAGGGTGGTGTGGCTCCTGGGCCCAGACAAAGAGGAGGGCAAAATTACCACCCTACCCCTCATGAAAGGTGGAAATCCTGCCCCAATTGATGCTTCTACTTGCGCAATAATTGGCTCTTGTGCTGGTTAAGAGTCCGTCCTGCCTTCAAGGAACCTTCTCCCATTTTTAAAAATTTTGAATAGATCAAAAATCATATCAACTTGCTCACCCGAGTAGCTCATTCAATGAGTTGTTACATAATCCAGCCGAGTGGAGTCTAATTTACTGAATTTTTGTTTCATTTTTCAGGTTTGAGTAGGGTTTAGATTTCTATAACCTATAATCACATTCCCAATATTTTTTATGTGTGGGCTAAGCCACGTGTCAAATTTCAAAATCAAATTCAATCAAATATACTCCCGTGTTTGTGGTTCCAAGTTCTGTTATCTCAATTTTATGTTAAGCATGCACTGTGGTTTGCTCTTGGTTTGTTTCATACAGGGAGGAAGCTTATAGCTGGAAGTTGGATTGGGGGAATGAAGGAAACACAAGAGATGATCGATTTTGCGGCAACGCACAATATTACAGCAGACATTGAGGTTGTTCCGATGGACTATGTGAACACTGCAATGGAGCGTCTCGCTAGGGCTGACGTTAAATACCGATTTGTCATCGACGTTGCAAAAACCTTGACTATTACATAGCAAAACAGCTATCCAAATTATGCATATAAATAGAACTAATAAGACCTGGCTAAATAGCATACTTATATATAGAACTATGGATATCTTCAGTAAAAATTTGATTTTAGATGATTGAATTCTTTTACAGTTAGTGATACTTTTAGATTAGCCAGTACTCATCACTAAACTTGTTGAAGAGATGACACGTCAAGTTATGGTTCTCATTTGAATTTTTATCCTATGCAGTTACTACACGATGCAGTATTGCATAGTGCGGCGGTTGCAGAGATCATGTGCACCATGTGGGGTCCGCTGTGCCACATGGCCTTTGCTGCACAGCACGATGCAGTACTGCACCGTGCAGCTACTGGAGAGGATAACGATTCTTTTCATTTATATATTATGGTCCTCCATATTTATATCTTGATCCTGTACTTCAGCAATTGAACCAAAGTACCATAGATTTGCCAAAGTTGAAATATTTAATTTTCCTTTGGTTTATATCTATAATCTATCAGTTCATATTGAGTCCTTCTTGGATTCAATCTCTTACTATCCATCTCTTACCGAGAGCACTATCGAATGTGAGACTCCCCTTTTTATTGCTACATAGAAAGAGTGAAGAAAAAATGGAGAGAAGGAAAGTGGGAAGTCTCATTTATATAATGTTTCTTTCGTAGTACTATAAGCTCCAACCATTTCTTCCATTTCTGCTGGTAAATATAAGAAGGATCTTGGACCAAATTTATTCAGTGGCTAACAATTCAAGAATTTGGAAGTTATTATCTACTCTTGAAACCAAAAATTGTGAAAGAATTTAAAATTAATACAATATTGTACATAGCCCCTTAAATTTTTTTCCTGTCAATTATCCATTATTAATCTGTGGAGGTTTTTTTTAAAGTGTCAATACCTAGCCTGGCCCGAAGGACAAAATTGAGGCTGAACGGTTAAACATGAGATCATCTGATTGTCTAGATGTAATACCCTGATTTTGGGTTAGGGATAATTTGGTCTTTTTTACCTAATGCAGGATTAGGGCAAGCTAAAGTGTAGGAACTTGGACTAGTTGGAGATGCACACATGCATGCATTGTAAGTAGTGTACCCTAGTGTAATACCCTCATTTTGAGTTTATTCATTGCCTAAGTGTAGAATTAAGATTTTATTAAAACATATATAATTTGATTTGAAAAACAATTTATAACTGGTAACCTAGCATAGTACTTAGACATTTAATTCAATTTGCTAGAGGTCTAAGGTTCAATTCTTTAAAGGTGGAGTTAAATATTTTATTTTTATAATTTTATAGGGCTTAAAAAGGGGGCTTCCACAATTCTAACTTAGGAGGTCTTAGATTTAAAATTTTTAACTAGGGAAGTATTATGGATTGATAAGAAAAAGTGAAGTGGCAATCTCTAATTGGCTAGAAACTCAATCTTGGAGAAAGAAAGTCTCATAAAATAAAATCCCAACAAAAGAAAAATTTAGCTAAAATTAAACTATCTAATCTAAAATTTTAATTAAAAAATCTTAAGTCAAGATTCCTTTTAAAATAAATTGATTGGAGGGAAAGTAAAGAGATCTAATTAGAGACTAAATCGAATTCTTCTCATCTCCTTCTCTCTTGTTAGGAATAAACTCTCATAACCAAATCCCAAACCCCATTCCCTTTATCATAAAGTTGAGAGA
The DNA here is from genome assembly GCF_018873765.1 of Telopea speciosissima. Classification (NCBI taxonomy): domain Eukaryota; kingdom Viridiplantae; phylum Streptophyta; class Magnoliopsida; order Proteales; family Proteaceae; genus Telopea; species Telopea speciosissima. The sequence goes on along the minus strand of NC_057926.1, from coordinate 23,300,195 downwards.
GAGGGAGAGAGGAAAATTCAAGGACTATAGAGAGGAAGAGAAGAAGAAGGAGATTTGGATTGTGCAGAATCAGTCACTTGAAGGACAATTTCGACCCTTTTTTGAGTCTAATTGAGAAAATCTTATTTCACGATAAGACATAGTCTCATCTCTTATCTTCACAATCCAACTTGAATCAGCCCAATCGGAGATCTAAGCAGAGAGATATCGCTAATTTACTAAGGGTAAGCCTTTCTATAAAAAATCTGTGTTTCTCAAATCCGAGTTTAAGCAATACCTTGAAGTCGATTTCATCATTACCTTAATCATAGGACTCCATTAAAATGATTCTAAACTAGGAAGAGGTAAATCAATATCATTGAAGCATTAATTTGAGGTTACTTATAGAAACCCTAGTCGCTTCACACAAGGTGAGTAGATCTTTAACCATTATACTTGATATTTTTCTTACATATAAAATTTGTTTTGAAACATTGTTTTAAATCTGTAATTTAATTTTAGATTGAGATTTACCATGCCAAAAACATATTTCATTCATATTTTTTACTCTATTAAATTGTTCACACATGATTGCTTGAAAGGAATAATGAATTTTCTTATAATTTAATTCACATATGTGTGTGCATAAATTTTTAATAATGTTATGTTTATAGATTAATGAATCCAATGCTTGTTTGTTGATAGTATGAGGAAGGTCTATAAATGATTCTTCATGATTATAACCTAATACATGATGTTTTTGGATGATGCTTTTAAATCTGATTTTTATTTGATTTATTAATTTATATTCTATTGGAATTGAAGATGCTTGTTGACAACTTTGTGCGAAGATTTTTCCAAATCTTCTCGATTTATGTATTACATTCTATGCCATGTATATTGATGAAACTCGATTTATTTCTAAGTTTTTTTTTCTTTTACAACTCTTGATTAAACGTTTGTGTTTGGAATATAGGAAGTTGCTAACCCTAAGTTCTAGACTTGTTGTATAGCTTTATGTATAAGCATGGATGTTCTTTTCGATCTGTTACCTTACCGATATGGGTTAAAACATTGGGGTAAGGATAAGTCGGCGGATTTTTGAGCTACGGACTTACCCTTATTGGAGGTATATGGACTACTAGAAAGAGGGAGATGATAAAAAACTCTCCAGGAGGGCATTGCTGGTAAAACCTTCGAGGGCTTTGACTCGGTCTGGGGCAAGTTTGGTCACTAGTTTCTCCATTAGTTTCTTGATGTTGAGAGGGGACAGTGGTGTTGTAGTTGAACATAACTGGAGTTTATACGCCGCTATCATGAGGGCCTTGACCAGTGTATGGTAACTAGTTCACACTAGTCTATTAGGGAGTGATGTGTTTGTTATTTTCCATTTTTTTTATGCATCTTTTGTTGATTGTTTTCATATATACTTTTCATTACGATAGTGGTGATAAGCAAATATGATTATGATCATTTTGTTTTGTTTTGTTTCAGATCTATATGTACATATTATTGTATGTCTTTACATTTTGTATTACTTATGCATGTTTTCACACCTGTATAGTTATTGTGGATTTACTTGCTAAGCTTTCCCCGAAGCTTACTCTCAATAATTTTCAGATGAACAACTTTATGAATGCGAACCTGGATGTATGGATGTACAAGAGGAGGAGGTCTAAGAGGACGAAACGTTTGGATTAGAAGAGGACAACTACTATTAGAAACTTTACACTTTCTTTCAATTTTAGAAGAACTTACAATTTGTTTGAGTTTAATTTAATTTTGGAGATTGTATGTCATGCCCCAATCCCAATAAAGAATAAATTACAAGAAAATGGGTGACTGGAATGACATGTGTCATCCCAATACTACCAGGATCATAGATACAATGTCCCAAGCCACAGTCTACCTAATATCAAGGCATCATAATATCAGGGAACGTAAACCATTGGAATAATCATTCCAATTAAAGAGATTGAAATTAGCGGAAGCGTAAATCATTTTAAAAACCGAATAAATACAAGGTATCAGTTCTCTAATGATAACATATATTACAGTTACTATATCCCATATCCATCTGGTAAATTTCGTACATTTACACATGAAGTCCATGCATGAATGAAGATGAACACGGAAGTAAAGATTTAAATCACACCACAAGGGCACCATTCTTGGGTATACATCAACATCCAAGTTCAAGCCACCGGCTCCTCTCGATTCGCATCCATAGGAACTCATCAAGAGGTTACCTGCATATCAACTAAAGGAGGATGTGTAACGGGATTAGCTCCACAAGCTAGTGTGACAGCAAAGGGGAATGCACATACACGCAAACATACAATTTGAAGTCAATCCATGATGCATGCACATATTAGATTCATTTTTCACCTAGCACACAAATTCTAAGTTAAGTGTATGCTACTGTGATAACTCAGGAGACACTGTGGGTTACTTAACTTATCGCCACAATGAAGCCTCAGTTATCACATGGGAGCCTACGCCAGTAGAAGCCATAAGACCACCTAGTGGTAGACCCGGATAGCCATCACTACCCCTGACCTGGCTTCTCTCCCCCATAGACAATAAGTGCTCAGACTATCCAACACATAAACCCCGGTTGGTAAGGGTCGTAGCATAAGGGAACAAGAATTCTAACCACATATATACTACATGAAAATCCTATCGTCCCGAAAGGTATTCCGGGTGCATCAATGTCCCATTCCATCTAATACCCGAGTACTAGCATGGCACGGTACATATAGGACAGAATGACAGTCAACATATTTTATAATCATTTCTGGGGTTCCGGTACCGGTACACCCGACACCGTGACCCGATACATTAGTGAACCATTAACAGATCACATTCATTTCGTGTTCACAATCAAGATAAATAATGTAATGCGTAAAATGCTTATAATTTGTTCAATATCATGATAATGATTGTTTAATAGATATTCAAGCCCAAACAAATCACCCAAAACCCACTCACCTAACTCAGATATCACCCGGCATGGTTGACATAAATCTCACCGATGCACTTTCTATCCATCAAGTTGGGTAGCCTAAAAATGCGAGAGCAAATGTTAAAAGATGTATAGAGGGGTCCTATGTTATGCCCCCAAAGTTAAAGTTGAGTTTCAACCAAGACAGCACAGACGGACTCACGGACGGAACCGACAGGGTGAGTCCGTCCCTGATTCCGTTCAGGTGAACAGGTCAAAATATGAGAGATGGATCCACGGACGAAACTTCCACCTAAATCCGTCTTGCATCCGTTCAAACCTTAAGACACACCCGACAGAGAACGAAACTACGGATGAAACCTCTTTATAAATCCGTCCCTACATCCGTTCGATCCCTGAGACATTCCCGAGAAGGAACAGAACCATGGATGGAGGCAACAGAGTAAATCCATTCCTGGCTCTGCTCGAATCAGCTACCAAAATACACTGGATGGACTTATGGACAGAACCACGATGGTGACTCCGTTCGTGCATCCGTCGGGGTTCTTTCTGAGATTTCGTAAGGTTTTCTCCTGCACCTTAGAACCTGGAGTTCACATGGCCCTTAGGGTCATGGAGGGGTGTCATAAGACTCTCTAGGGTCACTAGAACATAGGCCTAGGATCTAAGACCACACAAGGATTTAACTCCTATTTTGATCCAATGTAGGGTTTGGGGTTTGAAAACCAGGGAATCAGCAACAATGGCTTCAAGGTGACTGATAGGAGACTTCATTAGAGCTTGGTTTTCATTTATAGAGCTCCCATTCAAGGGCTGAGCTCCATGTTGAGTCCTAAATGGGACCCTAAGTCAGCTCAAACTCAATAAACCTGGTCAAACTCAAGAATAGATGGAGAAGAGGGAGGTACCAAGAGATAGAACATACCTTGGTGAGTGGAGCTCCAATCCCAGCTCTAGCCAGCCTTGAAGATCCATCTTCTCCTCTCTCCTTCTTCCCTTTTTCTTCTTTTCTTTAATCCTTGTTCGGACAGTAAGAGGAGGGAAGGTAGGGCAGCAAAACCCCTTTGGCTTCCCTTCCATCTTCTTCCTTTCCCCTCCCATTCGTCTTCCTTACTTCTTCTTCTTCTTCCTTTCCTCTTCTCCTCCACGGTTTGGCTTGGAGGGGGAGAGATGGGAGAATATTGGGCTAAGCCCTATCTTTTAAAGATCAAAAGAGGCCTTAGGGCTTGTTTGGCTCAAGCTAAATAAAAGAACCCATTATTCATTTAAATTAAGTCTTGTGGGCCCATTTTCATGGCCCAACCAACCAAAAGAAGGTAAGGGTGGGAGTCCATCTTGTCCGAGGACCTAGTTGGGTGTGGAGTCCATCTTGTCCGAGGACCTAGTTAGGGTGTGCGGGACGCGGGGACATGGGTCCCACATGAAAATACATCAAAAGGGTAAGAAACAGTACGGATGGATCCACGAACAGAACTAGTTTGGTGAGCTCGTTCGTGACTCCGTTGCTGCTGTCAGGGCCCAAAGCACGAGGAAAGTCACAACATATACTAATGTCTGCCATTTCTTACTGGCTTGACCGGCTGGTGCATGCCCTAACATTTGACCTCAAAGTATAAAATAAAGATCAAACAACATGCGTGTAAGTTTAGGGTATAGGCATATAATCATCACATATAGGCGTGGCCACATGGTCTAAAAAATTTGGGCTTAAACTCCCAAAAGAAAACGGACGGAATCAATGCTCTGAGTTTGTTCGTGGTTCCATTGCAAATCAGGCAGGATGGATTAACGGACGGATCATGTAACATGAATCCGTTCATTCGTCCGTTCTCAGAGGGCTTGGTTTGGTAAAAATACTGAGACGAATGGAACTACAGATGGAATCATGATGCTGGATCCGTTCGATGTTTCGTACAGTTCTAGGAACAAAAAAATTACAATTTTGTGCTGGACAGATTCACAGACAGAATCCCAATGGTGGCTCTGTCAGAGCATCCGTTCACTAAATTTTATAAAAACACAGCCACGAGTTTTTCAAACTCATTTTGGCTCCAAAGGGTGAAGACGGAACCGCAGTGCAAAAGCTCTCCAAGAGACCTCTGTTCGTGCATCCCTTGCCCCGTTTGAGACTCAAGGCATCAAGGCTTATCTTCATTGTCTCGAGGTAAGGGATCTTTCCCTATTTCTCCCTTCCTTACCCTCTCTTTTCTCCATTTCTAGGGTTTTTGATTATGCTTTCCATTTCCTTCCTCTTTTCCACCGATTAGGGATATCCATTTTAAGTCTGTGATTATATGTTGCTTTAAGTTGCATTCTCATAGCCATGTAAACACCGAAACTATGCCAAAATTCATTTGAGGCTAGGGTTTTTAGTTGAATCAAGCCCTAACCGATCAATGCCATTGTTTTTGTTAATTATTGTGCGCATATTTGTTTTGATTGGGTTTAAAGTTCCTTTCAAGGAACTCTTGAAATTATTTGTCAAGTTTACCATACCTAATTGAACTATTTTTAATTGTTTCTAAGTAATTCCAATGTATGCCCTAAAATTTCATGGAAAATAATTTCGTTGGCATATCCTCAAGCATGTTTACTTGTTTGTGTGGTTGTTAGTATAGAATTTGAAATTCATCCCCTTCCTTTTTACTGTATCACATTCAATCTTTGTCTCTTGTTGGGGTTCTCGTTTGATCAAGTTACTTGTTTGATATTTCATTCGGGATATGGGGTAGTCAAGAGCATAGGTTGTTTCTATCAATCTCATCCCTTCATGTCCATGCTCTAGGGATTTTCTATGTATCTTATCTCTTTCCCCAAGTTGATCATACTTCTCAATGGTAATTATGTCTTGTCTAATTATTGTGTAACCTTTCTCATCCAAGAAATTCCCACACAACACATGTATTTGTACCTATAATTGTACACACTAGTTATATCTTATTTGTTTAAGTTTGGCTTAGTTATTGTTGTCTTTTGGTGGTCTCTTATGTGTAGGGATTATCCATGGCTCCTTGCAAGAGAAGTGACCTAGCCATCGTGCTAGCTCCTCCCCTTGCCTTCAATGTTGAACGATTTACATCTACAGAGACAGAGGGAATTTATCAAGAGCATCTCCATGATAGAAAGATTTTGGTGGAGAGAGATACTGTAGAGGAGGAATTGATTGCCTTCAAGGTGGGGCATTAGATTCAGTAAGCTGAAGTGGAGTAGCATGTTGACCCATCCAGACTTCTACTACCCCACATTGGTCAGGGAGTTTTACTCCAATTTGGTGCTAGTCAAAGAGGATGCAGAGGGCATTAGGTTAACCTCATTCGTGACGGGGGTAACCATTGCCTATAATGAACTGGAATTGGGGATACTTCTGAGCATTTCTACAGAAGGAGATAGAGTCTACTACTATCTAAGCAGCGACCCTAACAGATGCCTATCCTCTGCAGACCGTCAGAAGTTGTATAAGACGCACGCCAATGACAAAACTGATGAAAATGATGACCTTTCAAGGTTCGGCCCCTTTTAGCGAGTTCTCACTTTCATCGCCAAGACCAACTTGGCTCCCTCTAAAGGACATAGCACCCAGCCTCCTTTAATGGTAGTAACTGATGAGCACATTTATGTGTGAAATTTTAGGGCATAAATTATATATTTTACCACATTGGACAGAGTTACTCGGTGCTTTCTAGTGCTTTTCAGGGTTTAGGTGAATTCTTGTGAAAATGAAGGAGATGATGCTAAGGAGATGTTTTAAAGCTTTTTAGAAGTGTAAATGGATGCATAGCCCATCAAGTCAGCTTCGTAATGGTTCAAACGGCACTTAATTCCGAGTTGAAACGAAGAAGTTATGGCCGTTTCCGTAACGACGCGTGAAAATGGTCTGCAGGGGTTTATTTATAATTATTGACAGTCGGATGGAGACAAAGTGAAATGGAAGTTCGGATTTTAGGAGCCTCAATGAAATTATCAGAAGTTACTTTACTGTACCCGAAAGATTCCATTTGGAAGGCTCTGGACAGTCCAACTTCAACTTGAGATATCTTGGGCTCCCCAACTCCGAATTGGATGAAATTTGGGTCTATTTTGTGTGATTTTTCGCAAGGAACACAATGGTGAAACCTATATAAGCACCCAATGCTCCACGTTTTCTGAAGGACAGAATGAGTATTTTGTTTATTCTTGAAGGAATCCTAGTCATCACCCTTACTCTCTCTCTCCTCCAACTTCTCAAGGGCACTTCTGAAATTCTACTTGGGATAGATTTATATTTTCTCATCTATGGAAGGTTGAAAAATCAAAGATGCTTTGATTTTATTGCTTGGAGAAGATATCTACAAAGAAAAGGAAGCACTTGTTAAAATTGGAAGTTTATTTTTCTAGAAATAGAAGGTCTATGTAAACAATCTTCTCTTCTTCTTCTTTCTATTTTTTTCTTTTTTCTTAGGATTCAAGGCATTGTAAAAGAGGAAAGAGAAGAGAATATTCTCTTTTCTTAGGGAATATTTCTCCTACACTTCCATCTTCTCTCTTCTCCTCTCTTCCACCTATAAATACCCCCTACCTCTCTTGTAAAAATTAGCTCATTCACTTAGTGAAATTTCTTCTCTTCTTCTCCTTCTAATTTGTGATTTTTGGCTTTTCTAAGTTCTAGTTTGCTTTTATAATTTTTAGTTAATGCTTATAATAGGTTTAGTTTATGCTTTAATTTCAATTTAAGTCTTCAATTGGGTTGTAATTTCTTAATTCTAGTTTAGGTTTTAAGCCTTCTAGCCTAAGTTCTTAAGTTGATGACAAGACTTGAAGATTTAGAAGAGGAGGCCATGGTAAGTTTATGCAAGTATTCAAGCTTTTCATTTACATTCATGCAAGCACATCCAGGTTTTACTATCTAAACTCTCAATCTCATTCTCCATCTCCTCTATCTCTCTCTATCTTCTTCTTCTTCCCCCTCTATTTCTTTTATTTTAATTTTATATGGTTGTGGTTTATGGATGCATTTTTATTCCCTTATTTTTTTTTATGTGGTTAATATGTGTGGCTGCATTTTTATTCCTTTCAATTCGCTTTAATTTGATAGGTTAGATGCTCATGTGTTAGGACGCCGATTTAATCCCTTAATTTTGTTAGATGCTTATGAGTTAGGATGCATTGATTTTCGTTAGTTTAATTAGTTTAATTTAACACTTTAATTTGGTTCATTTTGCATTACTTTTAAGTTAGTTAAATAGAGTGGCGTATATCTCCTCGTGTTCGACCCGTAGCTACGATTGACCCGTACGTTTGCGGTTTTATTTTAACTCAAACAAGTTTTTTGGCCTCGTTGCCGGGGAGATTATTGTCCATTTTATTTATCTGATTTTTAAGTAGTTCGAAGTGTTTTAGTTTATGATTTTCTCTTCTTTTTTTTTGAAAAAAAAAAAATCAGTTTTTGAAAAACTCTTCTTGTTTCTCTTCTGTTTCAAATAGTGTGCGCCCAATCTAAAGTCCTTCATATGCTTCAACCCTCCATCTTTTGGTGTCCCTCATAGGATTAAGTTACCTATGACGCTACATCTTGACTTGGTTGGGTGGATTGACATGTGACTTATCTTTAGAGGTGACCACTCTTGATAACAGGAAAGCGACATAGTGAGAGTGTTGGAAACATAAACGTATAGTAGACCTCCATTCTATATCAGAATCCATATTGGAGTCGCACGTAGGTGGCTATAGAAGACTATACGGGTTCCCTTGCTGTCAACCTTTATGGCATCCTTACAGCTTTTGAACCATTGTTTCGATTTTTGAGGGATAGAGATGCACTATCTACCTTGGGGTCCCTCTTGTTTCTAGTTTTTTTTTTTTTTTTTTAAGTGTTTTATTTTTCTTTAATTTTTCTAAAGGAGACCTCATATCTATTTAGGTGGCTAAGGTGTGGACTCGTGATTCAAGTAATTGTCTTATTAGAAGACCACCTTCTCTACCACCTTTGACCATGGGTGACCAACAACCCAAGACTCTTAAGGATAGGTTTTACCCTACTAGGGCTGCACGCCCTCATGCATTAGTGCACTTTTGTTACAGGGAATAACTATGAACTCAAGACCAACTTCATCAACATGCTACCCCATTTCCATGGGATGGCTAATGAGAATGCATATCTCTTCCTTAGGGAATTTGAGGAGGTGTGTTCTAATTAAGGTCCGAGAATTTGATGATGATGCGTTAGGCTTAGGTTTATACCCTTTGCCCTCGAAAGCCCAGGCCAAGAAGTGGCTCTATGGACTGCCAACAAACTCCATTAATACATGGGATGAGTTCACCATTGTCTTTTTGAGAAAATTCTACCCTCTTCACAAGACCAATAAGCTTAAAAGTGACATCCTCCAGTTCAGGCAGAAACCACATGAATCCTTTTCTAAATTCATGTAAAGATTCAAGGACCTCCTCTTAGAATGCCCTCACCATGGTTTTGACTTGTGGCAGCTATGCCAAATTATTTATGAGGGTATTGACTATCAGACGAAGCAACTTGTAGAGTCTATTTGTCCAGAGAGCTTTACTTCTTTTCGAGGAGAATGATGCATGGACATTCTTAACCAACTTGGCTGATAAGACTAGGGAATGGGAATCTTCCTAAGAGGCTGAAAGGACCACTAAGGGGTATCTCATTGAGGGTATGCCAGTCAAGGAGGCCAAACTTGATAGCCTCATAAAACGGTTGGAGTCCATAGTTCTTAAAGAGTCTATACCAGTTAATCCGGTCAACCAGGTCAACCATGTGTCGGTATGCAGTTGGTGCCAAACCCCTGGACACCTTTCTGAGGAATGCCCCAACACCTTGGTGGGCAATTCCAGCACTGAGAATGTAAGTGCTCTCTACCAAAATAACCAATATAGAAATACTTACAATCCAGGATGGAGAAATCACCCCAATTTCGCATGGAATCAAGGGAACCAAGCAGGCCCATCCAACTTTAACCATCAAGGCCAGGTTGGTGCCCAAAGGACCAACTATACACCACAAAGCCAAGGAATGTCTCCTAACCCCTTTCCCCCTCGTCCTCATCCAGGACCTTCTATTAATACACTAGGCCTCCTCTCCTTGCACCTTATCAGAACCCCGGGGTTTACCAATATAGGAGAGGCAACAAGACTGAATGAGATGGACAACAAGATAGCTCTTCTCATGATAAGCCATAATAACATGGAAAAACAACTCACCCAGCTTGTCACAATCCTGCATGAGAGGGAAACAGGGAAGTTACCTAGCCAGCCTAAGCCAAATCCTAGGCATTAGGTTCATATTCAGCAAGGTACCCAAGCTCCTCCAACCAATGTTGCACAAGGCCAACAGCACCAAGGGCCCTCTAGACAGGTAAATGTTGTTTATGCTTTAAGGAGTGGCCGTGAGTATCAACCGGCTAGTGCACCTTAGTCTTTATCATCTCATACTCCTGTTGACTCTCCCCCTTCTGAAGAGGCCATTGAAGTGCCTACAGTTTCAGGTTCGTCTGATGAACCTAAAGATATACCAGATGATTTGGTTGAGGAAACCAAAGAGGATTCTATTGAGGAAGTTAAAAAGACCAACCCTGAAAGAATTTATACCCCACCTGCCCCTTTCCCAAATAGGTTGGTTAGCAAGAAGTCTCCTTCTATGGAGAAGATATTGGATGTGTTCAAACGAGTTCGGTGAATATCCCCTTGTTGGATGCTATTGCCCGGATCCCGCTTATGCTAAAGTCCTCAAAGACTTATGCACCCAAAAGCGGACCACCAATGTGCCTAAAAGGCATTCTTGGCTGCTAACATTAGTTCTCTAATCTCACGACAGAGCGCCAAGCATAAGGATCCTGGAAGCCCCACCATCTCTTGCACTATAGGCCATACTACTATTGATCATGCCTTATTGGACCTTGGTGCAAGTGTGAACCTCTTACCCTTTCATGTCTACCAACAATCGGGATTGGGAGAACTGAAACCGACCAAAATTACTCTTCAACTTGTAGATCGGTCGGTTAAAGTTCCTAAGGGAATGATTGAGGATGTCTTGTTGAAGGTTGGGGAATTTATTTTTCCTGTAGATTTTATTATTTTAGATACCCAACCCACTGCCAACTTCAAGGACCAAATCCCAATCATATTGGGTAGACCATTCCTAGCTACCAGTAATGCTTTAATCAATTGTAGGAATGGTCTCATGAAATTATCTTTGGGCAATACTTCTGTTGACTTCAATGTGTTTAGGTTGGGCAAGCAGCCTGACATGGATGAAGAGGTGCATATGCTTCAAGGATTTCTCGATGATATTGATACGTTCTTTGAGATTGATTTTGATTCGGGATTTCAAGAATGTATGCAAGAATTGGAGGGTGTTGATGATACTCCCTTATCGAGGTCCGGAGCATCCAACCACCTTTGGAGCCCCTTGGACCCCTATCCACTTCCATTCCCAAATCCTCTATTATTGAGCCCCCCACATTAGAGTTGAAGGCATTGCCCTCCAACCTCAAGTATATCTTCTTAGGACATGATCATACTCTTCCTGTTATTATTGCTTCTGATTTGACTTCTATTCAGGAAGAAGAGTTGATTAAGCTTCTAAAGGACAATAAGGAAGCCATAGGTTGGACCATGTCTGACATCAAAGGTATTAGCCCCTCCATTGGTCAACATCATATACATCTGATGGAGAGTTCCACACCTTCTAGGGAACCCCAAAGGAGGGCTAATCCTGTGATGAAAGAGGCAATCAAGAAAGAGATCCTAAAATGCTTGGATCATGACATCATTTATCTTATTTTTGATAGCCAATGGGTGAGTCCTGTGCAGGTTGTGCCTAAGAAAGGAGGAGTCACTGTCGTTGAGAATGCTAATAATGAGTTGATTCCAACCCGTATCCAAACAGGATGGAGAGTGTGCATTGACTATAGGAAATTGAATGCGGTAACTTGGAAGGACCACGTCCCCTTACCTTTTATTGATTAGATGTTAGAGAGACTAGCTGGCCATGAATATTATTGTTTTCTTGATGGTTATGCAGGCTATAACCAAATTCCTATTACTCTAGAGGACCAACACAAGACCACTTTCACATGCCCTTATGGAACCTTTGCTTACCGGCGTATGCCTTTTGGGCTTTGCAATGCCCCTGCTACATTCCAAAGGTGCATGATGAGTATCTTTTCTGATATGGTAGAGCACTTCCTAGAGGTGTTTATGGATGATTTTTCTATTCACGGCTCTACTTTTTCTAATTGCTTGCATCATCTCTCTTTGGTTCTAAAAAGATGCATAGAAAAGAACTTGGTCCTGAATTGGGAGAAGTGCCACTTCATGGTAAAGCAAGGTATAGTTCTTGGTCACATTGTGTCCAAAGAAGGGATCAAGGTTGATAGATCTAAGGTGGACCTTATAGCCAATTTACCACCACACAAGAGTGTGAAGGACATTCGATCTTTTCTTGGCCATGCAGGTTTTTATAGAAGATTCATCAAGGACTTTAGCCGATAGCTAGACCTCTCACCTCTCTTTTGGCAAAGGACTGCCCATTTGATTTCTCTTCCGAGTGTCATGATAGTTTTGAGCAATTAAAAGAGCGTTGACTTCAGCCCCATTATTCAAGCTCCAATTTGGATAGTTTCATTTGAGCTTATGTGTGATGCCTCGATTTTGCTATAGGGGCTGTTCTTGGGCAAAGAATCAATAAATTACCCCATGTGATTTATTATGCAAGTAGGACTCTTAATGATGCACACTTAATTATACCACCACCAGAAAGAATTTTTAGCTATTGTATTTGCTTTAGAGAAGTTTAGGCCCTACTTGGTTGGATCACATGTGATTGTTTATACTGACCATGCAGCTATCAAATATCTTGTGCGTAAGAAAGATGCCAAGGCTCGCCTCATTAGGTGGGTCCTTTTGTTACAAGAATTTGATCTTGAAATTAGGGATAAGAAAGGGTATGAAAATTTGGTTGCGGACCATCTATTCCGCTGCCTAATTCCTTGACTGTGATTCTCCAACAACGAGAATTTTCCGATGAGTATCTCGATGGCGGTGTCTAGTAAACCTTGGTTTGCTTGACATTGTTAATTATCCGGTTATGGGTGTGACACTGCACATTGGTCCACCCAAGATAAGAATCGTTTCTTTTCACAAGTTAAGTATTTCTTTTGGGATGATCCTTATCTTTTTAAGACCTGCCCGGATCAAGTAATCCGGAGATGTGTCCCGATCATGAGCAACAATCTGTCTTATCTTTTTGCCATGATCAGGCTTATGGAGGCCATTTTGGGCCTAATAAGACTGGCCAAAGTTTTACAAAGGTGGATTTTATTGGCCTAGTCTGTTTAAAGACGTTTTTACTTATTGCGGGCATGTTCTTCATGCCAATCCTTAGGGCGTCTTACTAAGAGAAATATGATGCCCCTCAACCCAATTCGTGGTTGAGGTGTTTGATGTATGGGGTATTGATTTCATGGGGCCTTTCCTAACTCTTTTGGTAACCTGTACATATTACTTGCGTGGACTATGTGTCCAAATGGATTGAGGCAGTTGCTTGTAAGACCAATGACCACAAGGTGGTTGTGAAATTTCGAAGGAGAACATCTTCTCCCGTTTTGGTACTCCGGGCTCTCATTAGTGATCGGGGCAAGCATTTTTGTAATCGGCCTTTTGAGGCCCTCATGAAAAAAGTATGGTGTCGTCCATAAGTTGGCCACACCCTACCATCCCTGCACAGTGGCCAGGTTGAGGTTTTAAATAGGCGGATCAAGCAAATTCTTGAGAAAACCATCAACCCGAACCGCAAGGATTGGTCTAACCGATTGGTAGATGCGTTGTGGGCCCATAGGACAGCCTTCAAGATCGATCTTGGTCAATCTTCGTGCCGTCCTGGTGTATGGAAAGGCATGTCACTTACTGTAGAGATTGAGCACAAGGCCTTTTGGGCTATCGTGGAAGCTTAACTTTGACCTACGCCTGCAGTGCCCATAGGAAACTCCAACTATCCGAGTTGGAAGAGCTTAGGAATGAGGCATATGAGAATGCCCGAATTTACAAGGAAAAAACCAAGTCTTTCCATGATAGGCACATTTTGAGAAAATCTTTTGAGGTAGGCCGAATGTTTTGTTGTACAATTCTCGTTTGCATATCTTTCCGTAAGCTGCGTTCTAGATGGGATGGGCCCTATATTGTTCAAAAGTTCATCCTCATGGGGCTGTTGAAGTCCTCAATCCAAGTATAGGAGCTACTTTCAAGGTCAATGGCCAAAGATTGAAGCCGTACATAGAGATGCCTACTCCAGTTGACGAAGAGGTCATGAATCTCCATGAGCCTCTTTACCTTGACCCCTAATATCCTGGTATGTATCCCCTCCCTTGTCCTTATTCTTTCTTTTCGATGCATTGAGGACACTGCATGAATTAAGTGTGGGGGGGTGTGTTGGACTTTAATTGTGAATTTTGTGAATTTTGAATTTTATGAATTTTGATTGTGGCGATAGTTTTTGGGTTTGTGCATAAGTCTCTTCGATTTGCAAAGCGGGAGTGAGAGGGAATTAGGTGCCCTCCTAGCATGCGAAATAATAAAAAAATCCATTTTCAAGGATGGTAGTTGGTTTTATCCGGTGATGGGGATTGAGTTTAAAAATATGAGTGCTACTTCATGTGATGGTTAGATTCCTCTATGTGTTTATGGACCCCTTTGATCTTTTGGCTAGTAGTTGAGACCAATTTGTTTGTGGCAAGGCAAGGCATGAAAGTGGAAGTGAATGAAAAAAAAAAGAAAAGAAAAAAACAAGGAATGAAAAAAAGTGGAATTCCTTAGGACTAGACAGGGCCTGTGCCTCATGAAGCAGGGGTGACTTGATCGAAATTCCTTGGAAGGAAACTCAAAAAAAAAAAAAACTCTTGCATCAATGTCTCAATGTCTTATGGATATATGCAAAAGCGAAGCTACCAAGTATTTGGGTGTCTGGTGTATGCTCCACCATGTCACTCGGAGAACGATAGTAGAGTAGAAATAGAGTTTGTGGTTGAGAAAGAAAAAAACTTTTGCCTTAATGCCTGAAAAAAAAAAGAAGTATGGTCAACAATACTCAATGCCTAAGTCTTTGGTTCCATCGATGCTATGGGGGTTTACTTGAAGATGAGTAGTGTTCAGAAAATATGAGGAGATCCCTTGAACTTGATGCATGCTTGTTACATGAATTGATGTGGGGTGATAAAATTCAAGTGTGGGGAACCTTTGGCTCCTTGATCATTAGTTGAACACTTTTTGGGATTATGTGCCTTGTCCTACTTATGCCATGATTAAAATTTATAGCATTTATTTATAATTGAATTTTGGGTGTATATTCACTGCAAACACCCACGAGACACAACTCGTCCACTAGGGGTAACCTAGGGGTTTAAAGGCTTGTTGCACATGCTAAGTGCAACCGTGATTCCTACGAAAGTGAGTTAGGATTTTCGCATTCTAGGTTAGTTTTTGTTTTTGCTTTACTTGAGGACAAGTAACGTTCAAGTGTGGGGGAATCTGATGAGCACATTTATGTGTGAAATTTTAGGGCATAAATTATACATTTTACCACATTGGACGAGTTACTCGGTGCTTTCTTGTGCTTTTTAGGGTTTAGGTGAATTCTTGTGAAAATGAAGGAGATGATGCTAAGGAGATGTTTTAAAGCTTTTAGAAGTGTAAATGGATGCATAGCCCATCGAGTCAGCTTCAATGGTTCAAACGGCATTTAATTCCGAGTTGAAACGAAGAAGTTATGGCCGTTTCGTAACGACAGCGTGAAAATGGTCCGCGTGGTTTATTTATAATTATTGACATCGGATGGAGACAAAGTGAAACGGAAGTTCGGATTTTAGGGGCCTTAATGAAATTATCAGAAGTTACTTTACTGTACCCGAAAGATTCCATTTGGAAGGCTCGGACAGTCCAACTTCAACTTGAGATATCTTGGGCTCCCCAACTCCGAATTGGATGAAATTTGGGTCTATTTTGTGTGATTTTTCGCAAGGAACACAATGGTGAGACCTATATAAGCACCCCATGCTCCACATTTTCTGAAGGACAGAATGGGTATTTTATTTATTCTTGAAGGAATCCTAGTCCTCACCCTTACTCCCTCTCTCCTCCAACTTCTCAAGGGCACTTCTGAAATTCTACTTGGGATAGATTTATATTTTCTCATCTATGAAAGGTTGAAAAATCAAAGATGCTTTGATTTTATTGCTTGGAGAAGATATCTACAAAGAAAAGGAAGCACTTGTTAAAATTGGAAGTTTATTTTTCTAGAAATAGAAGGTCTATGTAAACAATCTTCTCTTCTTCTTCTTTCTTTTTTTTTTTTCTTTTTTCTTAGGATTCAAGGCATTGTAAAAGAGGAAAGAGAAGAGAATATTCTCTTTTCTTAGGGAATATTTTTCCTACACTTCCATCTTCTCTCTTCTCCTCTCTTCCACCTATAAATACCCCCTACCTCTCTTGTAAAAATTAGCTCATTCACTTAGTGAAATTTCTTCTCTTCTTCTCCTTCTAATTTGTGATTTTTGGCTTTTCTAAGTTCTAGTTTGCTTTTATAATTTTTAGTTAATGCTTATAATAGGTTTAGTTTATGCTTTAATTTCAATTTAAGTCTTCAATTGGGTTGTAATTTCTTAATTCTAGTTTAGGTTTTAAGCCTTCTAGTCTAAGTTCTTAAGTTGATGACAAGACTTGAAGATTTAGAAGAGGAGGCCATGGTAAGTTTATGCAAGTATTCAAGCTTTTCATTTACATTCATGCAAGCACATCCAGGTTTTACTATCTAAACTCTCAATCTCATTCTCCATCTCCTCTATCTCTCTCATCTTCTTCTTCTTCCCCCTCTATTTCTTTTATTTTAATTTTATATGGTTGTGGTTTATGGATGCATTTTTATTCCCTTATTTCTTTTTATGTGGTTAGTATGTGTGGCTGCATTTTTATTCCTTTCAATTCGCTTTAGTTTGATAGGTTAGATGCTCAGGTGTTAGGACGCCGATTTAATCCCTTAATTTTGTTAGATGCTTATGAGTTAGGATGCATTGATTTTCGTTAGTTTAATTAGTTTAATTTAACACTTTAATTTGGTTCATTTTGCATTACTTTTAAGTTAGTTAAATAGAGTGGCGTATATCTCCTCATGTTCGACCCGTAGCTACGATTGACCCGTACGCTTGCGGTTTTATTTTAACTCAAACAGTAACACTAACGTACTCTCCTTGCATAGGCCAGCAGACTTGTCTTGCCTATATGATCATCCAGCACATGGTTCATGCGGTGGTCAATCCTCGCCGCAAGAACACCTTGCCATATGGTAGACTGCTCACCCAAATTTTTATTTATTTTGGAGTAGACCTCGACCATGAACCCAAGGAAACAAGCTTCGAAGGGCCTTTTGGGTTCGATGCATTGTAGAGGATGGGATTGTATTGTGACTATTACATCTCTGGGGAGGGTGGAGGGCCCCGAGAGATTGATGATGATGATGATGATGATGATATAGAGTTTATGGGATCCATACCACATTCTGCAGGGGCTTCTAGTACCAGGAATGCAGGTGCAGGTGATGTTCTTTTGGCCATCAGGCAGATGAATCTGAGAATGATGGAGGGGTTTGAAGAAATCAAGGGGCAGTTCTCTTCTCACAGTTAGTGCCTTGAGAGGATTGAAAAGGAATTGAACGACATCAACACTTTCCTCTTCTATGGTGGTAGCGAGAGGACTGATGATCGTGATGGCATGGAGAGTTAGCCCGCCTCTCTTTACAAAATCAATAGTTATCTTTAGTTTGAACTTTTCTTGACTTGTTTCGGATGTGTTGGAACTCTTTTTACTTTTAACTTTTCTCTATTTTCTCCCCTTTTTTTTTATCAGTTAGTTTTAAAAGTTTGGTGATGATGAAAATGTATATTTTTGGGTTGGAAGGGATACAATTACCTCCAAGGGAGGCATTTGAACAATTAGACAGATAGAACTAGCTCAATATATCTATGTTTATATATTTACCTATTTCCCTTAATTTCTGGGCTTTGCTTGGATTATTATTGATTATTGTGGATTTTTATTATGATTGTCCATCTATCACTCACTTAGGGGCCTAACAATGCAGCATAATAGCTATCACTCAAACAACATGCACTTCAAGTCCTAGATTCCATATTTGCCTATTATTTTCTAGAATTCTCAGTTGCACGACAACCAATCTTCTCCTATGTTTGTATACACTTATTTATGATTCTGAAACTTTTAATTTAGAACCATAATTGTTGAGAGTAAATCAAATTATTATGCCAGACTGCGGTTTGTTCAGAGCATCATGCTCTAATTCCAAGCTGTCACGCCATCATCCCAATAAAGGATAAATTACAAGAAAAGGGGAGACTGGGATGATAGGTGTCATCCCAATACTACCAGGGTCACAGATACAGTGTCTTGAGCCACAGTCTACCCAATATCAAGGCATCATAATATCAGGGAACAAAAACCATTGGAATAATCATTCCAATTAAAGGGATTGGAATTAGCGGAAGCGTAAATCATTTTAAAAACCAAATAAATACAAGGTATTAGTTCTCTAATGATAACATATATTACAGTTACTATATCCCATATCCATCTGGTAAATTCCGTACATTTACACATGAAGTCCATACATGAATGAAGATGAATACACAAGTTAAGATTTAATTCATGCCACAAGGGTACCATGCTTGGGTGTACATCGACATCCAAGTCCAAGCCACTGGCTCCACTTGATTTGCATCCATAGGAGCTCATTAAGAGGTTATCTACATATCAACTAAAAGAGGGTGCACAATGGGGTTAACTCCACAAGCTAGTGAGAGAGCAAAAGGGAATGCACATACACACAAACATACAATTTGAAGTCAATCCATGATGCATGCCCATGTTAGATTCATTTTTCACCTAGCACATAAATTCTAAGTCAAGTGTATGCTACTGTGATAACTCAGGAGACACTGTGGGTCACTTAACTTATCGCCATAATGAAGCCTCAGTTATCACAAGGGAGCCTATACCGGTAGAAGCCATAAGACCACCCTGTGGCAGACCCTGATAGCCATCACTACCCCTGACCTGGCCTCTCTCCCCCACAGGCAATAGGTGCTCAGACTATCCAACACATAAACCCTTGTTGGTAAAGGTCATTGCATAAGGGAACAAGAATCCTAACTATATATATACTACATGCAAGTCCTATCATCCTGAGAGTTATTCCGGGTGCATCAACCTCCCATTCCATCTAGTACCCTAGTACTAGCATGGCACGGCGCATACAGGGCAGGATGACACTTAACATATTTTATAATCATTTTTGGAGCCCCAGTATTGATACACCCGGCACTATGACCCGTTACATTAGTGAACCATTAACATATCACATTCATTCCATGTTAACAATCATGATAAATGATGTAATGTACAAAATGCATATAATTTGTAAAATAGCATGATAATGATTGTTTAATAGATATTCAAGCCCAAACAAATCACCCAAAACCCACTCACATAACTCGGGTATCACCTGACATGGTTGACATGAATCTCACCGGTGCACCTTCTATCCATCGAGTTGGGTAGCCTAAGAATGCGAGAGCAAACGTTAAAAGATGTATAGAGAGGTCCTATGTTATGCCCCCAAAGTTAAAGTTGAGTTTCAACCAAGATAACACGGATGAAACCGACAGGGTGAGTCCGTCCCTTACTCCGTTCAGGTCAACAGGTCAAAATATGAGGGACAGATCCATGGATGAAACTTTCACCTGAATCCATTCCTGCATCCGTTCAAACCCTAAGACACACCCCGAGAGCGAACGAAACTATGGACGGAACCTCTTTATAAATCCGTCCCTACATCCATTCGATCAATGAGACATTCCCGAGAGGGAACGAAACCTTGGACTGAGGTAATAGAGTAAATCCATTCCTGGCTCTACTCGAACCAGCTACCAAAATACACGAGACAGACTTACAGACAGAACCACGACGGTGATTCTGTTCTTGCATCCATCAGGGTTCTTTTCAAGATTTCTTAAGGTTTTCTCCTCCATCTTGGAACCTGGAGTTCACATGGCCCTCAGGGTCATGGAGGGGTGTCATAGGTGTTATATCCGCACCCAGATTTACTATTTAATTATAGTTTCTCTCTCTTATGATGTATAGATACTGCTGTCGTGCACACTAGTGAGCTGTTTTCACTTATGGTCAAACCTAGCCACAAGATCATTGACCAGTTCACAGGCCTGCCTATGGGAGAGAGGTTCCTCAACCAACAATGGGGGAGATTTATTGATGGTGATTTCATCGACCATCCTCCTAGCACAAGTCCCCGGAGTGAAGAGTACCGAAAGGCATTTCCTGTGTCCCCACATTTAGACACCTCTTTCGACGATGAGTTTAGCATCACGATCGGGAAGCTCTTCGGAATCATGAGGGACACATCATGAAGGTCGAGGGGTAAGATACTGCCCTTATGAATGTTGGTATACCCTCCCCTTGTTGGCCTTGAAGTGTGGGCCAAAGCCCAATAAATTTTCTTAGGGTTCCATCCTTTACAGTAGCGACAGAGTCACGAACAAAATCACAAGACATCTTCCATCTATGAGTCCGTCTGTACTATTTTAGGCTTTTGGGTGTTTTCCTTGTGTGGGACCCACGCCCCATGCTTCAAGCATCCTACCTGAGCACCTAGACAAGGTGGACCCCACCCTTTATCTCCTTGATTTGTGTGTGTGCTATATAAGTGGACCCACTTGCCTATGTTGGCATTTAAATGATCTATAACTCTTAAAGCTCCAAGCCAAACAGGCCCTATGTGGGAGCTTAGCTATAAAAGCACAGCTCAACCATTTATGGCCTTTTCACTTCTCCTACCTACCCAAAGCCGTGGAAGCTTGGTGAGCTTTGAGGGCATTGAAGAAGGTGGTTGGAGGGGAGCTGATGGAGATGGAAACCATTCATTGGCTCATCCTTGAGGTGAGTACTCTCCCTTCTCCCTCTCTGTCCATTTTCAAACCTGTAAATCCCTTGGGATCAATACCTAGCTTAGGGTTTCCTCTTGGAAACCCAATACCCCTCTTTAATTCCTAATTTGAGACCTACCTTTCCTCTCCCTTAATGCCTTAATGGGTTTAATGGCTAGAGCTGCTGCTTAATGCCTTAAGACCTAAACCTAGGTTTGGAAAACCTTGGAGATGGTTCCAATCCATTAAAATCCTCTAAGTCCCATGTAGGGCTAGGTGTTTTGGACCATAACGAAGCTTCGGACTCACCTCCCTAACCCTAAGACCCCAATGGTCTCATGGATGAAAGGTTGGAGATGGAAATCTTTCCAAATCTCAAAGAGAGATTCGACGGATCCACGAACGGATTCACTATCGTGATTCCGTCCTTTGATCCGTCCGCTATAACCTGGTTGATTCGCTGGGACGGAGCTAGGAACGGACTCACTTAGAAGCTCTGTCCGTAGTTCCATTCGCTCTTAGGAAAGTCTCATGATTCGGACGGATACACGAACAGATTTACTTGGAAGTTCCGTCCGTGAATCCGTCCCATCTATTTTCACCATATGCTTGGATGGAGCCAGGAACAGACTCACCTGGTTGCCTCCATCCTTGCATCTGGCCGTGTTGTCTTGACTTAAACATCAAACTAATTGTTGGGACCCCTCATGGGACCCACCTATACACTTTTAACTTTATCCTCACGCATCCTCAGACTTCGTAATTTGTATGGGAGTACGTGCACCAAGGTAAATCTTAGCAAACACCCTGAGCAACACGCAAGCAAACTGTGAGTGGGTTTTGGGTGATGTTTAGGCTTGTTATATATATATATATATATAATTATATAGATCATATAATTGTGCTTATGCTGGCATCCATTCTTAACATGTTGCTGTTGGTCTTGTGTGTCCATCAAACCCGGTTTGGTCTGGTTCAATCCGGTTTTACTTTGTATTGAACTTTTATACATTTTGGTTTAATATTATCACATGCGATATAAACTTTTTGAGCATTATGTGTCCATAAGTTTTACTTAAAATGGTAGTCACAACTAGAGTTTGGGCTGGGCACCCTTATTATATGGTCGTCGCATTGGGTATGCCTAGACATGTGATGTCAGGGTACGAATGCGAGTACTCATATGATTGATTTGTGTATTGGAGAATAATCTACTTTGTTGATTCCCTCATGTATTACTGCCAAATGTAGAAAGGGATAGACATGTGTCACCGACACCCTTTGCCTGAGGGAACCCTGTCACTGCAAAGTGTGATCGTATTCTTTGGTTCATCAATGACTGAGACTTAAGTGAGTCAAAGCCAGTGTTCTGGGAATGCGTGAACACTTTATGAGTGAAGGAGTTACTCAACATGGTCACCACTGCCCTATTGGGGAACACCAAGATTGAGATTGTCTGTGTATGGTCGGATCGGAATCTGGATCTAGTGCCGTTTTGCAAATGGTTTTTGCAACATCTATTTTACATAAAATAATAGATTATTTATGATTATTTGAACAAAATGTTTTATCAAGTTTTGTGGGACCCGATCAGATGCACAAACACTCTTATATGAACTATGGATTGGGGTTTGGCAATACAAGTGTACATACCCTAGATTCCATAATGATGGTGTTGATTAGTGGGGGGGTTGTACATGATAATTTGTTATCATGTAGGGAGTTATTTGAAATTTACTATATTAATTGGTTCTTTATTTAATTAATGAATATGGTACTAATTGTAATTATCCATAAATTTAAATAAAGTAACTAATTAAATCATTCCCTATTAGATTTTGCTTCTTTACCTTTTAGAAGCACTTTGAGTTTAAATAGAATTGCCAAACAAAGAGAGAGAGAGAGAGTCAGACTCTCACAGGGATTTATTTAAATCCATCTAGGGATTAAATTAAATCCCATTATTATAAATAGGACCAAAACACAGAGGGGGAGCAAGCTCTCCACGTTTTTTGGCTCTCCCCCTCCTGGAGTGTTTTGGTCCATCTCTCCCTCTTGTGATCTCTTCTTCTTCTTCTTTTTTCTCTCTTCTGTGATTGAGAGTTAGGGTTTTAGAAACCCAGATTTGTGCTTGAAGAGTTGAAGAGCATCTGGGATTGGCTTGAAGAACCTTAGCTGCACCATTGGAGGTTCAGATCTATTTACTTGGAGTGCTTATTGGAGGAAGAACCACTGTCTATTGGAGGAGCAACACTTGATGTCAAACCTGCCCCTGACTGGCTGGAATTTTGATTAACGGACAGGAACCCTTGACATGACATCTAAGCACATTGTGGAGTATCACTCTAGTGATTGAATTTAATGGAGAAGCTCCGAGGATGTCCTCCTACATACCTATCAGAAGATGGATTGATGATCCCTTCAGTTGCTCTGCCCACAACATAATGTACTACTTGGAGTCCAAGTATTCTCCCTCCTCTCCATGAATGTGGGTCCCACAGCTGATAATAGGTGCAAAGGGCCTTGAGTGACATGTAGGTGCAAGGCCCCAACCCTGGGTCAAACCCCTGTGCAAGCCCATAGTGAAACAGCCTTGTTGTATTCTCTGGGCGATGCACACATCACCCAGAGACATTGCCCAGAGTGGAAAAATGCATTATTTTAATCTGCAGATGTGTGGGGGCCACCCATATTGGACATGGGCATCCTTCATAGGTTGAAGGAAGTCTGGGGGACCACCTCATACCCTTGGACCCCTATGGACCCCACCTTAGTGCCTAGAATGGCTGAGAATCAGTTTAAAAACACATTCTCAAAAGAGGCCTGAGCAGGCAAACATGCCTCAGTGGGAGCTGGTCTATAAATAGAAGACCCCAGCTCATTTTAGAGCTCTAGTCATTATTGAAATTGTGGGAGAGGAAAGAAGAGAGAAAAGAAAGAAAAGAGAAGGAGAGGAAGAAGAGAGGAAGGGAAGGAAGAAGAAGAAAGGAAGGGAAGCTGTCCCTGCCTCCAAGCTCAGTTCCAGCAGCCCCTCTACATATTCAAGGTATGACATCATACCTTAGAATACTATTTTAATGCTATTACTATTCACCTCCATACATCTCTGTGTTTTTCTATGGGTTTTGGTCATGGTTTGCCCAAAACACTGAGGGGGCTGCCATGTATGGCTCCAGATCTAAAATGCAAACATGTTGCATGGAAGATCTGAGCTCTGGGACATGATTTTCGTTGCTGTTACATACCTGAGACCAAAATCCATGCTTGTGCCAGACTGCACTGCACTGTTGCACCAAGACTAGACAGTCTGGGCTTAGATCTACGTGCCCTGGCTGCATGCAGCCTAGCCATGAGTTGCAGAAGCCCTAGATTACCTTAATACACATGAAACAACCCTTGCATGCAGCCAAATCCATGGTCTGTAGCTGAAGCTCTACTGAGTTACTATTTACTGGGCTGTCTAGGCAGCTCTTGGCAGCCAAGAGGTGGGCCCAGGTCAAAATCCATGAAGACCAGTGCAAACTACACCCCAGGGGGTCCATGATGACCTAGCATGCATGGGGGATTGATCAAGGCACTGCCTATGGTGCAAAACAAAGGAATTGGAGCCTATTCACGTGTTAAGCAGGCTCTGGGCGATGCAGACATCACCCTGAGAATTAAAATGGGTATTTTTACTGGTCTACTTTGGGGACCTCCCCATATGGACTATAAACAATGTAAGGAGATGGTAAATGACCAAAATACCCCTCCTCACATCTGTCCATAATTATGAACACCTTGGGTGCCCAAGTGGGCCCGACAGGGCTTGGAAACCTTGTCTGTGTTGGTCCTGCAACACTGCTAACTTAAGGATTGTATTGTGAGGCTATTATGACCCTGAACCATGTACTGCAGGGGTAAATGATCATTTTACCCTGAGACCATATTATCCGGATGATGCACCGGGACTTAGGCCTAAGTCCCAGTGCAAGGCCCAGAGAATTCCAAGTGATGTCCAATTGTGCACCGAGTCAAACCAGTGAGCCTAGATCAACCCTAGGACATCCAAAAATAGTTTGGAATATTAAATAACATATTTTTGATTTATAATTAGGGTTTGATCCCACGCTCGAGGTATACTGCCAGACTGTAGCCAGAACTGAAACAATAATTGATCTTGTAGAACCAGACCCAGGTGAGTGAAATGCTATCGTTTATGTACGTGTAACAATATTATTTATGTTGGCAATTAATTCTATAATTATAATGTTGTGTTACTTAATCAAATTCAATGTCATAATTATTACACATTGTGTGACTATTGATCAATTTTGTTTGAATATATTATGATAATGGTGAATGATAGACTAGATGCCGTAGCCGGCTTGGAAATGAGGCCTATGGTAGCCCGTAGAATGGGATACAGTTGACACCACCTGACTTATACGATGCCATATAGACATGGGGCTAGAGATTCATTACCCTTGCTATGCACCCTTGCCAATAGGGGTTAAGGTGTTGGATAACTATGAGGACTTCTGTAAAACCCCGGGCGAATACGCCGGGAAGCCTTGCCAATATGCTGGGATGCCTCGGGCAAATATGCCAAGGAGCCTCAAGCTATTTGTTTGGGAAGCACCGAATGGTGAATCATGGCTATAAGCCAAATAAATTTTATCCTCGAGCTACAAGCCGGGAAGCACCGAAAAGGTGAATTTGATACTAAGTCGGTTACCTCATAAGTTTAATCACAGGGGGTTGGTCAGGCTGACCAAGGTAAGTACGCTGGAGCTGACTGGTCCCCTCTGACAACTCAATGGGCGTATCGCGGGAAGGGGTAACCAAGCCCATACCAGGGATACATGTATTGGGGATTGTAGTAGCACTAACCTGCCTTAGCTGTATTGATAGGTGGCTAAATAAATAATCTAGACTTGCATATCATGTAGGATCATGTGGATTGTAGTTGCATATGCATGCATGATGATATGTTTTACTCACGGGCTCTGTGGGGCTCACACTTTGTTATATATGTTTTTCTTTCTATTAGATGATTGTGCAGATAGATGCCATTATGGCGTGGAGGCTCATTTTGAGGAGGAGAACCCTTATGGTTATGATGATACTGGTATGGACCCCCTTGACAGAGGTTGTGCCGATGATGCGAGCGTTCACAGTGGTTATTGATGAAGACCCGTGAGGGGTACTCTTGATGCTTTTTGTCTTGGGGACTCCTTTTTGATTTTGTGAGGAGTTTATCCCCATTCTTGTTTCCTATTTTAATTTCTTCTTTTTTTCTTGGGGCTGAGTTATCTCGCCTTGTACATATTTACTTTTATTTTCACTTATGTATATGACAGATCTTACTGTTTAGTTTGTGGGTTGTATGGGGGAAATGGAACAACTTTACTTATGTATATATATCACAATCATTTCTCGTATCGGTACGCTTTCTCTTTCTTCCTTATAATTGTAGATTATCTGCAACACTCTGATTTTACTTGTGGTAATGTTATGGATGTGTGTTCATGAATGTATTAACTGCTTCTTGATCCGTGGGATTTGCCGGATTGCCGTTATGTAATTCGGGTCACCTACCTATTCCTCCCAGGGGTGGTTTGGGGTGTGACAGAGCTTAGTATCAGAGCGTGAGGCTCTTTCTACATTCACGGGTTGCAGAATAGGAATAATAAGCTACCAATAATAAAACATGTCTTAAAGTAAAAGCTACAGGGGAGGTAGATGTAATTAAAAGGTAAATTTCATAATTACATTAACACAAACATAATTGTGGCTGAGCCGCCACAAGGAGTTTGATTGAAAGTACTACTTTCAATTTACATAAGCTGACAAAAAAAAGTACATACACCATGAACAAAAAAAAAAAAAAAACATAAACTATAAAAAAAAACAAGAAGATAAAAGTCAGAGCTACATCATGTCAAGTCAGGCTAAATGTGTAGAAGCAGGCTAGAATGCTACTCTGGTGGAGGTAAGTCACCCAGTGGAGGCTGAGACTATCGTGAGTCAACGTGGTAGAATGTATCCCAAAAGTCCAGGCGTTGCTCTACTGACCCCACTCTGCTCTCAAGGGGCGAGAAGCCTTGATCCATCCTAGTAGACATCTCGGTGAGCTGGGTGTTGAGGCCTTGGAACTGTGACATCATCTGAGACCACCCAAAAGACTCTGGTGCCTGTGAACTAGTGGCACCGGTTGCCTCATATGGGGGCAAGTCAGAAAACTGTGCTCCAATCCCCTCAAAGTCGCCCTCCTCCTCTAGCCCAACTCCCTGCTCCTCTCCCTGCTCCTCGCCCTGCTCCATCTGATCTCCTTCCTTTGGATTACTCCCTGGCTCCCCTGGCACCTTCATCTTCAGGATCGAGGTCTTATTAATGGGTCCAGACCTATCCCTCTCCATGTACTCGCTCCCACAGGGAACATCAAAGTGTCTAAGGACCAAAGTTAGGAACTTCCCATATGATAGGTTCCCATCAGAAGGGTTTTGGGCATGATACAACATGGCTTGAAGTAGTAGATATGGGAGGTTTATAACTGGACCCCCTTGCCCGCTCCTAATAGGCAATAAGTGATGTAGGCCCTCAACATAGAAATGTTTCCTCTATTCCCTCCCTTCGGGTAGATGTTATATGAAACACATCTACTAATGATCCGGGCACTAGGCTTATAGGCAGCATCAGACTTATGAGTCCTCTCTGAACCTGTCAATGCCTTGAAGACCCTCCTCCTGGTCTCCAAGTAAAACATGTCTGATATGTCTATCCTCGGCTTATAGTAGCACCTCTCACCTGTGTTAGGCAGCCCAAGGATCACTGCTAAGGTGCCAGTGGTAAGTCTAATATCCACTCCCTTAACTCTGCTCTCTAACCCAAACTCCTGTGCCCCAGATGGCACTAGGTTACAGTAAAAGTATCGAACCAAGTTAGGGTAACATGGTTCGGTGGGTGATAACATAGATGCCCAACCTAGGATGTTGAACCTAGTATATAAGTTGTACTGGTGGAAGTCATCCACCTGTACCATCCTCCCATTCACGACCTTTAGGGACCTAAATTTATCCCAATCTCGAGAGTGCTCATACCTAGAAAATAGGAACTGATCAAAATTCGGCTCCTTGGATGAAGAATCCTCTCTCGGTGAGGTAAGTGGCACAGAAGAAGATGAGGAATGTTCGCTCTCGGACCTTAGCCTCTTACATGCTACAAATTTCCTTGCTGTTCTATGACTAGTAGACATGGGGCTACAAAAAAGGAAAGGATAGGAAAAGTTAGGGCAAGAAAAAAATTAGTCAAACCCTAGCCAAGACAAAAAAACTATGGGAAAGTAATCCAAAACAAGGAAAAAGTTAGGAAATCTTACCCAAGATCGCGTAGGATCGTGGGGAACCCGTGAAAATGGGTGGATATGGTGTGGAAGTAGTCACACTAGACTTTGGAGCTCCGCCCTAGGTGTTTGTGAGGCACTAGAGAACAAATGAAATGAAACAAGTCACTTTCGGACTGTTATAAGCTAGGGCCCGATTCTCTGGGCGATAGCACTAGGCGATGCATCTAACGCCCAGAGACATCATCCAGTGAATGGAATTTTGCTGTTTTTGCATAGAAGAGTATGAGTTTGAGAGTTTTACCTAGAAATGACTTAATAAACACAAAAATATAAATTTTACAAATATATGGATATAAAGAAAATAATAAAATAATAATAAAAATTTAAATTTAATTAATAATACATCTATGAATAAATAGGGCAATGCTTGTGGGCTATCATAGTGAAATGAGAAGCATAGAGATTTCAGAAATTTTTTTTCCTTGTTTAAGATTGATGATGATAAATAATTATGCCTATACCTATAAATAAGTAGAGTGTACATAAATATTTAATATTATGTGCTTAGTACTATGCGTGTATGAACCAAGGTGGAGTGATGCTATGCAAACTTGAACATAGGTATGTCGGTATGTTGTATTATATAATTATGAGATTTTAGGGAGCATAGATCTCACTATACCCACAACCTAGATCAACCAAGAATAGAATCCAATAGGTTATCCAGTCAAGTTGAACCCCGTAGATGTTAAGATACCTCGAGCCAACCCATTTATTTCTCCTGCACATGATTACTTAAATTCCTATAGGCATGTACTTAATTCTTTTAATTAGGTATCCATAGTGACTTGATACTTAGAACCTCTTTATGGCAGGACCTTACTACCTCATTCAAGCCTGGAGACCCCAGCAACATGCGATACATTAGACAAATGAGGAGAAGACTGATCTGGTTATGCGAGGTACAAGACCGTGCTGAGAACCAAGTAGTAGTTTACTTAGCTCTTGCGGACGCTAGTGGACCTGTGGATGGAGCTATTTACCTATCCCTAGCAGACGAGGTTAGAGGTGATATAGCCTACCTTTACATGCAGAATATTATCACTAGTTGGCAGTTACAGAAACTTGCCTGTTAGGCTCAGGTACATAACTCAAGAAAATTATTATTAAAATTTTAAAAAATATAAGTGAATATCATGCATAACATGACATAAAACAAATAAAGACAAGAATTGAATGAATAAGCAAATAAAACACACCTTGCTGGAATGACTACATGAATTCACTAGAACTGTGGAACAAGTATGTACATGTATTAACTAGGAATTATTTGTTGGCCTCGGTAAGAGGTGTTGGATTATTGAACATGTTGCTCTTTTAAGAAAAGCAACCATGGTAAACACAAGGAGTACTCGAGGTGGTCGTCGAGGAAGACACCCTCGCACTATTCTAGAGGTTGAGTTGCCAAATGAAACCCAGGCCCAAAATTCTAAAGCATCGGCTGCTTTGCCAAGGGTACCAATGGCTGCTAAAGCCACTGCTGCGGTACCTCAACTGGGTATAGCAGCCAGTGAGGTGAATGCTTTCATGACTACTATGATGCGGACCATGCAGCAACAATAAGAACTGTTGGGCCAAATATCTACACAATTTACGACCATGATGCATGAGCGTGCAACACCACCCCCACCACCTAACCTGCCTGTACTTTTCCCACCACCTGTGCCTCAACACTTAGTGGAAAACTCTACCGCCAAGGTAGTGGAGAGATTCAAGAAACTCCAACCACCCGTGTTTTCCAGGTTGAATTCCGAGGCAATGCAGCCAGAACGGTGGATTAGTAGTGGCTTAGGAAAGGCATTTGATGTGCTCGAGTGTTCGGATGCGCAAAAGTTGATATGTTCGGGTTATCAGCTACAAAATGAGGCTGAAGCCTGGTGGAAGGCTACTAAGCCAAATCTTAAAGCTGCTCATCCGAATCCCACATGGGAGCAATTTAAAGAAATCTTCTTCAAGAACTACTTCCCAGAGAGCTTCAGGTACAGGAAAGAAGCTGAGTTCTCCGCACTGGTACCAGGAACCAAGTCAGTGTTGGATTATCAGCAACGGTTCAAAGATCTGCTCCATTTTGCTCTAGATCACCTGAAAGGGGAAGTCAGCAAGACGAAGAAGTTTGAGAAGGGACTTAAACCTGAGATCAGATCAGTTCTATCAATTATGGTCATCCGGGATTATGCTCAGATGGTCGGCAAGGCGAAGACTATGGAGGACAAATTTAAAGAGAAAGAAAAAGAGAAGGCTACAACATTGCCTGGGTCAGGCAAAAGGCCAAATTATTTCCAGACTTTTGGCTGGCCAAACAAGGTTTTTCGAGGAACAAGTTCAAGCCCCAGTCCGACTTCGTACCGTAAGCCAAATGTGGGTCAGAATCCTTTCCACCCTACTTTCAATCGACCTTCTCAATCGACTATGATTCAAGCGACAATAGCAGCCCGACCAGCCATAAGTCAAGTGAGCCAAGCCTCAACACCAGCTGTTCCACCTTATAAGTGTTACGTGTGCAATAAAGAAGGGCACATGGCCAAAGAATGCAGGCAGCGTGGGTACAGTAATAACTCACCAAATCAGTCCTACGCTAGACCTTTTCAGCCATGGGACAATCAAATGCGAGGCAAGGTGTTCGCGTTAACAAACGAAGGAGCTGAGGCCAACCCCGATGTAATGACAGGTAAGTCCACTGAACACTACCATGTTATAGGAAATAACCAATCTATATATGCAATCTAAACTATATACAAACCCTAGGTACCTTGAGTGTCTCAACCATTCCTGCACGAGTGCTATTCGACTCAAGCGCATCCCACTCTGTTGTTTCTACCACCTTTGTGAGTAGGATGGAAGATCAACCGAGAGACATCGGGCACAATTTAGTAGTCAGCACACCGATGGGTAGTGTCATGAGCTTGAAGGAAGTCTACGACCCCTGTCAGGTAGAAGTTTGTGGGAGAAACTTGATCGCATGGCTAATAAAGTTTGATACGAAGGACTTTGGCGTGATATTAGGCATGGATTGGCTATCCGCTTATGGAACAAATGTCATGTGTGCGGAGAAGAAGATAGTATTCAAGTTGGAGAATGCGACAGTTTTCACCTATCAAAGTGAACCAAAGAGGAAACCCAGAAGGATAACCTTATCCGCCCTCCAGACGGGAAAGTTGTTGGATGAAGGATGTCAAGGCTTTTTGGCCACGGTGATAGACACTGAGGCAATGATAAATGTCACACCCCCATCCCATTAAAGGATAAAATACTATAAACGGGGTATGATAGGAGGCATACTAACATCCTAACCACTACTAGGATCTCAATGCAGTGGCCAACGCACAGTCTTACACTAATATTAAATCACAATAATAATAAAACGCAAAAAGTAAAGGAATATTCCTTCCCAAAAGGATAAAAAATGAGCGGAAGCATTACAAATACAAAAGGTTCAAGTCTACATGATAGATAGTTTAATATTTTATATTTTGACCTAAAAGATTAACTAAAAAGTAAAATAGTAGAAATACTACCAAATATATACAATACTGATAATAAATAAAATAAAAAGATGTAATTATGCCCCAATGGTGCAGACCATGAGTGTACGCTATCATCAAGGTCCAAAATTATGGGCTCCGATCAGTCCACATCAAAAGGATCACCATCATAGATCACTTGCATATAGCTAAAAAGGGGTTGCGTAATGAGGTTAGCTACACCAGCTAGTGAGAGAGCAAAGGCACATACACCACACGAACAGTTTCAATATTAGAATGATGCATGCTAATGTTAGATTCATTTTTCACCTAGCACACAAATTCTATCGGTCAAGTGTATGCTACTGTGATAACTCGGGAGACACTGAGGGTCACTTATCCTATCGCCCCGGTGAAACCTCAATTATCACGAGGGGACCTATGCCAGTAGAAGCCATCATGACCACCCAGTGACAGACCCTGATAGCCATCACTACCCCTAACCTGGCCTCTCCCACCTCCATAGCCATCAGGTGCTCAGACTATCCAATACATAAATCCCTGTTGGCAAGGATCGTAGCATAAGGGAGCATAAAACCTAGCCACAGATATACTACATGCAAATCCTATCGTTCCGAGAGGTATTTTGGGTACATCAACGTCCCATTTCATCTAGTACCCGGGTACTAGCATGGCACGACACATACAGACCATAATGGTAAGCAATGAATATAATAATAATGAAAATCTTGGGGTTCTGACACTGTCGTACCCGGCACCGTAACCCAATATAACAATGTAAAGCATCATATCCACATTTCATCAATTCATATCCAACATGAGTTTATATACAAGAATGCAACATGTTAAGAATGGATGCAAGCATAAACATAATTATATGATCTATATAATAATATATATATAATAATATATATATATATATATAAACCCAAACATTACCCAAAATCCACTCACAGTTCGTTTACTCGTTGTTCGGTGTGTTCGGTAAGGTTTGCCTTGGTGCACGTACTCCCGTATAGATTATAAAGTCTGAGGATGCGTGAGAACATTGTTAGAAGTGTATAGGTGGGTCCCATGAAGGGTCCCAATAATTTATTTAAAGTTTGGGTCAAAACAGCAGGGGCAGATGAAGGAACGGAGTCAGTCAGGTGAGTTCGATCGTTCTCCCGCCGCCATTCCTTTAAAATCTGAGAAGATTTTCACCTTCAGCCTTTCATCCATGGAACCACAAGGGTCCCAGGGTAGGGAGGTGAGTCTAATCCTTCGTTGGAGGTCCAAAACACATAGTCCTATATAGGACTTTAGGGGAGACAAGAGATTGAATCCATCTCTAAGGTTTCTCCCCAAACCTAAACTAGGTTTTCAATGCTTGAACAACATTCAGGTTGTCAAAATCATGAAGGCATTAAGGGAAGGGAATATAGGTTTTAAAGAAAGCATTCAATAGGGTTTGTTGGGTTTCCAAGAGAACCCCCAAGTGTTACAGTCAAGTAACTCTAAACATGAAATCCTTAAGTCAGTCTGATTCCCAACCATCTTCTTGAATCCAACAGCCTCAAGTATTAGGGGAGGGTGTCCTAAACCTTCCTAAGGGCATAATGTCTCATATCATTCATTGGTCTTGGGGGATCCCATAGATTGGTCTCTCCTTAGGATTTTCCATTTCTAGGTTGAGGTCACAAGTCCTTTAGGATAGTAAGGAGGTTTGATGGAATCAAGGGTAGACCTTGGCACCTCAATAGGTCAATTAATTAATACATTTAGAGGGTACTTTAGGTGGTAATTAACCCTCAGTAAGATTTATTAAATCTTACACAAGCAACCACAATGTGGGCAAAGTCACCGGACTGAAGTCATGTTCTAGAGTTACTGTCAAAACACATCATTTGGGTTTGGGTCCACTTTTGAGGGTCTTTTGTTTGGATTAGGTCCACGGTTCCTTCATATAAAATGTATTCCTTCAAGTCTATTTTGCAATGCAACTTGAATCATGTCGATACAATATGTATAGACAAAGTTATGACTAAAATACTAAACTGTGATCATGTTGTAAAACTGCGGGCGGATCCACGAACGGATTCTGTTGTTTGAGTCCACCCGTGCATCCGGTCAAACCCTAAGACACACTCGAGACACACCCGAGGGAGCGGATCCATGGGAGGATGCACGATGGTGAGTCCGATCCTTAGTCCACTTGCAGCAGGAATGGGTTTTTCAAGTCTGAACTTCATCCAGATTGATCCCCAATGCCCCCAATGGCTGCAAGGGCTTGTAGGGATGAATTCCAAGGTTCATTAGGGTCCCAAATGTCCTAATGATACAATACATTAGGCCATCTATGGTCTATATCCAATTTCTAAACCCAAACTTTGGTTTTTGGGTAAAAATCTAGGTTTTCATTGCTTGGGTTTAATGGCACACCATTGAAAGGATTAAGGGTGTGCAATGGCACCCAAAGGGACTAAGAACAAGCCCCAACACAAGAGCATTGGGTCCCAAGTGGAGCCCAGGCTATTCCCAATCTCAAAATCCAAAACCCTAAGCTAGAAATTAGATAAATGGAGAGGGAGAGTTGGAAATCACTCACCTCCAATGGAGAACAAAGATCTAGGGCTAGGTGAGCCCCCTTTCTTCTTCTTCTTCTTCTTCTCTCTTCTTTTCTTTCCTTTTCTTCTTCTCCTTCTCCCTTGTTTTCCTTCCTTTTCTTCTTTCTTTATCTGGACAGAAAGAGGGGAGGGATGAGATGAGGTATAGGAGGGGAGGAGGACAGCAGCTTGTGCTCTTCTCCCTTCCCTTCTCTTCTTCTTCCTCCTCCTTTCTTCTTCTCCTTTCTCTCTTCTACAGTTTTAGCATTTGGGAGAAATGGGAATGAGCTAAAGATATCATACCCATATATAACTACAATGGGCCTTAGGGCCTGTTTGGTTAGGTGCCCTCAAAACACATTTAACCTTTAGTCTCTTAATAGGTTCTAACTAGGTCTTAGGTCATGTTTGGTCCAAGTCTTAGACCATTAGGTCCATTTAGTTAATTAGGGTCTGTTTGGGATTGGACCCAAGTTCACAGGACTTAATTGTCCTTTGAGGTCTGTTTGGTTTTAGGTTAGGGTGCTAAAACCCATTATTCCTTTAAGTTAGGTCTTGTGGGCCCACTTTCATGGCCCACTTAACCAACTCATGGTGAGGGCAAGGGTTCACATGGTCCAAAGGTCTGATTAGGGTGTCCAGAACACGGGAATGTGGGTCCTATAGGAAAATAAATCAAAAGGGTAGGTAATAGCAAAGGCAGATTATTGATCGGATTCACTAGTAGTGAATCCGATCGTGACTCCGGTGCTGCTATCAGGGCCCAAACTTCAAGGAAAGCTGCGGGGCTTTGGCCCACGCTTTTAGAACTTTGAGGGGACACTTATAATAAAATACTAGGTTCAAAGTCATTAATGTTGATCATTGCCACCATGGCATTACCCTTTGGGTAAGGTCTAAATTGCCCTGGGGTATTAGGGTATATTATGGATACGGGTGTAACATCCCCCTAACCTTATTAAAATTTTTGTCCTCAAAATTTGACGTGGCTAGGGTTTCGAATAGATGAGGATACTCCGACCACCTTTCGTATTCTCATCACCCAAACGCTCCTTGATCAAATGCTTACTCCACGGTATCTTCACAATGAGCTAGTATGGTTACGGAGATTGAGCTTGTTGCACCCCAGGTTCTCTTCATGTCCTCACTATAGGTTTGGACTGCAACAAGTTTAGGTAGTTCCCAAATCAAAACATTAGCTGAGTCTAGGATGTACCTCCTCAGTATCAATGTATGGAATACATCATGGACTCCTGCTAATTAAAGGTAATGCCAACCTTTACTCCTTTAGTTAGTGATCTTCTCAATTCTCATTCTCACTGAACCTCATCACCCATTTGGTTGGTGATACCTGAAGTAACATGTCGTCTCCTATGGCAACTCCAGGTCCTCCCTTCCCATAGAGATATAACTCTTTGCCATAACAAGCTAATGCGGCTCGCGAGTCATGACAACCGTTAGGCTGGGAGTGTACTCTCTTGACATCGATACATGGAACACATCACAATTACCTGCTAAGGATGGTAACAGTACCAACCCGTACACTTTGGCTTCACTCCTACTATTTCTCTTCTTGGATACATCTATTGACTTTAGTAATGCTACATCAGCAGGTCAGGCTTCTCTGATCTTCTCCATCAATGACGATTGCACCACTCAAGTTGTAAATGACCTAGTGGTACCTTCTGTCAACAGTCCAAAATCCTCTCTTTAATATTATCCATCCTTACACCCTTACATCGGTGGCCTGAAATTCTCTGAGTTTAATTGATCTATGTTCAACATATCCAAGGATCTGTGAGGATCGACCTCGAATAATCCTCAAGAATCAATAGATCTAATTATTTCTATGTAACATGCCCAATGTCTATATTCCTGAGGTTTTGGGTTGTAAGGTATAAGTCTGTACTACCCTTTTCTTACAAGGCTTTTACTCTGAAGACTCTCACTTTTGATTCTCCAATACTTAACTCAACTTTAGAATGAATTGGAATATTGATGGATCCCATGCTGTACACTCCAATTAACGGAGGGGACATTTGGTGACCCATTACTCCACTCATACCTATTATTGAGTAAAGTTTTGTCAAATCCTTCACTTCCTGTTTTCAAAGCCATTCAACCACGCAAGACTACAAGACCAACTTTCGACAGAACATTCTACACCGACTTCCATCCGAACCTACACCGACTTCCATCCGAAAAGCTGTTACCGACTTCTTTACCTCTCCTAATCATCCTTCGATTGTGGGTGAACAACCGAATTAACTCTCTACTACACGCCTTACAGTCTTTCACCACCCCTCTGAAATTTAGGCACACATCTGGGATCCTACAAGATAAGGTCCATAGACTAGGTCCATATACCAAGTCATTCCCTGAATCTTCGGTAGGGTTATTGACAAGTCCTAGGAATGGCACTCCCAAGTGACACGGGTGCCATAGGCTCACTTTAGAGCACTCAGGACCACTCCCAGTACTTCCAGTATGATCACTAATGAGTTCTAAGAATAGCACTTCCAAATGGACACATGGGGCCGATGCTCAAACTCAATCGACTCACCTAAGTGATGCTCAAGGTCAGACAAGATTTAAGAATCAGCTCTCCTGAGGTACACTCAGAGCCAATACTGAAATCTCCATCGGACAATCTTAAGCAGTATTTGGGGTTAGGCAAGATTTAAGAATCAACTCTCATGAGGATGCTCAAGGCCAATACCGAGATCTCCATCTGATACTCCCGAGTGGTACTCAAGCTCAGGTAAGATCCAAGTCGCTCTCCCAAGGATTGCTCAGGGCTGAGACTGAAATCTCCATCTAACACTCTCGAGTAATACTCAGGCTCAAGCAAGATTTAAGAATCAACTCTTATGAGGTCGTTCAGGGTCGACGCCGAGATCTCCATCTGATACTCCTGAATGGTACTCAGGCTCAGGCAAGATCCAAGCCGCTCTCCCAAGGATCGCTCAGGGTTAAGACTGAAATCTCCATCTGATACTCTTAAGTGATACTCAGGGTCGAACAAGACCAAGGATGGGCATACCCAAGGGTATTTGGGGCCAATCTCAGCACAACAGATATCTCCCAAAGAATCCTAGGCCACTCACTGAGGCCACAAGAAAACAAAAGAAAAGAAAAGAATAACCCCCCTTCTAATTGCCAGACTACGTAATAAGTCCTTTGGTAAGTCTCTCACAGACTATGGGCTACGCACTAAGGAATTTCTACAACAACAATCGACAACTAAAAGTGGAGTTCAGAGTTCTAAACAAAATAAAGCATATGCATGTAATAGATATGAACATATGGTACCTGACACAATGAACTTCATCTTAAAGTCATGTTAGCAATGTGAAGAAAACAATGCATGCTAGGCATTAGGAATAAGATACCTGTCACTGCGCTCGATGGTGACTCTGTCCACTCTAGAAACATGATGAGATGTTGCCTTGGGATCCACTGCTCTGCTGTGACTCCTCGGGATACAGGAAATTCAAATACGACATGTACTCGGCCTTACGGTATGGGCAATTCCTAATCATATGCCCTCGCTTGCTACATCCATAGCAAGTAATATTTGGATCACAAGCCTAAGGGGTATTGGTGGATCGTGATGATCGGCCATGTGGAGTTACATTTCGTCTCCCAGGCTACACTGGAGTTGAACCAGAGTAGGCCCCTTTAAAATTCTTATTGGGTCCCATGGGTTCCTGTGGACTTGTAGGTCTCTTTCCAGATCTGGGCTGAGTTACGTATTCCTCCTCTTGTACATCTTTCCCAGACTTATCATGTATAGGGTGCATATCGAGCACTGGAGGAGTCCCTGGTACAGCCTGTGCCCACTATGCAGTGTGAAACTGTGCATTCAGACTAGCTATGAAGTGTTGCTACTGATGTTGTACTGCAGTAGTTACCTCTCATGAATAGTTCTTGAAGTTGCTGAAGGTCTTTTAGCATATCCATGAACGTGTCCTTCAAAAATTCATCTTGGCAGCGAAGGAAACTTCTCATGATATCATTCACCATAACAGTGACATCATGAGCAGTGAGGAAGGGTTGTGCAACAGGTGCAGGGGGTGGGTTGCCCTGCGCACCAGTGGTAGCAGGTTTCGAGGGAGGTACAGGTGGTGGCACCTGCGATGGGGGCACTGGCTGCCTTTCCCTTGCTATTGCTTGAAGTTGGGCATTCAGGGTTTGCATGAATAAGTTTTGTTCTTGTTGTATAGCCCGCTGATCCTGTAGCATAGCTTGCAATGTGTTCTCCAGCATTGCGGTAACTTCTGCATCATTTTGAACTGGAGGCGTCTCTAAAAGAATTGCACCTGAGGAGTCCACGACCTCATCATGGGGAGGGGAATGATTCCCACTAGAACGGGTATGGACCATTTCAAGTACCTGCTCATTTACCACCCTCAACATAAATACGCCAAAACATCAAAGCACAGAAGAAGAGTTTAAGTCATTGAGCTCGCACACAGATATGCATGCATGACAAATCGCAAGTGATGGGGAAAAACATAATATGAGTTAGAATTGGACAGGCCAAAGAAAGCCAGTCAAAAATTCCAAAGTTGACTTGGATGGTTGAAGTGCAAGTTGCAAGTAGATCATACAATCACTAAATCAACCACCCAGAAAAATCTACATTCAAACATAGAGACTGACAGTGCAATGGAATCCTAAGTATAGGGTCCATAGTTCTGTTATGTTTTCTTACGTTTTATGCTCTTTACATTATTTTAGTTCAAGTAGTAGCAGTTTATTTCTTTTCTCATTTATGTAAGAGCTCAAGAAATTCAGATGAAATTATGATTGAATAGTTGTTTCTTCATTACTATGCCTTGTTATTTTATTTATTATCGATGTTATCGGCTTTCACTCCTAACTAGTCTTCTACCTAGGTTGTGTATTTATCAACTTATTGTCTTGCAAGTTTTAAGTTCTGAACCTAATTGTGTAGAGTAAATCGAGGGTCTCCGCTAGACTGTGATTGGTTCAGAGCATCACGGCTCTGATACCACTCTGTCACACCCCCATCCCATTAAAGAATAAAATACTATAAACGGGGTATGATAGGATGCATACCAACATCCTAACCACTACCAGGATCTCGATGCAGTGGCCAATGCACAATCTTACACTAATATTAAATCACAATAATATTAGAACATGGAAAATAAAGGAAGATTCCATTCCTAAAAGGATCAGAAATGAGCGGAAGCGTTACAAATACAAAAGGTTCAAGTCTACGTGATACATAGTTTAATATTTTACATTTTGATCCAAAAGATTAACTAAAAACTAAAACAGTAGAAATACTACCAAATATATACAATACTGATAATAAACAAAATAAAAAGATGTAATTGTGCCCCAATGGCACAGACCATAAGTGTACGCTATCATCAAGGTCTAAAATCATGGTCTCCAATCAGTCCACATCAAAAGGATCACCATCATAGATCACCTACATATAGCTAAAAAGGGGTTGCGCAATGGGGTTAGCTACACCAGCTAGTGAGAGAG
Source organism: Telopea speciosissima (assembly GCF_018873765.1). Lineage (NCBI taxonomy): Eukaryota > Viridiplantae > Streptophyta > Magnoliopsida > Proteales > Proteaceae > Telopea > Telopea speciosissima. Next base: position 23,260,272 of record NC_057926.1, on the reverse strand, counting down.
CAAAGGGGAGTGCACATACACCACACAAACAATATCAATATTAGAATGATGCATGCTAATGTTAGATTCATTTTTTACTTAGCACACAAATTCTATCGGTCAAGTGTATGCTACTATGATAACTTCGGAGACACTGAGGGTCACTTATCCTATTGTCCCAGTGAAACCTCAATTATCACAAAGGGACCTATGCCAGTAGAAGCCATCATGACCACCCAGTGGTAGACCCCGATAGCCATCACTACCCCTCACCTGGCCTCTCCCACCTCCACAGCCATCAGGTGCTCAGACTATCCAACACATAAACCCTTGTTGGCAAGGGTCGTAGCATAAGGGAGCATAAAACCTAGCCACAGATATACTACATGCAAATCCTATCATCCCAAGAAGTATTCTGGGTGCATCAACGTCTTATTCCATTGAGTAACGGGTACCAGTACGGCATGACGCATACAGACCAGAATGACAAGCAATGAATATAATAATAATGAAAATCTCGGGGTTCCGACACTGGCATACCCAGCACCGTAACCCAATATAACAATGTAAAGCATCATATCCACATTTCATCAATTTATATCCAACATGAGTTTATATATAAGAATGCCACATGTTAAGAATGGATGCAAGCATAAACACAATTATATGATCTATATAATAATATATATAACAAGCCCAAACATCACCCAAAACCCACTCACAATTCGTTTGCTCATTGTTCGATGTGTTCGGTAAAGTTTGCCTTGGAGCACGTACTCCCGTATCGATTATAAAGTCTAAGGACACGTGAGAACATTGTTAGAAGTGTATAGGTGGGTCCTATGAAGGGTCCCAACAATTTATTTAAAGTTTGAATCAAAACAGCAGGGGCGGATGAAGGAACGAAGTTAGTCAGGTGAGTTCGATCGTTTCCCAACCGCCATTCCTTTAAAATCTGAGAAGATTTCCACCTTCAGCCTTTCATCCATGGAACCACAAGGGTCCCAAGGTTAGGGAGGTGAGTCCAATCCTTCGTTGGAGGTCCAAAACACATAGTCCTTTATAGGACTTTAGGGGAGACAAGAGATTGGATCCATCTCCAAGGTTTCTCCCCAAACCTAAACTAGGTTTTCAATGCTTGAACAACATTCAGGTTGTCAAAACCATGAAGGCATTAAGGGAAGGGAATATAGGTTTCAAAGAGAGCATTCAATAGGGTTTGTTGTGTTTTCAAGAGAACCCCCAAGTGTTACAGACTAGTAACTCTAAACATGAAATCCTTAAGTAAGTCTGATTCCCAACCATCTTCTGGAGATCCAATAGCCTCAAGAGTTAGGGGAGGCTGTCCTAAACCTTCCCAAGGGCATAATGTCTCAAATCATTATTGGTCTTGGGAGATCCCATAGATTGGTCTCTCCTTAGGATTTTCCATTTCTAGGTTGAGGTCACAAGTCCCTTAGGACAACAAGGAGGTTTGATGGCATCAAGGGTAGACCTTGGCACCCCAATAGGTCAATTAATTAATGCATTTAGGGGGCACTTTAGGTGGTAATTAATCCCCAATAAGATTTTATTAAATCTTACACAAGCAGCCACAATGTGGGCGAAGTCACCAGACTAAAGTCATGTTCTAGAGTTGCTATCAAAACACATCATCTGGGTTTGGGCCCACTTTTTAGGGTCTTTTGTTTGTATTGGATACACAGTTCCTTCATATAAAATGTAGTCCTTGTAGTCTATTTTTCAACGCAACTTGAATCACATCACTATAATATATATAGACAAATTTTTGGCCAAAATACTGAACAGTGGTCATGCTGTAAAACTACGGGCGGATCCACGAATGGATTCTATTATGTGAGTCCGCCAGTGCATCCGATTGATCCCTGAGACGCACTCGAGGGAGCGGATCCATGGGAAGATGCACGATGGTGAGTCCGATCCTCAGTCCGCTCATGGCAGGAATGGATTTTTCAAGTCTGAACTTCATCCAAATTGATCCCCAATGCCCCCAATGGCTTCAAGGGGTTGTAGGGATGACTTCCAAGGTTCATTAGGGTCCCAAATGTCCTAATGGCACAATGCATTAGGCCATCTATGGTCTATATCCAATTCCTAAACCCAAACTTGGGTTTTTGGATTAAAAAAACTAGGTTTTCATGGCTTAGGTTGAATGGCACACCATTGGAAGGATTAAGGGTGTGCAATGGCATCCAAAGGGACTAAGAACAAGCCCCAGCACAAGAGCATTGGGTCCCAAGTGGAACCCAAGCTATTCCCAATCTCAAAATCCAAAACGCTAAGCTAGAAATTAGAGAAATGTAGTGGGAGAGTTTGAAATCACTCACCACCAATGCAGAACAATGATCTAGGGCTAGGTGAGTCCCCTTTCTCCTTCTTCTTCTTCTTCTCCTCTTCTTTTCTTTCCTTTTCTTCTTCTCCTTCTCCCTTCTTTTCCTTCCTTTTCTTCTTTCTTTATCCGGACAGCAAGAGGGGAGGGATGAGATGAGGTGTAGGAGGGGAGGAGGATAGCAACTTGCTCTCTTCTCCCTTCCCTTCTCTTCTTCTTCTTCTTCTTCTTCTTCTTCTTCTTCTTCTTCTTCCTCCTTTCTTCTTCTCCTTTCTCTCTTCTATGATTTTAGCATTTGGGGGAAATGGGAATGAGCTAAAGCGCTCATACCCCTATATAACTAAAATGGGTCTTAGGGCCTATTTGGTTAGGTGCCCTCCAAACACATTTAACCCTTAGTCTCTTAATAAGTTCTAATTAGGTCTTAGGTCATGTTTGGTCCAAGTCTTAGACCATTAGGTCCATTTAGTTAATTAGGGTCTGTTTGGGGTTGGACCCAAGTTCATAGGACTTAATTGTCCTTCAAGGTCTGTTTAGTTTTAGGTTAGGGTGCTAAAACCCATTATTCCTTTGAGTTAGGCCTTGTGGGCCCATTTTCATGGCCCACTTAACCAACTCATGGTGGGGGCAGGGGTTCACATGGTCCAAAGGTCTTATTAGGGTGTCCAAAACATGGGAATGTGGGTCCTATAGAAAAATAAATCAAAAGGGTAGGAAATAGCACGGGCGGATTATCGATCGGATTTACTAGTAGTGGATCCAGTCGTGACTCCGGTGCTGCCGTCAGGGCCCAAACTTCAAGGACAGCTACGGGGCTTTGGCCCACACTTTCAGAACATCGAGGGGACACTTATAATAAAATACTAGGTTCAAGGTCATTAATGTTGACCATTTCCACCATGGCATTACCCTTTGGGTAAAGTCTAAATTGCCCCGGGGTATTAGGATATATTACGGGTGTGGGTGTAACAATACATCCCTTGGAAGAACTTGACGTCGTTAGAGAGTTTCCTGATGTTTTTTCAGAAGACTTGACCCAACTACCGCCTGATCGTGCGACAGAGTTTGCAATTGATCTAACCCCTGGAGTAGCACCGGTATCCAAGGCACCATATCGAATGGCACCTATTGAATTAAAGGAGTCGTAGGTCCAATTACAAGACCTGCTGAAGAAAGGTTTTATATGACCCAGCGTGTCTCCCTAGGGAGCACCCATGCTGTCATGTGGCTGTGTATTGATTACCGCGAGTTAAATAAACTGACCATCAAGAATCGATACTCGTTGCCATGCATCGACGACCTATTTGACCAACTACAGGGAGCAAGAGTTTTCTCCAAGATTGATCTTAGGTCTGGATACCACCAATTAAAGATCAAAAGCGGCGATATTCATAAGACGGTGTTTGGAACTCGATACAGACATTATGGATTCCTAGTCTTATCGTTCGGGTTAACTAACGCCCCGACAGCGTTCATGGACATGATGAATAGAGTATTCCATGATGTGTTGGACAAGTTTGTCATCATATTTATTCATGGCATTCTGGTGTAGTCCAAGAGTGAAGAAGAGCAGGCTCGGCACCTTACTTTCGTGTTACAACGGTTGCAGGAACCCTAGCTATATGCCAAGTTCAACAACTATGAATTTTGGCTTCACCAAATTGGATTCCTGGAGCACATCATTACCAAGGACGACATTAAAGTGGACCCAGACAAGGTGAAAGCGGTTCTCGAGTGGGAGACTCTAAAGAGTGCCACTGAGATCCGAAGTTTCTTAGGTTTAGTCAGATATTACCGCCGATTTATTAAAAATATCTCGCTCATCTTGGTGCCCATGACTAAGCTAACGAAGAAGGGCGCCAAGTTTGAATGGAATGTGGCATGCGAGAAAAGCTTTTAAGGGTTAAGGAACTGGTTGGTGATGGCTCCAGTTTTGACCATTCCGGATGGCACTAGAGGAATGGTGGTATACACTGACGCATCTAGGATGGGATTGGACGGCGTCTTAATGCAGAAGGGTAAAGTTGTCGCCTATGCCTCAAGACAATTGAAAGAACACAAAAAGAACTACCCCACTCATGATTTAGAATTGGTGACGGTAGTTTTCATGCTGAAAATATGGCGACATTACTTATACGGTGAAAAGAGTGAAATCTTCAGTGATTACAAAAGTCTGAAGTATTTCTTCACCTAGAAGGAGCTGAATATGAGACACAGGCGGTGGTTAGAATTGGTGAAGGATTATGACTATGAGATCCAGTACCACCCTAGCAAGGCCAACGTTGTAGCAGATGTGTTAAGTAGAAAATCTCAGACTGTATACCTCGCTTCCTTGGTCATAAGCGAACAATTGTTAGAAGAAGCCCGGAAGTTTGATCTAGAACTTGTGATCGAAGGAACAGCTATACAATTAGCAACTATGTATTAATAGCCGTCGATACAAGAAGAAATAATTACGAAGCAACCATTTGACCCCGAGTTGGCCAAGATTGTTATGGCCTGAAATTTTTTTTTATCCGAACCCTAACCAGAATCCGAATGTAGATCCGGAACCCAAAGTCGTGGCATCGTGTGCGTTATGGATTATTGATTTGATGTTCGAAAGGGTAGAAGGTAAAGAAGGTATCCCGGTGGTAACCCGCCGCTTGTCGGTAAAACGACAGATACCTCCCCCATGTGGTTGTGGGATCCACACGCGGATGTACAACTCGTGGTAAGAGATCCTAATCGTGTATTAGGTATTTTTAGTATTTTAACTTTGTCCGTGTGGGTTCGCTTATGGAACACATCAACTTTTGGATGTTTCGACACGGAAAAATCAACCCTGCCTATACCGATTTTTTTGTCACAAGCCCGATTCTTGATGATTAAGAATTGTCTTGGGACTTTTCGACATGGCAAGCGAAACCCCACTCCTGGATGTTTCATCGGACCCACGGTGTGGGCCTCATGCGTAATCAAAGTTAGAAAACCCAATTTTAATCTTAATTAATTCCTAACTAATCAAACCTTACAAGTAGGTGCAAGGTGTCAATACCAAACATAAATAAGTAGCCACATGGCTAAGTTAGATTTAACTAAGTTAAATAAAATATATTAACCAATTCATTTTCCCTATTCACTTCACCAATCTGAAAACGTGGAAGCAGAGAAGAAAAAGAAGAAAAAGAAGAAGAAGAAGAAGAAGAAGAAGAAGAAGAAGAAGAAGAGAAGAAAAGGAAGAACTAGGGATTTCTGTTCTTGGTTTTAGAGGTAAGAACCCCACTCCCTCTTCCAATTTTCTAAGAAAACTCATGGTTGATTTGTTGAACCTCTTCTCCTCCCCTATCTTTTGATCTCATATTTGATTTTCCTTCTTTACTAGGATGTCAATACTAAACCTATCTCTAATTTGGAAATTTAAATATCCAACTTGTATGAATAAGAATCTACTTGGAAGATTACTGAATTGATCAAATCTTCTTCAAGCATGATCAAACTTTATTAGAAGACTTCACTTGGTTCTAGTTTGGATGGATTACTAACAATTGTCATCTATTATGTTAAGTATGGTTTTATAACTTATTCCAGCCATGTATTGATAGTTGGATTCAATTAAAACTCAAATTACTCCATACATGTTGATCCTTAAGCTCTAACCTAGCCCCAATTCCATTGTAATTATGATTAGAGATCAATTCTAATATTTTATACCAAATTACAGCAATTGGAAATTTATTTCTGCCATGCTTGGTCAAGTCCATGAACTAAAACACAATTTCCTTGTCTATGTTAAAATCCAAACCCAAAGACTACATTAAATTCTGTTTCAAAGATAGTACCCAACTATTCATGTCATGTAGATTAATTTGTACCAATTGAAAATAGATTCTGTCATGCATGATTGTATTAGCAAACCTGAAACCAAAACCCCTTGCATACAGTCCAAAAATCCCAACTCAGAATTTGTTTTTTTTTTGAAATTCTGGGCAGCTGGTAGATTGACCAATCAGCAGTCCAAAAGTGATATCTCCCTCTTTTTAACTAGGAATTGAATGATACTAATTTTTTTAGAAAATAGACTCATAGGAATTTTATTTGTATAGAAATATAATTTTTCCAATTCTATCTCTAAATAGGCTAAGATTTCACTTCAAGATAGGGAACATGTTTTGTCTTCCATTCTGGCAGATTGATCCCTACTTAGTAAAAATGCTATAACTCCATCATCCGAACTTAATTTTCTCTAATTCTAGATTTTTTAGAAACTAGACTCATAGGGATTCATTTTTTCAGAAGAAACTATTGCCTAATTCGGCACCTAAATGATCCTAATTATACATACAAAATCTTTCATTTTTCCTTTAAATTTCTGTAACTACCATTAAACCTGAATTTGATTCTAAACCTATTCTAACCTAACCCAATGGCTACCCTAGGATCCCACCAACACTCAAGCATATTCTAATACTTGTGTATGACTTAATAATCATAGGGAACGTTTGTCAAAATCTATCAGCAACCATCTTGAGCACTATTTCAATATCGCAATTGTAAACATAACAAGGTAAGTGGGGATAGGCTTTGAATATTTTTAAGAATGTTTAATTCAATTTTTAGATACAATTGCCAGTAGTATGGGATACGGGAGCACTGTACACTTCGTACTATGCCATTTAGACTACATATGGCTAGGAATGTCCTACCTTAGTGGTACAACCCTTACTAGCAGGGGTTCAAGTGTTGGGTGATCATAGCTCCCTGTCACTGAGGAGTGTGAAGGACGCTGGGATGGGGTCCTGGCTATGATTATCGGGCTCTACCCATGGGAAGGTATATAATACCAACGACCACTGTGGGCTCCATACAATAGTTGGGTTACTTCTCGGGGCGGTTAAGAAGAAACCGAGAACGTTTCCCGAGTTGTTGTCATAGCACCGACCCGACTTAGGCATTTGTTTGTTAGGTGGATTTAATATTAAAATTGAACCCATGCATTTAGGATGCATGCTTGTGTGTGTGTGGACTATCCTTTAATTGCTGGGCTCGGTGGTGCTTACCCCTATGAAAATTTCTCTTTTTAGATGATCCTGCATGTAAATGTGTTTGTGGCCGAAATGATTACTTGGAGAACAGGAAATGATGATGTGGCGTTACCTTTTTATTTTCTTTTGTTTAAATACTATTTTTTGTTTGTGGATGAATTTCCACTGTTTATATTTTAGAATAGTGCTGTGTTGGCTCGATGGTCGTGAACTTGAGAACATCAAACTGTTGGAACTTTCAATGTAAATAATATGTATAACACTTATAGCACTTTACTTTCCCTGCACCCTGATCAATGTAACACGTGTTATCTTGAAATTGTGTTGTGCTTGTGATGTGTATTTACTGCATCAGGATCCTGGTGATCTCCGAATACGTCAGGTATTCGGGTCAGCCGTCGAATCCTCCTAGGGGTGGTTTCGGGGTGTGACAAAAGATGATATCAAAGAAAGATGCTCTATTTACACTCACAAGCGGGAAGTGAAAGTAATATCGGCTAGAGCCAAAGAAAAAAAAATTTATTAAATAATATAAAAATAAATTGGGGTAAAAGAACACCATAGAAGACTAGCTAGGTGCAAAAGGCAACAATATATCATATTCTAAGATCATAAACTTTTACATTAGATTTTCTTGTATATAATAAAAGAAAAAAAATTACAAATAAAAGGCGAAAGAGGACAGAACACAAAAAATAAAATAAAATGAGAAGTTCTTTTAAAAAACAAAATCCCTAGATCTAGTCTTAAACTGTATCTTCCGGAGGCTGATGCAGATACGAGTTAACCTTGAAACGAGCATCCCAAAAGTCCAACCTCCGCTCTATAGTAGCCATTCCGCCATCCAGACTTGTAAAGCACTGTATCATTTTAGAGGATGTCTCAGTAGGCCTAGTGCCCAAAATGTCAAAACAGGCCATCATATCCTACAACCCATAATCCCCAGTCGGCGTAGGTCACTGTAATGACGAGACCCCAACACGACCACTAACAGTATCCCTTGCAGCGGTCCTTCCTCCTCATCACTACCGACCTTGTCAAATAATTGCATTCTTTTAAGAGTTGCATCATTGATTGGCTCTGTTCCCTCTCCATCTGTCGCCTCTTCTGTAAAATCAACTCTGAGCATGGAAACACTCAAACTTTTTCCTGAGATGCTCAGTATTAATCACCTTACCATTCTCCACCTTCTTCATACAATACGCACCCCATTTTGAGAGTTTGATTAATTCAAGAATCGATCCTCATCATGTTCACTCATTTCTTCTTCCTCATCCTCTTCCTCCTCTCTTGAAGCAACATATGGAATTATGGATCATGATGATGAAGACTATGTTGGTGGTTCTTACCGTTGGCATTTACTAGCCAAGATCTTTCATGAAACCCCACTGGCTCTACTTGAAAACATGGCTACAAGAAAACAATAGGAGATAAAAAATAAATAAATAAATAAAATTAAATTAAAAAAAAAAAGTTAGAAGTTTTACAAAAAAATAAATAAATACATGTATGGTGGAAAAAAGATAATACCGCTATGACGACATTCATGAGCTGAATAATAGCTTGAAATGATAACTAATAAATCATAGATATCTACAGACCTAGTTGTACCGTACTTGAACCCTAACAGCCAGTGACTTCTGAGTAATCGAAAGGGAAACAGAATACCTCTAGACTCAACAACCTATATCGAAACCTTACTCCATCCTTGTTCAGATCAAATCCAGAGTTTAAGTTAGAATACATAAGTAAACATCCCTGCTTAACCCTGCCTCATAATCCTCCTATCTAAACATTTTGACTGTAAAATTTAGATCTTAAGGCACACTTTTGTGACGCCAGTATCCCTGATTGATTCCATTCTAATATTTGGAGAGTACAAATATTGTCCTAATATATATGAAATATATTGAATCTTCTTATTACATCCAAGTAAGAATATATTTCCAAAATTTTCTTTTCAGTAAGCGATCATGGTTCAAAATCAATCCAACAGAAATGTTTCTTGTGAAGCGTGTCCTCCTATCATTCATCCACTTCGACATCTTGATGAACCCATTGCTCAGGACATAGAAATTTTTGCTTTCTCTCCAAGGATACCTGAGAATCCACCTACACCTGTACCTGAGGCCCCTCTCGCTCATGCACCTGCACCTTTCCCTGCTCTGACTGCTAGTGAGGTAGCTGCCATTGTAGCCAAGGAGATGCAGCTCATACAACAGGAACAACGAGCCTTCATGCAAACTATGAGTGCCCAATTTCAAGAAGTAATGTGAGATAAGAAAATAATCGGGATGCCTAATCCTACCATACTTACAACCCCCATAGCTCTATTAGTACGTACAGCTCAAGATGTTATTGCAATCATAGGAGATATGATGAAAGATTTCCAACAACAACAGGGATTGTTCATAAGCAATACAATTGCTGCGATGTGACGACTACAGCGACAGTTCATGATTTGTATAAATGGATAAATTCAAGCTGTGCAACAGGCGCATGCCATACTAGGAAATTCTCTTGTATATGACACATCGTCTGTGCCCGACCAATCTGTGGGAGAAGGACAAGTAGATAAGGGCGTAACACAACAAGGGTCTAAGAAGAGACCTATGAGTTCACGAGAGTTTGGAACACCTAGTAAGGCTCCCGAAGGACCCTATCCTGATTCGACTCCAGCGTGCCTTGACGGAAAGGATGAAAATTGACTCAGTCAATCGACAAGGTTCACAGCTACATCACAACTATCTAGTACGAGCATTCATTGTTTCAACTGCAACCAGTTGAGGCATATGTCCAAGGCTTGCCCATATAGTAAAGCCAAGCACGTGTCGCAAGTATCCGTCCCCCATCTCGAGCAGCCACAACAGGACAGTAGACCAGAAATGGGTCAAATTTTTCAGCCCCTTAGAACAACTACAATTCAAAAAAGTTCTCAACCCGTTAGGTCCACACCTAATCCACAACCCTATGGTCCAATCCGGTGTTATGAATGCAATCAAATTGGACACATGTCCAGAAACTGCCCTGCCTCAAGCCAAGCTTCAACAACTGCTCCGTCCCCTCAACTGACTACACCTGTCTATCCGCTTGCTGGATCTAGCCACTGCTATACATGCAAACTGCCTGAACACATGTCTAGAGATTGTCCCCATCGCAGATTTCGTGCACCACGACTAGTTCCACCTACTTCTCGACCTTACTAGCCCCAAAGCAACAAAGTTTAAGAGCAAGATTGTGCCTTGACCAAGGAATGAATCAAGATAAATCTAGTTGTGATAACAGGTACTTTATCCATATCATTCTCATTTGATCAAGTATTAATTAATTCTGGTACATCACACTTTTCGTTCCACTATTTTGCAATAAGATGAACGTGTCCTAGAAGAATTTGGGACACAAAATTTATGATTAGCACTCCTGCTGGGTATGTTGTGAATCTAAATGAAGTATATGAGTCTTAACCATTAGGAAATCTTCGACTTGTATCTAGGTTCTAGAGGGTCGATGAGAGACCAAGACATATAATTAAGTCTCGATAAGGTTATATAATTGCGAACCAGATAAATAGAATATTTCAGGCTGAATTCAGGTAAGTTTAAAGTGTATCAAGTAGTGGGTGGTAAATAACAAAAATCTAGAAATTAAATAACGGGTGTCAAGTATAGTCAAGAACAGCTGAGAATGGAAAGAGACCAAAATCGAAGGACTTTTGACGAGACCTTGCTCAACAATAGGTATGAGTGGAGTAATGAATCACCGAGCGTCCCTCTGTTATTGGGAGTGAATAGTAGGGATTCCATCAATATTCCAATTCATTCTAAAGTTGAGTTAGGTATTGAATAACCATAATAAAGGCCTTCATAAGAAAAGCCATGTAGACAAGGCAGTATAGATTTTTACCCTTTAATCCCAAGCCGTAAGAAACATGGATTAGAGGGTGAAGTATGTGAGGATAGGTTGATCAGTTGATTTCTTAGAATATGCATTTGGAATTCGTTTCCCCTTTAGGTTCCTATATCAGGCAAAGCTTTAGGTCAACCAAACCCGAGTGTGATTTGGATCACTAGAGAATTGAACCCTAGTGGTTCCATCAAAACCACCAGGATAAAAAGATACTATGATGTAATCGCATCGAATCAAGAAAAGTTTGGGTGACAAAAGATAAAAGGAGGTCAAGGTGTCCTCACCTATACAGATCCGAGGAGACGTCAAATTTCGAGGATGAAATTTTTGTAAGGTGGGGAGAATGTTACGGCCTGGCATTTTTTTTATCCGAACCCTAACTCGAATCTGAATTAGATCCGGAACCCGAAGTCGTGGCATAGTGTGCGTTATGGTGTATTGATTTGATGTTCAAATGGGTAGAAGATAAAGAAGGAATCCCGGTGGTAACCCGTTGCTTGTCGGCAAAATGACAGATACCTCCCCCGTATGGTTGTGGGATCCACACGCGGATGTACAACTCGTGGTAAGAGATCCTAACTATGTATTAGGTATTTTTAGTATTTTAACTTTGTCCGTGTGAGTTCGCTTGTGGAACGCATCGACTTTTGGATGTTCCGACACGGACAAATTAACCCTGCCTGTACTGGCTTTTTCGTCACAAGCCCGATGCTTGATGATTAATAACTATCTTGGGATTTTTTGACATTGCAAACGAAACCCCACTCCTGGGTTTTTCATATGACCCACGGTGAGGGCCTCATGTGTAATCAAAGTCAGAAAGCCCAATTTTAATCTTAATTAATTCCTAACTTATCAAACCTTACAAGTAGGTGTAAGGTGTCAATACCAAACATAAATAAGTAGCCACATGGCTAAGTTAGATTTAACTAAGTTACATAAAATATATTAACCAATTCATTTTCCCTATTCACTTCACCAAACTGAAAACGTGGAAGCAGAGAAGAAAAGAAGAAAAAGAAGAAGAAGAGAAGAAAAGGAAGAGCTAGGGATTTCCGTTCTTAGATTTAGAGGTAAGAACCTCACTCCCTCTTCCAATTTTCTAAGAAAACTCATGGCTGATTTGTTGAACCTCTTCTCCTCCCCTTTCTTTTGATCTCATATTTGATTTTCCTTCTTTACTAGGATCTTGATACTAAACCCATCTCTAATTTGGGAATTTAAATATCCAACTTGTATGCACAAGAATCTACTTGAAAGATTACTGATTTGATCAAATCTTCTTCAAGCATGATCAAACTTTATTAGAAGATTTCACTTGGTTCTAGTTTAGATGGATTACTAACAATTGTCATCTATTATATTAAGCATGGTTTTATAACTTATTCCAGTCATGTATTGATAGTTGGATTCAATTAAAACTCAAATTACTCAATACATGTTGATCCTTAAGTTCTATCCTAACCCCAATTCCATTTTGATTATGATTAGAGATCAATTCTAATACTTTATACCAAATTACAGCAATTGAAAATTGATTTCTGCCATGCTTGGTCAAGTCCATGAACTAAAACACAATTTCCTTGTCGATGTTAAAATCCAAACCCAAAGACTACATCAAATTTTGTTTCAAAGATAGTACCCAACCATTCATGTCATGTAGATCAATTTATATCAATTGAAAACAGATTTTGTCATGCATGATTGTATTTGAAAACCTGAAACCAAAACCCCTTGCATACAGTCCAAAAATCCCAACCCAAAATTTGTTTTTTTTTGAAATTCTGGGTAGCTGGCTGATTGACCTATCAGCAGTCCAAAAGTCTCCCTCTTTTTAACTCAGAATTGAATGATTCTAATTTTTTCAGAAAATAGACTCATAAGAATTTTATTTGTATAGAAATAGAATTTTTCCAATTCTATCTCTAAATGGGCTAAGATTTCACTTCAAGATAGGGAACATGTTCTGCCTTCCATTCTGGCAGATTGAACCCTCCTTAGTAAAAATGCTATAACTCCATAATCCAAACTTCATTTGCTCTGATTCTAGATTCATTAAAAAATAGACTCATAGGGCTTCATTCTTTTAGAAGAAACCATTATCTAATTCGGCATCTAAATGATCCTAATTATCCTTACAAAATCCTTCATTTTTCCTTTAAATTTCTGCAACTACCATTAAACCTGAATTTGATTCTAAACCTATCCTAACCTAACCCTATGGCTACCCTAGGATCCCACCAACACTCAAGCATATTCTAATACTTGTGTATGACTTAATAATCATAGGGAACGTTCGTCAAAATCTATCGGCAACCGTCTTGAGCACTATTTCAATATCGCAAACGCAAACATAACAAGGTAAGTGGGGATAGGCTTTGATTATTCTTAAGAACGTTTAATTCAATTTTCAGATACAATAGCCAGTAATCCTTTGCAAGTGTTATTCCTATTTTATTTATGATATTTATTGATTTCATTGTCTATAATTTATGATTGTGAATGATATGATGTGGAATAGTTGGCAATGTGAATGCTTGTGATAGATTAGATACCGTAGTCAACTTGAAAACGAGAGGTATGGTGTGCCGTAGTATGGGATGCGGGAGCACTGTACACTTTGTACTATGCCATTTAGATTGCATATGGCTAGGAATGTCATTCCTTAGTGCTACAACCCTTACCAGCAGGGGTTCAGGTGTTGGGCGATCATAGCTCCTTGTCACTGAGGAGTGTGAAGGACGCCCGGATGGGGTCCTGACTATGATTATCGGGGTCTACCCATGGGAAGGTATATAATACCAATGACCACTGTGGGCTCCATACAATAGTTGAGGTTACGTTTTGGGGCGGTTAAGAAGAAACTGAGAACATTTTCCGAGTTGTTGTCGTAGCACCAACCCGACTTAAGAATTTGTTTGTTAGGTGGATTTAATATTAAAATTGAACCCATGCATTTAGGATGCATGCTTGTGTGTGTGTGGTCTATCCTTTACTTGCTGGGCTCGGTGGAGCTCACCCCTATGGAAATTTCTCTTTTTAGATGATCCTGCAGGTAAATGCGTTTGTGGCCGAAAGGATCACTTGGAGAACAGGAACTGATGATGTGGCGTTACCTTTTTATTTTCTTTTGTTTAAATACTATTTTTTTTTTAGTGGATGAATTTCTACTATTTATATTTTAGAATAGTGGTGTGTTGGCTCGATGGTCGTGAACTTGGGAACATCGAGCTGTTGGAACTTTCAATATAAATAATATGTATAACACTTATCGTACTTTACTTTCCCTGCACTCTAATAAATGTAACACGTGTTATCTTGAAATTGTGTTGTGCTTGTGACGTGTATTACTGAATCTGGATCCTGGTGGTCTCCGAATATGTCGGGTATTTGGGTCAACCGTCGAATCCTCCCAGGGGGTGGTTTCGGGGTGTGACAAAGATAATCTAGGAAGTGCAGCAAGGAGTCCATAAGGACCCAGATTTTTTATTGGCCCATAATTGGGCATTGCATTTTCGAGACAGATTGTGCGTGCCTGATGATTATGACATCCAAGTTCGAATCCTTAGAGAGGCACACAGCTCACCCTATTCAATCCACCCTAGAAGTACGAAGATGTACAAGGATCTGAAGAAGTACTACTGATGGATTGGGATGACGGAGACCATAGCGATATACGTGTCCAAATGCCTCACCTGTCAACAAATAAAAGCAAAGAGACACCGACCGTATGGATTGTTGCAGCCGCTCCCTATACCAGAATGGAAGTGGGAAAGGATTAATATGGACTTTATGACAAAACTACCCAACACCAGGAAGGGGATGAATGTAGATGGACTGACGAAGGCAGCTCACTTCATACCAATCAAAATAAGTTATTCAAAAATATAGTCCGCTTACATGGCATGCCTATCAGTATTGTATCTGATAGGGACCCTTGATTTACCTCACGGTTTTGCAGAAGTTTACAAAAGGCCCTGGGATCTCAACTAAATCTTAGTACGGCCTTCCAACCACAGACGGACAGACAATCTGAAAGAACTATCCCTACTCTAGAGGGCATGCTTAAAATCTGTCTTGGAAATGAGAGACAGTTGGGATGCCAACATACCTTTGGTGGAATTTGCATACAACAATAGTTACCACTCCACCATTGGCATGGCACCGTTTGAACCTCTCTATGGTCAGAAGTGTCAGACCCCGTTATATTGGGACGAGGTTAGAGAACGGAAATATCTTAGACCAGAGATAATACCAACCTGTGACAAGGTAGATATCATTAGAGAGAAAATTAAAGCGGCCCAATCAAGGCAGAAGAGTTATGCCGATAATCGGAGGAAAGATATTGAGTTTAATGTTGGTGAAAAGGTATTCCTCCGGGTGTCCCCAACGAAGGGATTGCTACGTTTCAACAAGAAGGGCAAGCTGAGCCTAAGATTTATTGGTCCCTATGAGATCCTCAACAGAGTAGGGCTAGTACCATATCGACTGGTATTACCACCATCTTTGCAAGGCGTCCACGATGTTTTCCATGTGGCAATGCTAAGAAAATACATCAACAACCCGACACATGTACTCTCAACTGAACCTGAACAGTTGGACGTGGATATGACCTATAAAGAACAGCATACAGAGATATTGGATAGGAAAGAACATAATCTTCATAACTGCATGGTCACCTTTGTAAAGGTTCGATGGGGAAATAATCCCATAGAAGGGGCTTCGTGGGAACATGAAGAGGAAATGAAAGAAAAGTATCCCCAACTCTTCGAGCTACAAGGAAAGCAAATTTTGAGGACAAAATTTTTATAAGGTAGGGAGAAATGTCAAACCTACCCCTAACTGGCTGGAATTTTGATTGAAGGACAAGAACCCCTGACATGGCATCTAAGCACACTGTGGAGTATCACTCCAGTGATTGAATTTAATGGAGAAGCTCCGAGGATGTCCTCCTACATACCTGTCAGAAGATGGATTGTTGATCCCTGTAGTTGCTCTATCCACAGCATAAAGTACTGCTTGGACTCCAGGTATTCTCACTCCTCTCCATGAATGTGGGTCCTACCCCTAAAAATAGGTGCAAAGGGCCTTGAGTGACATGTAGGTGCAAGGCCCCAACCCTGGGTCAAACCCCTGTGCAAGCCCATAGTGAAACAGCCTTGCTGCATTCTCTGGGCGATGCACACATCACCCAGAGACATTGCCCAGAGTGAAAAAATGCATTATTTTAATCTGCAGATATGTGGGGACCACCCATATTGGACATGGGCACCCTCCATAGGTTGAAGGGAGTCTGGGGGACCACCACATACCCTTGGACCCCTGTGGACCCCACCTGAGTGCCTAGAATGACTGAGAATCAGTTTAAAAACACATTCTCAAAAGAGGTCTAAGTAGGCAAACAGGCCTCAGTGGGAGCTGGTTTATAAATAGAAGACCTCAGCTCATTTTAGAGCTCTAGTCACTATTGAAAACGTGGGAGAGGGAAGAAGAGAGAAAAGAGAGAAAAGAGAAGGAGAGGAAGAAGAGAGGAAGGGAAGGAAGAAGAAGAAAGGAAGGGACGCTGTCCCTGCCTCCAAGCTCAGTTCTAGTAGCCCCTCTACATATTCAAGGTATGAAATCATATCTTAGAAATACTGTTTTAATGCTGTTACTGTTCACCTCTATACATCTCTGTATTTTTGAGAGGCTTCCATGTATGGCTCCAGGTCTAACTTGCAAACATGTTGCATGGAAGATCTGAGCCTTGGGACATGATTTTGGTTGCTGTTCCATACCTGAGGCTGAAATCCATGCTTGTGCCAGATTGCACTGCACTGTTGCACCAAGAACAGGCAGTCTCGGCTTAGATCTATGTGCCCTGGCTGCATGCAGTCTAGCCATGAGTTGTAGCAGCCCCAGATTACCTTAATACATGTGAAACAACCCTTGCATGCAGCCAAATCCATGGTCTGCAGCTGAAGCTCGACTGGGTTACTATTCACTGGGCTGTCTGGGCAGCTCCTAGCAGCCAAGAGGTGGGCCCAGGTAAAAATCCATGAAGACCAGTGCAAACTACACCCCAAGGGATCCATGATGACCTAACATGCATGGGGGATTGATTAAGGCACTGCCCGTGGTGCAAAACATAGGAATTGGAGCCTGTTCACGTGTTAAACGGGCTCTGGGTGATGCACTGGGCGATGCAGACATCACCCAGAGACAT
Organism: Telopea speciosissima; assembly: GCF_018873765.1. NCBI lineage: Eukaryota > Viridiplantae > Streptophyta > Magnoliopsida > Proteales > Proteaceae > Telopea > Telopea speciosissima. The sequence continues at coordinate 23,242,808 of NC_057926.1, read as the reverse complement.
CGCCCTGAGAATTAAAATGGGCATTTTTATTGATTTTCTGTAGGGACTTCAACATATGGACTATAAGCATTGTAAGGAGGTGGTAAATGACCAAAATACCCCTCCTCACATCTGTCCATAATTGTGAACACCTTGGGTGCCCAAGTGGGCCCCGCAGGGCTTGGAAACACTGTCTGTGTTGGTCCTACAGCATTGCTGACTTAAGGACACTATTGTGAGGCTGTTATGACTTTGAACCATGTACTGCAGAGGTAAATGACCATTCTGCCCTTAGACCATATTCTCCAGATGATGCACCGGGACTTAGGCCTAAGGCCTAGTTTAAGGCCCAGAGAATTCCAAGTGATGTCCAATTGTGCATCGAGTCCAACTAGTGAGCCTAGGTCAACCCTAGGACATCCAAAAATAGTTTGGAATATTAAATAACATATTTCTAATTTATACTTAGGGTTTGATTCCGCGCTTGAGGTATACTGCCAGACCGTAGTCAAAACTGAAAGAACAACTGATCTTGTAGAACCCGACTCAGTTGAGTGAAATTGTCACACCCCAAACCACCCCCTAGGAGGATTGGGTAGGTGACCCGAATTGCATAACGGCAATCTGCCAAATCCCATGGATCTAGAAGCTGTGCTTACGATCATGGAACCACAACCATCACTTTACCAAAGGCAAGATTAGAGTGCTGCAGATAACCTATAATTTCAATAATAAAAGGAAGCACAGCGATACGGAAAATGATAATAATATATACATAAGAAAGTTTGTACATTTCCCACCAACCCACAAGCATAAGTACAAAGCTGATAAGAATAGAACTACACACATCACTATATACAGGGTGAGCATACTCAACCCCAAAAAGAAAAAGAAGTAAAATCTACTACAAAACCACAGTCAGAACGGGGATAGACTCCTGATAACTAAAAAAGGAGTCCCCAAGCCAAAAAGCATCAGATGCACTCCTCAACGATCTTCATCAACGACCAACGAGAAAGTACGTAGGATCGGTATGACCTCCGTCGGGGACCACACTAACATCATCATAACAACAAGGACTCTCCTCCTTGAGATGACCCTCCATGCCATAGTGGCATCGATCTGCAAAATCATCTAAGAAAAACATTGTATAACAGAGTGTGAGCCCCCATTGAGCTCGTGAGAAAATAACATCATCATGCATGCACATGCAATCACAATTCACAGATCATATGATCCTACATGATATGCAAGTCCAAATTATTTATTAGCCACCTAATAATACAGCTGAGTCAGGTCTGTGCTACTACAATCCCCAATACGTGTATCCCTAGTGCGGGCTTCCTACCCCTTCCCACGATACACCCATTGAGTTGTCGGAGAGGACCAGTCAGCTCCCACATCAATCACCAAGGTCAACCCGACCAGCCCTTTGTGGTTAACCTGTAGGGCAATCCATTTCTTTTCTCTTTTCTTTTCTTTGGCTTATAGCCCATATTCACCATTCCGATGTTCTTTCATTTCTTTTCATTCACCATTCGGGTGTTCTTTCATTTCTTTTCAATTCTTTTCTCATTCACATATGGTCACCCTCACAGGCATCCAACACCTAAACCCCTGTTGGCAAGGGTGCATAGCACGGGTGATGAAACTCTAACCCCATGTCTATATAGCATCGTATGAGTCAGGTGGTGTCAACTGCATCCCATACTACGGGCTACCACAGGCCTCATTTCCAAGCTGACTATGGCATCTAAGCTAACATTCATAATCAGCATATAAGAATTCACAATGTTGATCAACAGACAGTCATTATGCAGTGATTTGAGTAACTTGAAATAGAAGTAAGTAACACAGCATTTATAGTTTCAATTCATATCATCCGGCATCATATCATAATTACATATACACAAATGATAATATTATTCACTCACCTGAGTTTGGTTCTAGATACTCGTTAGCAAACTCAGTTCCAATAGTAGTCTGATTGTTGTCCTCGAGCGCGGGATCAAGTCCTGAATATAAATCAGATAATGTCTTATTAAGTTTTCAGTCTATCACTGGTAGTCCTAGGGTTAACCTAAACTTACTGGGTTGACCCAATGTTCAGTTGGTTCACACTTGGAATCATTGGGCCTTACACAGGGCCTTAGGTCATGTCCCGGTGCATGGGCTAGAGTCTATGGCATAGCGGTAAAATGGTCATTATTAGTGATTGTACCTAACCCTAGACCAGATCAGGCTTACAGTGCTATCCACAGCTTGTCTGTGCTGTAGGACCAAGCACACTAGGGTTTCCTTCACCTGTGGGGCCCACTTCGGTTCCAAAGTACCTTCCCATCAAGGACAGATGTGGGGAAGGGCTTTTTGGTCATTTCCCAACCTCCCACAGTGTCATAGGGCCAATGGGTGAAGTTCCCATAGCTAGATCAGCATTCCAGCAAATTTTCCATTCACTGGGCGATGGCTCTAGGCGTTGGGTGCATCGCCCAATGCCCTCAAATCGACATTGGGCTGAGTTCCCAAGGCTTGGCTTTTTAGGCTAGGCTCAATCTTGATCCTTTGCATGTTAAGGGGTTAGGTAGTCCCTGAGATGGCCTACCTAATGGTCCAATTGGATCTTCCATCAAATCCATCCTCAGGCTGCCAATGGCTGCCTAGACAACCCAGTAAATAGTGTCACAGGGTTTTCTTCAAGCTTGGATCACAATCTTAGCCATATGCAGGGCTGGAATCAGATGTAATTTGATGTTCCATGGCTGGAATCATCTAGGTTAAGGTCTGTGTAGCCATGGTTTACATGCAGGGTTCCAAACTATCAGACAAAAATGAATCTGGGCACTGCAACCATACACAGCCAAGTCTTGGCCTCTGGAACAGCATAACAGCCTATTAAAATCACTCATAGATCACAGATCTTCCATGCATAAGGCTAGCATGGCAGATCTGGCACTGCTCTGGGCAAACCCTAGCTGTTCAGGGCTTCCGAGAGAGCAAGAACACATCAAACAGAGAGAAGAGATGGGGACAGCAGGCACACATAGGTATGTTTATACCTGAGCAGGTCTGATGGAGCTCGGATTCAGGCCTGGTGTAGGGCTGCAGCAGCTCTCGTCCTTTCTTCCTTTTTCTTTCTTCTTCTCCCTCCTCTTCTTTCTCTCCTTTCTCTCCTCACGGTTCCAACAGAAATGAGAGCTCTAAATGAGCTCAAGACCCTTCTATTTATAGGCCCAGCCTTCACTGAGGCTTGTTTGGCTTTGAAGGCCCCTTTTGAAAATCAATTTTGAAACTGATTCTAACTGATTCTGGGTACACTAGTGGGGTCCACAGTGAACCAAGGGTATGAGGTGGTCCCTTAGACTTCCCTCTATTAGTGGAGGGTGCCCATGTCCATATTGGGTGGTCCCCATAATTAAAATCCCATAAGATACTCAGAAATACCCACTGGGCGATGTCACTGGGCCTTGCTGCATCCCCCAGTGCCATCGCCCAGAGAATTCCAGCAAGCTGAAATTCAATGGGGCTTACACAAGGGTTTGACCCTTGGTCAGGGCATTGTCCCCATAGGCCTTCTATGGATTTTTTGCACATTTTTACAGAGGTGGGTCCCACCATTATAAGGAGGAGAGAGAGATTACCTGGGATCCAAACCATATATCAGGCAATGAGCTGTACATCTGCAGGGATCTGCTGTCCACCTACTGACAGGCATGTAGGATGATCCACACAGGGTTTCTTCATTAATCCAAGTCATTGGAATGATGCTCCACAGTGATCCTGGTTGCCTAAGCAAGGGCTCCTGTCCTTCTATCAAAATTCCAGTCAGTCAAGGGCAGGGTTTGACATTTCTCCCCACCTTACAAAAATTTTATCCTCGAAATTTGCTTACCTTGCATTTCGAAGAGTTGAGGATATTTTTCTTTTATTTCATCTTCACGTTCCTATGAAGCTTCTTCCACTGGATTGTTTCCCCATCGAACCTTTACAAAAGCGACGGTGCGGCTACGGAGGTTATGCTCCTTCCTATCTAATATCTCTGAAGGCTGTTCTTCGTAAGTCATATCCACGTCCAACTATTCAGGTTCAGTTGATAATACATGTGTCGGGTTGTTAATATACTTCCTTAGCATTGACACATGGAAAATGTCGTGGACGCCTGACAAAGATGGTGGTAATGCTAGTCAGTATGCTACGCATCCCACTTTATTAAGTATTTCGTAAGGACCAATGAATCTTGGGCTCAACTTGCCCTTCTTGTTGAAACGTAGCAATCCCTTAGTGGGAGATACTCGGAGGAATACTTTTTTTTCGACTTCAAATTCAATATCTTTCCTTCGATTATCCACATAACTTTTCTGTATTGATTGGGCTGCCTTGATCTTCTCTCTTATAACATCCACCTTAGTGCAGGTCGCTTGTATCATCTCAGGTCCGAGATATTTTCGCTCGCCAACTTCATCCCAATATAACAGAGTTCTACATTTCCATCCATATAATGCTTTGAACGGTGCCATGCCAATGGTGGAGTGGTAACTATTATTGTATGCAAATTCCACCAAAGGTATGTGAGCATCCCAACTGTCATTCGTTTCCAAAACATAGGCTTGGAGCATGTCCTCCAGAGTCTGAATGGTTCTTTCTGATTGTCCATTCGTCTGCTGATGGAAAGCTGTACTAAGATTCAATTGAGATCCCAATGCCTTTTGTAAACTTCTTCAAAACCTTGAGGTGAACCGAGGACCTCTGTCGGACACAATACTGACAAGCACATCGTGTAAGCGGACTATGTTTTCAATACATATGCGGGCAAGCTTCTCCATTGGATAACTTATCTTAATTGGTATAAAGTGTGCCGCCTTTGTTAGTCCGTCTACAATCACCTAAATTGCATTCATACCTTTCTTGGTGTTGGGCAAATTTGTCATGAAATCCATAGTGATTCTTTCCCACTTCCACTCAGGTATGGGAAGTGGCTGCAACAAACCATACGGTCGATGTCTCTCTGCTTTTATCTATTGACAGGTGAGGCACTTGGACACATATATTGCTATGGTCTCCTTCATTCCCATCCACCAGTAATACTTCTTTAAATCTTTGTACATCTTTGTACTTCCGGGATGGATGGTATAAGGTGAGTTGTGTGCCTCCTTCAGAATTTGGTCTTGAACATCATAATCATCAGGCACGCACAATCTGTCATAAAATTTCAGTGCACCATCATGGGCCAAAGAAAAATCCGGGTCCTTATGGACACCTTATTGTATTTCCCAAATTATCTTGGCCAGCTCAAGATCTAAAGGTTGCTTCACAATTATCTCTTCTCGTATCGACGGCTGCAGATCCATAGCTGCTAATTGCTTAGCCGTACCTTCAATCACGAGTTCCAGATCAAATTTTCGAGCTTCTTCTACTGATGGTTCACTTACAATTAAGGAAGCAAGGGATGCAGTCTAAGATTTCCTGCTTAATGCATTGATGAGCACATTTATGTGTGAAATCTTAGGACATAAAGCATACATTTTACCACATTGGACAGAGTTACTCGGTGCTTTCTTGTGCTTTTCAAGGTTTAGGTGAATTATTGTGAAAATGGAGGAGATGATGCTAAGGAGATGTTTTTAAGCTTTTTCAAGGTGTTAATAATACGGATGCATAGCCCATTGAGTCAACTTCGCAACGGTTCAAACGACACTTGATTTCAAGTTGAAACGAAGAAGTTATGGCCGTTTCCGTAACGACGCGCGAAAATGGTGTATAGGGGTTTATTTATAATTATTGATAGTCGGACGGGGATAAAGTGAAGCGGAAGTTCGGATTCCAGGGGCCTTAACACAATTATCAGAAGTTACTTTACTGTACCCGAAAGATTTCATTTGGAAGGCTCTGGACAGTCCAACTTCAACTTGAGATATCTTGGGCTCCCCAACTCCGAATTGGATGAAATTTGGGTCTATTTTGGGTGATTTTTCGCAAGGAACACAATGGTGAGGCCTATATAAGCACCTCATGCTCCACGTTTTCTGAAAGACAAAATGGGTATTTTATTTATTCTTAAAAGAATCCTAGTCATCACCCTTACTCTCTCTCTCCTCCAACTTCTCAAGGGCACTTCTGGAATTCTACTTGGGATAGATTTATATTTTCTCATCTATGGAAGTTTGAAAAATCAAAGATGCTTTGATTTTATTGCTTGGAGAAGATATCTACAAAGAAAATGAAGCACTTGTTAGAATTTGAAGTTTATTTTTCTAGAAATAGAAGGTCTATGTAAACAATCTTCTCTTCTTTTTCTTTCTTTTTTTTTTTTTCTCTTTTCTTAGGATTCAAGGCATTGTAAAAGAGGAAAGAGAAGAGAATATTCTCTTTTTTTAGGGAATATTTCTCCTACACTTCCATCTTTTCTCTTCTCCTCTCTTCCACCTACAAATACCCCCTACCTCTCTTGTAAAAATTGCGCATTCACTTAGTGAAATTTCTTCTCTTCTTCTCCTTCTAATTTGTGATATTTGGCTTTTCTAAGTTCTAGTTTGCTTTTATGATTTTTAGTTAATGGTTATAATAGCTTTAGTATATGCTTTAATTTTAATTTAAGTCTTCAATTGGGTTGTAATTTCTTAATTCTAGTTTTGGTTTTAAGCCTTCTAGTCTAAGTTCTTAAGTTGATGACAAGACTTGAAGATTTAGAAGAGGAGGCCATGGCAAGTTTATGCAAGTATTCAAGCTTTTCAATTACATTCATGCAAGCACATCCAGGTTTTACTATCTAAACTCTCAATCTCATTCTCCATCTCCTCTATCTCTCTCTATCTTCTTCTTCTTCCCCCTCTATTTCTTTTATTTTAATTTTATATGGTTGTGGTTTATGGATGCATTTTTATTCCCTTATTTCTTTTTATATGGTTAGTATGTGTGGCTGTATTTTTATTCCTTTCAATTCGCTTTAATTTGATAGGTTAGATGCTCATGTGTTAGGATGCCGATTTAATCCCTTAATTTTGTTAGATGCTTATGAGTTAGGATGCATTGATTTTCGTTAGTTTAATTAGTTTAATTTAACACTTTAATTTGATTCACTTTGCATTACTTTTAAGTTAGTTAAATAGAGTGGCGTATGTCTCCTCGTGTTCGACCCGTAGCTACGATTGACCCGTATGCTTGCGGTTTTATTTTAACTCAAACATGCATCTGCGACAACATTGGCCTTACCCGGGTGGTATTGGATCTCGCAATCATAGTCTTTCACCAATTTCAACCACCATCTCTGTCTCATATTCAGCTCCTTTTCGGTGAAAAAATACTTCAGACTTTTATGATCGCTGAAGATTTCACTCTTTTCACCATATAGGTAATGCCGCCATATTTTTAACGCAAAAACTACAACTGCCAACTCTAAGTCGTGAGTGGGGTAGTTCTTCTCGTGTTCTTTCAATTATCTGGAGGCATAGGCGACTACTTTACCTCTCTGCATCAGGACGCCACCCAATCCTGTTCTGGATGCGTCGGTGTAAACCACCATTCCTCCGGTGCCGTCCGGAATGGTTAGAACTAGAGATGATACCAATTGGTTCTTCAATTCCTGAAAACTTTTCTCACATGCTTCATTCCATTCAAATTTGGCTCCCTTCCTTGTAAGTTTAGTCATTGGTGCCGAAATCTATGAGAAATTCTCAATAAATCGTCGATAATATTCGGCCAGTCCTAAGAAACTCCGAATCTAAGTAGCACTCTTCGGGGTTTCCCATTCAAGAACCACTTTCAACTTGCTTAGGTCTACTTTGATGCCATTTTTGGTGATGATGTGTCCTAGGAATCCAATTTGGTGAAACCAAAATTCACATTTACTGAATTTGGCAAAAAGCTGGTGTTCTCGCAATCGCTGCAATACGAAAGTAAGATGTCGCGTGTGTTCTTCCTCATCCTTAGAGTATACCAGGATATCATCAAAGAATACTATGACGAATTTATCTAACACATCATGGAATACTCTATTCATCATGTCCATGAATTCTACCGGGGCGTTGGTTAATCTGAACGACAAAACCAAGAATTCGTAATGCCTGTATCGAGTTTGGAACGCCGTCTTATGGATATCACCGCTCTTGATCTTCAATTAATGGTATCCCGACCTAAGATCGATTTTGGAGAAAACTCATGCTCCTTGTAATTGATCGAATAGGTCATCGATTCGCGACAGCGGATATCGATTCTTAATGGTCAGCTTATTCAACTCGCGGTAGTCGATACACAGCCGCATACTTCCATCTTTCTTCTTAACAAACAATATGAGTGCTCCCCAGGGTGATACACTAGGGCGTATAAATCCTTTCTTTAGCAGGTCTTGAAGTTGAACCTGCAACTCTTTCAATTCGATTGGCGCCATTTGGTATGGTGCCTTGGATACTAGTGCTACACCAGGAATCAGATCAATCGTGAATTCTATGTTGCGGTCAGGCGGTAGCTATGACAGATCTTTTGAAAAGACATCAGGAAATTCTCTGATGACTTCTAGTTCCTCCATTGGTTTTATCTTTGCCTCCGTGTCTATTACCGTGGCTAAAAAGCCTTGGCATCCATTGTCAAGTAACTTTTGCGCTTGGATGGCTGACAAAGTTATTCTCCTGGATTTCTTCTTGGGTTCCCTTTGATAGGTGAAAGTTGACCCATCTTTCAAGTTGAACCTTATCTTCTTCTCCGCACACAAGATGTTTGCACCATGGGCCGACAACCAGTCCATGCCCAGGATTATGTCAAAATCATTTATATCCATCTTTATCAATCGTGCGGTTAGTTTCTTCCCACAAATTTCAATCTGACCAGGGTCGTAGACCTTCTTCAAGCTCACGACACTCCCTGTCGGCGTGCTGACTACTAGCTCATGCCTAATATCTCTTGGTTGATCCTTCATCTTACTTGCAAAGATCGAGGAGACGAAAGAGTGGGTCGTGCCTGAGTCGAATAGTACTTGTGCGGGTATGGTTGAGACATTCAGGGTACCTAAGGTTTGTAGGTAATTTAGGTTACATGTAGTAGGCCAATTAGTCCCTATAAGTTAGTAGTGTTTAGCAACTTACCTATTAAGACTTCGGGATTCGCCTAAGCTTCTTCATTCGTCATCGCAAACACCTTTCCTCGCATCCAATTATCCTGTGGTGGGAAAGACCTAGCATAGGGCTGATTCTGCAAGTTGTTGTTGTACCCACGTGTTTTACAATCTCTGGCCATATGCCCTTCCTTATTGCACTGGTAACACTTACAGGGTGGAGCAACAGGTGTTGAGGCTTGGCTCACTTGACTTGTTGCTGGTCGGGCTGGCAAAGCTGGTGTTGTCGCTTGGCTCGTCGCCGGTTGAGCAGGTCGATTAAATATGGGGTGAAAAGGGTTCTGACCCACGTTCGGCCTACTATACGGAGTCGAGATGGAGCCTAAATTGGTTCTGCGGTAAACTTTATTTGGCCAGGCATAGGTCTGAAAATTGTTTGGCCTTTTTCCCACGGATGACGTCACAACTTTCTCTTTCTCTTTCTCCTTAAATCTATCTTTTATGGTTTTTGCCTTGTCAACCATTTGAGCATAATCCCTAATGTCCATGGTTGACAACACTGGTCTGATCTCAGTCTTGAGTCCTTTCTCAAATTTCTTCACCTTACTAACTTCCCCTTTTAGGTGCTCTGGAGAAAAATGGAACAAGTCCTCAAATCACTGCTGATAATCTAGTACTGACTTGCTTCCTTGCACCAGTGCGATGAATTCTGCTTCTTTTCTATCACTAAAACTCTCTGGAAAGTAGTTCTTGAAGAAAACTTCTTTAAACTACTCCCACGTGGGATTCGGGTGAATGGCTTCCAAATTAGGCCTAGTTGCCTTCCACCAAGCTTCGGCTTCAATCTGCAACTGATAACCCGCACATATAATCTTTTGTGCGTCTGTGCACTCAAGTACTTTAAATGCCTTTTCTAGGGCACTGATCCATCGTTCCGACTGCATTGTTTCTGAAGTTATTTTGGAAAATGCAGGCGGTTGGAGTTTCTTGAATCTTTCCATAACCTTAGAGGTAGAGTTCTCCACTAAATGTTGAGGCATAGGTGGCGGAAACAGTACAGGCCGATTGGGTGGTGGTGGTGGTGCAGCGTGCTCGTGCATCATGGTTACAAACTGTGTAGACATCTGAACAAACAATTCTTGTTGTTGTTGCATGGTCCGCATCATTGTAGTCATGAATGCAGTCACGTCACCGGCTGCCACATTTGGGTCAGGTACTGCAGTAGTGTCTTGTGCAGCCACGGGTGCTTCTGATGAAGCAGCCGATGCCTCAGAATTTTTGAGCCTCAGTTCCGTTAGGCAGCTCAACTTCTGGTACAAGTTGTTTGCTTTTACGACCTCCACGTGAACTTCTAGTGTTGACCATTGTAGTTTCTCTGAAAAGAGGGGCATGTTTAATATTCCAATATCCTTCATAAAGGTCAACAGTTATTTCTTAGCTAGAGCAGGTACAAACCTAGTCCACAATTCCAATGAGTTTTCTTGAGTCGCACCAGTAAGGTGGATTATTAGATATTTGGTCTTGCTTTATGGTGAGATGTTTCATTTGCTTCATGTTTTGTTTCTCTTTCTTAAGTATTTTATGTATTGGTATGCTATGCATGACACTACATGAAAAGCTTCAAGTTTTTATATAAAAGACTTTCAATTAATTACCTGATCTAGCAGGCGAGCATCTCCAACTTCCTTCCTGTCACAAACTCCATCGCAAGCAAAAATTCTATGTCGTCTCTTACCTCTTCAACTAAGGAGATAAAATAGTCTCGCTCTTTCGGTCCACTAATAGCAGCAAGAGCTAAGTAAAAGTCCAGTCGATTCTCAGCTCGGGGTAGTACTAGTCATATCTGTCTCAGTCTCTCTCGTAGATGTCTAATATAGATCATGATGCTGGGGTCTCCAGCCTGGTCAAGGTAATGGGTCCTGTCATGGAAAATGATTCTAATCATCAGGTCATACTTAATTAGAAGAATTAAGTACAAATCTATTGAAATTGAATAACTAAAGATTGATGAAACTAATTCTTGGGTTGGCTCGAGGTACCTTAACATCTAGGTGTTTGATTTACTAGGAACCCTATTAGGTCCTATTCCCAGCTATCCTAGACCTTGGTTAGGATGAGATCTACGCTCCCCGTACTTACTAAACCCTTATTACAACATACCTACATAACTAAGTTCTGTTTGCATAGCAACACTCCAATCAGTTTGTACATCACAGTATTCAAGCATGTAGCAGTTAGGTAGTACTCACCATAACCTATAATTATGCATACGCGTACATTCATATTTATATATTAAGTACTTAGTTTAATTATATCCACAAAATGTTCCTAGTCCCTATATGTTCTACTAAAACCACATGTAGAAATTTCACCCTTTTTGACCTTAAGAAGGCTAGGTTGGTTGCCCTTTTAGGTCATTTGAATATTATTATTTTATTATTATTATGTTTTAAACATTAATAAAAATCTGTATTTTAGTGTTGTCTAAGATCACTTTAGGTATTCCCAAAGGTTCCATATGCTAATACTCAAAAACCAGCAAGATTCCCTCACTGGGCGATGTCTTTGGGCGTTGCCACATCGCCCAGAGAATCGGGGCTCAGGCTTTTTATATCCGAGAGGGGCCCATTTTCATCTTAACTTTTTCTAACCTCTCCCTTTCACCTAGGAAAAGTCTTTGGAGAATAGTGGGACTCATTCCACACCAAATCCTTGCGCTTGCACGTGTTTTTGGCGAACCTTTACGTGCCTAGGTAAGATTTCGTAATGTTTTCCCTATTTTAACTCTTCCTTTTACTTCCCTAATGTTTTGGCTAGGGTTTTGCCAAACTTTCTTGGCCTAACTATATTATTTCCTTCTCTTTTTGTAGAAAATGTCTACAAGCCACCGTACAGCTAGGAAATCAGTAGCCCAGAAGAGGCTATGAGTTGAGTCTGAGGATTCTTCCTCATTTTCTTCGGTGCCACCGTCCTCTCCTAGGGACTATTCTTATTCAGAGGAGCCCAATTTTGATCAGTTTCTTTTCTCCAGGTACAAACATGCTAAGGAGTGGAAAAATTTTAAAGACGTAAAGATTGTGAATGGCAGGGTGGTACGGGTAGAGGACTTCCACTAGTACAGCCTTTATGCCAAATTCAATGCCCTAGGTTGGGCATCGATGTTGTCTCCTACCGAGCCTTGTTATCCCAACTTGGTTCGGTACTTTTACTGCAACTTGATGCCATCTGGGGCACAAGAATTTGCACTATTGAGTAGGGTAAAGGGAGTGGATATTAGGCTTACCACAGCCCTATTAGCCGAGATTTTGAGCTTACCTGACACAGTAGAGAGGTGTTACTACCAACCTCAGATGGACATCTAGGATATATTCTCTTTGGAGACCAGGAGGATGGTCTTCAGAGCACTGACAGGATCACAGAACACGCCCAAATCCAAGATTTCTTACAAACCCAGTGCCCGTGTCATTAGCAGATGTGTGACTTACAACATCGACCCTAAAGGCGATAACAAGGGTACCATATCCATGATGAGGGCATACATTACTTATTGCCTCTTAGGAGCTGGTCAGGGGGTCCAATCATCAACCTCCCATATCTTTTACTTCAGGTGATGCTTTACCATGCTAGGAACCTAGCTGATGGGAACCTTCCTTATGGGAAATTCCTTACTCTAGTCTTCCATTACTTTGGGGTTCCATTGGAGGGCAAGTATGTTGATAGGACCAGATCCAGGCCCATAGACAAGACTTCCATTCTGAAGATGAAGGTGCCTGGGGAGGATCCACCAGAGGGTGAGGAGCAAATGATGCCTGGAGATGAGCAGCAGGGGGAGGAGCAGGGTAGTGATGCGCTCGATGAGGGGTCGCTTGGAGAGGAGCAGGGGAACATTGGGGGAGACACCCAGGGCATACATGTAGAGGAGCAGGGTATAGGTCTAGGTGATTTTGAGGGTATTGACACTTAGTTTACTGACCTACCTGCATATGAGTCGATCGGTGCCACTAGCTCTCAGGTTCCAGGACCTCCAGAGTGGGCTCAGATGATGACACACTTCCAAAGCCTCAGTTCCCAGCTTTCTATTTTGGTGACTAGGGTGGATCAAGGTTTCACTTCTTTGGAGGCGAGAGTGGGGTCTGTCGAGCAGCGGTTAGATTTCTGGGACAGATTCTACCAGGTTGATTCATGCCAGTCACAGCCTCTGCCGAGCGACATGCCTCCTTCTGAGTAGTACTTGATCAGCTCCAGACACTCTACTATGTGGTTCAGACTATTTTCCTTTTATTATGCTTATGTACTTTTCTTTCTTTAGGATGTTTCAAATTTTAGTGTTTCTTTTTTAATCAGCTATGTAATTATTAAACTTTTAGTTTACCAGTGAAACTTGTGTATTGGCTTGGCCACAATTATCTTTTATTTAATGGAATTTATGCATCTTTTATTTATTTACAACTACCTCCCTTGTAGCTTTTAATTATCAAATGTTTTATGGTTTGTAGCTTATTAGTCCTAGTCTGCACTCCATGATCATAAGAAGAGCCTCAAGCTCTGATACCAAGCTCTGTCACTCCCAAAACCACCCCCTTGGAGGATTGGGTAGGTGACCCGAATTACATAACGGCAATCCGCCAAATCCCACGGATCTAGAAGCTGTGCTTACGATCATGGAACCACAACCATCACTTTACCAAAGGTAAGATCAGAGTGCTACAGATAACCTACAATTTCAATAATAGAAGGAAGCATAGCGATACGGGAAATGATGATAATATATACATAAGAAAGTTTGTACATTTCCCACCAACCCACAAGCATAAGTACAAAGCTGATAAGAATAGAACTACATACATAAATATATACAGGGTGAGCATACTCAACCCCAAAAAGAAAAAGAAGTAAAATCTACTATAAAACCACAGTCAGAACGGGGATAGACTCCTGACAACTCAAAAAGGAGTCCCCAAGCCAAAAAGAATCAGAAGCACTCCTCAACGGTCTTCATCAACGACCACCAAGAAAGTACGTAGGATCGATATGACCTCCATCGGGGTCCACACCAACATCATCGTAACAACCAGGACTCTCCTCCTCAAGATGACCCTCCATGCCACAGTGGCATCGATCTGCAAAATCATCTAAGAAAAACATTGTATAACAGAGTGTGAGCCCCCATTGAGCTCATGAGCAAATAACATCATCATGTATGCACATGCAATCATAATTCACAGTTCATATGATCCTACATGATATGCAAGTCTAGATTATTTATTAGCCACCTAACAATACAGCTAAGTCAGGTCTGTGCTACTACAATCCCCAATACGTGTATCCCTGGTGCGGGCTTCCTACCCCTTCCCACGATACACCCATTGAGTTGTCGGAGAGGACCAGTCAGCTCCCACATCAATCACCAAGGTCAACCCAACCAGCCCTTTGTGATTAACCTGTAGGGCAATGCATTTCTTTTCTCTTTTCTTTTCTTTGGCTTACAGCCCATATTCACCATTCGGGTGTTCTTTCATTACTTTTCAATTCTTTTCTCATTCACATATGGTCACCCTCACAGGCATTCAACACCTAAACCCCTGTTGGCAAGGGTGCATAGCACGGGTGATGAAACTCTAACCCCATGTCTATTTGGCATCGTATGAGTCAGATGGTGTCAACTGCATCCCATACTACAGGCTACCATAGGCCTCATTTCCAAGCCGACTACGGTATCTAATCTAACATTCACAATCAGCATATAAGAATTCACAATGTTGGTCAATAGACAGTCATTATGCAGTGATTTGAGTAACCTGAAATAGAATTAAGTAACACAACATTTATAATTTCAATTCATATTAGCCGGCATCATATCATAATTACACTTACACGAATGATAATATTATTCACTCACCTGAGTTTGGTTCTAGATACTCGTTAGCAAACTTAGTTCCAACAGTAGTCTGATTGTTGTCCTCGAGCATGAGATCAAGTCCTAAATATAAATCAGATAATGTCTTATTAAGTTTTTAGTCTATCACTGGTAGTCCTAGGGTCAACCTAAACTTACTGGGTTGACCCAATGTTCAGTTGGTTCACACTTGGAATCACTGGGCCTTGCACAGGGCCTTAGGTCATGTCCCGGTGCATAGGCCAGAGTCTATGGCACAGGGGTAAAATAGTCATTATCAGTGACTGTACCTAACCCTAGACTAGATCAGGCTCTCAGTGCTGTCCATAGCTTATCTGTGCTGTAGGACCAAGCACAGCAGGGTTTCCTTCACTTGCGGCACCCACTTGGGTTCCAAAGTACCTTCCCATCAAGGACAGATGTGGGGAAGGGCTTTTTGGTCATTTCCCAACCTGCCACAGTGTCATAGGGCCAATGGGTGAAGTTCTCAAAGCCAGATCAGTATTCTAGCAAAATTTCCATTCACTGGGCGATGGCTCTGGGCATTGGGTGCATCGCCCAGTGCCCTCAAATCGACATTGGGTTGAGTTCCCAAGGCTTGGCTTTTTAGGCTAGGCTCAATCTTGATCCTTTGCATGTTAGGGGGGTTAGGTAGTCCCTGAGATGGCCTACCTAATGGTCCAATTGGATCTTCCATCAGATCCACCATCAGGCTGCCAATGGCTGCATAGACAACCCAGTGAATAGTATCATAGGGTTTTCTTCAAGCTTGGATCACAATCTCAGCCCTATGCAGGGCTGGAATCAGATGTAATTTGATGTTCCATGGCTGGAATCATCTATGGTTAGGTCTGTGTAGCCGTGGTTTACATCCAGGGTTCCAAACTGTCAGCTAGAAGTGAATTTGGGCAGTGCAACCATACACAACCAAGTCTTGGCCTCAAGAATAGCATAAGAGCCTATTAAAATCACTCATAGATCACAGATCTTCCATGCACAAGGCTAGCATGATAGATTTGGCACTGTTCTGGGCAAACCCTAGCTGTCAGGGCTTCTCAGAGAGAAAGAACACATCAAACAGAGAGAAGAGATGGGGACAGCAGGTACACATAGGTAAGTTTATACCTGAGCAGGTCTGATGGAGCTCGGATTCAGGCCTGGTGCAGGGTTGCAGCAGCTCTCCTCCTTTCTTCCTTCTTCTTTCTTCTTCTCCTTCCTCTTCTTTCTCTCCTCACGGTTCCAGCAAAAATGAGAGCTCTAAATGAGCTCAAGACCCTTCTATTTATAGGCCCAGCCTTCACTGAGGCTTGTTTGGCTATGAAGGCACCTTTTGAAAATCAATTTTTAAACTAATTCTGACTGATTCTGGGTACACTGGTGGGGTCCACAGTGAACCAAGGGTTTGATCCTTAAGCTCTAACCTAACCCCAATTCCATTTTGATTATGATTAGAGATCAATTCTAATCTTTTATACCAAATTACAGCAATTGAAAATTGATTTATGCCATGCTTGGTCAAGTCCATGAACTAAAACACAATTTCCTTGTCTATGTTAAAATCCAAACCCAAAGACTACATCAAATTTTGTTTCAAAGATAGTACCCAACCATTCATGTCATGTAGATCAATTTATACCAATTGAAAAGAGATTTTGTCATGCATGATTGTATTTGCAAACCTGAAACCAAAACCCCTTGCATACAGTCCAAAAAGCCCAATCCAAAATTTGTTTTTTTTTTAAATTCTTGGCAGCTGGCAGATTGACCTATCAGCAGTCCAAAAGTCTCCCTCTTTTTAACTCAGAATTGAATGATTCTAATTTTTTCAGAAAATAGACTCATAAGAATTTTATTTGTATAGAAATAGAATTTTTCCAATTCTATCTCTAAATGGGCTAAGATTTCACTTCAAGATAGGGAACATGTTCTGCCTTCCATTCTGGCAGATTGACCCCTGCTTAGTAAAAATGCTATAACTCCATAGTCCAAACTTCATTTGCTCTGATTCTAGATTCGTTAGAAAATAGACTCATAGGGCTTCATTCTTTTAGAAGAAACCATTACCTAATTTGGCATCTAAATGATCTTAATTGTCCGTACAAAATCCTTCATTTTTCCATTAAATTTCTGTAACTACCATTAAACCTGAATTTGATTCTAAACCAATCCTAACCTAACCCTATGGCTACCCTAGGACCCACCAACACTCAAGCATATTCTAATACTTGTGTGTGACTTAATAATCATAAGGACGTTCGTCAAAATCTATCGGCAATCGTCTTGAGCACTATTATAATCTCGCAAACACAAACATAACAAGGTAAGTGGGGATAGGCTTTGATTATTTTTAAGAATGTTTAATTCAATTTTCAGATACAATAGCCAATAATCCTTTGCAAGTGTTATTCTTATTTTATTTATGATATTTATTGATTTCATTGTCTATAATTTATGGTTGTGAATGATATGATGTGGAATAGTTGGTAATGTGAATGCTTGTGATAGATTAGATGTTGTAGTCAACTTGGAAATGAGAGATATGGTGTGCCGTAGTATGGGATGCGGGAGCATTGTGCACTTCGTACTATGCCATTTAGACTGCATATGGCTAGGAATGTCATTCCTTAGTGCTACAACCCTTAACAGCAGAGGTTCAGGTGTTGGGTGATCATAGCTCCTTGTCACTGAGGAGTGTGAAGGACGCCGGGATGGGATCCTGACTATGATTATCAGGGTCCACCCATGGGAAGGTATATAATACCAACGACCACTGTGGGCTCCATACAATAGTTGAGGTTAAGTCTTGGGGCGGTTAAGAAGAAACCGAGAATATTTCCCGAGTTGTTGTCGTAGCACCAACCCGACTTAAGCATTTGTTTGTTAGGTGGATTTAATATTAAAATTGAACCCATGCATTTAGGATGCATGCTTGTGTGTGTGTGGTCTATCCTTTACTTGCTGGGCTCGGTGGAGCTCATCCCTATGGAAATTTCTCTTTTTAGATGATCCTGTAGGTAAATGCATTTGTGGCCGAAAGGATCACTTGGAGAACAGGAACTGATGATGTGGCGTTATTTTTTTATTTTCTTTTATTTAAATACTATTTTTTTTTTTTTGTGGATGAATTTCTACTATTTATATTTTAGAATAGTGGTGTGTTGGCTCGATGGTCGTGAACTTGGGAACATCGAGCTGTTGGAACTTTCAATATAAATAATATGTATAACACTTATCGCACTTTACTTTCCCTGCACTCTAATAAATGTAACACATGTTATCTTGAAATTGTGTTGTGCTTAAGACGTGTATTTACTGCATCTGGATCCTTGTGGTCTTCGAATATGTCGGGTATTCGGGTCAACCGTCGAATCCTCCCAGGGGGTGGTTTCGGGGTATGACAAAGATAATCTAGGAAGTGCAGCAAGGAGTCCATAAGGACCCAGATTTTTTATTGGCCCATAATTGGGCATTGAAGTTTCAAGACAGATTGTGCGTGCCTGATGATTATGACATCTAAGTTCGAATCCTTAGATAGGCACACAGCTCACCCTATTCAATCCACCCAGGAAGCACGAAGATGTACAAGGATCTAAAGAAGTACTACTGGTGGATTGGGATGACGGAGACCATAGTGATATACATGTCCAAATGCCTCACCTGTCAATAAATAAAAGCAAAGAGACACCGACCATATAGATTGTTGCAGCCGCTCCCTATACCAGAATGGAAGTGGGAAAGGATTAATATGGATTTTATGACAAACTACCCAACACCAGGAAGGGGATGAATGTAGATGGACTGACGAAGGCAGCTACACTTCATACCAATCAAAAAAATTTATTCAATAGAGAAGCTCGCCCAACTATATATAAAAAATATAGTCCGCTTACATGGCATGCCTGTCAGTATTGCATCTGATAGGGACCCTTGATTTACCTCACGAATTTGGAGAAGTTTACAAAAGGCACTGGGATCTTAACTAAATCTTAGTACGGTCTTCCAACCACAGACGGACAGACAATCTGAAAGAACTATCCAGACTCTAGAGGACATGCTCAAAACCTGTGTCTTGGAAATGACATACAGTTGGGATGCTGACATACCTTTGGTGGAATTTGCATACAACAATAGTTACCACTCCACCATTGGCATGGCACCGATTGAACCTCTCTATGGTTAGAAATGTCAGACCCCATTATATTGGGATGAGGTTAGAGAACGGAAATATCTTAGACTAGAGATAATACCAACCTGTGACAAGGTAGATATCATTAGAGAGAAAAAGGTAGATATCATTAGAGAGAAAATTAAAGCGGCCCAATCAAGGCAGAAGAGTTATACCGATAATAGGAGGAAAGATATTGAGTTTAATGTTCGAGTAAAGGTATTCCTCCGGGTGTCTCTAACGAAGGGATTGCTACGTTTCAATAAGAAGGGTAAGCTGAGCCCAAGATTCATTGGTCCCTATGAGATCCTCAATAGAGTAGGGCCCGTACCATATTGACTGGTATTACCACCAACTTTGCAAGGCATCCACGAGGTTTTCCATGTGGCAATGCTAAGAAAATACATCAACAACCCGACACATGTACTCTCAACTAAACCCGAACAGTTGGACGTGGATATGACCTATGAAGAACAGCATACAGAGATATTGGATAGGAAAGAACATAATCTTCATAACTGCACGGTCACCTTTGTAAAGGTTCGATGGGGAAACAATCCCATAGAAGGGGCTTCGTGGGAACATGAAGAGGAAATGAAAGAAAAGTATCTCCAACTCTTCGAGCTACAAGGAAAGCAAATTTCGAGGAAAAAATTTTTATAAGGAAGGGAGAAATGTCAAACCTGCCCCTAACTGGCTGGAATTTTGATCAAAGGACAAGAACCCCTGACATAGCATCTAAGCACACTATGGAGTATCACTCCAGTGATTGAATTTAATGGAGAAGCTACGAGGATGTCCTCCTACATACCTGTCAGAAGATGGATTGTTGATCCCTACAGTTGCTCTGTCCATAGCATAAAGTACTGCTTGGACTCCAGGTATTCTCACTCCTCTCCATGAATGTGGGTCACACCCTTGAAAATAGGTGCAAAGGGCCTTGAGTGACATGTAGGTGCAAGGCCCCAACCCTGGGTCAAACCCCTGTGCAAGCCCATAGTGAAACAGCCTTGCTGTATTCTCTAGGCGATGCACACATCACCCAGAGACATTGCCCAGAGTGAAAAAATGCATTATTTTAATCTGCAGATATGTGGGGACCACCCATATTGGACATGGGCACCCTCCATAGGTTGAAGGGAGTCTGGGGGACCACCTCATACCCTTGGACCCCTGTGGACCCCACCTGAGTGCCTAGAATGGCTGAGAATCAGTTTAAAAATACATTCTCAAAAGAGGTCTAAGTAGGCAAACAGGCCTCAGTGGGAGTTGGTTTATAAATAGAAGACCTCAGCTCATTTTAGAGCTCTAGTCACTATTGAAAACGTGGGAGAGGAAAGAAGAGAGAAAAGAGAGAAAAGAGAAGGAGAGGAAGAAGAGAGGAAGGGAAGGAAGAAGAAGAAAGGAAGGGACGCTGTCCCTGCCTCCAAGCTCAGTTCTAGTAGCCCCTCTACATATTCAAGGTATGAAATCATATCTTAGAAATACTGTTTTAATGCTGTTACTGTTCACCTCTATAGATCTCTGTGTTTCTGGATGGGTTTTGGTCATGGTTTGCCCAAAACACTGAGGGGCTTCCATGTATGGCTCCAGGTCTAACTTGCAAACATGTTGCATGGAAGATCTGAGCCTTGGGACATGATTTTGGTTGCTGTTACATACCTGAGGCCAAATCCATGCTTGTGCTAGATTGCACTGCACTCTTGCACCAAGAACAGGCAGTCTCGGCTTAGATCTATGTGCCCTGGCTGCATGCAGTCTAGCCATGAGTTGCAGCAGCCCTAGATTACCTTAATACACGTGAAACAACCCTTGCATGCAGCCAAATCCATGGTCTGCAGCTGAAGCTCTACTGGGTTACTATTCACTGGGCTGTCTGGGCAGCTCCTAGCAGCCAAGAGGTGGGCCCAGGTAAAAATCCATGAAGACCAGTGCAAACTACACCCCAAGGGATCCATGATGACCTAACATGCATGGGGGATTGATCAAGGCACTGCCCATGGGGCAAAACATAGGAATTGGAGCCTGTTCACGTGTTAAGCAGGCTCTGGGCGATGCAGACATCACCCAAAGACATCGCCCTAAGAATTAAAATGGGCATTTTTACTGATCTGCTGTAGGGACTTCAACATATGGACTATAAGAATTGTAAGGAGGTGGTAAATGACCAAAATACCCCTCCTCACATCTGTCCATAATTGTGAACACCTTGGGTGCCCAAGTGGGCCCCGTAGGGCTTGGAAACACTGTCTGTGTTGGTCCTGCAGCATGGCTGACTTTAGGACAGTATTGTGAGGCTGTTATGACTTTGAACCATGTACTGCAGAGGTAAATGACCATTCTACCCTTAGACCATATTCTCTAGATGATGCACCGGGACTTAGGCCTAAGTCCTAGTGTAAGGCCCAGAGAATTCCAAGTGATGTCCAATTGTGCATCGAGTCCAACTAATGAGCCTAGATCAACCCTAGGAGATCCAAAAATAGTTTGGAATATTAAATAACATATTTCTAATTTATACTTAGGGTTTGATTCCGCACTCGAGGTATACTGCCAGACCGTAGTCGAAACTAAAACAACAACTGATCTTGTAGAACCCGACCCAGGTGAGTGAAATTGTCACACCCCAAACCACCTCCTAGGAGGATTGGGTAGGTGACCCGAATTGCATAACGGCAATCTGCCAAATCCCACGGATCTAGAAGTTGTTCTTATGATCATGGAACCACAACCATCACTTTACCAAAGGCAAGATTAGAGTGCTGTAGATAACCTATAATTTCAATAATAAAAGGAAGCATAGCGATACGGAAAATGATGATAATATATACATAAGAAATTTGTACATTTCCCACCAACCCACAAGCATAAGTACAAAGCTGATAAGAATAGAACTACATACATAAATATATATAGGGTAACCATACTCAACCCCAAAAAGAAAAAGAAGTAAAATCTACCACAAAACCATAGCCAGAACGGGGATAGACTCCTGATAACTAAAAAAGGAGTCCCCAAGCCAAAAACCATCAGAAGCACTCCTCAACCGGTCTTCATCAACGACCACCGAGAAAGTATGCAGGATCGGTATCACCGCCGTCGGGGACCACACTAACATCATCATAACAACAAGGACTCTCCTCCTCGAGATGACCCTCCATGCCACAGTGGCATCGATCTGCTATCATCTAAGAAAAACATTGTATAACAGAGTGTGAGCCCCCACTGATCTCGTGAGCAAATAACATCATCATGCATGCACATGCAATCACAATTCAAAGTTCATATGATCCTACATGATATGGAAGTCCAAATTATTTATTAGCCACCTAATAATACAGCTGAGTCAGGTCTGTGCTACTACAATCCCCAATACGTGTATCCCTAGTGCGGGCTTCCTACCCCTTCCCATGATACACCCATTGAGTTGTCGGAGAGGACCAGGCAGCTCCCACATCAATCACCAAGGTCAACCCGACCAGCCCTTTGTGATTAACCTGTAGGGCAATCCATTTCTTTTCTCTTTTCTTTTCTTTGGCTTATAGCCCATATTCACCATTCCGATGTTCTTTCATTTCTTTTCATTCACCACTCCGGTGTTCTTTCATTTCTTTTTAATTCTTTTCTCATTCACATATGATCACCCTCACAGGCATCCAACACCTAAACCCCTGTTGGCAAGGGTGGATAGCACGGGTGATGAAACTCTAACCCCATGTCTATATAGCATCGTATGAGTCAGGTGGTGTCAACCGCATCCCATACTACGGGCTACCACAGGCCTCATTTCCAAGCTGACTACGGCATCTAAGCTAACATTCACAATCAGCATATAAGAATTCACAATGTTGATCAATAGACAGTCATTATGCAGTGATTTGAGTAACTTGAAATAGAAGTAAGTAACACAGCATTTATAATTTCAATTCATATTAGCCGGCATCATATCATAATTACACATACACGAATGATAATATTATTCACTCACCTGAGTTTGGTTCTAGATACTCGTTAGCAAACTCAGTTCCAATAGCAGTCTGATTGTAGTCCTTGAGCGCGGGATCAAGTCCTGAATATAAATCAGATAATGTCTTATTAAGTTTTCAGTCTATCACTGGTAGTCCTAGGGTTAACCTAAACTTACTGGGTTGACCCAATGTTCAGTTGGTTCACACTTAGAATCATTGGGCCTTACACAGGGCCTTAGGTCATGTCCCGGTGCATGGGCTAGAGTCTATGGCATAGTGGTAAAATGGTCATTATCAGTGATTGTACCTAACCCTAGACCAGATTAGGCTTACAGTGCTATCCACAGCTTGTCTGTGCTGTAGGACCAAGCACACTAGGGTTTCCTTCACTTATGGGGCCCACTTGGGTTCCAAAGTACCTTCCCATCAAGGACAGATGTAGGGAAGGGCTTTTTGGTCATTTCCCAACCTCCCACAGTGTCATAGGGCCAATGGGTGAAGTTTCCATAGCCAGATCAGCATTCTAGCAAATTTTCCATTCACTGGGCGATGGCTCTGGGCGTTGGGTGCATCGCCCAGTGCCCTCAAATCGACATTAGGCTGAGTTCCCAAGGCTTGGCTTTTTAGGCTAGGCTCAATCTTGATCCTTTGCATGGTAGGGGGTTAGGTAGTCCCTGAGATGGCCTACCTAATGGTCCAATTGGATCTTCCATCAAATCCACCATCAGGCTGCCAATGGCTGCCTAGATAACCCAGTGAATAGTATCACAGGGTTTTCTTCAAGCTTGGATCACAATCTTAGCCATATGCAGGGCTGGAATCAGATGTAATTTGATGTTCCATGGCTGGAATCATCTAGGGTTAGGTCTGTGTAGCCATGGTTTACATCCATGGTTCCAAACTATCAGCCAAAAGTGAATCTGGGCAGTGCAACCATACACAACCAAGTCTTGGCCTCAGGAACAGCATAACAGCCTATTAAAATCACTCATAGATCACAGATCTTCCATGCACAAGGCTAGCATGGCAGATCTGGCACTGTTCTGGGCAAACCCTAGCTATTCAGGGCTTCCAAGAGAGCAAGAACACATCAAACAGAGAGAAGAGATGGCGATAGCAGGCACACATAGGTATGTTTATACCTGAGTAGGTCTGATGGAGCTCGGATTCAGGCCTGGTGCAGGGCTGCAACAGCTCTCCTCCTTTCTTCCTTCTTCTTTCTTCTTCTCCCTCCTCTTCTTTCTCTCCTTTCTCTCCTCACGGTTCCAGCAGAAATGAGAGCTCTAAATGAGCTCAAGACCCTTCTATTTATAGGCCCAACCTTCACTGAGGCTTGTTTGGCTTTGAAGGCCCCTTTTGAAAATCAATTTTTAAACTGATTCTGGGTACACTAGTGGGGTCCATAGTGAACCAAGGGTATGAGGTGGTCCCTTAGACTTCCCTTTATCAGTGGAGGGTGCCCATGTCCATATTGGGTGGTCCCTATAATTAAAATCCCATAAAATACTCAGAAACACCCACTGGGCGATGTCACTGGGCCTTGCTGCATTGCCCAGTGCCATCACCCAGAGAATTCCAGCAAGCTGAAATTCAATGGGGCTTGCACAAGGGTTTGACCCTTGGTCAGTGCATTGTCCCCATAGGCCTTCTATGGATTTTTTGCACATTTTTACAGAGGTGGGTCCCACCATTATAAGGAGGAGAGAGAGATTACCTGGGATCCAAACCATATATCAGGCACTGAGCTGTACATCTGCAGGGGTCTGCTGTCCACCTACTGACAGGCATGTAGGATGATCCACACAAGGTTTCTTCATTAATCCAAGTCACTGGAATGATGCTCCACAGTGATCCTGGTTGCCTGATCAGGGGTTCCTGTCCTTC
This sequence comes from Telopea speciosissima, assembly GCF_018873765.1. Taxonomy (NCBI): domain Eukaryota; kingdom Viridiplantae; phylum Streptophyta; class Magnoliopsida; order Proteales; family Proteaceae; genus Telopea; species Telopea speciosissima. The sequence continues at coordinate 23,217,876 of NC_057926.1, read as the reverse complement.
AATCAAAATTCCAGTCAGTCAAGGGTAGGGTTTGACAAAAATGTTATCGTGTATGTAAGTGTAATAATATTATTTATGCCGGTAATTAATTCTATAATTATAATGCTGTGTTACTTAATCAAATTCAATGTCATAATTATTACACATCATGTGATTGTTGATCAACTCTGTTTGAATATATCATGATGATTGTGAATGATAGACTAGATGCCGTAGCCGGCTTGGAAATGAGGCCTGTAGTACCTATAGAATGGGCTATGGTTGACACTGGCTGACTCATACGATGCCATATAGACATGGGGCCAAAAATTCATTGCCCGTGCTACGCATCCTTGCCAACAGGGGTTAAGGTGTTGGATAACTGTGAGGGACTACCATAAAACCTTGGGCGAATACCCCGGGAAGCCTTGGCAATATGCTAGGATGCCTCAGGCAAATATGCCGGGAAGCCTCAAGCTATATGTTTGGGAAGCACTGTATGGTAAATCATGGCTATAAGCTAAATAAAGTTTATCCTTGAGCTACAGCTGGGAAGCATCGAAAAGGTGAATTTGATACTAAGTCGCTTATCTCATAAGTTTAATCATAAAGGGAGGGTCAAGCTGACCAAGGTAAGTATGCTGGAGCTGACTGGTCCCCTCTGACAACTCAATGGGTGTATCGTCGGAAGGAGTAACCAAGCCCACATCAGGGATACATGTATTGGGGATTGTAGTAGCACTAACCTGCCTTAGCTGTATTGATAGGTGGCTAAATAAATAATTTGGACTTGCATATCATGTAGGATCATGTGGATTATGGTTGCATATGCATGCATGATGATATGTTTTACTCACAGGTTCAGTGGGGCTCACATTCTATTTTATATGTTTTTCTTTCTATTAGATGATTATGCAGATAGATGCCACTGTGGCGTGGAGGCTCATTTCGAGGAGAAGAGCCCTTGTGGTTATGATCATATTGGTATGGACCCCGACGGAGGTCATGTCGATGATGCAAGCGTTCTCAGTGGTTATTTATGAAGACCCATGAGGGGTGCTCTTGATGCTTTTTATCTTGGGGACTCCTTTTTGATTTTGTCAGGAGTTTATCCTCGTTCTTGTTTTTTGTTTTAGTTTCTTCTTTTCTTTTTGGGGTTGAGTTATCTCGCCCTGTACATATTTACTTTTATTTCCACTTATGTATATGATAGATCTTACTGTTCAGTTTGTGGGTTGTATGGGGGAAATGGAACAACTTTACTTATGTAGATATATCACAATCATTTCCCGTATAGCTATGCTTTCTCTTTCTTCCTTATAATTGTCGATTATCTGTAGCACTCTGATTTTACTTGTGGTAATGTTATGGATGTGTGTCCGTGAATGTATTAACTGCTTCTAGATCCGTGGGATTTGGCGGATTGCCATTATGCAATTTGGGTCACCTAACTATTCCTCCCAGGGGGTGGTTTAGGGTGTGACACTTGAGGTTCATCCAGTTAGCAGTTCTTTATGAATTCCTCTTGATTTTAATTATTGATTATTCATGGGATGCGAAAGAAACCCGAATTGATTTATTTTCGTTATGCATTCAGGTATGGGACGGATTAGAGATGAATTTTCTCCATCTGTTTTTGGTTCCATAATTGCATGGGACACAAAAGAGAAGGGCAGAGCATTGGTTTATCAGACCAAACCCTAATTAGGATGAACGAGGGTTCCCATGGGTAACCATGGGAAACCCTAAAATTTAAATAAGGCGCCCATGGGCAACCATGGGCTAACCCAGGGCATGCAATACCCTAATTTGTTTATAATTGGTTTCCCTGGAGAACCATGACTTGATCCCAGGACCGTAGTTTGACCTACAGTATGGTATCAGAGCCACCTTTCCCACCTATGAGTATCAAATAATTAATTGTTTAATGTAATTATCATGAGTGGGATGCAAGTTTCAAATTCTTGATTGAATTTGCACATGGGTGGTTATATGGTTGTTGTAACAACCTTCCCATGTGCACATGGGTAATTACAAGGTTGTTAGATGTAACAACTTGCCCATGTGATGATGGATTTATATTTATTTATTATTCCAATTATTGAAAGCATGATATCCAAGTGGGGATGATGATAAATTATTATTTTTTTTTATTTTTTATGTGGGGAAACGTACACTGCCAAGCCACTATGCACGCCCTCCTTCTCTCCCTGCCCTAGCCATTGCGCACTTGAGTGGCCTTGGTAGCAGCCAGTGCGCTGCTGCCTGTGGGCTGCATGCTTGTGGGCGCGGCATGCAGGTGGTGGCTTGCGGGCTGCTGCCATGGGGCTGTGGCCTACGGGCTGCGCAAGGGATTACCCTCGAGCTTTAATAAAAAATAAAAAAAAGTGTTTCTTTTCAAAACAGAATTTTTTTTGTTTTATTTTTGGAGGAAGTAGATGGGTGAAGAGATCCCTCTCTCCACCCATTTGCAATTAAAATGTGATTTTAATTTTAAGGGCTTGGATGCATGTTATCACATGTGATGTGGTGGTTCAATAATTGAAGAAATCCATGTTTTTGGTTTACTTGCTTTAATGATGCCCATGCATGAAATTATGTTATAATGTGATTATGGGAATGGCATTCTAATATTATGGATGGTAATTTGATGTATGTGATGCATTGGGTATGGGTGGATGTGATGCTTCTCTCTCTTTCTCTCTCTCCCCCTATCTTTTTTATAAACAAATGTACTCCACCCCATGGGCAGCCCAAATGGTGGGTTGGTTTCTCCATGCGGGGTTTCTTTATTATAGAAATAAAAGTGTATAGAATATTTTTCCTAGGTTTCCATTGTAATTTTAGAGGAGTTAGGACTCCTAGGGCATGTTGATGGTGATCCACATGTGGCGCTCAAAGCTTATGGAGATGCAAGTCACCTACTTTGAAGACGTGATCGGGCGAAGGAGATGATCGAGGCGTGGCATCCATGGCATGATTGATGCACTCAAGTTATTAGTTATTATTTTTATTGGGAGGGTTCTTTAATTGCTTCTGATAAAAATGCCGCCATCCCATTATCACTTTTAATTAATGTTGATTAATTATGTTGTTTAATTTCGTCCATGATATATGAGAGTTGATTAATCATTCTTTGATCATAATACATGTATGATATGGACTAGTCTAAGTTAGTAGACATGTCCATAGCCTCCTATTGAAGATAAATATAGAAATTATGTGATATGACCCCGTATAAGCCGATAGGACATTGTCAGGCTAGTAAATGCATGTTTTCTATATTTACTCTATCTAGATACATTAGGGTATGGATAGTGAGAGGGCACTGCGACAGTGGGCCATCTTTCATGATTCCATGATTCTAACTAATGCAATAGGTAAATACATGACTTGAGTGTATGTCAGCCGACAAGATCTGGGCATGACACCCAGGTGGCCAAAAATATTAGAAGCCCATGAGGCGGACAGTTTAGTCAACACTACCACAGTGTGTATAATGACTCCCGACAAGGTAAGTTATGCATGCAAGGGTTTATAGGTATCCAATTCATCTTTTGAGTCATGAGGGAGACCCAAATCATAAAAGACCATTGATGTGCGTGCTCAATTTTTCTTTCAATGGTTGTTAATATGCATGTGGTTTGTTGCATGTACATGTGTAGATCATTATTCAATGGCTGTCGTTAAATCCAACCTGTTAACACTCATTAGCAAATACAAATTAAATGGTACAAACTATGTCGATTGGTACCGGAGCATTAAATTTCTCCTGACTACTGAAGGACTATACACAGTTCTAGATGAACAAGTTCCTCCTCAACCCGACTCAAATGATTTTGAGGTAAATGAAGAGATGCAGGATTTCCTCATGAGAGATTCCAAGGCATCACTTTACATCCTAGGATCGTTGGAAAAGTCAGTTCTGGATTTGGTCAAGGATATACGCACCACTGGGGGTAAAATGGATATGCTTGCTGAATTATTCAACAGGCAGTTTACATACGCCCATTCTAATGTGGTGAGTCAAATCCATAACTCCAAGATGTCCCAAGGGACTCCAGTGATGGACGTCATAAAATGATTAATCTATTTGAAAAACTGGAATCCATGGGGACAGATTTTGGTTTGCGATACAAGATCGATGTGATCTTGGCGTCACTCACTTCTGCCTACGCACCCTTTAAGATGTCCTACAAGACATCAGATAAGGAGATGGAGCTCACCGAGCTTGCTAATGTATTGGTAGAGGCGAAAGCTTCCTTAAAAAAAGACAAGGCTGAGGTTAATGCAACTGATGTGAAGCCTTCTTCAAATGGAAAGAAGAAGAAAAAGGAAAGTAAGGGTAAACCCCTAATACCCAAGGGTGGGAAGTCTGGCAATAAAGGCAAAGGCAAGTGCTTCTTTTGCAAGGAGGGTCATTGGAAAAGGAACTGTCGTGCATACCTGGCTACTGTGAAAGACAAAAAGCCGGATGAAACTGAGGCTGCTAAAGAAGGTACATGTGTTGTTTATATTCTTTATGAGTCTAATTTATCTTTTGAACCGATCAACTCTTGGTTGGTGGATAGTGGTTCCACTGTTCACATTTGCAATAATTTGCAGGGGTTCAAGGAGACAAGGAACCTAGAAAGAAATGAGGTGCGTCTTCGGATGGGAACTGGAGGTGAGACCATGGCAATGGCTGTGGGGACTTTTATTTTAAATTTTAGTTCTACTTGTTTAGTCTTAAAGGATTGCTACTATGTACCTTCTTTTAAGAGGAAGATTATTTCAGTTTCAAAATTTGTTTTGGACGGGTATAGTTTTTCCTTTAATTCTAAATTAGTTATTCATTTTAATAATTCTTTTGTGGCATCTGGATATATGCAGAGTGGTTTGTACTTTCTAGATTGCCCTATTAGAATGAATGTTGTGTCGAATTTTGATTTAAAATGGAAAGCAGCTCCAATGAATTCAACATATCTGTGGCATCTAAGATTATGTCACATTAATTTGGACCGAATCAGTAGATTGGTGAGGGATGGGCCCTTAGAGTGTCTAAGGGTGGAACCATTCCCCACCTGTGAGTCATGCCTTCAGGGCAAAATGACCAAGAAACCCTTTAATAATAAAAGTACTAGGGCCACAGATCTTTTAGAGTTAATACACACTGATGTGTGTGGACCCATAAACATACAAGCAAGGTATGGGTATGAGTATCTTATAACTTTCACCGATGATTACTCTAGATATGGTTAAATATACTTGATGCGTAGAAAATCGGAAGCCTTAACCTAGTCTATGTTACCAGATTTCATGATGATTTATTTATTGAGATTGAGTCTCCTCAGGATATTAGTGAAGCGAGATTTGATGAGCTACCTGGGGAAGTCCAACTTTTACCTGAACTTTCTGATTTTAATGAGCCTAGTGTTTCTATTGATTTAGAATCAGATTTTCATAATAACATAGAAACCCAGGATATTCGATCTCCCCCTCTCTCTTTGGAAAACTTAGATAATTGTCATTTTGAGGATTCCATTGTCTCACATGTTGATTTGTCCAAACCTCCTAGGTTTGACGATTTTATTGAGGAGGACAATGTTAGTCATGATGCTTTTCAAGCAAATTTTCATGATCCTTATTTAGCAAACCAAGTTATGCAAAGAGCGGATAGTTGTATTGCAAGGATTGATTTGAGTAAACCTCTAATTTTTTATGATTATTTAGATGAGGTTATTCATAATCTTTTTTATGCTTATTGTGATCCGTTTTTGGTTGGTTTTTCAAAGAATGATAGGTGTTATACAGATTTTTCTATTAGATATTTCTCAGTTGTGCTTGACTTCCATATTATTTCTCGCTTTACTAAAATTCATGGTCGAGTGTTTTCTGGTTCTGAAGCTATTTCTCCATTTACTAGCCATGGATTGAGATTTCTATTGCTGCTCCTAGCACTTTTTGTAGAGCTCATAACTCTTCATGATCCTCTTTGTTGATTATATCTGGTAAGCCCCTTCATCTCCTCCCTTGTCCTTATTTTTTTTTCTTTTTTGCATGCATTGAGGACACTGGATGAATTAAGTGTGGGGGGGGGGGGGATGTTGGGCTTAATTGATGAATTTTGATTGTGGCAATAGTTTGGTTTTATGTATATGTCTCTTTGATTGCAAAACGAGAGAGAGAGAGAATTAGGTGTCCTAGCATGCGAAATAATAAAGAAATCCCTTTTCAAGGACGGTAGTTGGTTTGTATCCGGTGAATGGGATTGAGTTTGAAAATATGAGCGTTATTTCATTTTATGGCTAGATTACTCTATGTGTTTTATGGGCCCTTTGATCTTTTGGCTAGTAGTTGAGACCAATTTGTTTGTGGCACGGTAAGGCATGAAAGTGGAAGTGAATGAAAAAAAAAAAAAACAAGGAACAGAAAAGAAAGTGGAATTCCTTGGGACTAGACAGGGCACTATGCCTCATGAAGCAGGGTGACTTGATCGAAATTCCTTGGAAGGAAACTCAAAAAACTCTTGCATCAATGTCTCAAAGTCTTTATGGATATATGCAAAAAATGAAGCTATCAAGTATTTGGGTGTTTGGTGTATGCTCCACCATGTCATTTAGAGAATAGTAGTGGAGTAGAAATAGAGTTTTCTGTTGTGAAAGAAAAGCTTAATGCCTAAAAAGCCTGAAAAGAAAGTATGGTAAAAAATACTCAAAGCCAAAGTCTTTGGTTCCATCGATGCTATGAGTGGTTTACCTGAAGGTGAGTAGTGTTCAGAAGATAAGAGGAGATCCCTTAATCTTGAGATATGCTAGTTGCTTGAATTGATGTGGGGTGATAAAATTCAAGTGTGGGGGAACCTTTGGCTCCTTGATCTTTAGTTGAGCACTTTTTAGGATTATGTGCACTGTCTTACTTATGCCATGATTAAAATTTACATCATTCATTTACAATTGAATTTTGGGTGTATATTCACTGCAAACACTCACCAGACACAACTCATCCACTAGGGGTAACCTAGGGGTTTAAAGGCTTGTGGCACATGCTAAGTGCAACCGTGATTCCTACGAAAGTGAATTAGGATTTTTTGCATCCTAGATTAGTTTTTCTTTTGCTTTACTTGAGGACAAGTAGCATTTAAGTGTGGGGGAATCTGATGAACACATTTATGTGTGAAATCTTAGGGTATAAAGCATACATTTTACCACATTGGACAGAGTTACTCGATACTTTCTTGTGCTTTTCAGGGTTTAGGTGAATTCTTATGAAAATGGAGGAGATGATGCTAAGAAAATGTTTTTAAGCAATTTAGAGATGTTAATGGCTTGGATGCGTAGCCCATCGAGTCAGCTTCGCAACGGTTCAAACGGCACTTGATTCCGAGTTGAAACGAAGAAGTTACGGTTGTTTTCGTAACGACGCGCGAAAATGGTCTATAGGAGTTTATTTGTAATTATTGACAGTCAGCTGAGAACAAAGTGAAGCGGAAGTTCGGATTCTAGGGGTCTTAATGCAATAATCAGAAGTTATATTTCCTGTACCCGAAAGATTCCATTTGGAGGGCTCTGGACAGTCTAACTTCAACTTGAAATATCTTGGGCTCCCGAACTCCAAATTGGACGAAATTTGGGTCTATTTTGGGTGATCTTTCGCAAGGAACACAATAGTAAGGCCTATATAAGCATTTCATGCTCCACGTTTTCTAAAGGATAGAATGGGTATTTTATTTATTCTTGAAGGAATCCTAGTCATCACCCTTACTCTCTCTCTCCTTCAACTTCTCAAGGGCACTTCTGAAATTCTACTTGGGATAGATTTATTTTGAAAGATATTCTCTCACCTATGAAAAGTTAAAAAGTCAAAGATGCTTTGATTTTATTGCTTGGCGAAGATATCTACAAAGTAAAGGAAGCACTTGTTAGAATTGGAAGTTTACTTTTCTAGAAATAGAAGGTCTATGTAAACAATCTTCTCTTCTTCTTCTTTCTATTTTTTTCTTTTTCTTCTTAGGATTCCAGGCATTGTAAAAGAGGAAGGAGAAGAGAATATTCTCTTTTCTTAGGGAATATTTCTCCTACACTTCCCTCTTCTCTCTTCTCCTCTCTTCCCCCTATAAATACCCCTTGCCCTCTGGGTTGTAAGAAGTTAGTTTTTTAGTTCAGTTTTTAGTTAGTTTCTAGTTCAATTTTAATTCAGTTTTTAATGTAATTTTTAGTTCATTCACTTAGTAAAATTTCTTTTCTTCTTCTCCTTCTAAGTTGTGATTTTTGGCTTTTCTAAGTTCTAGTTTGCTTTTTGATTTTCATTTAATGGTTATAATAGGTTTAGTTTATGCTTTAATTTCAATTTAAGTCTTCAATTGGGTTGTAATTTCTTAATTCTAGTTTAGGTTTTAAGCCTTCTAGTCTAAGTTCTTAAGTTGATGACAAGACTTGAAAATTTAGAAGAGGAGGCCACGGTAAGTTTTTGAAGTATTCAAACTTTTCAGTTACATTCATGCAAGCACATCCAGGTTTTACTATCTAAACTCTCAATCTCATTCTCCCTCTCCTCTATCTCTCTCTATCTTATTCTTCTTCTCCCTCTATTTTTTTTATTTTTTTTATATAGTTGTGGTATGTGGATGCACTTTTATTCCCTTATTTATTTTTATGTGATTATGAAGTGTGGCTGCATTTTTGTTAATCCTTCCAATTTACGTTAGTTTGATAGGTTAGATGCTCATGTGTTAGGATGCCAACTTAATCCCTTAATTTTGTTAGATGCTTATGAGATAGGATGCATTAATTTTCATTAGTTTCATTAGTTTAATTTAACACTTTAATTTGGTTCACTTTGCATTACTTTTAAGTTAGTTAAATAGAGTGGCGTATATCTCCTCGTGTTCGACCCGTAGCTACGATTGATCCGTACGCTTGCGGTATAATTTTTAAACTCAAACAAGTTTTTCATCACCAAGGACGGCATTAAAGTAGACCCAGGCAAGGTAAAAGCAGTTCTCGACTGGGAGACTCCGAAGAGTGCCACTGAGATTTAAAGCTTTTTAGGATTGGTCGGATATTACCGACGGTTTATCAAGAATTTCTCACGGATTCCGGCACCCATGACAAAACTTACAAGGAAGGGAGGCAAATTTGAATGGAATGAAGCATGTGAGAAAAGTTTTTGGGAATTGAAGAACTGGTTGATAATAGCTCCAGTTCTAACCATTTCGGATGGCACTGGGGGAATGGTGTTATACACCGACGCATCCAGAATAGGATTGGGTGGCGTCCTGATGTAGAGAGGTAAATTAATCGCCTACGCCTCCAGACAATTAAAGGAACACGAAAAAAACTACCCCACACATGACCTGGAATTGGCAGTGGTAGTTTTTGCATTGAAAATATGGCGGCATTACTTATATGGTGAAAAGAGTGAAATTTTTTGTGATCATAAAAGCCTGAAGTATTTCTTCACTCAAAAGGAGCTGAACATGAGACAGAGGCGATGGTTGGAATTGGTGAAAGACTACAATTGTGAAATCCAGTACCACCCTGGTAAGGCCAATGTTGTTGCGGATGCATTAAGCAGAAAATCTCAGACTGCATCCCTCACTTCCTTAATTGTAAGCGAGACGTTAGTAGAAGAAGCTCGGAAATATGATCTGGAACTCATGATTGAAGGGACGGCTATGCAATTAGCAGCTATGGACCTGCAGCCGTCGATATAAGAAGAAGTAATTGCAAAGCAACCATTAGATCCTGAACTGGCCAAGATTATGTGGGAAGTACAACATGGCATCCACAAGGACCCAGATTTTTCTTTGGTCCAAGATGGTGCACTGAAGTTTTGAGATAGATTGTGCGTGCCGGACGATTATGATGTCTAAGACCGAATTCTTAAAGGGGCGCACAACTCACCCTACACAATCCACCCCGGGAGTACAAAGATGTATAAGGATTTGAAGAAGTATTACTGGTGGATGGGAATGAAGGAGACCATAGCAATATACGTGTCTAAGTGCCTCACCTGTCAAAAGATAAAAGCAGAGAGACACCGACCATATGGTTTATTGCAGCCATTTCCTATACCTGAATGGAAGTGGGAAAGAATTACTATGGATTTTGTGACAAATCTGCCCAACACCAGGAATGGAATGAATGCAATTTGGGTGATTGTAGATAGACTAACGAAGGCGGCACACTTCATACCAATCAAGATAAGTTACCCAATGGAGAAGCTTGTCCAAATATACGTTGAAAATATGGTCCGCTTACACGGCGTGCCCATCAATATTGTGTCTGACAGAGATCCTCGGTTCACCTCAAGGTTTTGGAGAAGTTTACAAAAGGCATTGGGATCTCAATTGAATCTTAGCACAGCTTTCCATCCCTAAACGGATGGACAATCGGAAAGAACCATCCAAACACTAGAAGATATGCTCCGAGCCTGTGTTTTGGAAATGAATGATAGTTGGGATGTTCACATACCACTAGTGGAATTTGCCTATAATAATAGTTATAACTCCACCATTGGCATGGCACCATTTGAAGCACTCAATGGCCGGAAGTGCCAAACCCCGCTATACTGGGATGAAGTCGGCAGCGAAGATATCTCGGATCCGAGATGATACAAGCGACCTGCAACAAGGTTGTTGTTATAAGAGAAAAGATCAAAGTAGCCCAGTTAAGACAAAAAAGTTACGCAAACAATCGAAGGAAGGATATTGAATTTGAAATCGAAGAAAAAGTATTCCTTCGAGTATCTCCAACTAAAGGATTGCTACGTTTTAACAAGAAAGGCAAGTTGAGCCCAAGATTCATTGGTCCTTATGAAATACTCAATAAAGTGGGACCCATATAGCATACCGACTGGCACTACCACCATCCTTGTCAGGCGTCCATGATGTTTTTCATGTGTCGATGCTGAGGAAGTACATTAATAATCCGACACATGTACTATCAACTGAACCTGAATAGTTGGATGTGGATATGACCTACGAAGAGAAACCTATAGACATATTAGACAGAAAGGAGCATAACCTCCATAATCGCACCTTCGCTTTTGTAAAGGTTCGATGGGGAAATAACCTGATAGAAGAAGCTTCATGGAAGCGTGAGGAAGAAATGAAGGAGAATTATCCTCAACTCTTCGAATTGCAAGGTAAGCAAATTTCGAGGACGAAATTTTTGTAAGGTGGGGAGAAATGTCAAACCCTGCTCCTGACCGACTAGAATTTTGGTTGAAAGATCGGAACCCTTGACTAGGCAACCAGGAACACTGTGGAGTATCACTCCAGTGGTTTGGATTGATGAAGAAACCCTATGTGGATCATCCTACATGCCTGTCAGTAGGTGGGTAGCAGACCCCTGCAAATGTACAGCTCATTACATGATGTATGGCCTGGACCCAAGGTAATCTTTCTACTCCCTAAATAGTGGGACCCACCTCTAAAAAAGTGTGTAAAATCTCCTATAAGGCATATGGGGACAATGCCCTGACCAAGGTTTAAACCCCTGTGCAAGCCCCATTGAATTTCAGCTTGTTGGAATTCTCTGGACGATGGAACTGGGCGATGCAGACAACGCTCAGTGACTGAAACGACATATTTTATTGGATTTTATTTATGGGGACCACCCAATATGAACATGGGCACCCTCTATAGATAGAGGGGAGTCTGAGGGACCACCTCATACACTTGGTTCACTGTGGAACCCACCAGTGTGCCCAGAATCAGTTTAAAAACTGATTTTTAAGAGGGGCCTTCACAGCCAAACAAGCCTCAGTGAAGGCTGGGCCTATAAATAGATGAGCTTTGGGCTCATTTAGAGATCTTATTTCTGCTCATTTTGTGGGAGAGAAAGGGAGAGAAAGAAGAGAGAAAGAAGAGGAAGGAGAGAAGAAAAGAAGAAGAAGAAGGGAGAAGGAGGAGCTGCCACCCCATCCAAGGCTGGTTCGAGCTTTTTCAGACCTGCTTAGGTATAAAAATACCAATATATACCTACTGCCTCCATTTCATCTCTATGTTGGTGATGTTCTGGCTCTCTGGGCAGCCCTGGACAGCTCCAGATATGCCATGCAAGCCTTGAGCATGGGAGATCTGAGATTTTTACCTAATTCTATAATTATAATTTGCCGTTCTTGAGAGCCGAATCTGGCTGTGCATGGCTGCACTGCCCAGATTCACTTCTGGCTGACAGTTTGGAACCCTAGATGTAAACCATGGCTACATAGACCTAACCCTAGATGATTGCAGCCATGGAACATCAAATTACATCTAATTCCAGCTCTGCATGTGGCTGAAATCGAATTCCAAGCTTAGAGAAAACCATGTGATACTATTCATTGGGTTCTCTGGGCAGCCTCTGGCAGCCAAATGGTGACCTTGATGGAAGATCCATTTGGATCAAAAGGTAGATCATCCCAGGGGCTACCTGACCCCCTAACATGCAAAGGGATCAGATTTGAGCATAGCCTAAAAAGCCCAACCTTGGGAACTCAGCATGTACCCAATGCCTAGAGCCATCGCCCAGTGAAGGTTTTACTACAGATTTTGAAATCTGACTTGGGGGATCTCACCCAATGGCTGTGGGACAATGTGGAAAGGTGGGAAATGACATAAATTCCCTTCTTTACATCAGTCCGTATTAAAGGAATACTTTGAAACCCTAGTGGGCCCCATAGGTGAAGGAAACTCTACTATGCTTGGTCCTACAGCACAGACAAGCTGTGGATAGCACTGTGAACCTAATCTGACCTAGAATCAGGTATAATCACTGATAATGACCATTTTACCCCTGTGCCACTGACTCTGGATGATGCACCAGGTCATGAACTTAAAGCCCAATGCAAGGCCCAGTGATTCCAAATGAGTACCAACCAAGAACCGGTTCAACCTAGTAAGCTTAGGTTAACCCTAGGACTACCAGAGGCAGCTTGGAAACCTAACATGACAACTACTGATTTATATCTAGGATTTGATCCCGCGCTCAAGGACAATAACCAGACTGCTGTTGGAACTGAGTTTACAACCGAGTTTCTAGAACCAAACTCAGGTGAGTGAATAATATTATCATATGTGCAAGTGTAGTTATAATACTGTGCCGGCTATTAAGAATTGTGAATATAAATGCTGTGTTATTTACTTCTATTTCAAACTACTTAAATCACTACATAATGACTGTTTGTTGATCAACACTGTGAATTTTTGTATGATGATTGTGAATGTTAGACTAGATGCCGTAGTCGGCTTAGAGATGAGGCCTGTGGTAGCCCGTAGTATGGGATGCGGTTGACACCACCTAACTCATACGATGCCATATAGACATGGGGTTAATGTTTCATCACCCATGCTACACACCCTTACCAACAGGGGTTTAGGTGTTGGATGCCTGTGGGGGCGACCATATGTATATGTGAAAAGAGAAAAGAAATGAAAAGAACACCGGAATGGTGATTAATGAGCTATATGCCGGGCTGTAAGCCAAAAAAGAAAAGAAAAAGAGAAAAGAAATGGATTATCCCACGGGTTAATCACAGAGGGTTGGTTGGGCTGACCTTAGTGATTGATGCTGGAGCTGACTTGTCTTCTCCGACAACTCAATGGGTGTGTCACGGGAAGGGGTTAGAAGCCCGCAGTAGGGATACATGTATTGGGGATTGTAGTAGCACAGACCTTACCTAGTGGTATTGTTAGGTGGCTAATAAATAATCTGGACTTGCATATCATATAGGATCATATGAATTGTGATTGCACGTGCATGCATGATGATATATTTGCTCACGAGCTCAGTGGGGCTCACACTCTGTTATATATGTTTCTCTTTAGATGATTTTGCAGATTGATGCCACTGTGGTATGGAGGCTCATCTCGAGGAGGAGAGTCCTAGTTGTTACGATGATCTTGGTGTGGACCCCGACGGAGGTCATACTGATCCTGTGTACATTCTCGATGGTCGTTGATGAAGACCGTTGAGGAGTGCACGTGATGCTTTTTGTCTTGGGGACTTCTTTTTATTTTTGTTAGGAGTTTATCTCCGTTTTTGTTTGAGGTTTGGTTGTAGTTTCTTTTCTTTCTTTTTGGGGTTGAGTTATCTCACTCTGTATATATACATGAATATGGTAGTTCTAGCTTTATCTCTGCCAGCTTTACTCTTAAGTTGTGGGTTGTGGGAAATGTATCAGAACAAACTAATCTATGTATATATATCATCACCATTTCCCGTATTACTACATTTCCTATTTTGTTATTGGAATTATAGTTTATCTGCAACACTCTGATCTTGCTTATGGTAAAGTGATGAATGTGGTTCCATGAATGTAAGCACTGCTTCTAGATCCATGGGATTTGGCGGATTGCTGTTACGCAATTTGGGTCACCTACCTAATCCTCCCAGGGGGTGGTTTGGGGTGTGACAGTATCAGTTGAATCAGATAATGATCCGATGACATACTCTGAGGCTCTTAAGGATGTTGATGCTACTAGATGGCTAGAGGCAATGCACTTTGAAATTGATTCAATGCATTCCAACAAGGTTTGGACTCTAGTCGATCCACCACTTGGCGTTAAGCAGATTGGATGCAAATGGATCTTCAAGAGGAAGAAGGGCGCGGATGGAAAGGTCAAAAGATTCAAAGCAAGACTGGTGGAAAAGGGCTATACCCAGAAAGATGGTATACACTATGAAGAAACCTTTTCACCAGCAGCGATGATGAAATCCATCAGGATTTTATTGGCTACAGCCGCACACTTTGATTATGAGATTTGGCAAATGGATGTGCAACCTGCATTTCTGAATGGGTTTTTTCAAGAAGAAATCTACATGCAAAAGCCAGAGGGGTTTTCTTTCTTGGAGGAAGAAAGAAAAGTGTGCAAATTGCAGAGGTCCATTTATGGACTGAAGCAAACTTTTAGGAGCTAGAACATCAGGTTTGATCAATCAATCAAATCATTTGGTTTTAATCAAAACATGGATGAACCATGCGTTTATAAGAAGATCAATGGGAGGACAGTATGTTTTCTTATTTTATACGTAGATGACATATTGCTGATGGGTAATGATGTAGGATTTCTTTCATCAATAAAACTGTTGTTATCCACAACGTTTTTTATCAAAGACCTTGGTGAAGTTAGCTATATCCTTGGGATCAAACTTGTGAGAGATCGCTAGAAAATGATTCTAGGCTTGTCACAGGCTACCTATATAGACAAAGTCCAGGCCAGATTTAGCATGGAGAACTCCAAATGGTGAAGTGTCCCTTTCTGACATGGAGTTAGTCTTTTTAGCTCTCAATGTCCTCAGTCTCAGACAGACATTGAAGAGATGAAGAGGATTCCCTATGCCTCAGCAGTAGGGAGTCTTATGTACGTTATGTTGTGTACAAAGTCGAACATTTTCTATGCAGTGGGTATGGTAAGTTGTTACCAATCTAACCCTGGACGGGAGCATTGGAGTGCTGTTAAGAATATCCTCAAATACCTGAGAAGGACTAAGGAATATTTCTTGATTTTTGGATCTGATCAGTTGTCAGTTCTGGGATGCACAGACTCGGATTTCCAAACTGACAAGGATGACTAAAAATCCACGTCCAGGATAGTATATCTAATGGGTGGAGGTGCCATTGTGTGGCAGAGTGCAAAACAGAAATCTATAGTCGATTCCACTACCGAAGTAGAATACCTTGCTGCTTGCGATGGAGCACAAGAAGGTATTTAGCTGAGGAAATTCCTATCAGATTTGGAGGTTGTCCCTGACCTTGTCAAGGGCCCTATTACCCTATTATGTGATGACAAAGGGGTCATTGCACAAGCTATGGAGCCTAGGGCTCATCAAAGGAACAAGCACATGCAGCGAAAGCATCACCTCATCAGAGAGATTATCCAGCAGGGCGACGTGAGTATCTACAAAGTGGACACAACTAAAAATGTGTCTGATGCCATAACAAAGGGTTTGTCTCCTGGAGTGTTTGAGAAACACATGGAGGGCATGGGTTTAAAATGTATGGGAAATTGGCTTTGATGTACAAGTGGGAGATTATTGGACATGTGTGTCCATAAAACCCGGTTCAGTCCTGTTCAATCTGGTTTTACTTTGTATTGAACTTTTATACATTTTAGTTTAATATTATCACATGCGATATAAACTTTTTGAGCATTATGTGTCTGTAAGTTTTACTTAAAATGGTAGTCACGACTAGGGTTTGGGCTGGGCACCCTTATGATATGGTCGTCGCATTGGATATCCCTAGACATGTGATGTCAGGGTACGAATGCGAGTACTCATATGATTGATGTGTGTATTGATGAAGAATCTACTTTGTCGATTCCCTCATGTATTACTACTAGATGTAGGAAGGGATAGACATGTGTCACAGACACCCTTTGCCTGAGGGAACCCTGTCAGTACAAAGTGTGATCGCATTCTTTGGTTCATCAATGACTGAGACTCAAGTGAGTCAAAGCCGGTGTTTTGGGAATGCGTGAACACTTTATGAGTGAAGGAGTTACTCAACATGGTCACCACTGCCCGATTGGGGAACACCAAGATTGAGATTGCCTATGTATGGTTGGATCGGAATCTGGATCTAGTGCCGTTTTGCAAATGGTTTTTGCAAAATCTATTCTACATAAAATAATAGTTTATATATGATTATTTGAACAAAGTATTTTATCGAGTTTTGTGGGACCCGATCAGATGCACAGATACTCTTATATGGACATGTACTATGGATTGCGGTTTGGCAGTACAAGTGTACATGCCCTAGATTCCACAATGATGGTATTGATTAGTGGGGGGATTATACATGATAATTTGTTATCATGTAGGAAGTTATTTGGAATTTGCTATATTAATTGATTTTTTATTTAATTAATGGATTTGCTGCTAATTGTAATTATCCTTAAATTTAAATAAATTAACTAACTAAATCATTCCCTATTAGATTCTGCTTCTTCACCTTTTAGAAGCACTTTGAGTTTAAACAAAACTGTCAAACAAAGACAGAGAGAGTCAGACTCTCACAGGGATTAATTTAAATTCATCTAGGGATTAAATAAAATCCCATTATTATAAATAGGACCAAAATGCAAAGGGGGAGAAAGCTTTCCACGTTTTCTGGCTCTCCCCCTCCTGGAGTGTTTTGGTCCATCTCTCCCTCTTGTGATCTCTTCTTCTTCTTCTTGTTTCTCTTTTCTGCAATTGAAAGTTAGGGTTTTAGAAACCCAGATCTGTGCTTGAAGATTTGAAGCGCATCTGGGATTGGCTTGAAAAACCTTGGTTACACCATTGGAGGTTCAGATCTGTTTACTTAGAGTGCTCATTGGAGGAAGAACCACTGTCTATTGGAGGAGCAACACTTGAGGCTCATCAGGTTAGCAGTTCTTTATGGATTCCTCTTGATTTTAATTATTGATTATTCATGGGATGCGAAAGAAACCCGAATCGATTTATCTTCGCTACGCATTCGGGTATGGGATGGATCCCTCTTTCCATGTGATGGATTAGAGATGAATTTTCTCCATCTGTTTTGGGTTCCATAATTGCATGGGACACAAAAGAGAAGGGCAGGGCATTGGTTTATCGGACCAAACCCTAATTGGGATGCACCAAGGTTCCCATGGGTGATAATGGAAAACCTTAAAATTTAAATAGGGCGCCCATGGGCAACCATGGGCTAACCCAGGGAGTGCAATACCCTAATTGGTTTATAATTGGTTTCCCTGGGGAACCATGACATTATCCCAGGGTCATAGTTTGACCTACAGTTGCATCCTTGCATATAAACTATGTTGGTTATGAATTGATGCAATATGAATATGTTTACTTTACATTATTGAATAGGGTTATGGTGTCGGGTGTGCCGATGTTGGAACCCCAGATATGCTTATGAGATTTATTGATTGTCATCCTGATCTATATGCGCCGTGCTATGCTGGTACCCGGGTACTAGATGGAATGGGAAGTTGATGCACCCGAAATACCTCTGGGGACGATAGGACTTGCATGTAGTATATCTGTGACTAGGAATTTACCTTCCCATGCTACGACCCTTACCAACAGGGGTTTAGGTGTTGGGTGATCGAGGCTCCTCGCTGCCTGTGGGGAACAGAGGCCAGGTCAGGGATGACCACAGATCATCGGGGTCTACCACTGGGTGGTCAGATGGCTTCTACCGGCATAGACCCCTTGGTGATAACTGAGGTTTCATTGTGGCGATAAATTAAGTGACCCACAGTATCTCCCGAGTTATCATAGTAGCATATACCCTGACTTAGATTGTTTGTTAGGTGAAAAATCTATTTAACATTACATGCATCATGGACTATGTGTGATTGTGTGTTTATGCATTCCCCTTCCCCTCACTGGCTCAGTAGAGCTAACCCCCTGTATACACACTCTTTTAGATTTTGATGTAGATGGTGGATATCTGGCTGGTCTAGAGGCCCAACCAGCGGATTACAATAGTATTGGCGCAGGGGAACCTGAGGCTATGTCAAAAAAACACGACGACAGTTGCTCTTGTGATGATTGTGCCTACGGGCCGTGACAATGTTGGGGATAATCCCCTCTTTTGATTCTTTTGGGGCCTTGTGCCCATTATGTACATTTATCTGTAATAACTTATTATGCTTTTAAGTAGTTACGTCATGGTCAGTCGGCAAACAGTGTTAGACTATTATTGTATCACCTAGCCAGCTGAACATATAGTAACTAGTATTTATATCGCTTCCACTTGTATTTACTTTGTTTTGAATGGAATATTCCTTCTTTTTTATAAATTATAATTATTTATGTCTGTCCTTGGCTGTTGACTATGGATTGGGACACTGTGTCATTGATCCTGGTAGGAAATGGGATGATGCGTGTCATCTTAGTCACCCTCTTGACTGTGCTTGTTCCTAAGCTTGGGATGGGGGCGTGACAATAGGTCTCCCTAGGGTCACTAGAACCTAGGCCTACCTCATGGATCCAAGATCATACAAGGATCTAACTCTTACTTTGGTCCAATGTAGGGTTTGGGGTTTGAAAACCAGGGAATCAACAACAATGGCTGCAAGGTGGCTGATAGGAGCCTTCATTAGAGCTTAGTCTTCATTTATAGAGCCCCATTCAAGGGCTGAGCTCCACGTTGAGTTCCAAATGGAACCCCAAGTCAGCTCAAACTCAATAAACCTACTCAAACTCAAGAATAGACAGAGAAGAGGGAGGAACCAAGGGAAAGAACATACCTTGGTGAGTGGAGCTCCAATCCCAGCTCCAACCAGCCTTGAAGATCTACCTTCTCCTCTCTCCTTCTTCCATTTTTCTTCTTTTCTTCAATCCTTGTCCAGATAGCAAGAGGAGGGAAGGTAGGGCAGCAAAACCCCTTTGGCTTCCCTTCCATCCTCTTCCTTTCCCCTCCCATTCCTCTTCCTTACTTCTTCTTCTTCTTCCTTTCCTCTTCTCCTCCACGGTTTGGCTTGGAGGGGGAGAGATGAGAGAATATGTGGCTAAGCCCTATCTTTTAAAGATCAAAAGAGGCCTTAGGGCTTGTTTGGCTCAAGCTAAATAAAAAAATCCATTATTCATTTAAGTTAAGTCTTGTGGACCCACTTTCATGGCCCAACTAACCAAAGGAAGGTAAGGGTGGGAGTCCATCTTATTCGAGGACCTAATTAGGGTGTGCAGGATGCGGGGATGTGGGTCCCTCATGAAAATACATCAAAAGGGCAAGAAACAGTACGGATGGATTGATCGTGTCGTTAACCGATCAAAAATAAAACCCTAAATTAATTTAGTAAGTAGCAAGTAAGGGGTCGATCTACGAGGAACTGGAAGTCTAAATTACTAAGATGATGAGATGAAAGTGATGAAAATTAAAATGCAATAAATCTAATTTTAAAACTACAAACAAAAGAAACAAATCAAAGCTAACAACGATATGCTAATATGGGAGAAGACTATCTTTAGGGTTCGAATCCCCAATGGGTAGCTATTCAATTCGGTTGCATGCTTCGGTTTATTATAACCACAGGCCTAATAATACCACAAAATGTAGGGTTCCTCCTAGGTATGGACTATCTTGACGAGTACTATCGTCCTTCGCTTACAGGGCTTGGCACGCTTAGTTTGGTCAGCTATAATCCATCATTAGTACAACCACATAAGAACAAAATATCATTGCTTGAACGGAAAATGATGAATCACAGAAACAAAAATTTTCAACTAAATACATCAATTAAAATCATCCAAACAGGGATGGGGTCTCAACATCAAGCAATCAACAATGCAAACCAGAATTTTCAATAGCAAACACCATTAGTTCATCTACACCTAAAGATAGAGGGAATTTATCCAATCATGGTGCTAAGAGACAAAGGACAGCAATGGCGACGACGATCTATGGAGATGAAGCTGCTGGAACGGTGATCCTCCTCCCCTTGTGGAACCCAAGATCCAAAAACAAAAATAACAAAAGAAGAAAGTGGAAAACTAGAGAGAAGAAGAAGAGAAGAGGGAGGGCACGACTGCTGCTATGGGAATGGGATCCCTCTCTAATCTGTCCTTAGGTTTTTATAGCTATTGGTGTTTAAAAAATAAGAAATTTAATAATAAAAAAGAAAAGAAAAAGAAAGCATGAGAGATAGAGAGAATGAGGGAGATAGAGAATCCGTGAGGGATTTGGATAGAAGAGATATAAGAGAGGAGAGAGAAGTGAAATAGAATTAGGAAAGGTGGGACCCATGAGGGATTTGAGAGGGACAGAGAGAGAGAGAGAATTGAAGTTGGTGAGAGAGAGATATTAGGGAGGAGAGAGAATTTAATCTAAATTATCAATTTGATCAAAATCTCTTTTAGAGAATATCTCTTCTTCCTGGCCTCGGGTGGACCCAACTCGATAATTAAAGTTGCTCCAATCAATATTTCGGACGATATGAGCCCAATAGCGGATTTCTTCTGAAAATTTCCCAATTTTTTGAAATTATAGTTATGCCCTTGGGTTTTCAGTGAAACTTCTTCCCATCTCGCCCTTGATCACATGTGAGTCGATCCATGGGTAGATTGGTGCCTAGATTGGATCGAATCCTTCCATTCAGCATCTTTTATGTGCATAACCCTGTAACACCCTTTTTACATTTTTACCCCTGAGACCAAATTCGATGGAACTAGGTGGGGACCACCCCTTGAACCCAAAAATACAAGAGGTCTTCATTGGGCCGGGCTTGTGTAGCATTGAACTCCTCCAACTTGGTTTTCTCAATTTAGGCTCTGAAAATGCACTTTTTCACCAATTCTTCTCATATGCCAAAAATACCCTTGTATCCTGAAAAAGATAGAAAATACCCAAGGTAACTCTATTCTAAGCAGATAAAAATGCAAAATTAAATGGAATAATTTCACACATAAATGTGCTCATCATGGATCAACGAACAGAACCAGTCTGGCGAGTCCATTCGTGACTCCGTTGCTACTGTCAAGGCCCAAAGCACAAGAAAAGTTGCGGGACTTTGACCCATACTTTCAAGACTTCGAGGGGATACTTATATTAGAATTTAGGGTTCAAGGTCACAGGTGTTGGCCATTAGCATCGTGGCATTACTCGTTTAGTAAAAGTCCAATTTGACTCGGGGTATTAGGATGTATTTCGAGTGCGGGTGTAACACTGTAACCTTTATTTAAGAATTTTAAGTTTAATTTGGAAGTTGTAATAGCTTAGTTTGACTACCCTACTTTAGTTGAAGTCTTAATCTATACATTTTAGACTTATGTTTGTGTTTTGGTTCTACTCTGGTTCATAACTCCTTGACATAAACGATCTTGTGGACCATTAATGTCCCTAAACCGCTAGGGTAGTTTGGGGGCGTTACAGTAGAGCATGTTTGGTAACGGTCTCAAGAATGTTTTTTCGTGTTCTTTCATTTTTGAGAATAAAAAAATAGAAAATCATGTTTGGCATTTCGATTCGTTCTTTTGGTCTATAAGAACGAACCAGATGAATTTTGAGTGAAAAGAACATTCTTTATAGACTGTCTCAGACATGTTCTAGTGTTCTTGAGAGCAACTTAAACTTACGAAAGAACTTCACTCAATTCAAAAAAACCCGATATCACCTCAACAACAACCAGGAGAAGAGAAGTATCTCTATCGTGGGAAGAGGAGAAGACAAAACCTTTACAAAGCTCAAGAACCTCTGCTGAGTTCGATATCTCCTCAAATCTCTCTCTCGCTCTCTCTGTCTCTCTGTCTCTCTCTCTCTCTCTCTCTCTCTCTCTCTCTCGATCTCTATTTCTAGCAAGTGAGAGCTTGTGGTTGTGGGAAGTTTTGATCTGACTTAGGTTATTCCTTCTCCCATTTTGTCTCAGAAACCATATCATAATCACCCTACAAGAAGAGAATCTTGGTGTTAGGTCGAAGAAAACTTATCCAAAGGTAATTATTTGTAGAGTTCTTGAGCAATTTAGGGCTTCTGTGGTAATATGGATTTGAGTGGGTTCTTGATAAAAATTGTTAGCTTTTGAAATAGATTACTTCGTTTCAATAATCTACTTGTTTCCTCTTTGAATCTGAATGTATGATTGTTTGATTTGGTGGATGCCCAGTTAAGATCGACTATTGTTGTGTTATTATTTCTATTTTTGTTTCTTTTTTTTCGTTCTCTTTCTAGTTTTTGGGTTTGAAAGTTTTTTCTATACTGCTTTCTATAGATCATACTCTTAAATGTGCTTTGTGTTGTACCTTTCTCATAAGGTTAATACATGTTTCCAGTTTAATACAATCTGTTTACCTGCAATTGCCACTCCTTTGTTGCAATCAATCTTAATAGGTTGGGCTATGGTGGCACCAGCAGGTGGAATGTGGTGAACCTGGCAACTTTTATCTGTCTCAAGGGACGTTGGGTGAATAAAATGTCTATTATCAAGTCCATTTTACCGTTTATTGTAGTTCTTAGCCTAGGCTTGTGGGTGGATAGGTACCTTTGTCACCGGTTTATCTTCATTTGTCTTGTTAGTTGGTTTCTTCTTGGTACATATTGCTTTAGGAGTCTCTGATCCATTGTAGCTTTTCTTGATGCAAATGTAAATCCTGATTCTTTGCAAGTGATAATATTCCATGTTTAGTCATTAGTGACTAGATAATCCTCTGCAGCACAATTTTTGGAAATTTGCTCCAAAAGTGAAATTGAGCGTGTTAGCATTCTAGGAAAAAGTTAAATTCAACATGTGCCCTGAATTAGCATATTAGCATTCTAGACCCCGCATGGATTCCTGAATCTATTAATATGTCTTTTATTTACCTGTCTACTAGATTTGGTATATAAAGTTTTTTTTATTCTAAAAAATACCTCTCGGGACTATTAGACCTGCATATAGTATATCTGTGCCTAGGATGCTTGTTCTTTTATTCTACGACCCTTACCAATAGGGGTTTATGTGTTGGATAGTCTGAGCACCTATGGTCTGTGGAGGTGAGAGAGGCCAGGACAGGGGTAGTGATGGCTATCGGGTTTACCACTGGGTAGTCATGATGGCTTCTATCGGCGCAGGTCCCCTTGTGATAATTGAGGGTTCATTGGGGTGATAGGATAAGTGACCCTCAGTGTCTCCCAAGTTATCACAATAGCATATACTTGACCAATAGAATTGTATACTAGGTCGAAAATGAATCTAACATTAGCATGCATCATTCTGATTGATATTGATTATGTGTTGTGTGCACATTCCCCTTTGCTCTCTCACTAGCTGGTGTAGCTAACCCTGTTGCGCAACCCCTTTTTAGTTGTTGTGCAGGAGGTACTACTTAGATGAGCACCGTTGGATGCGAATCAAGTAGAACCAGTGGATGTGACTTGGATGTAGATGTACACCCAAGATTGGTGCCCTTGGGGCGATTATTTGTTATTTAATTATTTTCTATCTTCATTCTATATTTATGTATAAACTGTATATTTATTTATAGGGAGAGTAATGAATGGTTACTTATGTTAGAATTGTAATATATGTTATCATTAGCGAACCGATGCTCTATAATTTCACATGATTTAATTTAATTTTGTTTCCACTAACTCTGTATCTGGAACAGTATTATTTCCTTTTGTACATTCCCTTCTGTTATCAATATGTGATGATAGTGTGGACTGTGGCTCGGGACACTGTATCTGCGATCCTGGTAGGTGTTGGGATGATGCGTGATTGTCCCAGTCATACCCCTATATGGCAAAATATCTTACATCAGAATAGGAGCGTGACAGAGTGGTATCAAAGCATGATGCTCTGCACCGACCACTGTCTGGACATAACCTCTTGATTTACTCTCCACAAGTTGGGTTCTAAATAAAAAATCTTAAGGACATAAACTGTGGTATGCAGACTTAGGGAGAAGACTGATTGGAGTGAAACAAGAATCTAGATGATAATAGGCAACATGGAACTTAGGAATTCGAACATAAGCTGCTAGATAATAATTATGTAATTGCTTGGTTGGGTCCTAAGTAGGTATCTGTTGGGTAAATATATGCTATCATTCATAAGCGATAATGGATTAAACATAACCAACCCGCAACAGGCCACAATGATCTAAACAAGAGGAATTAAGCAACATATATAGATTTCCAACTGTTCTAAATTTCTGCTTGGGCATGATTTCACCCATTCCAATCAAAATCACAAGATTTCACTTATGCCAATCCAAAGCATCCGATTTGTTCCCTCCCATATTAAGAGTACATTCATCCACCACAATGAAAGTTCACAAAAGTTCACCAAATCATCTGACCAAAAGAAAAGAAAGAAAGGAAAAAAAGGGAAAACTAAAGGAAAAGAGCAAAATAAAGAGTTCCACAAAGATCCATCAAGGACCGGATAAACAAGAGCTGAATTAAAATAACTCCAAAGAACTGCTGGAGGAGAACTGAGCTAGGTATGTGCACCACCTCTACCACTGCGACCCAGGAAGGCATTAAGATCCTTCACCTATCCCTCGATGCCCTCTAGACGTTGAGCTGTATCGGGGAATTGCTTTCTGACATCATCGAAGCCATCAACCATCCTCAGGGTCAGTCGTCGAATAGCCATCATGATGTCGGTACCTCCCCCAGGTGCACTCGAAGTACCTGCTGCAGAAGGCCCTGAGCCTATAAACTCCAGATCATCACTGTCATCCCCATCTTCCTCCTTGGCCCTCCTGCCATCCTCGTACTGTACCTGTTCACCTGCACTGTCATAGTCATAATATAAGTTCATTTTCTACAGTGCATTAAATCCATTGTGTCCCTCAGTGCATGTTCCCTTGGGTTCACGGTCAAGATCAACCCCAAGGAATAAGAAAATCCTGGTAAGCAGTCGGCCATAGGGTAGAGTGTTGTTTCGGGCAAGATTCATCACCGCACGGTCCATGTGCTGCATGACCACATGAGGCAGACAGATGGGCTGGCCAGTGTACAGAGAATGAGCCAGAACCACAGACATCAGAGGAGGAAGAGTGTTGTGAGACTTAGAAAGAGCTAGATTGGTCTTGGCTATAAAAATCAGAACACGCTGTGAAGGAGGAAACTTGGTACGGTCAACATTCGCCTCATAATTGTCATTGGTGAGGATCTTGAATAATTTCCTGCTCTCATCCAAACGTAAGCATTTATCCGGGTGACTTCCAGGAGGATAATATACTTGCTCACCCTCTGAAGGAACACTGAGAAGAATCCCCAACTCTATTGCAGTGAAACCAATGGTAACTCCCTTCACGAAGGAAGTCAGTTTATACTCATCATCTTCCTCTTTGGTCATAACTAAATTTGCATAAAACTCCCTGACCAATGTGGGATAGTAGAAGTTTGACTGGACAAGCATGTTGGTCCACTGTAGTCTCTCAAACCTAGCCCCCACCTTGTAGGCTAGAAGCTCCTCTACGGTGACATCTCTCTCCATGAGAATTTTCCTGTTGAAGAGATGCTCCCTATAGATCCCTTCGGTCTTTTCGGAGGTAAACCGGTTCACGTTGTAAGCCGTAGGGGTAGAAGGTACAATGGATAGGTCTCTCCTTCTCTTTGGGCCCATGATTTGATCTCCTACATAATAAGGGTACGAACCAAAGAAGGGCAGTAAATGTAAGCCCAATTGAAATGATGACATACAATTGGCAAATAAATTATAGGAAAGGATATGCTTAAATGACATGGAAATGATTTGAAGAGAAGGCTATACATGATGAGGAAAATCAAATATACATATGTGAATGATGATGATATAGAATGTGGAATATGGATACCATTTGAGATATGTGAGAAGAAAAGAGACAAGATCAAACCATACATGAAGTCTACATAAGATCCCTAGTGTGCTTAGAGGTGAACAATGAGGGCAACACAAACAACATATGTGCTTTTGACTATTATATGTTTCAACCAATGTCAAGCAAGCAAGATGTTGAATGAGATACCCCACAAAGAGACAAGGATTATTTAATAGAGGGAAAAAGGGGATATATTCCTATGAGATGTTAAGGCATATGAAGAATTAAACACAAACTTGAAGGATTTTCCCAAAGCATTGAAGGATTGAGGTTCTACCTCAACATAAACCTAGAGTTTTCCAAGTGAATCCTACTACACTTGACAACCATAGTGAACAATCTTCAAAATTCTCGCAAGGGCTTTAAAAATTATAAGGAATACAATGCACACACAAGGAATCCAACCATATAGTGCCATTGATCGATTAGGGCTGGATTAACACCCAAAACCCTAACCTAAAATCGATTTTGGGCATGATCTTGGCATACATGGCCATGAAAAGTGTAAACAAAATCCAAATCCAATCACAACCTAGGCTTATCCATTTCAAATCCAAGAAAAAAAGGAAAAGGAGATAAAGAGACACAGCCAAAAGTTTTACAATGGGAAAAAGGAATATGTAGAGACAAGTAAATCCTACAATGGAAGAAAAAGAGACTGGAAAAGAGAAAAAAGAAGAGGGATATTACCTTGAGAGTGTAAGGATTGATGTAGAGGCTTGAGATCACAAGAAATCCACTCAAAGAAGTGCTAAGAAGCCCAACCGAAAACCTTGTAGAGCCCTCTCCCCTTACCGTTGTGTTTCCCCTCTTTGGAGCCAAAAGTGAGTTTTAAAACTCACGGCTCTGTTTTGTTAAAATTTCGTGAATGGATGAATGAACGAAACCACTTATCGTGACTCAGCCCATCGATCCGCCCTGCTTAAAACTTGAAATTTTGGGGTATTAGCCTGAGTGGATCAAGGAGCGGATCCACAATTATGAATCCGTCCATATTCGATCGATTCATTTCCTCTCAGCCTTTTGACCTTCTGAGAACGAATGAACGAACAGATTCATGTTCCGCATCCGCCCGTTAGTCCGCTCTCCTTGTTTTCGCAGAGGAGCCATGAACGGACCTAGAGTACTGACACTGCTTGTAAATCCGTTCGATTTCTTTTAGACTTTCGAGCCTAGATTTTTGAAGACCCTTTGTCCCACCCATGTATGATGAATTCATGCCTATACCCTAGGTTGGACACCCTGGTTGTGTGACCCATTTACGAGGACCACCTAAGTCTAGTTAAGGCCCTAAAAATTTAAATGGCTTAGGACATATACCGACTGGGCCAGCCATTATGAGAGGGCAGGCATCGATGCATGTTGTGTCTCCCCTCCTATGCGAGAGAAGGAGAGTTGACTTTGTGGATGCGAATCCTTAGACCCGTTAGTGAGTGAACCTAAACCTACGTGGTGTAGAAACCCTTATAGGGGTGCATAGGATCCAACTCTTAGCCAGGCCTGAAGGAAGGAAACCACTAGACTGGTTTGGACAAGTTTAGTTAAACGAGCCATAAAGGCACCGTGTGCAGGGAAATTGTTCAGGACACCTCAAGCTAGTGACGATTCTATTTGTACTTAACTTGGTTCATCCAAACCTTGTATAGACTCATAGAGGAAGTCCTACATCATGCCTTGGTTTCCAAAGAGACCTAGTATACCATACCTAGAGCTACCCTTGTTCCTATGGATCGACCTAGGTTATAGATATATCCATGGGGAGGTGAATGTAATTATTAAACTTATATCTATGAGTGGTGTGACAATAAATAAAGTTAAATGTGTTTCTTGTATCCTTATGTGAGGTAGATTAGTTCTCCTGTGCCACAAGTGTGACTTTGGATTGACCTTACCATGGTAGTTAGTTGAGCCTGACCCTGGTCAACCAGACCTTAAGATTAGTAGGGGTAAGTTTAATAATGACCGGGTAGGTTAGTAATGGAATCTGCTTAAAGGAATTGACTCGGACTCAAACTAGGAGAAGATGGTGTGGTTCTCAAGAGAGGACTAGTATGGACTTTTTTCCTGTGGGATAACGGTGTGATAGGGTTAAAAGTTGTGAAAGCTGAAACTGAAGGAAGTAACAAGACCTTTTCCAACAACATACATGAAAGGAGTAATGGGTCACCAATGTGTTCCCTCCATGCTGGGAGTGACACATATGGAGGTCCCATCTGTCACACCCCAAACCACCCCCTGAGAGGATTAGGTAGGTGACCCGAATTGCGTAACGGCAATCCCCCAAATTCCACTGATCTAGAAGCAGTTATTACATTTATGGTCTCACATTCATCACTTTACCATAAGCAAGATCAGAGTGCTGCAGATAAACTATAATTATCATAATCAAGAAGAAAGCATAGCAATATGGGAATGAAGGTGATATATACATATGCAAGTGTTCTGAAACATTCCCACCCAGATACAACCCATAAAGAGAAACAAAGCTGACAAAAGCTAAAAGAAGAAATACATACATATATATATATACACAGGGTGAGATAACTCAACCCCAAAAAGAAAAGGAAACTAAACTACACCACAAGCAAGACGGGGATAAATTCCTAACAAAAACAAAAAGGAGTCCGCAAGATAAAATGCATTAAGTGCACTCCTCAACGGTCTTCATCAATGAACACCGAGAACGCACTCATCATCGGCACAACCTTCGTCGGGGTCCACACCAATATCATCATAATAACCAGGGCTCTCCTCCTCATAATGAGCCTCCATGCCACCGCGGCATCCACCTGCAGAATCATCTAGAAGAAAAACATATATAACAGAGTGTGAGCCCCACTGAGCTAATGAGCAACACATATCATCATGCATGCACGTGCAACCACAATCCACATGATCCTACATGATATGCAAGTCCAGATTATTTATTAGCCACCTAACAAAACAACTAAGTCATGTTAGTGCTACTACAATCCCCAGTGCTACTACAATCCCCAATACATGTATCCCTGGCGTGGGCTTGGTTACCCCTTCCCGCGATACACCCATTGAGTTATCGGAGAAGATCAGCCAGCTCTAGCATCTCCCTACCCAGGTCAGCCTGACCGATCCTCTGGATTAACTCCTGTGAGGTAACCGACTCAATATCAAATCACCCGAATCGGTGCATAATCATCATATGTGGCATTCTGCCAAATATTCACCTTTCGGTGCTTCCCAAGCTTTTAGCCCGAGGCTTCCCAGCAAATCTGCCTTGGGGCATCCCAGCTGTGCTAAGGCTTCCTGGCGTAAATGCCTCTAGGGTTTTACAATAGTCCTCACAGTTATCCAACACCTGAACCCTTGTTTGTAAGGATGCATAGCACGGGTGATGAAACTTTAGCCCCATGTCTATATGGCATCGTATGAGTCGGGCAGTGTCAACCGTATCCCATACTAAGGGCTACCATCGGCCTCATTTCCAAGCCGACTACAGCATCTAGTCTAACATTCACAATCATCAGATAAGAATCACAGTGTTGATCAATAGACAATCAATGTGTAATGATTATTTGAGTAATTGAATAGAATTTAAATAACACAACATTTATAAATTTATAATTTTAATTGCCGGCAAAGTAATACAGTTACACATACATATATGATAATACTTCACTCACCTGGGTCTGGTTCTAAGAACTCAATTGCAAATTTAGTTCTGTCTGTAGTCTGGTTGTAGGCCTCGAGCGTGGGATCAAATCCTAGATATAAATAAGAAATTGTCATTTTAATAGTCCAAACTATTTTTGGAGGTCCTAGGGTTGATCTAAGCTCACTAGGTTTACCCGGTGTATAGTTGGTTTTCATTTGGAATTCTCTGGGCCTTGCATTGGGCCTTAGGCCAATGTCCCGGTGCATCTTCCAGAGATGGTGGCCTAGGGGTAAAATGGTCATTTACAATATTGATACCTGACCACAAGTTACATTAGGCTTACAGTGCTGTCCTCAACTTGACAGTACTGCAGGACCAACATAGGCAGGGTTTCGAAGTCTTGTGGGGCCCACTTGGGTACCCCAAGCACTCACACACATGGATAGATGTGGGGAGGGGCATTTTGGACATTTCCCACCTCCCTACACTGAATCATGGCCCTAGGGTGAGGATCACTAGGTTAGAGCATCAAAACAGCAAAGTTTCCTTCACTGGGTGATGGCTCTGGGCGATGTCAAGTGCATCGCCCAGAGATTGCAAAATCGGAATCAGGCTAAAATTCCTAGGTTTTGAACCATGGGCTATGTATGGATCTTCTCCCAATGCATGTTAGGCCACCTTGGACCCCCAGGGGCACACTTTGCACTGGTCCAAGTGGATTTTCAACTGGGCCCACCACTTGGCTGCCAGAGGTTGCCCAGACAGCCCAGTGAATAGTAACACAAGGTATTCCTCAGTTATAAAACTTAATTTTATCTACATGCAAAGCTGGATTCAGGTGTAAAATGACAATCCAAGGCTACTACCACCTAGGGCTAGGTCCCATGCAGCCAGGGCTTGCATACAGGGCTCCAAACAACCTGTTCTCTATGTAACTGGGTAGTGCACCCATGCACAGCTAGGTTTCGGTCCCAAGATTAGCAAAATGGACTTGTAAAATCTTATAAATTCCCAGATCTTCCATGCATCATACTTGCATGGTAGATCTGGTATAGTCCTTGGCAGTTCCCAGTTGTTCTGGGCTGCCAGAGAGCAGAAACTCATCAAAATACAAGCATAAAAGGGAGCAGCAGGTATGAGCAGAGATTTGTCTACCTGAGCTGAGCTGGGGTGCCACAAAATCAGAGCTCAGATGTGTGTGATGCTCCTCCTTCCTTCCTTCTTCTCTTTTCTTCCTCTTCTTTCTCTCTTTTCCACTCTTTTCTTTCTTCTCCCTTCCCCCATGGTTTTAACAGTAGCTAAGGGTTTAAATGAAACCATGGCACTGATATTTATAGGCCCAGCCCATACTAAGGCCTGTTTGGCTATTAAGGCCCCCTTTGAAAATGCATTTTTGACTACATTCTCAGTCATTTTGAGAACACTAGTGGGGTCCCCAGTGAACCAACGGTATGAGGTGGTCCGTCAGACTCCCCTCAACCTATGGAGGGTGCCCATGTCCACTATGGGTGGTCCTCACAATTTAAAATTGATTAATTATGCTGTTTTGCACTCTGGGCGATGTCTCTGGGTGATGTCTGCATCGCCCAGAGATTTCAACAAGTCTGAAAACTCTGTGGGCTTGCACAGGGGTTTGACCCATGGTCAGGGCCTTGTCCCCACATGTCATTTAGGGTCTTTTACACACATTTCTAGGGGTGGGCCCCATAATTGTGAAGAGGAGAGAGAATACCTGGAGTCCAGGCAGTATATAATGCTTTGAGCTGTGCAGTTGCAAGGGTCAGCTGTCCATCTTCTGACAGTTATGTAGGAGGATCCACATAGGGTTTCTTCATCAATCTCAATCACTAGAGTGATACTCCACAATGTTCTTGGAGGCCATGCCTGGGGTTCCTGTCCTTCAATCAAGATTCCAGTCAGTCAGGGGTAGGGTTTGACATTTCTCCCCACCTTACAAAAATTTCATCCTCTAAATTTGCTTACCTTGCGATTCGAAGAGTTGAGGATACTTTTCCTTCATTTCTTCTTCACGTTCCCATGAAGCTTCTTCTATCGGGTTGTTTCCCCATCGAACTTTTACTTAGGCGATTGTGGTCCTTTTTGTCCAATATCTCCATGGGCTATTCTTCGTAGGTCATATCCATGTCCAACTATTTAGCTTCTGTCAACAACACATGTGTTGGGTTGTTGATGTACTTTCTTAGCATCGACACGTGAAAACATCGTGGATGCCCAACAAAGATGGTGGTAATGCCAGTCGATTTGCTACGTGTTATACCCGCACCCGGTACCCTAATTTTTTTTCTTTCTTTTATCCTTGTGACGTGTAGAGGGTGCTGCCATGTATGCCGGTGAGCTGTTCACAATGGTGGTCAAACCAAGCTACAAGATTGTTGACTTCGACACGGGTTTGCCAGTCGAGGAAAGATTCCTCAATCGGGAGTGGGGGAAATTCATCGACGGTGACTTCATCGACTACCCTCCAAGTACCAGTCCCAAGAGTGAGGAGTATCGGGCAGCACACCCCGTATCGCCCTACTTAGACACTTCACTTGGTGACGAACTTAGCGTCGCGGTGGGAAAACTCTTCGGGATCACAGAGGTTGCACCTTGACGTGACAGGGGTAAGTGGTTGACCAAATTTTTGTTGTGTGTTTACTGCCCTCTCAAAGCCCTCGAAGTGTGGTCCAAAGGCCCTGACCTCTTATGGTGGGAACCACCTTCCTACTCGCATCGGATGCAAGGTTACTGGCTGCCTCCGACCTTGCATCCAATGCTGCTGACAAGGACCCTTGTGAGTGAGACCCTGTGGCTAAGGTGCTATTGGTGCCCTGCCATGTTTGACCCTACCCAAATAGACCCTAGGGTACACTTATGAGGCCTTATCCATATAGGCCATTAATAGTGGTTTTCTATAAGAGAGAGGTGGGTAGGACTATTCATTAGTCTTGGCTCATTTCTACCTAACCTAACCTAACCGTGCTTGAGAAGGGAGTTATGAGGAGAGAGGGCTAGCAAGGAGAAGGAAGGGAAGAAGAAGAAGGAAACGGCTGCTGAGTTTGGAGCTTTAAAGAGGGCACCTCGTGTGTACCTCAAACCAGGTAAGCCAAGTGCCCTTTTCCCCCCTTTTTCTCTCCTCCCCTTTGCTCGTTTGAGCTTGGGTGGTTCGTTGGTTGCAGCCCCAAGATGGGGTTTTTCCTTTTGAAACCCAAAGGGTTAGCTTGAACCATGTTTGGGTTCCCCTTGTAGGATGCTATCCTACATCCCTCGAGATCTCCAACTGGGTCTCTCGACCTAAGGTTCCAACCACCTAGGAACCCCAAATCTGGACTCGGAGTTGTTAGCTCCTTTAAACCCCCCTTAGATCTTTAGGTGTTGGGTGTTTCTAAGACCCAAATAGACGCCAAGACACCCCCTCCCTAGTCCCTTGAGGCTTAGAGAACCAAATGGGACAACCTTGGGCTTTTAAGACCTTGAAATCGCACTTGGGTTGCATCGGAGGCAAGTCTGTGTGCCTCCGATGTTGCCTCCGATGTGATCTGAGCCTGCAGGAAGGTCGGACTCAAGGTCGGAGGCAAGCCTGTGTGCCTCCGATGTTGCCTTCGATGTGGTCTGAGCCTACAGAAAAGGTCGGACTCAAGGTCGGAGGCAAGCCTGCTAAGTCCGACGTTGCCTCCGACATGGTTTTCAAGGCCTATAACTTATGCAAACTACGGGGCTTTTCATTGAGGCCTCTCCTACACTCTCTCATACTCTTATTCACTTCCGTAGGCGCCAACACTTGTGCTAGGGGGTGATCTCGCGCGAGAATCGTTACACTTAATCAAATTCCTAATTCAAGTAAACGGTGAGTGGGTTTGGGTGACTGTTTGAGCTTGCTTACTATTGCTTATTCATGCATTTATGAATTTATGAATTATATTGGTTATCGGGGTCTACCTCTGGATGGTGGTGACTACGACCGGCGCGGGCTCCATAGTAATAATTGAGGTTGCATTGTGGTGAGAATGGAAGGATCCACAATGTCTTCCCGAGTTATTGCAGTAGCATATACCCATTGACTTAGCATTGTGTGTTAGGTGGTAAATGAATTAATAATAGCATGCACCATGGACTATTTGTGATTGTGTGATTGTGCATCCCCTTTTCTCTCTCACTAGCTCGGTGGAGCTAACCCCCGTGTACACATTCTTTTTAGATTTGGATGCAGATGATTACTGTGGAGCCAGAGACCGTGACTGAGGATCATGGCGATGGTTGCCCATGATGATTGTGCCTACGGGCTGTACTGTTACTTGGGATCGTTCCCGTTTTATTATTATTTTAGAGCATTGTGCTTTGTATAAACTTTTATGTTTTACCTTTTTGGTAGCTACTTGATGGTCATAGGAATTTTGTAACTATGTTACTTATTATCATTAGCCAATGAACATCTTATAATCATTTCATTTACGCTTCCGCAAACTCTGACCTGTCTTGGAATGTAATATTCATTTGTCTTTCGCACTCTGATATTATTGTATTTTAATATTGATTTATGACTGTGAGTTGGCCACTGCATCGAGATCCTGGCGGTGAGGTGGGATGACGCGTGTCACCCCAATCATACCCTGATATTGTATTCTATCCCTTGTCGGGATAGGGGTGTGACAACATGGTATCAGAGCAATGATGTTCTGCACCAACCACAGTCTTGCGGACTCTTGATTTACTCTCCACAATTAGGTTCTAAATTAAAAATCTTCAAGAACATAAATGATTGTGTGCAGACATAGGAGAAGACTGATTGTGGTGAAACAATAACTTAGAAGATAATAGGCAACATGAAACTTAGGAATTGAACCATAGGCTGTTAAGCTACAACTATGTAATTGCTTGGTTGAGTCTTAAGTAGGTCATAAATGGGCAACTATATGTTAAAATTCATAAACAATAATGAATCAATCATAACCAAGTACAAATATCAACAATGATTTAAACAAGAGAGAATTAAGCAAATACATCGAGATACTTATAAGATTAATTTCAAATATCTAATTGTTCCAAATCTTCTTGGGAGGCGATCATATCCTTCCCTTTTCAACATTCATGATTTCATCCATTCCAATAAAAACATATAACTCCATCCTGCTCAATCAAGAGATACCAATCTAAACACCATAATTGTTCCAGATTCTCTGTTTGGGCATAACTGTGCCTTTCCCAACTCAGAATGCAAGACCCCATTTGTTCCAACTCAAACATTTGATTATGTTCATCTCAGATTAAATATACAAGTCTACCATTTCTAAAAGTTCCCAGTTGTTCATCCTAAGACAAGAACTAGAAGAACTGATCCGGGATAACTTCAATTTGTTGAGAGAAAGTTGGGATAGTCATTTGCACCACCGCCACCATCGCGACCAAGAAAGGTGTTGATGTCATCTACCCCTCTCTCGATACCCTCTAGGCGCCGAGTCTGGTCGAAGGGTTGCTTCGTGACCTCATCGAAGCCATCCACCACTCGCAGGTTCAGCCGCCTGATGGTCGTCAGAATGTCAATACCTCCCACCTGATGAAGGTATAGGGATTCCTTCTAGGTGAACAATAGGTCTTCGCTTCCCCAATAGACACATTAAGAATCCCCGCTAACTATGCTATTGTGAAGGCTATAGGGACCCCCTTGACACATGAAACAACCCGATAGTTTTGTGTGCCCGGGTTCCCGGTGTCCAGATTTATATAGAAATGGCGAATGAGTTTCTGGTAGTATGGTTCAGGAAGGTTGAGAATGTTGGTCCACCCCAATGCCTCAAATCTCTGCCCCACCTTGTAAGCTCGAGATCATCCAACACTACATCCCGCCCTTCCATTATATTTTTGAAGCGGAAGTAGTCTCGATAAAGCTCTTGGTCCTCTATCTTTTGGAACCATAGTGGATCTAGGACAGTTGGTGCAATTTGTTCTACGCATGTACGTCGTGTTCTTGGAGCCATTGATTGTTTTAACCCACAGCCAAAAGCCAAGTAGATAGCAAATTAATACCTTGAATGCTAAGGCCTAAGTAGATGATCAATGTAAGGTTATGGGGTTTAAAACCTAGCCTTTGATTCTTTTCCCAAGGCAATTAAGTTACAACAGGATTCTTAGGCTAGAAATTTTTGATTTTTTTTATCATATTGTGATCTAAGAAGTTGGGAAAAAAGAAGGGGAATGCATGGCCACTATGTGAATGCAATCATACATGATAGAGGTTAATGGCCATATTATGCCTAGAAAGTAATATTTTATACAAAACAGTGGGTTCAAGCAAGAAATAGGTTTATTCAATCATGGAGCATGCCTTGAACTTTAAAGAGAATTTTCAGATTTTGTGGTTAGAAGTTTGAATCTTGAGAAACAAGTAAAGTTGGTTTGTGACAACTCAGAGAATGTAAGCTAAGCCCTATCTAATAAGACCGATTCATACATGGCAAAAGAGAAGAGGAAAATTTGAGTAGGTTTTGGTTTTTCCAAAATCCAACCTAAACCCTTGAGTTAGATGCCCAGATTGTATGCAAGCCTTGTATAGGTTGCTTATGGTGAGAAAATGGTTAAGACTAGGTTGTGAGTAACCTACCGAGCAAAAGGAAACAAAAACCCCAAGTTTTATAAACATGAAATCGATTTTGGGGTTTCTCCTTGAGAGAAATCGATGGGAGAGGGAGAGATCTTACCTGAATGTGATTGGATGTTGTTGAGGAGTAATTTGGAGCACTAAAATCCACCAAGGAGTGAGGAGAGAGCAAGTACGATCGCAGTTAGGGTTTCTCCGGAGCTTTAGAGTTGTGTTTTGAAGGAGGGAATTAAACCTCTAAGTCGTGGGTTTTAAAATTTTAATTTTGGGCCATGCGGGTTCACCCACGGATTCAATTTTGTGAAACCGACTGAGAATCCGTGAATTTCTGAGGACAAAATTTGGTTCTGTAAAAGCCCGGATTTACCTGTGGTTGCAACTTACTGAAACCACACCTAAAACCGCCCAAGCCAGAAAGGATTTTTGGCCCTGTTTGGTTTAACCAATCTATTTTTGGTGGTTGTGACCTCCATTTGATGTTTCCCTCGCCCCTCTTATGGCCTATGTTACCCTAGTAATGTAAGCTTTATGTTTGGCAAATAAAATTATAGAAATGAAATGTCTACAAGATATGGGAACTGTATTGTGACAAAAGCTTATAAGGGAAAATGAGACATGATACCAATAGGAAGATGTTTGGAGTGAAGAGAAAGGAATAAGATCAATGCACATGTAAAATCCATGTGAGATCCCTAGTGCATGGATGTAAATAATGAGATCAATGTGAACAACATGTACTTTTGGCTACTTTACATTCCAAGCAATGCCAACCAAGCAAGCTATTGGATGAAAATACCCCAACAAGAGACAAGAATAATTTATCTGAGGAAAAAAAGAGAAAAGATTCGAAGGATTTTATCAATAATCATATATACAAAGGAATATGCTTGAAGATAAGACAATGTGATAATGTTCTATGAGATTTTATGGCATGTAAAAGAATTAGATTTGGACTTGGAGAGTTTTCCCAAAATATTGTGAATTAAAGATTTTACCACAACCAAAACTAGAACATAATCCAAGTAAAACTCAACTAGACATGACGAACATAACAACAATCTCTAAAATGATTGCAAAGACTTGAAAATTTATAAAAGATGTAGTAATCAAACAAGGATCCAACAACTTAGTGCCATCGATCAAATAGGACTTGATTTACACCCAAAAACCCTAGTTCCAATCGGTTTAGTATGGATTTGGTGTACATGGCCATGGGATTACAAGCAAAGTCAAGACATGATCACACCTTGAAATGATTCATCCCAAATCCAAGAAAGAGAAAGTAGGAATGGGAAGAAAGCCATATCTTGAACAACTGAGAGTTGAACCTTGAGGCTTAGGATTACAAGAAAACCACCTAAGGGGAGCTTGAACGGAAGTCCCCAGAGATTTTTCTCCTCATGGTTATGTCCTTTTCTTTAGAGCCAAAAATGAGTTTTAAAACTCGTGGCTCTGCTTTTGTTAAAATTCTACGAACAAGCGAACGAACGGATCCACTTGTCGTGAATCTGCTCCGCACAAAACTTGAAATTATCATTTTAAAACTGTGCAGATCAACGAACGGATCCACACTCATGCGTCCATCCGTAGATCCGTTTGACTTCAACTCTCTCGGCCTTTGAGACTTCTCGAGACCGGACGAACGAACGGATTTGCATTCCACATCAGCCCGTTAGTCCGCTCTACCTATTTTCACGGGAGGAGCCACGAATGCACCCGAGTGCGACGTCGCTCGTGAGTCCACCCGATTTTTTTTTAAGATTTTGAGCCTATTTTGGAGACCTTTTGACCACACCTATATGTGATGATCTTGTGCCTATACCCTAGATCGGACACCCCTGTTGTGTGACCCATTTGTGGGGACCACATGAGTCTAGTTAATACCTAAAAATTGAAAGAGGTTAGGACTTGTACCTGATCGGGCCAGCTAATAAGAACTAGCAGGCATTGGTAACCGTGACTCCTCTCTTACCTAAAAGGAGAAGAGAGTTACCCTTGAGGATGAAGATCCTTAGACCCTATGAATGTAAGGACTCAAACCTTATGGATAGGAAAACCTAAATCTATGCGGGTAGAGACCCTTAAGGGGGTGCGTAGAATCTAAACCTATGGGTAGGTACTAGGAAAGGAAAGTAATAGGCTGGTTTGGGCTGTTTATTTGAGTAAGCCATGAAGGTCACGTGTATTTGGAAGTCACTCATAACACCTCAAGCTAGTGATGACTCTATTTGGACTTTACTTGGTCCATCCAAACCTTATTTAGACTCATAGAGAAAGTCCTACACCGTGATTCGACTTTCCAAAGAAAGGACTTAGCGAACCGCACTGAGAACTTCTTGTTCGGTGGATTGACCTAGATGACAGATATGTCCATAGGAATTTGAATGTAATTATTGAATCTATGCCTACATATTGGTGTGATATATATATATAGTTATCCCTTAGAACCTTGGACTTGTGTGACTAGAGTGATTCTCTGGTACTATAAGTATGACTTACCTCGACCTTCTTGTGAAACTAGTTGGAGCCCGACCTTGGTTGACCAAACCTTAGGGTAATGAATAATGAATTTAATGACCGAGTAGGTTAATTATTGAGACCTGCTTGAAGAGTTGACTTGGACCAAAACTATTAAAGGGTTATTGGTTCTCGAAAGAGGACAATGTGGACTCTTCCTTGTGGGATAACTGTGTAGTAGGTTTAAAGGTTGTGAAAGTTGAAACTTAAGGATGTAACAAGACCTTCTCCAACGACAGATATGAATGGGGTAATGGATCACCAAATGCGTTCCTTCAGATCGAGTGAACAATAGGAGATTCCATCAATATTCCAAATCATTCTAAAGTTGGGTTAGGTAATGAGACAACCAGGATGTGAAAGCCTTCGAATGTAAACCCTATGTTGGGTCATGGACAGTTAAATCCTGTAACCCAAGAATGACCAGAGTATCAAGGCTAGAGTGGTATCACCCGATCTGGAAGATCTAGGGAACCTTTGTTCCTTGAGACTTAACTTAGTAGTTGGAACCCCGTTTTCCTAGGGTTATTGTGAATCACACCCCTGTGGTAATGTGACCGTAAGAAAAAGAGAGTTGTGGAACCCGACTTGTCGTGACATGTAGGCACCGCCTCATCTTGACCCGACCTTTGACTTAGTTTAAGATGTGGGTGACTTGGGATGTTGTTATCCAACAACCCTTATCACTTGAGACCCTAGCTGCCTCAAATTTTGAGGACGAAATTTTTGTAAGGTGGGGAGAATGTTATACCCGCACCCGGTACCCTAATTTTTTTCTTTATTTTATCCTTG
Source organism: Telopea speciosissima (assembly GCF_018873765.1). Classification (NCBI taxonomy): domain Eukaryota; kingdom Viridiplantae; phylum Streptophyta; class Magnoliopsida; order Proteales; family Proteaceae; genus Telopea; species Telopea speciosissima. The sequence goes on along the minus strand of NC_057926.1, from coordinate 23,178,134 downwards.
TGACGTGTAGAGGGTGCTGCCATGTATGCCGGTGAGCTGTTCACAATGGTGGTCAAACCAAGCTACAAGATTGTTGACTTCGACACGGGTTTGCCACGAGGAAAGATTCCTCAATCGGGAGTGGGGAAATTCATCGACGGTGACTTCATCGACTACCCTCCAAGTACCAGTCCCCAAGAGTGAGGAGTATCGGGCAGCACACCCCGTACGCCTACTTAGACACTTCACTTGGTGACGAACTTAGCGTCGCGGTGGGAAAACTCTTCGGGATCACAGAGGTTGCACCTTGACGTGACAGGGGTAAGTGGTTGACCAAATTTTTGTTGTGTGTTTATTGCCCTCTCAAAGCCCTCGAAGTGTGGTCCAAAGGCCCTGACCTCTTATGGTGGGAACCACCTTCCTACTCGTATCGGATGCAAGGTTACTGGCTGCCTCCGACCTTGCATCCAATGCTGCTGACAAGGACCCTTGTGGGTGAGACCCTGTGGCTAAGGTGCTATTGGTGCCCTGCCATGTTTGACCCTACCCAAATAGACCCTAGGGTACACTTATGAGGCCTTATCCATATAGGCCATTAATAGTGGTTTTCTATAAGAGAGAGGTGGGTAGGACTATTCATTAGTCTTAGCTCATTTCTACCTAACCTAACCTAACCGTGCTTGAGAAGGGAGTTATGAGGAGAGAGGGCTAGCAAGGAGAAGGAAGGGAAGAAGAAGAAGGAAACGGCTGCTGAGTTTGGAGCTTTAAAGAGGGCACCTCGTGTGTACCTCAAACCAGGTAAGCCAAGTGCCCTTTTCCCCCTTTTTCTCTCCTCCCCTTTGCTCGCTTGAGCTTGGGTGGTTCGTTGGTTGCAGCCCCAAGATGGGGTTTTTCCTTTTGAAACCCAAAGGGTTAGCTTGAACCATGTTTGGTTTCCCCTTGTAGGATGCTATCCTACATCCTCGAGATCTCCAATTGGGTCTCTCGACCTTAAGGTTCCAACCACCTAGGAACCCCAAATCGGACTCGGAGTTGTTAGCTCCTTTAAACCCACCTTAGATCTTTAGGTGTTGGGTGTTTCTAAGACCCAAATAGACTCCAAGACACCCCCTCCCTAGTCCCTTGAGGCTTAGAGAACAAAATGGGACAACCCTGGGCTTTTAAGACCTTGAAATCGCACTTGGGTTGCATCGGAGGCAAGTCTGTGTGCCTCCGATGTTGCCTCCGATGTGATCTGAGCCTGCAGGAAGGTCGGACTCAAGGTCGGAGGCAAGCCTGTGTGCCTCCGATGTTGCCTCCGATGTGGTCTGAGCCTGCAGAAAAGGTCGGACTCAAGGTCGGAGGCAAGCCTGCTAAGTCCGACGTTGCCTCCGACATGGTTTTCAAGGCCTATAACTTATGCAAACTGCGGGGCTTTTCATTGAGGCCTCTCCTACACTGTCTCATACTCTTATTCACTTTCGTAGGCACCAACACTTGTGCTAGGGGGTGATCTCGCGCGGGAATCGTTACATTTAATCAAATTCCTAATTCAAGTAAACGGTGAGTGGGTTTGGGTGACTGTTTGAGCTTGCTTACTATTGCTTATTCATGCATTTATGAATTATATTGTGACATTATCATTCAAGCATGATTGCATATTTGCATTTATTCTTATTCGATGATGATGATTTGGATGATATGGATTTGTGTTGGGTTACGTGTCGGGAAGTACGCACCGAAACCCGTATTACGTGGAATTGTATATTGCATATCATTCTTGCAGTATGCGCCGTGTTGTCTGGTACCGGTGTTAGATGGAATGGGACGTTGACACACCCGGATGTACCTCTCAACACGATAGGATTCATGTAGTATATCTGTGGTTAGGCTCGTTCCCTATGCTACGACCCTTACCAACAGGGGTTTAGGTGTTGGGTAGCCGAGCACTCCTGCCTATGGAGAGTTAGAGAGGCCAGGCCAGGGGTAGTAATGGTTATCGGGTCCGCCTCCGGGTGGTGGTGACTACTACGACCGGCGCGGGCTCCATAGTAATAATTGAGGATGCATTGTGGTGAGAATGGAAGGATCCACAATGTCTTCCCGAGTTATTGCAGTAGCATATACCCATTGACTTAGCATTGTGTGTTAGGTGGTAAATGAATTAATAATAGCATGCACCATGGACTATTTGTGATTGTGTGATTGTGCATCCCCTTTTCTCTCTCACTAGCTCGGTGGAGCTAACCCCCGTGTACACATTCTTTTTAGATTTGGATGCAGATGATTACTGTGGAGCCAGAGACCGTGACTGAGGATCATGGCGATGGTTGCCCATGATGATTGTGCCTACGGGCTGTACTGTTACTTGGGATCGTTCCCGTTTTTCTTATTTTTTTTAGAGCATTGTGCTTTGTATAAACTTTTATGTTTTACCTTTTTGGTAGCTACTTGATGGTCATAGGAATTTTGTAACTATATTACTTATTATCATTAGCCAATGAACATCTTATAATCATTTCATTTACGCTTCCACAAACTCCGACTGCCTTGGAATGTAATATTCATTTGTCTTTCGCACTCAATATTATTGTATTTTAATATTGGTTTATGACTGTGAGTTGGCCACTGCATCGAGATCCTGGCGGTGAGGTGGGATGACGCGTGTCACCCCAATCATACCCTGATATTGTATTCTATCCCTTATCGGGATAGGGGTGTGACACTACGGGTCCCACCTTGCTAAGAATTTCATAAGGACCGATGAATCTTGGGCTCAACTTGCCCTTCTTGTTGAAGCATAGAAATCCTTTAGTTGGAGACACTCGGAGGAACACTTTTTCTCCGACTTCAAATTCAATGTCTTTCCTTCGATTATCCGCATAGCTTTTCTGTCTTGACTGGGCGACCTTGATTTTCTCTCTTATGACATCCACCTTGTCACAGGTTGCTTGTATCATCTCTGGTCGAAGATATTTTCGTTCGCCAACTTCATCCCAATATAGCGGAGTTCGGCATCTCCGACCATAGAGTGCTTCGAATGGTGCCATGCCAATGGTGGAGTGATAACAATTATTGTATGCAAATTCCACCGAGGGTATATGAGCATCCCAACTATTATTCATTTCCAAAACACAGGTTCGGAGCATATCCTGCAGAGTCTGAATAGTTCTTACTGACTGTCCGTCCATCTGCGGATGGAAAGTTGTACCAAGACTCAGTTGAGATCCCAATGCCTTTTGCAAACTTCTCCAAAACCTTGAAGTAAATAGAGGGTCTCTGTCAAACACAATACTTACAGGCACACCATGTAAGCGGACTATATTCTCTATATATAGCTGGGCAAGCTTCTCCATAGAATAACTTATCTTGATTGGTATAAAGTGAGCTGCCTTTGTCAGTCCGTCTACGAGCACCCAAATCACGTTCATACCCTTTCCGGTGTTGGGCAAATTTGTCACGAAGTCCATAGTGATCCTTTCCCACTTCCATTCAGGTATAGGAAGGGGTTGTAATAATCCATACGGTCAATGTCTTTCTGCTTTTATCTGTTGACAGGTGAGGCACTTAGACACGTATATTGCTATGGTCTTTTTCATTCCCATCCACCAGTAATACTTTTTCAAATCCTTGTACATCTTCGTACTTCCGGAGTGAATTGTATAGGGTGAGTTGTGCGCCTCTTTAAGGATTCGATCTTGGACATCATGATCATCAGGCACGCATAATCTGTCTCAAAACTTCAGTGCGCCATCTTGAGCTAATGAAAAATTTGGGTCCTTATGGACTCCTTGTTGTACTTCCCAAATAATCTTGGCCAGCTCGGGATCCAATGGTTGCTTCGCAATTACCTCCTTTCGTATCGACGACTGTAGATCCATAGCTGCTAATTGTATAGCCATTCCTTCGATCATGAGTTCCAGATCAAACCTTCGAGCTTCTTCTACCAACTACTCGCTTACGATCAAGGAAGTAAGAGATGCAGTCTGAGATTTTTTACTTAATGCATCACCAACAACATTGGCTTTACCAGGGTGGTACTGAATTTCACAGTCATAATCCTTCACCAGTTTCAACCACCGCCTCTGTCTCATGTTTAGCTCCTTCTGGGTGAAGAAATACTTTAAACTTTTGTGATCGCTGAAGATTTCACTCTTTTCACCGTATAGGTAATGCCACCATATCTTTAACTCGAAGACTACCGTTGCCAATTCTAAATCATGAGTAGGGTAGTTTTTTTCGTGTTCCTTCAATTGTCTGGAGGCATAGGTAACTACTTTACCTTTCTGCATTAGGACGCCACCCAATCCTATCCTGGATGCGTCAGTATATACCACCATTCCTCTGGTGCCGTTCGGAATGGTCAAGACGGGAGCTGTTACCAATCGGTTCCTCAATTCTTGAAAACTTTTCTCGTATGCTTCATTCCATTCAAATTTGGAGCCCTTCTTTGTAAGTTTTGTCATGGGTGCCAAAATCCGCAAGAAATTCTCAATAAACCGTCGATAATATCTTGCCAATCCTAAGAAACTTCAGATCTTAGTGGCACTCTTCAGAGTCTCCCACTTGAGAACCGCTTTCACCTTTCCTGGGTCTACTTTAATGCCATCCTCAGTGACGATGTGTCCCAAGAATCCAATTTGATGAAGCCAGAATTCACATTTACTGAACTTAGCGTAAAGTTGGTGTTCCCGCAATCGCTACAACACAAAAGTGAGGTGTCGAGCGTGTTCTTCTTCATTCTTGGAGTACACCAGAATGTCATCAATAAACACAATGATGAACTTATCCAACACATCATGGAACACTCTATTCATCATATCCATGAACGTTGCTGGGGCATTGGTTAATCCGAACGACAAAACCAAGAATTCGTAATGTCCATATCGAGTTCGGAACGCCGTTTTGTGAATATCGCCGCTCTTGATCATCAATTGATGGTATCCCGACCTAAGATCGATTTTGGAGAAAACTCTTGCTCCTTGTAGCTAGTCAAATAGGTCACGATGTGCGGCAATGGATATTGATTCTTGATGGTTAGTTTATTTAACTCACGGTAATCAATACATAGTCGCATATACCATCCTTCATTTTCATGAACAGCACGGGTGCTCCCCAAGGTGGTACGCTGGGTCGTATAAATCTCTTCTTCAGTAGGTCTTGAAGTTGAACCTACAACTCCTTTAGTTCGATTGGTGCCATCCGATATGGTACCTTGGATACCGATGCTGCACCAGGAATTAGATCAATCGTGAACTCTATGTCGCGGTCAGGTGGTAGCTAAACATTAGGAAATTCTCTGACGACGTCAAGTTCCTCCAAGGGTTTCATCTTCGCCTCCGTGTCTATCACAGTGGCCAAAAAGCCTTGGCATTCTTTGTCTAACAACCTTCGTGCCTGGAGGGCAGGCAAGGTTATCTTCTTGGGTTTCCTTCTTGGCTCACTTTGATAAGTGAAAATTGACCCATCTTCCAACTTAAACACTATCTTCTTCTCCGCACACATGACATTTGCATCGTAGGCGAACAACCAATCCATGCCTAGTATCACGTCAAAGTCCTTCATATCAAACTTTATCAATCGTTCGGTTAGATTCTTCCCATAAATCTTAACCTGACAAGGGTCGTATACTTCTTTCAAACTCACAACACTACTCGTCGGTGTGCTGACTACTAACTCGTGCCCAATGTCTCTTTGTTGATCTTTCATCCTATTTGCAAAGTGGTAGAAACAAAAGAGTGGGATGCGCCCGAGTCAAATAATACTCGTGCAGGTATGGTTGAGACACTCAGGGTACCTAGGGTTTGTATATAATTTAGGTTACATGAAGTAAACCAGTTATTCCCTATAATTTAGTAGTGTTCAGCAACATACCTGTCAATACATCAGGGTTTGCCTCAGCTTCTTCATTCATCATTGCGAACACCTTTCCTCTCGTCCGATTGTCCCATGGCTGGAAAGGTCTAACGTAGGGCTGATTTGGTGAATTGTTGCCATATCCATGCGATCTACATTCCTTAGCCATGTGCCCTTCCTTGTTGCACAGGTAACACTTATAGGGTGGAATAGCAGGTGTTAAGGCTTGGCTCACTTGACTGGTAACTGGTCGGGCTGACAAAGCGGTTATTGTTGTTTGACTCACAGTCGGTTGAGCAGGTCAATTGAAAGTGGGGCGGAAAGGGTTCTGACCCACGTTTGGGCTACGATATGTAGTCGGATTAGGGCTTGAACTTATTCCTCGATAAGGTTTATTTGGCAACGCAAAAGTTTGAAAATTATTTGGCCTTTTGTTCAACCCAGGCAACATCGTAGCCTTTTCTTTCTCTTTCTCTTTAAATCTATCTTCCATTGTCTTCGCCTTGTCGACCATTTGGGCATAGTCCCGGATGTCCATGATTGACAATACTGATCCAATCTTAGTCTTGAGTCCTTTCTCAAACATCTTTGCCTTATTAACTTCCTCTTTCAGGTGCTCTAGAGCAAAATGGAATAGGTCTTCAAACCGCTGTTGGTAATCCAACACTGACTTGGTCTCTTGCACTAGTGCGGTGAACTCAGCTTCTTTCCCATCCCTAAAACTCTCTGAGAAGTAGTTCTTGAAGAAAACTTCTTTAAATTGCTCCCACATGGGATTCGGGTGAGAGGCTTCTAAATTGGGCTTAGTAGCCTTCCACCAAGCTTCAGCCTCATTCTATAACTGATAACCCGCACATATCAGCTTCTGTGCGTTCGTGCATTCAAGTACTTCAAATGCCTTCTCTAGGGCACAAATCCACCATTTCGACTGCATTACTTCAAAAGTTATCTTGGAAAACACAGGTGGTTGGAGTTTCTTGAATCTCTCCATAACCTTGGTGGTAGAGTTTTCTGCTAAGTGTTGAGGCACAGGTGGTGGATATAGTGCGGGCCAGTTGGGTGGTTGTGGAGGTGCCGCATGCTCATGCATCATGGTTGCAAACTGTGTAGACATCTGACCAAGCAATTCTTGTTGTTGTTACATGGTCCGCATCATAGTAGTCATAAATGCAGTTACATCACCGGTTGCCACATTTGGCTGAGGTGCTACAGCAGTGGCTTGTGTAGCCGCTGATGCCTCTGATGAAGCAGTCAATGCTTCAGAATTTTGAGCCTCAGTCCCATTTGGCAGTTCAACCTCTGGTATAACACGAGGTTGTTTTCCTTTGCGACCACCACGAGAACTTCTTCTTGTGTTGACTATTGTTGCTTCTCTGAAAAGAGGAGCATGTTCAATCTTCCAATATTGCTCATCGGGGTCAGCAATTATTTCCTAGTTAGTGTAGGTACAAACCTAGTCCATAGTTCCAATGAATTTCATGAGTCGCACCAGTAAGGTAGATTGTTAGATATGTCTTCTTTGTTTATTATGAGGTGTTTCTTTCATTTAGTATGTTCTCTTTCTTTAACATTTTATGTAATGATATGCTATGCATGACACTATATGAGAGACTTCAAATTTTTAAATAGAAGACTTTTAGTTATTTACCTGGTCTAACAGGCAAGCAATTCCAGCTTCCTTCCGATCACAAATTCCATCGCAAGCAGATACTCTATGTCAGCTCTAACTTCCTCAGCTAAGGACAGATAGAAATCTCGTTCCCCTAGCCCACTAATAGCAGCAAGGGCTAGATAAAAGTCCAACCGGTTCTTGGCTCGAGGTAGTACTAGTCGTATCCATCTCAGTCTCTCTCGTAATTGTCTAATATAGATCATGATGTTGGGGTTTCCAGCCTTGGCTGAGGTAGTGGGTCCTATCATAGAAAATGGTTCTAAGCATTAGGTTATACGTAATTAAAAGAATTAAGTACATGTCTATTGGAATTTAGATGACTAACATTAATAAAAATATATTTGGGTTGGCCCGAGGTACCTTAGCGTCTAAAAGCTTAGATTGACTACACAACCTATTAGATCCTAATCTTGGCTGACCTAGGCTGTGGGTATGGTAAGATCTATGCTCATTACGCGTCGTAAATTCGTATTGCAACATACCTACATTTCTATGTTCGGATTTGCATAACATCACACCACTCAGTTTATACATCACAGTATCAAGCACATAGTCTTAATTATTTACACATACATTAATTCTTATAGATACATAAATAAATAAATAAATAAATAAATATATATATATATGTATATTTATCTATTATTAGATACTTGAATTTAACATAAAGGTAAGGAATTCCTATTCCCACGTGTTTTACTAAAAATCCACAAGTAAGGGTCATTTTCCCCTAACTAAACTATTTGATACAGTTGTGTTTATTTAAATTAATTAATTCAATTAATTATTATTATTATATATATATTTTTTTTATACCCATTATGGTTATTTTATGAAAATTCATATTTCCATGTTTATTGAAGTTATTTTAGGTAATACTAATGTTTCCATGTGTTGAAACACAAAAACATCAGAGAGAGATAATCACTGGATGATGTCTCTGGGCGTTGGATGCATCGCCAAGTGCCATCGCCCAGAGAATCGGGGCGTAGGTATAACAGTCCGAGAGGGCCCATTTTACACCATTCTTTTCCTATTCTTCTCTAAACACCTAGGGCAGCTATTTGGAGAGTAGTGTGACCATTTCCACACCAAATCCTCACATTTCTTCAAATTTTTCGCGAATTTACGCAAGCTTAGGTAAGATTTCTTAATCATTTTTACTATTCTAGAATTTTTCTTAGCCTCTTGTTATTTTAGCTAGGGTTTTATCAACTTTCCCATAACCCTAACTATATATTTTTTTCTTCTTGTAGCCCAATGTCTACAAACCATCGTACAACTAGGAAGTCTGTAGCCCAAAAGAGGCTTCGGGTTGAGAGTGAGAACTCATCATCATCATCATCTATGGTGCCTCCCTCTTCACCTAGGGACGATTCATCATCGGAGGAGCCCGAGTTTGACCGATTCCTCTTCTCTAGGTATGAGCATTTCAAGGATTGGGACAAGTTTAAGTCCCTTAAGATAGTCAATGGTCGGGTAGTCCAAGTGGATGACTTCCATCAGTATAGCCTGTTTACTAGGTTCAACACTTTGGGTTGGGCCTCTATGTTGACTCCTACTAAACCTTGTTATCCCAACTTGGTTTGGTATTTCTACTGCAATTTGGTGCCATCTGGGGCACAACAGTTTGGGTTGGAGAGCAGAGTGAAAGGAGTGGATATCAAGTTGACCACTGCCTCACTAGGAAGGATATTGCGGCTGCCCAACACTGGGGAGAGGTGTTACTATAAGCCCCGTGTTGACATTTCAGAGATGTTTTCAATGGAGACTAGGAGGAGGGTCTTCAGGGCATTGACTAGGTCTGAGAGCACACCCAAGTCAGAGGCTTCCTACAAGCCTAGTGCTCGCATCATTAGTAGGTATGTGACCTAAAACATCTACCCCAAGGGCAGAAACATGGGTAGCATTTCTATGTTGAGGGCTTATATCACTTATTTCCTATTGGGAGTGGGCAGAGGAGGTCCAGTCATAAACCTCCCATACCTACTGCTTCAGGTTATGTTATATCATGCACAGAACCCCTCTGATGGGAACCTTCTGAATGGAAAGTTCCTTACCTTAGTCTTTCGACACTTCAAGGTTCCTTTGACGGGCGAGTATGTGGAGAGGGATCGATCCAGGCCCATTGACAAGACCTCAATATTGAAGATGAAGGTGCCCGGGGGTGATCCACAGGAGGATGAGCAGATGATGGGGCAGGATGATGAGCAGCAGAGAGATGAGGAGCTGGGTGAGATGCAGGGTGGTGATGAGCATGGTGAGGAGCATGATGTCATTGAGGGAAACATTCGGGGCGAGGAGCAGGGCAACTTCGAGGGTATTGATGCATAGTTCATAGATTTACCTGCTTATGGAGTGACGGGCACTACTAGCTCGCACGTGCAAGAGCCTTCTGAGTGGGCATAGGTGATGTCACAGTTCCAAGGTCGTAGCACTCAGCTTTCTAACATGTCGACCAGGATGGATCGGGGCTCGGCCATAGTTGTCTTTATGTTAATGAAATTATGCATCTTCTATTTATTTACATCTACCTCCCCTGTAGCTTTTTGTTATTACTTGTTTTAATATTAGTAACTTATCAGACCTAATCTGCATCCTGTGAATGTAAAAAGAGCCTCACGCTCTGATACCAAGCTCTGTCACACCCAAACCACCCCTTAGGAGGATTAAGTAGGTGACTCGAATTGCGTAACGGCAATCCGCCAAATCCCACGGATCTAGAAGCAGTCATTACATTCACGGTCTCACATTCATCACTTTACCATAAGCAACATCAGAGTGCTACAGATAAACTACAATTATAATAATTAAGAAGAAAGCGTAGCAATACGGGAATGAAGATGATATATACATATACAAATGTTCTGAAACATTCCCACCTAGATACAACCCACAAAGAGAAACAAAGCTGACAAAAACTAAAAGAAGAAATACATACATATATATATACATAGGGTGAGATAACTTAACCCCAAAAAGAAAAGGAAACTAAACTACACCACAAGCAAGATGGGGATAAACTCCTAACAAAAACAAAAAGGAGTCTCCAACATAAAAAGCATCAAGTGCACTCCTCAACGGTCTTCATCAATGACCACCGAGAATGCACGCATCATCAGCACTACCTTCGTTGGGGTCTCCACCAATATCATCATAATAACCAATGCTCTTGTCACGCCCCTATCCCGATGTAATAAATATTGCCACATAGGGGTATGACTTGGACAATTACTCATCATCCCAACACCTACCAGGATCACGGATACAATGTCCCGAACCGCAGTCCACACTGTCATCACATCTTGATAACAGCAAGGAACGTACAAAAGGAATAAATTGTTCTAGATACAGAGTTAGCGGAAGTGAAATTAAATTAAATCATGTGAAATTATAGAGCATCGGTTCTCTAATGATAACACATATTACAATTCTAATCTCAAGGTAACCAATCATTACTCTACCTACACATAAACATACAGTTTATATATACATGTGGCATGAAGATAGAAAATAATAAAATAACAAATAACTGTCCCAAGGGCACCAATCTTGGGTGTAGCACTACATCTAAGCCACTGCTACTGGTCCCACTTGATTCGCATCCAACGGTGCTCATCCAAGTAGTACCTCCTACATAATCAACTAAAAAGGGTTGCGCAACAGGGTTAGCTACACTAGCTAGTGAGGGAGCAAAGGGGAATGCACATACAATATACAATCAATATCAGTCAGAATGATGCATGCTAATGTTAGATTCATTTTACACCTAACACACAATTCTCTCGGTCAAGTATATACTACTGTGATAGCTTGGGAGACATTGAGGGTCACTTATCCTATTGCCCCAATGAACCCTCAACTATCACTTGGGGACCTGTGCCGATAGAAGCCATCATGACCACCCAGTGGCAAACCCCGATAGCCATCACTACCCCTGCCCTAGCCTCTCCCACCTCCACAGACCGTAGGTACTCAGACTATCCAACACATAAAACCCTGTTGGCAAGGGTTGTAGCATAAGGGAACAAGTATCCTAGCCACAGATATACTAGATGCAGGTCCTATCGTCCCGAGAGGTATTTTGGGTGCATCAATGTCCCATTCCATCTAGCACCCGGGTATCAGCACGGCACGACACATACAGTTCAGGATGATATACAATAGTTTTCATAATTTAAATAAATTGGGGTTCTGGTACCGACACACCCGGCACTGAAGCCCGATATAATGGTGAGCATGCTATCATAATCACAACAGATCACAATTGAATAATAATGCAATGTGCACAATCCTTATAAACATATATTAGCATACTTCATATTGACAATTATATAATATTCAAACCCAACAAATCACCCAGAACCCACTCACCTAACATAGGCATCGCCTTGTGTGGTTGACATGAATCTCACCAGAGCTCCCTGCCAACTATCAGGTTGGGTAGCCTAGGAATACAAAAACACTCATTACAGCATGTATAGAAGGGTCCCATGATAGGCCCGTAAGGTTAAAATCAGATTTCAACCAAGATAGCACGATCGAACTCACGGGCGGTCTCAGCCGAGGTGACTCCGCCCCTGACTCTGTTCAGGTCATAAGGTAAAACCAGAGCAACCAGACCCACGAGAGAAACTTCTTACTTAAGTCTGGTGGTTGATCAGTTTGACACCTACGGCACACTTAAAAGGGAGGTGGATCCACGGGTGGATGTGCTTCTTGGGTCCACCCCTGCATCAGTTCGAGTTCCTGAGACAAGATCTAAGAGCACAAGCCCCAGGCGAAGGCAAACAGGGTGAATCCGTGCCTTCGTCCGCTCAGGCCAACACACAGGGGTTATACTAGGCGGACTGATGGGCAGTACCACGATAGATGGATCTGGTCGTTCGTCCGCCGACAGTCTCTTCTGAGATTGCAGAGGGCTTTTACTCCAGCTTGAAGCTTGGAGCTCCCTTAGCATCTCAGGGTCATGGAGAGGGTGTCTAAGCCTTCCTAGGGTCACTAGGTCCTAGGCTCACCTCAAGGATCCATGATCCTACAAGAGTTTGATCACACATTGGTCTAAAGGGTTGGGATTCAAGGTTCAAACCAAGGGTTCATTGGCCATGGCTGCAATCACAGCACTTAGAGGCCTAGGTCACCATCCATTAGAGCTCCCAACTAGGGCCGAGCTTCACCTTGAGTCCCAATGGAACCCTAGGTTAGCCCTAGCTCAAGAAACCAACAAAAAAAATAAAGAGAAATGAGGGAGAGCTAGGTTTAGGGAGCTTACCTTGGTGAGCTTCCTTCCTCCAGCCACTCTCTCCATCTCTTCTCCTCCTCTTTCTCTTCTCCCTTGGGTCCGGCCAGCTGGGGAGGAGGTGTGGGGCTGCCAGTCATCTTTGCATGGCTTCCACCTTCTTCCCTTCCCCTCCTATTTCTATTCTACTAGTTCTTCTTCTTCCTTCCTCTTCCTCCTTCTCTTTTATCTTGTCTCTTCTCCTCCACAGTTTATGGGGGAGGGGGAGAGATAAGTTAATGAGAGGGGTTCTTTTAGCTTTAAGGGGGGGGGGTAGAAGGCCTTAGGGTGTGTTTGGATTAGGTATCCCCAATCCCTTAGTGGCCCTAGGTCTTTTAAATGGGTTTTGGTTTAGGTCTTAGGGCTTGTTTGGCTTTAGCCGTACCCATTAGGTCCATTAGGTCATTGTCCACTAGGGTCTGTTTGGTCTAGGCTAGGGTATGTAAAACCTATTATTCACCTAGTTAAGCCTTGTGGGCCCCACTTAATGGCCCACTCAACCAATCAATGGTGAGGGTAGGGGTCCATATGGTCCAAGGGTTCAACTAGGGTGTCTAGGACACAGCGGTGTGGGTCCCATAGGAAAATAATCCAAAAAGGCTGATGACAGCACGAGCGGATTATCGATCGGATTCACCTGAAGTGGATCTGATCGTGACTCCGGTGCTGCTATCATGGCCCAAACTCCAAGGAAATTTGTGGGGCTTTGGCCCACACTTCCAGCTCTTCGAGGGTAATCTTTTTATGGTATTTCCAGCTCAAGGTCATCAGAGTTGACTATGGTCATAAGGCATTACCCATTAGGTAAAGGTCCAAACTACCCCGGGTATAAGGGGATATCTGGGCTACAGGTGTAACATCCCCCCAACCTTATTAAAAATTTTGTCCTTGAAATTTGAGGCAACCCGGGTCTCAAGGTATGAGGGTTCACTAAGTTTTACCATGCCTAACTGTCTACAACTGGGGCCAAGTCAAAGGTCAGGTTAGGTCAGGGTAAGGTAGTGTCTGTATGACACAGCAGGTCAGGTTTTCCAATTCTCTTTCTTCCTAAGGTTTCATTATCACAACATGTGGTTCATAGTAACCCTAAGCTCCATTGGGTCAAGACTCAATAGTTGCCACATTTCACCGGCAACCACACTGTCTTCTACACTAAACTGTGTTAAACTGGATAGGGAGTTTTCTAGATCTCCTAGATCAAGTGATACCTCCTAGGCCTTCACTACTCTGGTTACCATTAGGTTGCAAGACTTAACCTGCATAGTTCTCAGTGCAGGGTCTAAATTTCGAGTGCTTTCACTTCAGGTTAGCTCACTACCTGACCCAACTTTAGAATGACTTGGAATATTGATGGGACCTCCATATGTGTCACTCCTAGTACAGAGGGAACACATTGGCGACCCATTACTCCCTTAATATCTGTCATTGGAAAAGGTCTTGTAACATCCTTCAGTTTTAGCTTTCACAACCTTCAACCCTATCACACGGTTATCCCACAAGGGAAAGTCCATACTAGTCCTCTCTCGAGAACCACACAATCCATTCATGGTCTAAGTGCAAGTCAACTCCTTCAAGCAGGGTCCAACACTAGCCCACTCGGTCATTAGTAAATTTACCCCCTACTAACTTAGGATCTAGTGGTCCATGGTCAGGGTTCAACTAGTTATCACCATAAGGTCAAACAAAGTAACACTCATGACTCCAGAGAAACAATTCTACCTACACCAGGATGAAAGAAACACATTACTTTATTTATTATCACACAAATTATAAATATAAGTTTAATAATTATACTCACGTCCCTATGGACATATCTATACCCTAGGTCGATCCATAGGAGCAAGGGTAGCTCTGGGTATGGTATGTTAGGTCTCCTGGAAACCAATTCACGGTGTAGGACTACCTCTAGGAGTCTATACGAGGTTTAGAGGAACCAAGTAAAGTACAATTAGAGTCATCACTAGCTTGAGGTGTTATGACTGATCTCCGAGTACACGTGGCCTCATGGTTTGTTCAGTTAAACCTGCTCAAACCAGCCTAGTGATTCCTTCCTACAGGCCTGGCTAAGAGTTGGATCCTATGTACCCCTATAAGGGTTTCTACACCACGTGGGTTTAGGTTCAATCACCAATGGGGTCTACGGATTTGCATCCACAAAGGTAACTCACCTTTTCTCACATAGGAGGGGAGTTACAGTGTACACTGATGCTTGCCATCTGATTGGCTAGCCCAGTCGGGTATAAGTCCTAATCCCTTTCAATTCGAGGTATTAGACAAGGCTGAGGTAGTCCCCACAAATGGGTCACACAACCGGGGTGTCCAACCTAAGGTATAGGAATAAAATCATCATACATAGGTGAGGTAAAAAAGTCTCCAAAAATCTGAGCTCAAAAGCCTAAAATAACTCGGGCGGACGCATGAGTGGTGTCAGTACTCTGGGTCCGTTCGTGGCTCCTCCATGAAAATAAGGAGAGCGGACTAATGGGCAAATGCAGAATGTGAATCCGCTCGTTCGTCCATTCTCGGAAGGTCATAAGGTCGAGAGAAGATGAATCGATCTGATCTACGGGCGGACTCATAACTGTGGATCCGCTCCTTAATCCACTCAGGCTAATACCCCAAAAATTTAAGTTCTATGCGAGACGGGTCAACAGGCGGAGTCACGATAAGTGGTTCCATTCATTCGTCCATTCGTGGAATAAACAAAATAGAGCCGTGAGTTTTAAAACTCACTTGGGCTCCAAAAGTGGGAAAAACACAACCGCAAGGGAGAGGGCTCTACAAAGGTTTTCGGTTGGGCTTCCTAGCACTCCTTTGGGTCGATTCCTTGTGATCTCAAGCTTCAAAGTCCCTTCTCTCACGCTCAAGGTAACCTTTCTCTTTCCCATTCTCTTCCTCTTTCTTCCATTGTAAGATTTGCTTGTCTCTACATATTCTTCTTCCATTATAGGACTTTGGCTTGTGTCTCTTTGTCTTTCTTTCTTTTCTTCTTGGATTTGAGATGGTTAGCCTAGGTTGTGGTTGGAATTTGATTTTGTTTACACGTTCATGACTATGTATGCCAAGATCATGCCCAAAATCGATTTTAGGTTAGGGTTTTGGGTGTGAATCAAGTCCTAATCGATCAATGGCACTATATGGTTGGATTACTTGTTGTGCATTGTATTTCTTGTAATTTTTAAGACCTTTGCAAGCCTTTAAAGATTGTATGCTATGATTGTCAATGTAGATGGTTCTACTTGGATTGGTTCCAGGTTTAGGTTGGGTAAAACCTCAATCCTTCAATGCCATGGAATATCTTCAAGTTCATGCTTAGCTCTTTATATGCTCTAGAATCTCATGAAATTATCTCATTGTCTTATCTCCAAACATCTCCTCTTGTTTGTAAGATTACTAAAACAATTCCTTGAAATCCATCTTTTATTTTCCAAATAACTCATTCATTTGGTACAACCTCAAGGCATTACTTATGTTTGGGATTATTTGCAAAATTCTCAATGCTTATCCCCTTTTCCTCAAATAAATAAATCCTTGTCTCTTGTTGGGGTATCACATTCAGCATCTTGTTTAATTGACATTGGTTGAAATATAATATTCAAGAACACCCACATTGCTTGTGTAGATCTCATATTTCAACACTAGGGATGTCCTGTAAACTTTATGCATAGATTTACCTTGTTCCTTTCCTCCTCATATGTCTCAAATAGCATCCATATTCCACATTCTATATCCCCATCATTCACATATGTATATTTGACTTTCCCCATAATGCATAGCCTTCTGTTCAATTTATCCCCAAATCATTCAAGCATTCCATTTCTATAATTTATTTGCCAATTGTATATCACCATGTCAATTGGGCTTACATTTGCTGTCCTCTCTAGGTTGGTGCCTTATGTGTAGGAAATTCAATCATGGCCCCACAAAGAAGAAGGGACCTATCCATTGTAACTTCCATCCCTACATCTATAATGTGCATCGCTTCACCTTTGAGAGGACCGAAGGGATTTACCGAGAGCATCTCTTCAATAGGAAGATTCTTGTAGAGAGAGGCGTCACTGTAGAGGAGCTTCTAGCCTACAAGGTGGGGGCTAGGTTTGAGGGACTACAGTGGACCAACATGCTCATCCAGCCGGACTTCTACTATCCTATTTTGGTCAGGGAGTTTTATGCAAATTTGGACCTAACCAAGGAGGCAGATGATGAGTACAAGCTGACTTCCTATGTGAAGGGAGTTACCATTGGTTTCACAGCAACAGAGTTGGGCATTCTCCTCAGCATCTCTTCAGAAGGTGAACAAGTATACTACCCTCCCGACAGTCATCCGGACCAGTGTCTTCCTTCAGATGAGAGGCGACAGCTGTTTAAGATTCTCTCCAATGACAGGTTCGAAGAGAATGAAGATCTCTCCAAATTCCCTCCTTCACAGCATGTCTTGATCTTTATGGCCAGGACTAAATTGGCTCCTTCTAAGGCTCACGACACAACACCTCCTTTGATGTCTGTGGTTTTGGCTCATGCTCTATATACTGGCCAACCCATCTGTTTGCCTCACGTGGTTATACAGCACATGGCTCGCACAGTGATGAATCCTGCTCGCAACAACACATTGCCCTATGGTCGCCTGATTACTATGATTTTCTTATTCCTTGGGGTTGATCTTGACCACGAACCCAAAGGAACGTGCACTGAGGGACCCAATGGCTTTAATGCAATGCAGAAAATGAAGTTATATTATGATTATGACAATGCAAGTGAGCAGGTACAGTACAAGGGTAGCAGAGGTGGCAGGGAGGAGGATGAGGATGACAATGATGATCTGGAGTTCATGGGCTCAGGGCCTTCTGTAGCAGGTACTTCTAGTGCACTCGGAGGAGGCAGCGATATCATGATGGCCATTCGGCGATTAACTCTGAGAGTGGCAGACGGCTCGATGATGTAAAGAAGCAATTCTCAGACCAGGCTCAGCGCTTAAATGGCATCGAGAGAGAGGTGAAGGACCTCAATGCCTACTTGAGTCACGGTGGTAGAGGTGGTACACATGCCTAGCTCGATTCTCCTCTAATAGTTCTTGGAGTTATATCATTTCAGCTCTTGTTGATCTAGTCCTTCATGGATCTTTGTGAAACCCTTTATTTTTCTCTTTTCCTTTAGTTTTCCCTTTTCTCCTTTTCTTTCTTTCTTTCTTCTGATCAGATGGATGGGTGAACTATTTGAACTTTTTAGAACTTCTAAATTGTGGTAGATGAATATAATCTTAATTCTGGATGGAACAAATCAGATGGTTTGAGTTGGAACAGGAGAAATCTTGTGGTTTTGGGTTGAAAGGGGCGAGATCATGCCCAAGCAGGAATTCAGAACAATTGGAAATTTGTAATTAATTATGCATATTCATATCCATATATATATATATATATATATGTATTACTTAATTTCTCACTAGACAAATATCTACTTAAGAACCCACCAAGCAAGCACATAGTTATTACTTGACAGCCTATGTTCAAAATCCTAAGTTCCACGTTGCCTATTATCATCTAGGTTCTAGTTTTCATTCCAATCAGTCTTCTCCCTAAGTCTGCATACAACAGTTTATCTTCTTAATAGTTTTTATTTTAGAACCTATTTGTGGAGAGTAAATCAAAAGGTCACACTGAAAGGTGGTTGGTGCAGAGCATCATGCTCTGATACCACTCTGTCACGCCCCTATCCCAATGTAATAAATATTGCCACATAGGGGTATGATTGGGACAATTACACATCATCCCAACACCTACCAGGATCACAGATACAGTGTCCCGAGCCGCATTCCACACTGTCATCACATTTTGATAACAGTAAGGAATGTATAAAAAGAATAAATCGTTCTAGATACAAAGTGAAGATACAATGTGGAATGAAGACAGAACATAATAAAATAACAAATAACTGCCCCAAGGGCACCAATCTTGGGTGTATGACTACATCCAAGCCACAGCCGTTGGTCCCACTTAATTCGCATCCAACGGTGCTCATCCAAGTAGTACCTCCTGCATAATCAACTAAAAAGGGTTATGCAATGGGGTAAGCTACACTAGCCAGTGAGGGAGCAAAGAGGAATGCACATACACCATACAATCAATATCAGTCAGAATGATGCATGCTAATGTTAGATTCATTTTCCACCTAACACACAATTTTATCAGTCAAGTATATGCTACTGTGATAGCTTGGGAGACATTTAGGGTCACTTATCCTATCGCCCCAATGAATCCTCAACTATCACATGGGGACCTGCGCCGATAGAAGCCATTATGACTACCCAGTGGCAAACCCTGATAGCCATCACTACCCCTGCCTTAGCCTCTCCCTCCTCCATAGACCGCAGATGCTCAGGCTATCCAACACATAAAGCCCTGTTGGTAAGGGTCGTAGCATAAGGGAACAAGCATCCTAGCCACAGATATACTATATGCAGGTCCTATCGTCCCGAGAGGTATTTTGGGTGCATCAACGTCCCATTCCATCTAGTACCCGGGTACCAGCACGGCATGGCACATACAGTTCAGGATGACATATAGTAGTTTTTATAATTTAAATAAATTGGGGTTCCGGTACCGGCACACCTGGCACTATAGCCCGATACAATGGTGAGCATGCTATCATAAACAGATCACAATTGAATAATAATGTAATGTGCACAATGCTTATAAATATATATTAGCATACTTAAGATTGATAATTATATAATATTCAAACCCAACAAATCACCCAGAACCCACTCACCTAACACAGGGGTCGCAGTGTGTGGTTGACATGAATCTCACTAGAGCTCCCTGCCAACCATCGAGTTGGGTAGCCTAAGAATACAAAAACACTCATTACAGCATGTATAGAAGGGTCCCATGAAAGGCCCATAAGGTTAAAATCAGATTTCAACCAAGATAGCATGAGCGGACTCACTGGTGGTCTCAGTCGAGGTGACTCCGCCCATAACTCCATTCAGGCCATAAGGTAAAACCAGAGCACGCGGACCCAGGAGCGGAACTTCTTACTTGAGTCCGGTTGTTGATCCGTTTGACACCTAAGGCACACTTAAAAGGGAGTGGATCCACGGGCAGATGTGCTTCTTGGGTCCGCCCCTGCATCCGTTCGATTTCCTGAGATAGGACCCGAGAGCACAGGCCCCGGGTGGAGGCAAATAGGGTGAATCCGTGCCTTCATCCGCTCAGGCCAACACACAAGGGTTATACTGGGTGGACTGACGGGCGGTACCACGATAGATGGATCCGATCGTTCGTCCGCCAATAGTCTCTTCTGAGATTGCAGAGGGTTTTTGCCCCAGCTTGAAGCTTGGAGCTCCCTTAGCACCTCAGGGTCATGGAGAGGGTGTCTAAGCCTTCCTAGGGTCACCTTAAGGATCCATGATCCTACAAGGGTTTGATCATACATTGGTCTAAAGGGTTGGGATTCAAAGTGTAAACCAAGGGTTCATTGGCCATGGCTGCAATCACAGCACTTAGAGGCCTAGGTCACCATCCATTAGAGCTCCCAACTAGGGCCGAGCTTCACCTTGAGTCCCAATGGAACCCTAGGTTAGATCTAGCTCAAGAAACCAACAAAAAAAATAAAGAGAAATAAGGGAGAGCTAGGTTTAGGGAGCTTACCTTGGTGAGCTTCCTTCCTCCAGCCACTCTCTCCATCTCTTCTCCTCCTCTTTCTCTTCTCCCTTGGGTCCAGCCAACTGGGGAGGAGGTGTGGGGCTTCCAGCCATCTTTGTATGGCTTCCACCTTCTTCCCTTCCCCTCCTATTCCTCTTCTACTTCTCCTTCTTCTTCCTTCCTCTTCCTCTTTCTCTTTTCTCTTGTCTCTTCTCCTCCACGATTTATGGGGGAGGGGGAAAGATAAGTGAATGAGAGGGGTTCTTTTAGCTTTAAGGGGGGGTAGAAGGCCTTAGGGTGTGTTTGGATTAGGAATCCCCAATCCCTTAGTGGCCCTAGGTCTTTTACATGGGTTTTAGTTTAGGTCTTAGGGCATGTTTGGATTTAGCCATACTCATTAGGTCCATTAGGTCACGTTTGGGGTGCACCCTAAGTCCATAGGACTTAATTGTCCATTAGGGTCTGTTTGGTCTAGGCTAGGGTATGTAAAACCTATTATTCACCTAGTTAAGCCTTGTGGGTCCCACTTAATGGCCCACTTAACCAATCAATGGTGAGGGTAGGGGTCCATATGGTCCAAGGGTTCAACTAGGGTGTCTGGGACACGGGGGTATGGGTCCCACAAGAAAATAATCCAAAAAGGCTGATGATAGCATAAGCGGATTATCGATCGGATTCACCTGTAGTGGATCCGATCGTGACTCCGGTGCTGCTGTCATGGCCCAAACTCCAAGGAAATTTATGGGGCTTCGGCCCACACTTCCAGGTCTTCGAGGGGAATCTTTCTATGGTATTTTCGGCTCAAGGTCATCAGGGTTGACTATGGTCATAAGGCATTATCCATTAGGTAAAGGTCTAAACTACCCCAAGTATAAGGGGATATCTGGGGTACGGGTGTAACAGCTGTCCTCTTCGTAATCAGCCTCCATGCCATAGCGGCATTCACCTACAGAATCATCTAGAAGAAAAACATATATAATAATGTGTGAGCCCCACTTAACTCGTGAGAAAAACATATCATCATGCATGCACGTGCAACCACAATCCATATGATCCTACATGATATGCAAGTCCAGATTATTTATTAGCCACCTAACAAAACAACTAAGTCAGGTTAGTGCTACTACAATCGCCAATACATGTATCCCTGGTACGGGCTTGGTTACCCCTTCCTGCGATACACCCATTGAGTTATCAGAGAAGATCAGTCGGCTCCAGTATCTCCCTACCCAGGTTAGCCCGACTGATCCTCTGGATTAACTCCTGTGAGGTAACCGACTCAATATCAAATCACCCGAACCGGTGCATAATCATCATATGTGGCATTTCGCCAAAAATTCACCTTTCGGTGCTTCCCAAAATTTTAGCCCGAGGATTCCCCACAAATCTGCCCTGGGGCATCCTAGCTGTGCTGAGGCTTCCTGGCGTAAATGCCTCTAGGGTTTTACGGTAGACCTCACAGTTATCCAACACTTGAACCCCTATTGGCAAGGGTACGTAGCACGGGTGATGAAACTCTAGCCCCATGTCTATATGGCATTGTATGAGTCAGGCGGTGTCAACTGTATCCTATACTACGGGCTGCCACCGGCCTCATTTTCAAGCTGACTACGACATCTAGTCTAACATTCACAATCTTCAGACAAGAATCACAGTGTTGATCAATAGACAATCAATGTGTTATGATTTGAGTAATTGAACAGAATTTAAATAACACAGCATTTATAAATTTAGAATTTTAATTGCTGGCAAAGTAATATAGTTACACATACATATATGATAATACTTCACTCACCTGGGTCTGGTTATAAGAACTTAGTTGCAAATTCAATTCCGACTGCAGTCTGGCTGTAGGCCTCGAGCACGAGAACAAATCCTAGATATAAATAAAAAATTGTCATTTTAATATTCCAAATTGTTTTTGGAGGTCCTAAGGTTGATCTAAGCTCACTGGGTTGACTCGGTGTACAGTTGGTCTTCACTTGGAATTCTCTGGGCCTTGCATTAGGCCTTAGGCTTATGTCCCGGTGAATCATTCAAAGATAGTGGCCTAGGGGCAAAATGGTCATTTACAATATTGATACCTGACCCCAGCTTACATTAGGCTTACAGTGCTGTCCTCAACTTGACAGTACTGTAGGACCAACATAGGCATGGTTTCTAAGTCCTACGGGGCCCACTTGGGTACCCCAAGCACTCACACACATGGACAGATGTGGGGTGGGGCATTCTGGACATTTCCCACCTCCTTACACTAAATCATGGCCCTAGGGTCAGGATCCCTAGGTCAGAGCATCAAAATAGCAAAGTTTCCTTCACTGGGCGATGGCTCTGGGCGATGTTTGCATCGACCAGAGATTGCAAAATCGGAATCAGGCTGAGATTCCTAGGTTTTGAACCATGGGCTGTGCATAGATCTTCTTCCAATGCATGTTAGGTCACCTTGGACCCCCAGGGGCACACTTTGCACTGGTCTAAGTGGATTTTCAACTGGGCCCACCACTTGGCTGCTAGAGGCTGCCCAGACAGCCCAGTGAATAGTAATATAGGGCATTGCTTCGTTATAAAACTTAATTTTAGCTACATGCAAAGCTAGATTCAGGTATAAATGACAATCCAAGGCTGCTACCACCTAGGGCTAAGTCCCAGGAAGCTAGGGCTTACATACAGGGCTCTAAACAACCTGTTCTCTGTGTAACTAGGCCATGCAGCCATTCACAACCAGGTTTTGGTCCAAAGATTAGCAAAATAAACCTATAAAATCTTATAAAATTCCCAGATCTTCCATGCATCATACTTGCATGGCAGATCTAGTACAGTCCTTGGCAGTTCCCAACTGTTCTGGGATGCCAAAGAGCAGAAACTCATCAAAATACAAGCATTAAAGGGAGCAGCAGTTATGAGCAGAGATTTGTATACCTAATCTAAGCTGGGGTGCCAAGAAATCAGAGCTCAAATGTGTGTGCTGCTCCTCCTTCCTTCCTTCTTCTCTTTTCTTCCTCTTCTTTCTCTCTTTCCTCTCTTTTCTTTCTTCTCCCTTCCCCCATGGTTTGAACAGTAGCCAAGGGTTTAAATGAACCCATGGCACTGATATTTATAGGCCCAGCCGGACTAAGGCCTGTTTGGATATTAAGGCACCTTTTGAAAATGCATTTTTGACTGCATTCTTAGCCATTCTGGGCACCCTGGTGGGGTCCATAGTGAACCAAGGGTATGAGGTGGTCCCTCAGACTCCCCTCAACCTATGGAGGGTGCCCATGTCCAATATAGGTGGTCCCTACAAATTAAATCCATTAAATAATGCTATTTTGCACTCTGGGCGATGTCTCTGGGGGATTTCTACATCACCCAAAGATTTCACCAAGTCTGAAAACTCTGTGGGCTTGCATAGGGGTTTGACCCATGGTCAGGGCCTTGTCCCCACATGTCATTTAGGGCCTTTTACACACATTTCCAGGGGTGGGCCCCATAGTTATGAAGAGAAGAGAGAATACCTGGAGTTCAGGCAGTACATAATGCTATGAGCTATGCAGTTGCAAGGGTCAGCTGTCCATCTTTTGACAGGTAAGTAGGAGGATCCACACAGGGTTTCTTCATCAATCTCAATCACTGGAGTGATACTCTATAGTGTTCTTGGAGGCCATGCCTGGGGTTTCTATCCTTCAGTCAAGACTCCAGTCAGTCAGGGGCAGGGTTTGACATTTCTCCCCACCTTACAAAAATTTCATTCTCAAAATTTGCTTACCTTGCGATTCAAAGAGTTGAGGATACTTTTCCTTCATTTCCTCATCGCGTTGCCACGAAGCTTTCTTCTATTGGATTGTTTCCCCATCGAACCTTTACAAAGGCAACTGTATGGTTGTAGAGGTTATGCTCCTTTCTGTCCAATATCTTCGTAGGTTGCTCTTTGTAGGTCATATCCACGTCCAACTATTCAGGTTCAGTTGATAGTACATGTGTCGGGTTATTGATGTACTTTCTCAGCATCAACACATGAAAAACATCATGGACGACCAAAAAAGATGGTGGTAATGCCAGTCGGTATGCTATGGGTCCCACCTTATTAAGAATTTCATAAGGACCGATGAATCTTGGGCTCAACTTGCCCTTCTTGTTGAAACGTAGCAATCCTTTAGTTGGAGACACTCGGAGGAACACTTTTTCTCCAACTTCAAATTCAATGTCTTTCCTTCGATTATCCGCATAACTTTTTTGTCTTGACTGGGCTGCCTTGATCTTCTATCTTATGACATCCATCTTGTCATAGGTTGCTTGTATCATCTTCGCCAACTTCATCCCAATATAGCGGAGTTCGGCATCTCCAACCATAGAGAGCTTCGAATGGTGCCATGCCAATGGTGGAGTGATAACTATTATTGTATGCAAATTCCACCAAGGGTATGCGAGCATCCCAACTATTGTTCATTTTCAAAACACAGGCTCGGAGCATATCCTCTAGAGTCTGAATAGTTCTTTTTGACTGTCCGTCCGTCTGCGGATGGAAAGCTGTACTAAGACTCAATTGAGATCCCAATGCCTTTTGTAAACTTCTCCAAAACCTTGAGGTAAATCGAGGGTCTCTGTCAGACACAATACTGACAGGCACGCCGTGTTAGCGGACTATATTCTTTGTATATAGTTGGGTAAGCTTCTCTATAGAATAACTTATCTTGATTGGTATAAAGTGAGCTGACTTTGTTAGTCTATCTACGATCACCCAAATCGCATTCATGCCCTTTCTAGTGTTGGGCAGATTTGTCACGAAATCCATAGTGATCCTTTCCCACTTCCATTCAAGTATAGGAAGTGGCTGTAATAATCCATACGGTTGATGTCTTTCTGCTTTTATCTGTTGACAGGCGAGGCACTTGGACACATATATTGCTATGGTCTCTTTCATTCCCATCCACCAGTAATGCTTCTTCAAATCCTTGTACATCTTCGTAATTTCGGGGTGAATTGTATAGGGTGAGTTGTGCGCCTCTTCAAGAATTTAGTCTTGGACATCATAATCATCAGGCACGCGTAATCTATCTCGAAACATCAGTGCACCATCTTGAGCCAATAAAAAATCTGGGTCCTTATGGACTTCTTGTTGTACTTCCCAAATAACCTTGGCCAGCTCGGGGTCTAATGGTTGCTTTGTAATTATCGCTTTTCATATCGATGACTGTAGATCCATAGCTGCTAATTGTATAGCCGTTCCTTCGATCACAAGTTCTAGATCAAGCTTCCAATCTTCCTCATATAACTGTTTGCTTACAACCAATGAAGCGAGAGATGCAGTCTGTGATTTTCTACTTAATGCATCTACAACAACGTTGGCCTTACCAAGGTGATACTGGATTTCACAATCATAATCCTTCACTAGTTCCAACCACCGCCTCTGTCTCATGTTCAGCTCTTTTCACCGTATAGGGAATGTTGAAATACCTTTAACATGAAGACTACTGCTGCCAATTCTAAATCATGAGTGGGGTAGTTCTTTTCTTGTTCCTTCAATTGTCTAGAGGCGTAGGCGACTACTTTACCTTTCTGCATTAGGACGCCACCCAATCCTATCTTGGATGCGTCAGTATATACCACCATTCCTCTAGTGCCGTCCGGAATGGTCAAGACTGAAGCTGTTACCAATCAGTGTCTCAATTCCTGAAAACTTTTCTCGCATGCTTCATTCCATTCAAATTTGTCGCCCTTCTTTGTAAGTTTCGTCATGGGTGCCAAAATTTGTGAGAGATTCCCAATAAACTGTTGGTAATATCCGGCCAACCCTAAGAAACTTCGGATCTTAGTGGCACTCTTCAGAGTCTCCCACTTGAGAACCGCTTTCACCTTTCCTGGGTCTACTTTAATGCCGTCTTCAGTGACGATGTGTCCCAATAATCCAATTTGATGAAGCCAGAATTCACATTTACTGAACTTCGCATAAAGTTGGTGTTCCCGCAACCGCTACAACACAAAAGTGAGGTGTCGAGCGTGTTCTTCTTCATTCTTGGAGTACACCAGAATGTCATCAATAAACACAATGACGAACTTATCAACCACGTCATGGAACACTCTATTCATCATGTCCATGAACGCTGCCGGGGCATTGGTTAACCCGAATGACAAAATCAGGAACTCATAATGTCCATATCGAGTTTGGAATGCCGTTTTGTGAATATCGTCGCTCTTGAACTTCAATTGATGGTATCCCAACCTAAGATCGATTTTGGAGAAAACTATTGCTCCTTGTAGGTGATCAAATAGGTCATCGATGCATGGCAATGGATATCGATTCTGATGGTTAATTTATTTAACTCGCGATAATCAATACATTGCTGCATACTACCATCCTTCTTTTTCACGAACAGCACGGGTGCTCCCCAAGGTGATATGCTGGGTCGTATAAATCCCTTCTTTAGCATATCTTGAAGTTGAACCTGGAACTCCTTTAGTTCGATTGGCGCCATCTGATATGGTGCCTTGGATACCGGTGCTGCACTAGGAATTAGATCAATCACGAACTCTATGTCGCGGTCAGGTGGTAGCTGTGTCAGGTCCTCTAGAAAATCGTCAAGAAATTCTCTGACGATGTCAAGTTCCTCCAAGGGCATCTTCACCTCCATGTTTATCACAGTGGCCAAAAAGCCTTGGCATCCTTCGTCTTACAACCTTCGCGCTTGGAGGGAAGATAAGGTTATCTTCCTAGGTTTCCTTCTTGGTTCACTCTGATAAGTGAAAATTGACCCATCTTCCAACTTAAACACTATCTTTTTCTCCGCACACATGACGTTTGCACCATAGGCGGACAACCAGTCCATGCCTAGTATCATGTCAAAGTCCTTCATATCAAACTTTATTAGTCGTGCGGTTAGATTCTTCCCATAAATCTTAACCTGGCAAGGGTCTTATACTTCTTTCAAACTCATGACACTACCCGCCGGTGTGCTGACTGCCAACTCGTGCCCAATGTCTCTCGGTTGATCTTTTATCCTACTCGTAAAAGTGATAGAAACAAAAGTGTGGGATGCGCCCGAGTAGAATAATACTCGTGCAGGTATGGTCGAGACACTCAGGGTACCTAGGGTTCATATAAATTTAGGTTACATGAAGTAAACCAGTTATTCCCTATAAATTCAGTAGTGTTCAGCAACATACCAGTCAATACATCGGGGTTTGCCCCAGCTTCTTCATTCGTCATAGCGAACACCTTTCCTTGGGTCGGATTATCCCGTTGCTGAAAAGGTCTAGCGTAGGGCTGATTCGGCGAGTTGTTGCCATACCCACGTGATCTACATTCCTTAGCCATGTGCCCTTCCTTGTTGCACAAGTAACACTCATAGGGTGGAATAGCAGGTGTTGAGGCTTAGCACACTTGACTGAATGGAGGTCGTGCCGATGATGCATGCATTCTCGGTGGTCATTGATGAAGATCATTGAGGAGTGCACTTGATGCTTTTTGTCTTGGGGACTCCTTTTTGTTTTTATTAGGAGTTTATCCCTGTCTTGCTTATGGTGTAGTTTTAGTTATATTTTCTTTTGGGGTTGAGTTATCTCACCCTGTATATACATATGTATGTATTTTCTTTGCATCGTCAGCCCGATCAGCTACCAGTCAAGTGAGCCAAGCCTCAACACCTGCTGTTCCACCCTATAAGTGTTACCTGTGCAATAAGGAAGGGCACATGGCTAAGGAATGTAGATCATGTGGGTATGGCAACAACTCACCGAATCAGCCCTATGCTAGACCTTCTCAGCCACGGGACGATCGGACGCGAGGAAAGGTGTTCGCTATGACGAATGAAGAAGCTGAGGCAAACCCCGATGTATTGACTGGTATGTTGCTGAACACTACTGAATTTATAGGGAATAACTGGTTTACTTCATGTAACCTAAATTTTATACGAACCCTAGGTAGCCTGAGTGTCTCGACCATACCTACATGAGTATTATTCGACTCGGGCGCATCCCACTATTTTGTTTCTATCACTTTTGTGAGTAGGATGAAAGATCAACTGAGAGACACTGGGCACGAGTTGGTACTCAGCACACCGGCGGGTAGTGTCATGAGTTTAAAAGAAGTATACGACACTTGCCAAGGTTAAGATTTGAGGGAAGAATCTAACCGCACGTTTAATAAAGTTTGATATGAAGGACTTTGAGGTGATACTAGGCATGGACTGGTTGTCCCCCTATGGCACAAACATCATGTGTACGGAGAAAAAGATAGTGTTTAAGTTGCAAGATGGGTCAATTTTCATTTATCAGAGTGAACCAAGAAGGAAACCCAGGAAGATAACCTTATCTGCCCTCCAGGCACGCAGGTTGTTAGACGAAGGATGCCAAGGCTTTTTGGCCACTGTGATAGACACAGAGACGAAGATGAAACCCTTGGAGGAACTTGACGTCATCAGAGAATTTCTTGACATTTTTTCAGAGGACCTGACACACCTACCACCTGACCGCGACATAGAGTTCGCGATTGATCTAATTCCTGGTGCAGCATCGGTATCCAAGGCACCATATCAGATGGCACCAATCGAACTAAAGGAGTTCCAGGTTCAACTTCAAGACCTGCTGAAGAAGGGATTTATACGACCCAGCGTATCACCTTGGGGAGCACCCATGCTGTTCGTGAAAAAGAAGGATGGTAGTATGCGACTATGTATTGATTACCATGAATTAAATAAACTAACCATCAAGAATCGATTTCCATTACCGCGCATCAATGACCTATTTGATCTGCTATAAGGAGCCAGAGTTTTCTCCAAAATTGATCTTAGGTCAGGATACCATCAATTGAATATCAAGAGCGGCGATATTCATAAAACAGCATTTCAAACTCGATATGGACATTATGAGTTCCTGGTTTTATCGTTCGGGTTAACCAATGCCCCGGTGGCGTTTATGGACATGATGGATAGAGTGTTCCATGACGTGTTGGATAAGTTCGTCATTGTGTTTATTGACGACAATCTGGGGTGTTGTGTAACCTAGAGGGGGGTGAATAGGTTACCACTAGTGGATTTTGCCTCTTTTTTGATTGGTTGCACACTTATACTAAATATAGCAATGTAAACAGCAAAAGTAAATGAGGCACAAGATTTATAGTGGTTCGGCTAACTTAGCGTACATCCACTCCTCTCAACCTTGAGTGAATTCCACTAGTATTTCCCTTTTAATACAATAGGTGGGAAAATGACACCTTGATAACACTTTTTAACAGGATAAGAGGATTCTTACAATCTCAGTTCCAGCATAAGAGTATCCTTTCAATCTTAGTTCCAGGACAAGAGTATCTTTCCAATCTCATAAGGATGAGAGGGTCCTTGTACTATTCTAAGTACGATCAAGATTAATAGAATAATGCTTTATCAAATCAAAAGCATAACAAGTAAATACAAATAGAAGTTTGGTATAAATACCTATCAAAGAGTAGTGATACTTTTACCCTTTGAGTGATGGTGCTCAATGATATGAATGAGAATGATGCACCTTGAGTCTCCTAGATGATTCTCCTTGATGGCATGAGTTGGAGAGAGTGGAGAGTTAAGAGCTTGGTAAGATCTCTTTGAAGATCTTGAATTGAATAACTTGACTCAATGACAAATTTTCTCTTTTTCACTTTCACAAATGTTCTATGCATTTTTTCTATCAAAAGATGTGTATTGTTTCTTGTGTGGATGTGTCTTATAAAGCCAAAAGTTGGAGTTTGTTTGTTCTCCAATGGATATAAAACAGTCATATTTTTAGACTGTCGATCGACCTATAAAAGTTGTCGGTCGACCATAAAAAACTAGCCGTTAAGAATAATTTTAGACTATAGGTCGATTGTCGATCGACCTATGGATCGACTTACAAGTATCGGTCGACCTATAATTCTGTCGGTTGCAACCTACAGGCCACTGAAAACAGGTTAATGGCTTTAATAGTCTGTAGGTCGACCTATAAGTTCTATAGGTTGACCTACAGACAGATGTCCTATTTTTGACTGTCTGTCAAGGGGATTTTTGGTCCAGCTTGCTTGGGACTTCATGGGGTTTTGTCCAACACTTTAATGGCCGTGTTTCTTGAGTCTAGGGCATGTAAATGAGTTCCCCCTAGAGTCTCTAACCATGTAAATGCAATGTGATATGCAAGTGTACAGAATGTGTTCTATGTACACTTAAATCTTTTTAGACGGTCTTTGTCTTGTGAGTGTTAGTTCTTGGCTTCCTTTAGAGATGTTCTTCAATCTTCAATCTTCAATCTTCAAACTTCTTCTTTTCTTTAAATCTTCTGATGTGAGCTTCGTTGATCGAGTCCTTCCTAGGTGCTTGGTATTTTCCATCTCTTGGCTATGAGGATTGCTTAAGGATTTGATCATTTGAGTGTTAGTATTAATCCATATGTTTCTTATCATCAAAATCAGTTTATGGAGGAATGTGATTTCCAACAATCTCCCCCTTTTTGATGATGACAAACATGTGATTCAAGATTAATATGCATTATATCATATATGCATTATCATACATGTATTATCAAATTACTACATAATATGAATGTTTGAATCACAAAACTTTCCCCCCTTTTATCAACACAAAAAGAAGGTGTAGAACATGACTGGCTCCCCCTGAGCCAGTGCTAGTAATCAAAAACACTCTTAGGGTGGCTCCCCCTAAGGAAGTGACTTCCAGCATGGTTAGAAGGATAGAGAGCAAATAATATGACGCCCAATAAAGTAGTAATTCTAAAAACATCTCATTCTTCAAAAATAGAAGATCTAAGTCTTTAAAAGTGTGCCACAAGTTATAGGTTCCCAGAATTTTGCTACCAGTTTGAGTTTTGGCTTTTTGAGTGTTTCACAATCACTCAAAGGGGTTGCAAATCCCAAGTTCTCTCCTCAAATAGCAGAATCTCTCTTCACTTAATGGTTTGGTGAAGATGTCCGCAAGTTGTTTCTCAGTTTCAATGTATTTTAAAATAATTTTTCCTTTTTGAACTGTCTCTAAGAAAGTGATGCCTAATATCAATGTGTTTGGCTCTAGAGTGGAGAATGGGATTTTTGCTTAAATTGATTGCACTTGTATTGTCGTAATTAATTGGAGATGAATCAGAAAGTATCCTATAGTCCATGAGAGTTTGCCTCATCCAAAGGACTTGGGCACAACACCTACCGACTGCAATGTACTCGGCTTCGATAGTGGAAAGAGCAACAGAATTTTGTTTCTTGCTAAACCAAGAAACCAAGCAAGAACCTAGGAAGTGGCATGTATCACTTGTACTCTTGCGATCAAGATGGCACCCGACAAAGTTGGCATCCGAAAAGCTTATTAAATCAAAATTTTGGTTCATTGGATACCATAATCCTACATTTGTAGTACCTTTAAGATATTTAAAGATCCTTTTAATGACACTAAAATGGGATTGCATTGGGTTGGCTTGGAATCTAGCACAAGCACACACGCTAAACATGATGTCCGACGTACTAGCAGTGAGATATAGAAGGCTGCCAATCATGCCTCTATAGCGTGTAGGATCTATGGGAGTGCCTTCCTCATCTTTAGATAGCTTTAGAGAGGTACTCATGGGGGTACTAGATGACTTTTGTCCATCAAAATCTAACTTCTTGAGAAGTTCCTTAGTGTAATTAGTTTGACATATGAAGATTTCATTTTTGGTTTACTTAATTTGAAGTCCTAAGAAAAAGTTTAGTTCACCCATCAAGCTCATTTCAAATTCATCACTCATGCATTTGCTAAATTCAATACAAAGATTTTCATTGGTAGATCCAAATATAATATCATCAACATATATTTGTACAATAATAGTCTTTTCTTTTATGTTTAATAAATAAAGTTGTATCAACCTTATCCATTTGAAATCCACTTTGGATTAGGAATTCACTCAATTTCTCATACCAAGCTCTAGGAGTTTGTTTAAGTCCACATAAAGCTTTGTTAAGTTTGAAGACATAATTCGGATGTTTTACATCCTCAAATCCAAGAGGTTGTGCAACATATACTTCTTCCATGATAAAACCATTTAAAAATGCACTTTTGACATCCATTTGGTATAGTTTGAAATTTTTATGACATGCAAAGGCAAGTAGCATTCTAATAGATTCCAATCTTACTATCGGTGCATAGGTTTCATCAAAATCTATCCCTTCATGTTGATTATACCCTTTGGCAACCAATCTAGCTTTGTTTCTAATGATTAAGCCATCTTCATCAAGTTTGTTCCTAAACACCCATTTGGCTCCTATAATAGAATGATTTTTGGGTCTTGGGATAAGTTTTCAAACATTGTTTCTTTCAAATTGGTGGAGCTCTTCTTACATAGCTATTATCCAATCACTATCTTCCAGTGCTTCTTTTATGTTTTTAGATTCAATTTTAGATATGAAGGCAACATTGTTACAAATGCCTTGAGTCGTAGATCTAGTTTGGATTCCTTTGTCTAAGTCTCCGATGACAAGATCTAAGGGATGGTCTTTCTAAGGTCTAACCTCTTTGGGTAGATCCTTTGGTTGGTTATCGGGTTCTCTTAGGGAGAAGTTGTTTATACTTTCCCTAATTTCAACTAAGGTATCATAATCATCATCAACCTATGGTTTGTGCTTTTCTTTGGGAAGGGATTCATCAAATTTAACATTCATTGATTCTTCAATAGTTAAACTTTTCTTGTTGAAGACTCTATAGGCTCAACTATTTGAAGAGTATCTAAGAAAAATATCATCATCGACTTTAGCATCAAATTTTCCTAAGTTGTTCTTAGTATTCAATATATAGCATATACATCCAAATACTTTAAAGTAATCAACCTTAGGTAATTTATCATGATAAAGTTCATAAGATGTTTTGAGTAATATAGGTCTAATTAACACACGATTTAATACATAACAAGCCGTATTAACCGCTTCGGCCCAAAAATATTTTGAAAGAGAATATTCATTTATCATTGTTCTAGCGGTCTCTTGAAGTGATCTATTATTTTTTTCAACCACCCCATTGGATTGAGGTGTTCTAGGAGCGGAGAAGTTATGAGTTATGCCTTGTTCATTGCAATAACTCCCAAATTGGTTGAGATTGTCAAATTCTCCTCCATGATCACTACTAATTGTTGTTATGAGATATCTCTTTTGGTTTTGTATTCTCTTGCATAGAGATGCAAATTCATTAAAGGCTTCATCCTTATGTCTTAAAAATAGAGTCCATGTGAAGCGAGAAAAGTCATCAACTATTATAAAAGTGTATCTTAAACCGCCTAAGCTAGGTGTGGTAATGGATCCAAACAAATCCAAGTGTAATAGTTCTAGTAGTCTAGTGGTAGACACTTTATTTTTAGACTTATGAGATACCTTGGTTTGTTTTTTTCTTTGACAAACATCACATACATGGTCTTTTTCAAATTTGAGTTTGGATAAGTTTCTAACCAAATTCTTTGATGCAATGGCCTTAATTACTTTTACATTAACATGTCCTAATTTTCTATGTCATAGGTAGGGATCAACATCAGTTGATATAAGACATATATTACTAGAATTAGCTTCATCCAATAAGCAAATATAGATATTATTTTTCCTAATTCCTTTTAAGATAGTCTTATCATTTGAATTGTTCACTAAGCAATGAGAGGTTTTGAAAATGACACTATATCCTATATTACATAGTTGACTCACACTACGCAGATTATACTTTAAATTATCAACTAGGTATATATTGGATATGATTGTACCTCCAATGGTGATTTCACCGATGCTAATGATTTTTCCTTTGCTATTGTCCCCAAATGTCACAATTCCTCCATTGTACTTGTTTAGCTTGGTAAATAGATTGGGGTTAGCCGTCATATGCTTGGAGTTTCCACTATCAATATACCATTCAATTGCTTCCTTGCTCTTCAAGCATACCTACAAAAGCAATCAATTCTATGTTGGTCCCCATAATCTCATAGGTCCATTGAGGTTAGGATCGATCATACCCTTAGATATCCAAATTCTTCTAGAAGTATGAATTTGTGTTGTAGGTCTTTGATGTCCATATAATCTTTGAATTTTTCTTGGCCCTTGAAATTCATAGTGTCTATATGAAGCATAATATTTTTGTGATGTGTTGGACCTATTATTGATGTAGGTCCTTTGGTGATCATAGGGCCTAGTGTAAGTGTTTGGCCTCTTTATCATTTATGGCCTTTGTTCTGTTCTTAGCCTATAGTGATTTTGAGGCCTTTGGGGTGCATATGGCATATATGAAGCATTTTGCCTATATGGTTGATATGACTTAGGCTTGGGGTATTACCTTTGTGGTCTTTGGGGTACAAATTCTCTTTAAGGTTGGTTAGTCCTCTGTTGAGAAGTGTAATAGAATGCATGATGCTTTCTTTTAGTATCCGGTTCTCTATATATCACTTTACCATCAACATAGGCACCAATACAAGTTTCATGCCCGGGTAGATGACATTTTTCACATACAATAGGATATGAGGTTTGGCCTTGGTTTAATTTTCTCCATTTTGGAGTTCTCATCTTTCCTTTTCCCTTAGCTTGAGGTGGTATTTTACCATCATAGCCTAGACCTTCTTTATTTTGAGGTCCCTTCTGTGGGGTTCCTAATAATGTATCTAAGGTCTTTTGACCTTTAGTAAAGGTGTGCAATGTGGAGATTAGATTCTTGTTTTCTTCTTCTAGGTTGTGTGCATGTGAAGTCAACTCATCAATTTTGTGTAGAAGATTGACTACTTTTTCTAAAGCCTTTTTAGAAGCTTCCTCTTGGAGACTTACATTATAAAGTTCTTCAAAGGCCTCTTGAAGTTCTTCATATTTTAAATCATCATTGCAAATCGACAAGGAGCTATGATAGGGAGAGTTTACCTCGTCATCATCATTGTTCTGAGCCATTAGTGCCAAGTTGACGATCTCTTCATCGGATTCATTATTTTCTTCTTCACTATCACTTGAATCCCATGATATCTCGGCAGTGTAAGCCTTTTTCTTTCTACTTTCCTTTCCTTTTAGTTTGGGGCACTCGGTTTTAAAGTGTCCAGGCTTTCTACATTCATAACACCTAATGTCCTTGTTAGTATTTAAAGGTTTTTTCTTTGAGTATATTTTACCTTTGTTTTCTTTTGATGGTTGTCCTTTGTAGAATCTTCCTCCTCTCTTTCTTAGAAATTTTTGAAACTTCCTTGTGATTAGAGAGATTTCTTTCTCTCGATTCTCTTCATCACTTTCTTCTTCTTCAGATTCACAAGAGGTTTTGAGTACGATGGACTTTCTCCTTGGTTCTTTTACTTCTATGACTTTATCATCTTCAAGGAGTTTAACTTCATAGGTTTGTAGAGTACCCATCCATTCATCCATGTGTAGGACCTCTAGATCTTTTGCTTGTTTGATGGCGGTCACCATTGGTCTCCACTTGGAGGGTAGTGATCTTAAGATCTTTCTTACATTCTCCGCTTTGGTATATTCCTTTCCTAATCTTTTCAACTTGTTAACAATGTTAGTAAACCCAGTAAACATGTTAGAAACACTTTCATCATCAAGCATTTTAAATAATTCATATTCATGAATAAGCTTATCAATTTTGAGTTGTTTAACTTGTGATGTTCCTTCATAGGTAACCACAAGAGTATCAAACATCTCTTTAGCCATGTTACACATACTAGTTCTATTGAATTTCTTTTCACTAATAGCACATTGTAGGAATGCAATAGGTTTGGAGATTTATTGTATGTGTGTTTTATCCGATGGTGTCCATTCGGATTTCTCTCTAGGTATAATTTTTTCTCCAGCTTCTTTTGTGATTTGAAAGGGTCCTTCTTCAATCACAGTCCATACATCAATATCATGAACACACACATAATTTTTGAACCTACACTTCTAATAGGCAAATGCTTCACCATCAAAGTATGGTGGCCTAGAAGTGTTGAGCCCCTCAATTTGGTGTGTAGATGATGATGATGCTATGGATCGTTTTTAGCACAATATAAAGATAAATATGGTCTTAGTTTTGAGCTCCCACTCTGATACCAATTGTTGGATAACCTAGAGGAGGGTGAATAGATTACCACTAGTGGATTTTGCCGCTTTTTCGATTGGTTGCACACTTATATTAAATATAGCAATGTAAAAATCAAAAGTAAATGAGGCACAAGATTTATAGTAGTTCGGCTAACTTAGCCTACATCCACTCCTCTCAACCTTGAGAGAATTCCACTAGTATTTTTTTTTCAATACAATAGGTGGGGAAATGACATATTTACAACTATTTTTAACTGGATAAGAGGATCCTTACAATCTTAGTTTCAAGACAAGCGTATCCTTTTAATCTTAGTTCCAAGACAAGAATATCCTTTCAATCTCTTAAGGATGAGAGGGTCCTTGTACTAATCTAAGTATGGTCTAGATTAATACAACAATACTTTATCAAATCAAAAGCATAAATAAGTAAATACAATAGAAGTTTAGTATAAATATCTATCAAAGAATAGTGACATTTTTACCCTTTGAGTGATGGTGCTTAATGTTATGAATGAGAATGATGAACCTTGAGTCTCCTAGATGATTCTCCTTGATGGCATGAGTTAGAGAGAGTGGAGAGTTAAGAGCTTGGTAAGATCTCTTTGAAGAGCTTGAATTGAATAACTTGGCTCAATGACAAATTTTCTCTTTTTCACTTTCACAAATGTTCTATGCACTTTTTCTATCAAAAGATGTGTTTTGTTTCTTGTTTGGATGTGTCTTATAAAGCCAAAAGTTATAGTTTGTTTGTTCTCCAATGGATAAAAAATAATCATATTTTTAGACTGTCGGTCGACCTATAAAAGTTGTCGATTGACCATCAAAAACTAGCTATTGAAAAACTAGCCGTTAAGACTAATTTTGGGCTGTAGGTCGATTGTCGGTCAACCTATGGATCGACCTACAAGTGTCGGTCGACCTATAATTCTGTCGGTTGCAACCTATAGGCCACTGAAAATAGGTTAATGGCTTTAATAGTCTATAGGTCGACCTATAAGTTCTGTAGGTCAACCTACAGACAGATGTCCTATTTTTTATTGTTTGTCAAGGGGATTTTTGGTCCAGCTTGCTTGGGACTTCATGGGGTTTTGTCCAACACTTTAATGGTCGTGTTTCTTAAGTCTAGGGCATGTAAATAAGTTCCTCCTAGAGTCTCTAACCATGTAAATGCAATGTCTATGCAATGTGATATGCACGTGTACAGAATGTGTTCTATGTGCACTTGCATCTTCTTAGATAGTCTTTGTCTTGTGAGTGTGAGTTCTTGGCTTCCTTTTCAATCTTCAATCTTTAATCTTCAAACTTCTTCTTTTCTTTAACTCTTCTGATGTGAGTTTTATTGATCGAGTCCTTCCTAGGTGCTTGGTATTTTCCATCTCTTAGCTATGACGATTGCTTAAGGATTTGATCATTTGAGTGTTAGTATTAATCCCAATGATTGTTATCATCAAAATTAGTTTATGGAGGAATGTGTTTTCCAACATGGTGTACTCCAAGAATGAAGAAGAACACGCTCGACACCTCACTTTTATGTTACAACGGTTGCGGGAACACCAACTTTATGCCAAGTTCAGTAAATGTGAATTCTGGCTTCATCAAATTGGATTCTTGGGACACATCGTCACTGAGGACGGCATTAAAGTAGACTCAGGAAAGGTGAAAGCGGTTCTCGAGTGGGAGACTCCGAAGAGTGCCATTGAGATCCAAAGTTTCTTAGGATTGGCCAGATATTATCGACGGTTTATTGAGAATTTCTCATGGATTTTGGCACCCATGACAAAACTTACAAAGAAGGGCGCCAAATTTGAATGGAATGAAGCATGCAAGAAAAGTTTTCATGAATTGAGAAACCGATTGGTAACAGCTCCAGTCTTGACCATTCCGGATGGCACCGAAGGAATGGTGGTATATATTGATGCATCCAGGACAGGATTGGGTGGCATCCTAATGCAGAAAGGTAAAGTAGTCGCCTATGCCTCCAGAAAATTAAAGGAACACGAAAAGAACTACTCCACTCAAGATTTAGAATTGGCAACGGTAGTCTACGCATTAAAGGTATGGCGGCATTACCTATACAGTGAAAAGAGTGAAATCTTCAGTGATCACAAAAGTCTGAAGTATTTCTTCACCCAAGAAGAGCTGAACATGAGACAGAGGCGGTGGTTGGAACTAGTGAAGGATTATGAATGTGAAATCCAGTATCACCCTAGTAAGGCCAATGTTGTTGCAGATGCATTAAGTAGAAAATCACGGACTGCATCTCTCGCTTCATTGGTTGTAAGCGAACAGTTATATGAGAAAGCTCAGAAGCTTCATCTAGAACTCGTGATCAAAGGAATGGCTATACAATTAGCAGCTATGGATCTACAGCCGTCGATACGAAAAGAGATAATTACAAAGTAACCATTGGACCCCGAGCTGGCCAAGGTTA
Organism: Telopea speciosissima; assembly: GCF_018873765.1. Lineage (NCBI taxonomy): Eukaryota > Viridiplantae > Streptophyta > Magnoliopsida > Proteales > Proteaceae > Telopea > Telopea speciosissima. The sequence continues at coordinate 23,139,314 of NC_057926.1, read as the reverse complement.
TTTGGGAAGTACAACAAGGAGTCCATAAGGACCCAGATTTTTCATTGGCTCAAGATGGTGCACTGACTTTTCAAGACAGATTGTGCGTGCCTGATGATTATGATGTCCAAGATCGAATTCTTAAAGAGGCGCACAACTCACTCTATACAATTCACCCCGGAAGTATGAAGATGTACAAAGATTTGAAGAAGTATTACTGGCGGATGGGGATGAAAGAGACCATAGCAATATATGTGTCCAAGTGCCTCACCTGTTAACAGATAAAAATAGAGAGACACCGACCATATGGATTATTACAGCCACTTCCTATACCTAAATGGAAGTGGGAAAGGATCTGTAAAACTCCTGCCCAAAACTAGGGGCTAATTGGAATTTTTGTTGAAAGCCCAGAATCCAAGGTCAAGGCTACCAGTATACTGTGGTGCATTGAACCCGAGGTTGAACATAATGAGGTACCCCTATTGGTGAGGACCTACATACCATTAAGAAGGCAAACACCAACTCCTTGTGATTGTACAACTCACCACCAAATGTACAGCCCAAGGAAGGTACCATCCCTTGATTCTAGGACCCTTGGACTTAAATCCTAGTTCTAGGCTAAACCAATTATGAACCTCATCAACCTGAATGTTTTAGATAAAACATTTAAAACCCAAACATCAATTTGCATGATTTATTTGATGATGATAACCCAATTCCATACATACATCTTAAATGCCAACATAACTGACAAATTCTGCTAATTTACAGATTGACCTTCTCTTAGTTAAAATGATATAACTCCACCACAAAAAATTCATTTGTGTTGGTTCCAATTTTTTTGGAAACTAGACTCATAAGGCTGAATTTTGTTAGAAGACACAATTACCTAGATATGTCTCTAAGTTAGTTAAAAGTTTAGCTCAAGTTGCTGTCAAAATGGGATCCTACTTTTTTAACAGGTTGACCTTTGACCTTTGTGTAATAAAAAGAGGATTACCTCATAATCCAATCTTCATTTCATATGATTCTAGTTTTTCTAGAGACTAGATTCATAGAGCTTCATTTTCTTATGAGGAACCATGATCCAATTATGTCTCTAAATGGACTGAAATTTCATTTCAATCCAAAACATTCTGCAAATGAATTCTCTAGATGATGTCACTGGGCGATGCACACATCACCCAGAGACATTGCCCAGAGTGGAAAATTGCTGTATTTTCATCTGTAGATGTGTGGGGACCACCCCTATTGGGCATGAACACCCCGTATAGGTGGAAGGGAGTCTGAGGGACCACCTCATACTCTTGGATCACTATGAAACACCAGAGAGCCCAGAATGACTGAGAATCTGTCTAAAAACACATTCTTGGAATGGGCCTAAGCTGCCAAGCAGGCCCTAGTCAAGGGCTGGTCTATAAATAGAGGACTCAGCCTCATTTTAGAACCTATTTCTACTACTAAAAACGTGGGAGAGAAAAGAAGAGAGAAAAGAGAGAAAAGAGAGAAAAGAGGAGGAGAGGAAGAAGAAAGGAAGGGAAAGAAGAAGAGAGAAGGAGGGGAAGCTGTCCCTACCTCCAAAGCCCAGCTCCGGAGCCATTCTTGGCTGTTCTCAGGTATAAAAGTACACCTATACTTGCTGCTATGCTGCGGTTCTCCACTCATCTTCTTAGATCTCTGAGTTTTGGTAGCATTTCTGGCCATTGGCAGCCCAAAACAGCTGGGGGCTGCCATGAGCTGCCTCAGATCTAACATGCAAGCCTGTTGTATAGAAGATCTGAGATATTTGAGTAAAAATATAGATCTGTTTTGCTGGTCTTGAAGCCGAAATCTGGCTGTGCATGGCTGCACTGCTAGATGCACTATTATTTGACTGTTTAGAGTCCTGAGTGCATGCCCTGGCTGCATGGAAGCTAACCCTAGGTGGTAGCAGCTTTGGATTACTATTTTATACCTAAAACCAGCTTTGCATGCAGCCAAAACCATGGCTTGCAGCTGAAGCTATGCTGGGTTACTATTCACTAGGCTGTCTGGGCAGCCTCTGGTAGCCAAGTGGTGGGCCCAATTGAAAATCCACAAAGACCAGTGCAAAGTATGCCCCTGGGGGTCCAAGATGACCTAACATGCATCGGGAGAGGATCCATGCACTGCCCGTGGTTCAAAACCTTGGAATCTCAGTCTGATTCCGATTTTGCAATCTCTAGGTGATGGCACTGGGCGATGCAGACATCACCTAGAGACATCACCTAGTGAATGAAAACTTCACTGTTTTGCTGATTTGACTTGGGGGACCTCCACATATGGACTATAAACAGTGTAAGAGGCAGAAAATGACCAAAATACCCCTCCTCACATCTGTCCATAATTATGTATACCTTGGGTACCCAAGTGGGCCCCGTAGGGCTTGGAAACCCTGTCTATGTTGGTCCTGCAGCACTGCAGACCTAGGGACTGTGTTGTAAGGCTATTGTGACCTAGAACCATGTATTACAGTGGTAAATGACCATTCTACCCCTAGACCACATTCTTCGGATAATGCACCGGGACATGGGCCTAAAGCCCAGTGCAAGGCCTGGAGAATTCAAAGTGAACTTAGACTGAGCACCGAGTTAGACCTAGGAGCCTAGACTAACACTAGGTTATCCAAAATAGTTTGAATAATTAAAATAACAGATTTTTGATTTATTACTTTAGGATTTGTTTTCGTGCTCTAGGTGCACAGCCAGATACCGGCCGGAACTGAACAAACAACTGAACCAATAGGATCAAACCAAGGTGAGTGGAATTACGCCATGAGTGTAGGTGTAACATGACTGATGGGTCATGACAACAACAACTATTGTTAGTGTCCTTAATTACTTTAAATTGCTTTATATTCTTATTTAAATTCTGAATCTTATTTGATGGACAATGGAAATGGATGAAAATGCTTATATGTGGCTATTTAATATATCATTATGATTATGGTTGATAGACTAGATGCCATAGTCGGCTTGGAAATGAGGTCGGTGGTAGCCCGTAGAATGGGATATGGTTGACACCGCCCGACTCATACGATGCCATATAGACATGGGGCTAGAGTTTCATTACCTGTGCTACGCACTCTTGCCAATAGGGGTTAAGGTTTTGGATGCCTGTGGGGGGTGACTGTATAATCCTTGAGCTATATGCCGGGTTTTAAGCCACAATTCAATTATGAACTATAAGTCGGGCTTAAAACCATAATAAGGAAAAGCAATATAATCCCTAAGCTATATGCCGGGTTCTAAGCCACAATATAGTCCAATATAGTCCAAAAGAAAATGAATGTGATTATGAGCAATATGCGGGGCTTTATGCCACAATATAATCCAAAAGAAAAGAAATGTAATTAACGGTTACCTCACAGGTTAATCACAGAGGGTTGGTCGGGCTGACCAAGGACTAGTGCGTTGGGGCTGACTGGTCTTCTCCGACAACTCAATGGGTGTATTGTGGGAAGGGGTAATCAAGCCCACACTAGGGATACATGTATTAAGGATTGTAGTAGCACTAACCAGCCTTAGTTGTGATGTTAGGTGCCTAATAAATAAAATGAATTGCACCTCATGCAGGACTCATTTGGTTGTGCTTGCATGTGCATGCATGGTTTATATTTCATTCACGGGCTCGATGGAGCTCACACTCTTGTATATTCTCTTCTAGTTGATTTTGCAGGTAAGGGTTTGCCAATGGACGAGGAAGCTATCAATGGAATTGGAGATCTTCCTCATTTCGTTGCTTAGCGACGATTTTTTTATTATTTAAGTTTCTTTATTTTAAGAAGTATAATTACTAAGACAATGTACTTATTGAACATAAATGGATATGTATATGATATAACATAGGTATTTGGGATTTTTATTAATGATGATATAAATCATCTGTGGGTAGTTCGATCTTCCGTTGCACTTTGATATTCTTTTATTATCTTTTAACCTCAATGTGTGGTTTGTGACGTGTAAATTTTGCTTCTAGATCCTTGGGGATTGGCAGATGTCGTAGGATATCCGATCACTTACCTAAATCCTCCCAAGGGGTGGTTTAGGGCGTGACAGAGTGGTATCAGAGCAAGAAGCTCTATTTACATTCACAAACAACGGAAGTAGGATGATGGGTGGTCTAGAGACAAAGAAATAAAAGTTTTAAGAAAACACCAAAATAAAGAAGTAGAAGAACACAGTAGGAGATTAGGTAGGTGCAAAGCCGACAACTCCATAATTGAAGAGGCATAAACTTTTACATCCGGACAAAAAACTGGGAGTACTATTTCCAATCTTATTATAAACGACAGTGCAACCAATAAAGTAGAAACAAACACAGACATAATTTGGAAAATTCTAAATGCTAGAAATTCTAAAACTAGCTCTACTCTTGAGCTGAACCTTAAGCTCGAGATGATAATCAACAAATCATGGATACCTATAGACCTGAACCATAATAGCTAAGGACTTCTGTGTAATTAAGAGGGAAACAGAATACCTTTAGACCCATACTCATACAACCTATATCAAAATTCCACTCCAACGATGGCCAGGCCAAAGCTAGTGCCTGATTCGGGGTGTGCTAGTGCATATCTTACTTAACACTGCCTTAAGATCATCGCACCATGTATTTTAAAATCTCTCGCTCCAAATCGTTCTATTCAAATATTTCAAGTGCATAAATGTCACCTCAATATATGAAATATATTGAATTTTCATGCTGCATCCAAGTAAACATAAATCTTGAATTCCTTTCAGAAAGAAAGTATGGTGCAGATTTGATCCAACAGAATTATTCCTCGTGGAGCATGTCCTCTTGATGACCCTCCAGTCAATCCTCCCAATGAACCTGATGCTCAGAACATAGAAGTTCCACCTGCATCTGCACCTGAGGCCCCTCCAGCTGATGCACCTGCACCTTCCCCTAATATGACTATTAATGAGGTGGCTACCATCATGACCAATATGATGCAGGTCATGCAACAACAGCAACAAATCCTGTTACAAAACCAGCAACAACAGCAAGAGTTGCTAGCCCACATGACCACTCAAATTGTGACTGCAATGCAACAACAGCATGAAAACTCATGACTTGCATGAACACATACTTTCAAGCTGCAAAACAGACACATGCCACACCAGGGGTTTCTCCTGTATTTGACTCACCACCTGTACTTGATAAGTCTGAGGAAGACGGACAAGGAGTTGAGGGCATAACACAGCATGGATCCAGGAAGAGACCTATGGACTCACAAGAGCCTGGAGGACCTAATAAGGCTCCCAGAGGACCCTATCCTGATTTAACTCCAGCCTGCTCTGACGGGGAGGATGCAAATCAACCTAGCCAAATAGCACAATTCACCATTGTGCCCCGGCCGTCTAAGTCGAACAGCCGATGATGTGTCTGTAATCAGCCAGGATATATGTCATCTACCCGGAGCAGCCACAACAGGACAGTAGGCCAGAAATGGAACAAAATTTTCAACCTCCTCAGTCGACATCGAGTCAAGCGAGTCAGGCCTCTCCTCAACCCACTGCACCTGCCTATCCACCTGCTGGACCTAGCCACTGCTATACATGCAAGTTGCCCGGACACATGTCTAGAGATTGTCCTCATCCTAGATTTCGTGTACCACGACAAGGTCCACCTACTGCTCGGACTTCCAGCCCCACAGAAACAGAGTTCAAGGACAAGTATATGCCTTGACCAATGGGGAAGTTAAGGCAAGTTTGGAATAATAATAGGTACTCTATCCATATCATCCTCACCTGTTGAGTATTATTTGATTGCAGGACATCACACTCCTTCATTCTACTGAGGTTGCTAATGCGAGGAAGGTACCCTTGAAGAACTTAGAATACAAATTGGTGGTTAGCATTGTTAATTAAAACACCATGAAATTTAATTGAAGATAATGGACCCTATCCATTTGGAAATTCTATATTCATATGTAGATTCTGGAAGAATGATAAAAGACCGTAGGCGTGTAGCTAGGGCTTGGTAATTATACCGCAAACTAAACAAATAGAACATCCTAGGCGGGATTCGGGAAAGTGAGAAGTATACTAGGTAGTTGGAAGTAAATAACAGAGGTGAAGAAGTTAAGTTGGCGACAAGGACAGAACTGAGTGTTAGTATAAACCAAGAACAACCAAGAGCAGGAAGAAACTGGAACTGAAAGGATCCAACAAAACCTTGCTGAACAATAGGTATGAAGGGGGTAATGGATCCCCGAATGTCCCCTCCGTTATTGGGAGTGAACAATAGGGATTCCATCAATATCCCAATTCATCCTAAAGATGGGACTAGGTATTGGGAAACCAGAAGTTAAAGTGTTCATAGGAAGAGCTGTGTAGGAAGGATGGTGTAGATTTATACCACACAACCCAAAGTCGTAGGAGTATAGATTATTAGGCAAAATATGCGGGGGTAGTTGTATCATTTGACTTCTTTTAAGGTATATCTTGGGAGTTCAATTTTCCTTAGGCCCTCAATTAAATTTGGGAGTAATCTAGATAACTTATTGGGAGTTGGATATGTTTGAGGACCAAATCTTTATAGCTCAATAGAAACAATGAGCGATCTCAATACAAGATGAAAGGGCCTGAAGTATGTCATGGGCAATCAAGTATTTCTTAGGAATCGCCAACCAAAGGGGTGGTGCGGTTTGATAAGAAAGGGAAGTTGAATCCGAGAATTTTGACCAGTAGCGTACTGATTGGAAGAAGTCCATGACGTATTCCATGCATCGCTGTTGAAGAACTACATCCCGAACTTGACTCATGTCTTGACTCAGGAATCACTTAGGCTCGCTGCTGCCATGACCTGTCAAGAGAAACCCGAAGAGAATGTGGGATGTGAGAAGCATAATCTCCACAACCGGATCATCTTGTTGTAAAGGTATTGTGGAATGGTCAGCTCGATCAAGGAATGTCCAGTTGACGAGAAGATGAAAAGTGGTTGAAGTATCCTTATCTGCTTGAATCCCCAGACACGTTCAATTTTGAGGACGAAATTTTTATAAGGTTGGGGGAATGTAAAACCCCTGCCCAAAAATAGGGGCTAATTGGAATTTTTGCTGAAAGCTCAGAATCTGAGGACAAGGCTTCCAGTATACTGTGGTGCATTGAACCCGAGGTTGAACATAATGAGGTAGCCCCATTGGTGAGGACCTACATATCATTACGAAGGCAAACACCAACTCCTTGTGACTGTACAGCTCACCACCAACTGTACAGCCCAAAGAAGGTACCATCCCTTGATTCTAGGACCCTTGGACTTAAATCCTAGTTCTAGGCTAAACCAATTATGACCCTCATCAACTTGAATGTTTTAGATAAAACATTTTTAAACCCAAACATCAATTTGCATGATATATTTGATGATGAGAACCCAATTGCATACATACATCTTAAATCCAAACATAAATGACAAATTCTGCTAATTTACAGATTGACCTTCTCTTAGTTAAAATGATATAACTCCACCGCCAGAACTTCATTTGTGTTGTTTCCAATTTTGTTGGAAACTAGACTCATAGGGCTACAGTTTTTTAGACGACACCATTAGCTAGATATGTCTCTAAGTTAGACAAAAGTTTAGCTCAAGTTGCTGTCAAAATGGGATCCTGCTGTTTTGACAGGTTGACCTTTGTGTAAGAGCATAACTTCCTAACCCAATCTTCATTTCATATGATTCCAATTTTTCTAGAAACTAGATTCATAGAGCTTCATTTTCTTAGGGGTAACCATGATCAAATTATGTCTCTAAATGGACTGAAATTTCATTTCAATCCAAAACATTCTGCAACTGAATTCTCTGGACGATGCACACATCACCCAGAGACATCGCCCAGAGTGGGAAATTGCTGTATTTTCATCTGCAGATGTGTGGGGATCACTCCTATTGGCCATGAACACCCCCCATAGGTTGAAAGGAGTCTGAGGGACCACCTCATACTCTTGGATCACTGTGGACCCCACCAGAGAGCCCGGAATGACTGAGAATCAGTCTAAAAACACATTCTTGGAATGGGCCTAAGCTGCCAAACAGGCCCTAGTCAAGGGCTGGTCTATAAATAGAGGACTCAGCCTCATTTTAGAACCTATTTCTACTGCTAAAAACGTGCGAGAGAAAAGAAGAGAGAAAAGAGAAGGAGAGGAAGAAGAAAGGAAGGGAAAGAAGAAGAGAGAAGGAGGGGAAGCTGTCCCTACCTCCAAAGCCCAGCTCCGGCAGCCATTCTTGGCTGTTCTCAGGTATAAAACTACACCTATACCTGCTGCTATGCTGCTGTTCTCCAATCATCTTCTTAGATCTCTGAGTTTTGGTAGCATTTCTGGCCATTGGCAGCCCAGAACAGCTGGGGGCTGCCATGAGCTGCCTCAGATCTAACATGCAAGCCTGTTGCATGGAAGATCTGAGATATTTGAGTAAAAATACAGATCTGTTCTGCTGGTCTTGAAGCCGAAATCTGGCTGTGCATGGCTGCACTATTATTTGACTGTTTGGAGTCCTGAGTGCATGCTTTGGCTGCATGGAACCTAACCCTAGGTGGTAGCAGCTTTGGATTACTATTTTATACCTAAAACCAGCTTTGCATGCCGCCAAAACTGTGGCTTGCAGCTGAAGCTATGCTGGGTTACTATTCACTGGGCTGTCTGGACAGCCTCTGGCAGCCAAGGGGTGGGCCCAATTGAAAATCCACAAGGACCAGTGCAAAGTATGCCCCTGGGGGTCCAAGATGACCTAACATGCATGGGGAGAGGATTCATGCACTGCCCGTGGTTCAAAACCTTGGAATCTGAGCCTGATTCCAGTTTTGCAATCTCAAAGTGATGGCAGTGGGCAATGTAGACATCACCCAGTGAATGAAAACTTCACAATTTTTCTGATTTGACTTGGGGGACCTCCACATATGGACTATAAACAGTGTAAGGATGTGGAAAATGACCAAAATACCCCTCCTCACATCTGTCCATAATTATGTATACCTTGGGTACCCAAGTGGGCCCCGCAAGGCTTGGAAACACTGTCTATGTTGGTCCTGCAGCACTGCAGACCTAGGGACTGTGCTGTAAGGCTATTGTGACCTAGAACCGTGTATTACAGTGGTAAATGACTATTCTACCCCTAAACCACATTCTCCGGATAATGCATCGGGACATGGGCCTAAAGCCCAGTGCAAGCCCCGGAGAATTCAAAGTGAACTCGGATTGAGCACCGAGTTAGACCTAGGAGCCTAGACTAACTCTGGGTTATCCAAAATAGTTTGAATAATTAAAATAACATATTTTTGATTTATTACATTAGGATTTGTTTTCGTGCTCGAGGTGCACAGCCAGATACCGGTCGAAACTAAACAAACAACTAAATCGGTAGGCTCAAACCAAGGTGAGTGAAATTACTCCATGAGTGTAGGTGTAACATGACTGATGGATCATGACAACAACAACAATATTTACTGTCCTTAATTACTTTAAATTGCTTTATATTCTTATTTAAATTTTGAATCTTATCTGATGGACAATGGAAATGGATGAAATGCTTATATGTGGCTATTTAAGATATCATGATGATTGTGATTGATAGACTAGATGCCGTAGTCGGCTTGGAAATGAGGCCGGTGGTAGCCCGTAGAATGGGATACGGTTGACACCGCCCGACTCATACGATGCCATATAGACATGGGGCTAGAGTTTCATTACCCATGCTACACACCCTTGCCAACAGGGGTTAAGGTGTTGGATGCCTGTGGGGGGCGACTGTATAATCCTTGAGCTATATTCCTGGTTTTAAGCCATAATTCAATTATGAGTTATATGTCGGGCTTAAAACCATAATAAGGAAAAGGAATATAATCCCTGAGCTATATGCCGGGTTCTAAGCCACAATTCAATTATGAGCTATATGCCAGGCATAGAACCATAATAAGGAAAAGAAATGTGATTATGAACTTTATGCCGGGCTTTATGCCACAATATAATCCAAAAGAAAATGAATGTGATTATGAGCTATATGCTGGGCTTTATGCCACAATATAATCCAAAAGAAAATGAGTGTGATTATGAGCAATATGCCGGGCTTTATGCCATAATATAATCCAAAAGAAAAGAAATGTAATTAGTGGTTACCTCACAAGTTAATCACAGAGGGCTGGTCGGGCTGACCAAGGACTAGTGTGCTAGGGTTGACTGGTCCTCTCTGACAACTCAATGGGTGTATCGTGGGAAGGGGTAATCAAGCCCACACCAGGGATACATGTATTGGGGATTGTACTAGCACTAACCCGCCGTAGTTGTGATGTTAGGTGGCTAATAAATAAAATGAATTGCACCTCATATAGGACTCATTTGGTTGTGCTTGCATATGCATGCATGGTTTATATTTCATTCAAGGGCTCGGTGGAGCTCACACTCTTGTATATTCTCTTCTAGTTGATTTTATAAGTACGGGTTTGCCAATGGGTGAGGAAGCTACCGATGGAATTGTAGATCTTCCTCATTTCGTTGCTTAGCGATGATTTTGTTATTATTTAAGTTTCTTTATTTGAAGAAGTGTAATTATTAAGACAATGTACTTATTGAACATAAATGGATATGTATATGATATAACATAGGTATTTGGGATTTTTATTAATGATGATATAAATCATCTGTGGGTAGTTCGATCTTCTGTTGCACTTTGATATTCTTTTATTATCTTTTAACCTCAATGTGTGGTTTATGACATGTAAATACTGCTTCTAGATCCTTGGGGATTGGCGGATGTCGTAGGATATCCGGTTACTTACCTAAATCCTCCCAGGGGGTGGTTTGGGGCATGACAGGATCACCATAGATTTCGTGACAAATCCACCCAACACTAGAAAGGGCGTCAACGCGATTTGGGTGATCGTAGATGGATTGACAAAGGCAGCTCACTTTATACCAACCAAGATAAGTTATTCTATGGAGAAGCTTGCCCAACTATATATAGAGAATATAGTCCGCTTACACGGCTTACCTGTCAGTATTGTGTCTAATAGAGACCCTCGATTTAACTCAAGGTTTTGGAGAAGTTTACAAAAGGCATTGGGATCTCAACTGAGTCTTAGTACAGCTTTCCATCTGTAGACGGACGGACAGTCAGAAAGAACTATTCAAACTCTGGAGGATATGGTCCGTGCCTGTGTTTTGGAAATGAACAATAGTTGGGACGCTCACATACCCTTGGTGGAATTTGCATACAATAATAGTTATCACTCCACCATTGGCATGGCACCTTTTGAAGCTCTCTTTGGTCGGAGATGCCGAACTTTGCTATATTGGGATGAAGTTGGCGAACGAAAATATGTCGGGCCTGAGATGATACAAGCAACCTGTGACAAGGTGGATGTCATAAGAGAGAAGATCAAGGTAGTCCAGTCAAGATAGAAAAGTTATGCGGATAATCAAAAGAAAGACATTGAATTTGAAGTCGAAGAAAAAGTGTTCCTCCGAGTGTCTCCAACTAAAGGATTGCTACGTTCCAATAAGAAGGGCAAGTTGAGCCCAAGGTTCATCGATCCTTATGAAATTCTTAATAAGGTAGGACCTGTAGCATACTGACTGGCATTACCACCATCTTTGTTGGGCATCCACGATGTTTTCCATGTGTCGATGCTGAGAAATTACATTAACAACCCCATACGTTTACTATCGACTGAACCTGAACAGTTGGACGTGGATATGACCTACGAAGAGCAACCTACATAGATATTGGACAGAAAGGAGCATAACCTCCGTAACCGCACAGTCGCCTTTGTAAAGGTTCGATGGGGAAATAATCCGATAGAAGAAGCTTTGTGGGAACGCGAAGAGGAAATGAAGGAAAAGTATCCTCAACTCTTCGAATCGCAAGGTAAGCAAATTTCAAGGATGAAATTTTTGTAAGGTGGGGAGAAATGTCAAACCCTACCCCTGATTGACTGGAATCTTGACTGAAGGACAAGAACCCCAGGCATGGTCTACAAGAACACTATGGAGTATCACTCCAGTGATTGAGATTGATGAAGAAACCCTGTGTGGATCCTCCTACATACCTGTCAGAAGATGGACAGCTGACCCTTGCAACTGCACAGCTCATAGCATAATGTACTGCCTGGACTCCAAGTATTCTCTCTTCTCTTCATAACTATGAGGCCCACCCCCAGAAATATATCTAAAAGACCCTAAATGACATGTGGGGATAAGGCCCTGACCATGGGTCAAACCCCTGTGCAAGCCCACAGAGTTTCAGACTTGCTGAAATCTCTGGGCAATGCAGACATCACCAAGAGACATCGCCCAGAGTGCGAAATAGCATAAATAATTGATTTTAAATTATGGGGACCACCCGTATTAGACATGGGCACCCTCCATAGGTTAAGGGGAGTTTGAGGGACCACCTTATACCCTTGGTACACTATGGACCCCACTAGTGTGCTCAGAATGACTGAGAATGCAGTCAAAAATGCATTTTCAAAAGGGGCCTTAACAGCCAAACAGGCCTTAGTATGGGCTGGGCCTATAAATATCAGTGCCATGGGTTCATTTAAACCCTTGGCTACTATTCAAACTGTGGGGGAAGGGAGATGAAAGAAAAGAGCAAAAAAGAGAAAAAGAAGAAGAAGAAAAGAGAAGAAGGAAGGAAGGAGGAGCAACACACACATCTGAGCTCTGAGTTCGTGGCACCCCAGCTCAGCTCAAGTATACAAATCTCTGCTCATACCTGTTGCTCCCTTTGATGCTTGTATTTTGATGAGTTTCTGCTCTCTGGCAGCCCAGAACAGTTGGGAACTGCCAAGGACTGTACCAGATCTGCCATGCAAGTATGATGCATGGAAGATCTGGGAATTTTATAAGATTTTACAGGTCTGTTTTGCTAATCTTGGGACCGAAACCTGGCTGTGCATGGCTGCACTGCCCAGTTACACTGAGACTAGGTTGTTTGGAGCCCTATATGCAAGCCCTGACTGCATGGGACCAAACCCTAGGTGATGGCAGACTTAAATCCGTATATTACACCTATATCAGCCTTGCATGTGGCTGAAACCAAGTCTGGGAAGTTAGGAAAATTGTGGTTACTATTCACTAGGACTGTCTGGGCAGCCTTTTGCAGCCAAGTGGTGGGCCCAGTTGAAAATCCACTTGGACCAGAGTGAAGATCACCCCTAGGGGTACCTGATACCCTAACATGCATGGGGAGAAGGTTTGGTCACCGCCCATGGCCAACAACCTTGGATACTCAGCTAGATTTCAATTTTGAAATCTCTGGGCGATGCACTGAGTAATGCAGACATCACCCAGAGACATTGCCCAGTGAATGGAATTTGACAGTTTTGCTGTTCTGACTTGGGGGACTTCACCCATTGGCCAGGTAACTATATGGGAAGGTGGAAAATGACCTAAATGCCCCTCCCCACATCTGTCCATGTGTCTTGAGTGCTTGGGGTACCCAAGTGCACACCGTAGGACTTGGAAACCCTGCCTATGTTGGTCCTGCAGTACTGTCAAGTTGAGGACAACATTGTAAGCCAAATGTAACCTGGGGTCAGGTATCAATATTGTAAATGACCATTTTACCCCTAGGCCACCATCTCTAGATGATGCACCGGGACATAGGCCTAAGGCCCAGTGCAAGGCCCAGAGAATTCCAAGTGAAGACCAACTGTACACCGGGTCAACCCAATGAGCTTAGATCAACCCTAGGACCTCCAAAAAGAGTTTGGAATATTAAAATGACAACTTCTGATTTATATCTAGGATTTGATCCCGCGCTCGAGGCCTACAGCAAGACTGCAGTTGGAACTGAAATTACAACTGAGTTCTTAGAACCAGACCCAGGTGAGTAAAGTATTATCATATATGTATGTGCAACTGTATTACTATGCCGGCAATTAATATTCTAATTTTATAAATGCTATGTTATTTAAATTCTGTTCAATTACTCAAATCATTACACATTGATTGTCTGTTGATCAACACTGTGATTCGTATATGATGATTGTGAATGTTAGACTAGATGCCATAGTTGGCTTGAAAATGAGGCCAGTGGTAGCCTGTAGTATGGGATACAGTTGACACCGCCCGACTCATACGATGCCATATAGACATGGCGCTAGAGTTTCATCACCCATGCTACGCACCCTTGCCAATAGGGGTTCTGATGTTGGATAACTGTGAGGACTCTCGTAAAACCCTAAAGGCATTTAAGCCGGGAAGCCTCAGCACAGCTGGGATGCCCCAGGGCAGATTTATCGGGAAGCCTCGGGCTAAAAGCTTGGGAAGCACCGAAAGGTGAATTTTTGGCGAAATGCCACATATGATGATTATGCACCGGTTCGGGTGATTTGATATTGAGTTGGTTACCTCACAGGAGTTAATCTAGAGGATCAGTCAGGCTGCCCTGGGTAGGGAGATGCTGGAGCCGGCAAATCTTCTCTGATAACTCAATGGGTGTATCGCGGGAAGGGGTAACCAAGCCCACACCAGGGATACATGTATTGGGGATTGTAGTAGCACTAACCTGACTTAGTTGTATTGTTAGGTGGCTAATAAATAATCTGGACTTGCATATCATGTAGGATCATGTGGATTATGGTTGCTTGTGCATGCATGATGATATGTTTTGCTCATGAGCTCAGTGGGGCTCACACTCTGTATATATGTTTTTTTTTCTTTAGATGATTTTGTAAGTGGTTGCCACTGTGGCATGGAGGCTCATTACGAGGAGGAGAGCCCTGGTTATTATGATGATATTGGTATGGACCCCGATGGAGGTTGTGCCGATGATGCATGCATTCTCAATGGTCATTGATGAAGACCGTTGAGGAGTGCACTTGATGCTTTTTGTCTTGGGGACTCCTTTTATTTTTGTTAGGTGTTTATCCCCGTCTTGCTTGTGGTTCAATTTTAGTTTTCTTTTCTTTTGGGGTATAGTTATCTCACTCTGTATGTATATATATATATATATGTATGTATGTATTTTCTTTGGCTTTTGTTCTTGTCAGCTTTACTTCTCAGTTTGTGGGTTGTTTGGGGAATGTATCAGATCAAACAAATGTATGTATATATATTATCATCATTTCCCATATCGCTACGCTTTCTTTTTGTTATTATAACTGTAGACCATGAATGTAATAACTGCTTCTAGATCCATAGGATTTGGCAGATTGCCATTTTGCAATTTGGGTCACCTACCTAATCCTCCCAGGGGGTGGTTTGGGGTGTGACAGCCATGCCGATGGTGGAATGGTGACTATTGTTGTATGCAAATTCCACCAGGGGTATGTGGGCATCCCAACTGTTGCTCATTTCCAAGGCACAGGCTCTGAGCATGTCCTCTAGAGTCTGGATAGTACTTTCAGATTGTCCATCTGTCTGCGGATGGAAGGCTGTACTAAGATTTAGCTGAGATCCCAGTGCCTTCTGTAAACTTCTCCAAAACCTTAAGGTAAATCGAGGATCCCTATCAGATATGATACTGACAGGCACGTTGTGTAAGCGAACTATATTTTCAATATATAACTGGATAAGTTTCTCCATTGAATAATTTATTTTGATTGGTATGAAATGAGCTGCCTTTGTCAATCCGTCTACAATTACCCAGATTGTATTCATCCCCTTCCTGGTGTTGGGAAGATTTATCACGAAGTCCATAGTAATTCTTTCCCACTTCCATTCAGGTATAGGGAGTGGCTGCAACAATCCATACAGTCGGTGTCTCTCTGCTTTTATTTACTGACAGGTGAGGCACTTAGACACGTATATTGCTATGGTCTCCTTCATCTCAATCCACCAATAATATTTCTTCAGGTCCTTGTACATCTTTATGCTTCCAGGATGGATTGAATAGGGTGAGTTGTGTGCCTCTTTAAGGATTTGGTCTTGGATATCATAATCATCAAACACGCACAACCTGTCTCAAAACTTCAATGCCCCATCATGGGCCAATGAAAAATCTGGGTCCTTATGGACTCTTTGTTGCACTTCCCAAATTACTTTGGCCAACTCAGGGTCAAATGGTTGCTTCACAATTACCTCCTCTCGTATCGATGGCTGTAAATCCATAGTGGCTAGTTGTATAGCCATTCCTTCGATCACGAGTTCCAGATCAAACTTCCGAGCTTCTTCTAACAACTATTCGCTTACGACCAAGGAAGCGAGGGATGCAATCTGAGATTTTTTGCTTAACGCATCCGCTACAATGTTGGCCTTGCCAGGGTGGTACTGGATCTCACAGTCATAATCCTTCACCAGTTCTAACCACCGCCTCTGTCTCATATTCAGCTCCTTCTGGGTGAAAAAATACTTCAAACTTTTGTGATCGCTGAAGATTTCACTCTTTTCACCGTATAGGTAATGTCACCATATCTTTAATGCGAAGACTACCACTACCAATTCCAAGTCATGAGTGGGGTAGTTCTTTTCGTGTTCCTTCAGTTATCTTGAGGCATAGGCGACCACTTTACCCTTCTACATTAAGATGCCACCCAATCCTGTTTTGGATGCGTCAGTGTATACCACCATCCCTCCAGTGCCATCCGGAATGGTCAAAACTGGAGCTTCACCAATCGATTCCTCAATTCCTGAAAGCTTTTCTCGCATGCTTCATTCCATTCAAACTTGGCGCCCTTCTTTGTTAGCTTCATCATGGGTGCCGAGATGCGTGAGAACTTTTCAATAAATCGATGGTAATATTCGGCCAAACCCAAGAAACTTTGGATCTCAGTGGCACTCTTCGGAGTTTTCTAGTCGAGAACCGCTTTCACCTTATCTGAGTCCACTTTAATGTCATCCTTGGTGATGATGTGTCCCAGGAATCCAATTTGGTGAAGCCAAAATTTATACTTGCTGAATTTGGCATAGAGCTGGTGTTCCCGTAACCGCTGCAACATGAAAATAAGGTGTCGAGCGTGTTCTTCTTCACTGTTGGAGTACACCAGAATGTCATCAATAAATACGATGACTAACTTTTCCAACACATCATAGAATACTCTATTCATCATGTCTATGAACGCTGTCAGGGCGTTGGTTAACTCGAATGATAAGACTAGGAATTCATAATGTCCGTATCGAGTCCTAAATGTCATTTTGTTAATATCGTCGCTTTTGATCTTCAACTGATGGTATCCCAACCTAAGATCAATCTTGGAGAAAACTCTTGCTCCTTGTAGCTAGTCAAATAGGTCGTCAATGCGCGACAACGGGTATCGATTCTTAATAGTCAGCTTATTTAGCTCGCGGTAGTCGATACACAGCCGCATGCTACTATCCTTCTTCTTCACGAACAGCATGGGTGCTCCCTAGGGAGATAAGCTGGGTTATATAAAACCTTTCTTCAGCAGATCTTGTAGTTGGGCATGTAACTCCTTCAATTCGATAGGTGCCATACGATATGGTGCTTTGGATACCGGTGCTGCATCAGGGGTTAGATCAATTGTGAACTCTGTCTCACGATCCGACGGTAGCTGGGTCAGATCTTATGGAAAATAACATCAAGAAATTCTCTGACGACGTTAAGTTCCTCCAAGGGCTTTATCTTTGCCTCCGTGTCTATCATGGTGGCCAAAAAGCCTTAGCATCCTTCATCTAGCAACTTTCGCTCCAGGAGGGCAGATAAGGTTATCCTTCTGACTTTCCTTTTTGGTTCACTTTGATAGGTGAAAACTGACCCATCTTCCAACTTGAATACTGTGTTCTTTTCAGCACATATGACGTTTGCCCCATAGGCGGATAGCCAATCCATGCCTAATATGACGTCGAAGTCCTTCATATTAAACTTTATTAGCCATGCGGTGAGATTTTTCCCACAAATTTCTATCTGACAAGGGTCATAGACGTCCTATAAACTCACAACACTACCCGTCGGTGTGCTAACTACTCAATCATGCCCATTGTCTCTCGGTTGATCTTCTATTCTACTAGCAAAAGTGGTAGAAACAAAAGAGTGGGATGCGCACGAGTCGAATAGCACTCGTGCAGGAATGGTTGAGACACTCAGGGTACCTAGGGTTCGTATATAGTTTAGGTTACATAAATAGACCGACTATTTCTATAACATAGTAGTGTTTATTGGACTTACCTGTCATTACATCAGGGTTTGCCTCAGCTTCCTCGTTTGTTAACGTGAACACCTTTCCTCGCGTCTGATTATCCCATGGTGGGAAAGGTCTAGCGTAGGGCTGATTTGGTAAGTTATTGCCGTACCCACGCTACCTGCATTCTTTGGCCATGTGCCCTTCTTTGTTGCACATGAAACACTTATAAGGTGGAATAGCTGGTGTTGAGGCTTGGCTCACTTGACTTGTGGTTGGTCGGGCTGGCGAAGCTGCTTTTGTCGCTTGACTCGTAGCCGGTTGAATAGGTCTATTGAAAGTGGGGTGGAAAGGATTCTAACCCACGTTCGGCCTACGGTATGGAGTCGAATTGGGGTTTGAACTGGTTCCATGAATAACCTTGTTTGGCCAACCAAAGGTTTGGAAATTACTTGGCCTTTTACCCAACCCGGGCGATGTCGTAGCCTTCTCTTTCTCTTTCTCTTTAAATCTGTCTTCCATAGTCTTCGCCTTATCAACCTTTTGAGCATAGTCCCAGATGTCCATAATTGACAGAACTGACCCAATCTCAGGTTTAAGTCCATTCTTGAACTTCTTTGTCTTGCTAACTTCCCATTTCAAGTGCTCTGGAGCAAAATGGAATAGATCTTCAAACCATTGTTGATAATCCAACACTGACTTGGTCCCTTGTTCCAGTGCAGTGAACTCAACTTTTTTCCTGTCCCTAAAGCTCTCTAGGAAGTAGTTATTGAAGAAGACTTCTTTAAATTGCTCCCACGTGGGATTTGGATGAGCAGCTTCGAGATTTGGCTTAGTAGCCTTCCATCAGGCTTTAGCCTCATTCCGTAGCTGATAACCCGCACATATCAGGTTTTACATATCCGAACACTCGACCACATCAAATGCCTTCTCTAAGGAGCTAATCCACCATTCTAGCTGCATTGCCTCGGAATTCAGTCTGGAAAACATGGGTGGTTGGAGTTTCTTGAATCTCTCCATCACCTTGGTGGTAGAATTTTCCTCTAAGTGTTGAGGCACGGTGGTGGGAAAAGTACGGGCCGGCTGGGTGGTGGAGGTGGTGTTGCACGCTCATGCATTATGGTAGCAAATTGTGTAGACATTTGGCCCACCAATTCTTGTTGCTACTGTATGGTCCGCATCATAGTAATCATGAAAACATTCATATCACCGATTCTTTGGTGCCCCGGCAAAACGCCGATGCTCCCACGTGGGGGCATCATAATATGTATTTAAGTAACCATGTTCAAAAGAAAAATAAATGGGTTGGCTCGAGGTACCTTAGCATCTACGGGGTTCAACCTGACTAGACAACCTATCAAATCCTATTCTTGGTTGATCTAGGCTGTGGGTATGGTGAGATCTACATTCCCTAAAATCTCATAAATACATATTACAACATACCTACATATCTATGTTCAAGTTTGCATAGCATCACTCCACTTGGTTCATACACGCATAGTACTAGGCACATAATAGTAATTATTTACGTACACACTACATACGTATAGTTATAGGCATATTTATTTACTATCGTTTATCCTAAACAAGGAAAGAAACTTCCTAAATTCTCTATGCATCAACTTTACCACGACAGCCCCAAACACTACTTTCCTAGCCATAGGTGTAATATTAATTAAATTTTTTTAATTAAATTTTTTTAATTAAATTTTTTTTTTCATTATTTTATTTATACCCATATATTTGTAAAATTCATATTTTTATGTTTATTAGGTCGTTTCTGGGCAAAACTCTCAATTTCACATGTTGGTATGCAAAAACAGCAAAATTCCATTCTTTGGGCGATGTCTCTGGGCGTTAGATGCATCACCCAGTGCTATCACCCAGAGAATCAGGGCCCAACTATAACAGTCTAAGAATGACCCATTTCATACCATTTGTTCTCTAGAGCTTCCCAAACACCTAGGGCAGAGCTCCAAAGTCTTATGTGACTACTTACACACCATATCCTTCCATTTTCATGGGTCTCCCACAATTCTACGCGATCTTAGGTAAGATTCTTTAATTTTTCTCCTTACTTTAGGTCATTTTCCTTGATTTTCTTGTTTTGGCTAGGGTTTTTCAAAATTTTATTGCCCTATCCTCTCCTATCCTTTCCTTTTTGCAGCCCCATGTCTACTAGCCATAGAATGGCAAGGAAATCCGTAGCATGCAAGAGGCTACGGTTAGAGAATGAGCATTCCTCATCTTCCTCTATGCCACCTACCTCATCGAGAGAGGATTCATCATCAGAGGAGCTGGAGTTTGATCAGTTCCTATTCTCTAGGTACGAGCACTCACGGGATTGGGACAAATTTAGGTCCCTCAAGATTGTGAATGGGAAAATGGTATAGGTGGATGACTTCCATCAGTACAACTTATATACTAGGTTCAACATGCTAGGTTGGGCTTCTATGCTATCACCCACCGAGCTATGTTACCCTAACTTGGTTCGTTATTTTTACTGTAACCTAGTGCCATCTGGGGCACAGGAGTTCAGGTTAGAGAGCAAGGTTAAGGGAGTGGACATCAGACTTACCATTGCTACCTTAGCAGAGATCCTTGGGCTGCCTAACACAGGCGAGAGGTGCTATTATAAGCTCAGGATGGATATTTCAAACATGTTTTCCTTGGAGACCAGGAGGAGGGTCTTCAAGGCATTGATCGGTTCAAAGAGGACTCCTACGTCTGAGGCTTCCTATAAGCCTAGTGCTCGGATCATTAGTAGATGTGTATCATATAACATCTACTCGAAGGGCAGGAACTATCAAATCCAGCCCCCGACTGATTGGGATTTTGATTGAAGGACAGGAACCCTTAACATGGTATCCAAGCACATTGTGGAGTATCACTCTAGTGATTGAAATTGATAAACCCTGAGGATGTCCTCCTACATACCTATAAGAAGATGGATCACTGACCCCTGCAATTGCACAGCTCATAGCATAATGTACTGCCTGGACTCCAAGAATTCTCTCTCCTCTCCATGAATATGGGTCCCACACCTGAAAATAGGTGCAAAAGGCCATGAGTGACATGTGGGTGCAAGACCCTAAGCCTGGGTCAAACCCCTGTGCAAGCCCATAGAGATATAGCCTTGCTGAAATCTCTGGGCGATGCAGACATCACCCAAAGACAACGCCCAGAGTGGAAAAACTGAATATTTTAATGATTTAATCTATGGGGACTACCCATATTGGACATGGGCACCCTCCATAGGTTGAGGGGAGTCTGGGGGACCACTTCATATCCTTGGATCCACTACAAGAAAACTCATTTTTGGCGACGGTTTTTTCCCGTCGCCAAAAATCCAAATCCGTTGCTAAATATTTTGGCGACGGTTTTTTAAGCCGTTGTAATTACCGTTGGCATAAATGGCGCAGCCAAAATTAGGCGACGGAATAAGGGCCTTTGTCGGGAAAAATATATTTTCCGACGGTAATAATAATACCGTTACCTAATTTTGATTTATGGCAACGGTTATTTATTAACCGTCGAGTAATATAATATTATTGTAATGGAATACAGTTTACCGTCGCAGAAAATCATATTTTTAGCAACGGTGCTAACCGTTGTAAATAATAAAAAAATCCGTCGTGAAGAGTAGTAAAGTTAGCCTTTTGGGCAACGGTATAAAAATAACCGTCGCCAAAACTGAAATAACAAAAAAAATAAAATTAAAATCAGTATATTTCCTATAATTACATTAGTATACTGATCCATCCATCCATAATCTTCAAGAATTCTAAAGAAACCACAAATTAGAGTATTGACATGGAACTTTCAAAGTGAGGCCTTAACAAGGTAGTATACATATAACTAAAATAAAGAAAGAAAGACAACAACATACGTCAACTACAACAAGAGTTTCCAGATAGAGGGATCAAAGCACAAGCGCTTCCTACATAAATAATAATTATTCCCAAGCTGCTTCAAACCTTGACTGACTATGTAATTTTACAAATCAAAAGAAAATTCAGATATTCCATAAAACATAGCCTTCAAGAATTCTAAAGAAAGTATATTTGATTCCAGATGTTCTCAGTATTTGTTATGAGCAGTAGGTTGAAAATGGATGACTGGTAAGTTGAATAACAAGGCACATAGGCAGCCTGTGTCCAAGGAAAAAAAAATTTGTTAACAATCATAACAATAGGTTAAAAAATTGAGAAAACTAGCTAGTCGAACCTGCCCTAGCTGACCAATTTTTCAGTTATCAGGAGCCGGGGGAACAAATATTTTTTTTTTTGGGGGTGGGGGGAGTGGGGAGGATGAACCAAAAGAAGCACTTTCAACTACAACAAAAGTTCAATGTCATAAAGTTTTCTTCATCCTCCTCCAGATATGGGTTGAAGAGGTTGTAGGCTCGTAGATATAGTAAAGTACCTCTCCATATATGGGTTGAATCTACAAGTATTCAATGCTCCATGAAGAAAGAAAGAATCAAGTGAGAGTACTGGTTAAGGTCAACAAGACTTACATCCTTACTATAGTGGCTGTCGAGCACTTGATGTAGCCAAGCCTTTTTCTCTCAATCATTGTGCGTAGACTTCTACTGCAAATTTTAGCCAAAAATACAGAAAAAATATTAACACAAATCCATACATAATAATAATAAACTGCAGGAACTCTACAAAACTAAGGACCATTAAATGGCTACCCATTCTTAATGTTCTCAAGGAAAACAAATGTTAAGGGTCAGATTTGTGTAAGAAGGCTCAGAGAGAGAGAGAGAGAGAGGAACTGTAGAATAACTTTGTTGAATTGAAGAGAGAGAATACTAAGAGAAAGCTTCAATAGAGTAGATAAACTTTAGATGTTAATTAACTCAAATTAATACAAGTAACCAAAAAACCATGTTTGGATCCAGCTACAATAAATCAGCAACAACATTAAGGCTATGTTTGGATGCCAAGAAATGAAAAGAACACAGCATATCATCATATTTCCTACCTCTTGACTACTACAAGAAGAATAAGAATAAGAATCCAACCAACTTAGGAAAGGACAGTAGAAGAGAAAATGTTGGAATTACCTTCCTTTCGGCATCTGCATATTTTACCACTCGTTCTGGAAACAGAGCAGAAGGAAGAAGTGAAATTAAGCTTATTCCCTAGTAGCTCCCTGACCCACAAAACCTGCAAATAGTACAGAGGAGTTACAAGCCAATCAGTTTGGGTGGAGGTCAAACAGAAAAGAACAAAATCAAGAAGTGAAAGAAATGAAACCTTTTTCGATCACATCCCTTGATCTGGAATCAAAGAAACAGAAAGTTGCCGAACATGCATTTAAATGATGGATGATAAAATACAAGCACTTCGAGTAGGCTAGAAACCTAGAACACCATCCACTCCAGACTTTGATTAATACCCAATTGTGTAGAGATTTTCCTACAATTATTTTCTAATATTTGATATAATCTGAGCCTTGGTTAGCCCAGCTTCTGACTTATGAGTACAGCCCAATTAAAACCCCGAACGGATATGGTAATTCTAAATTTCAGACTTGCCAAAATAAATAAATAAAGGAAGAAATTAACAAGCAAATAAGAATGTCCACGGTTCTGAGTCAGTCCCTGGAATTCAGATCCCAACTTGAACCTCCTGTCAAAGCATCCATGGATCTGGTCAGACCAATAATGCAGCCATTGACATGTGGTTAGACAAAGAAATGGCAAATTTATCATCCAACATATCTGTTGTTTACTGTTTGTCTTTCTCCTGCTTCCCATACATAACCATCTTGGATTTTTCTATGATACATATAAACCAACAGGCAGACATTTGGTTTGGGATTTGGGAAGGATAATAGCCTCTACATATTGTTTGTTAATTATAGCATTTAACAGGGTTCTTGTGATTGAAGATCAACGAATGGACGGTTCTGAGAGGAGGAATAATACCTTGCTAAGTACCATCCACTCAATGCCTCCACATATGTAGGAATAATATCTTGTCAAGTAAAGATCAATGAATGAAATTTCAAGTTCCACCAAATGCTATTGGTTTTAGAACTTGTGATAAAAAACCTGAAGTGCATGTTTAAAAGTAAATGAATTTAAAATGTGACATCATCATGCTTAGCAAGGAAAATAGAAACACCAGAGAGAGAGAGAGAGAGAGAGAGAGAGATAACAATAGGAAACATTGAACTCTGACACATAGCCTAACCACCCTCTTTGTTTTTCTTTTTTTTTTTTTTTTTTTTTTTTTTTTTTTTGTGTGGGGGGGGGGGGGGGGGGGGGGAGGGGGGAGGAGGGTTAGGTGCCTAAGACAGATGCTTCCAACAAGTATTCACTTACCTGGTATGTACTGAAAATAGCAATTGACGGGTGCTAGGTTTCGCAATAGTGCCAAATTAAGCATTAAGAAAGAAAGTAAGCTTAATTGCCCCAACTGAAAAAAGAAGAAGAAACATAGGAAACTTGAAAAATTGATTAACAAGAAGGAGAGGATGGTTAAATTTAGGGGGGAAAATCTGAAAGGGTATGGCAACCAGGACTACTCTAATAATGCATATCACATACAATTACAAAGAATCAGTACCACGTAAAAGAACACATAGACATTGTGTGGACCATCATAGCCACCCTTATACCTTCATCTGCCGGAACATTGCAATTGACATAACTTATGTTACAAATATGGAAGGTTTTCCTGCATCCATGGTGAAGAGTTCACCCATGAATCTAAGAACATCATTAGCCTCTGTTCCATTCATTTTTCGGAAAATGTTCCAAGTATCAACATCTGAGGAGTTCAAATAGCAAAACATTAAAGCACCAAAAACTTACGAACCTGAGTGAGCCTGTTCTAGTATTGCTTCTATATAGATCGGCTCCCCAGTAGAGAAAGACATGACAGTACCCACGAAAAAGAGAGAAGAGTATATGTTTCTTTTTGAATGTAGGCCCTTAGTCTTGTTGGAATACCAAACTAGTTAATATCCAAACAACCTAGACTTAGACTACCTACCCTTGGCTTAACGCCAGACTCGTTCCTTTATCAAGGAGTAACCCTAGACCATTGTTAATTAAAATAATGGGACAAGTGCAAGGGTTGAATGCTGTGTACCCTGGCCAGACAAATTTGATATTCTCTTTTATTCTATACCTTACCTCATTCACTGTCCTTCTTAACTCTTTCTGGTGCTAGAGCAGGCTTATTAAAGGTTAAGTCAGGAATTCAGGCCTCTTTCTCTCTCTCTCTAACTTCATTGGTCCCTTTGAAAGAGTTTTCACTATCACAGGTTCAGTAAATGCATTGGTTGTGTGACTTGTGTCCTCTTGTGAAGGCTATAGTATGAAACTGTACAAAAATAGCTGTAGCCTTTGTGATGACTGTTCAAACATTGCTGCAGGTTATATGGGCCTTTATTTTCTTCTTTGAAAATTTAAGAGGGCAAGCTGCAGTGACTCAGTGAGAGAGGGGGAAATGCAAGTTGAACTAGACGGGTCCTTTGGAAATAAAATCATACACAAGAGATTAATATGGAGGTGTCCACCTTCAACAGCAAGGGTGTGGGCGATAAAGCATGCCAACCCATGAAATGGATTTGACTTGCAAAATCAATTAACTTGGACCAGGCTGCCAGTCTAATATATAGCTTCTTGGATCTTGTAACTGAGTTACAAGTTAAATAACCTAGAAACTCTGTGAAGAAGAGTGGAGGACAAAATTGCTTTTATTTCCTTTCTAAAGTCTCTGACCCCATCTATGATCTATTTCCCAGCTCCCAAACCCACCCCCTATTCACTCACCTTTACTTCCTAATCTCAAGCACATATAATGCAGACCTCTTCTCCATAAAAGGCATCACAAGCACATATAATGCAGACCCCTTGCTGATCAAGTACACATTGTGTACCGACTCTGTTAATCATCTCTAGGAGGGGTATTTATGAACCCACACACTCACCCCCACCCCTTGCTGCCCCTACACTCACACACTCAACCCAGCCCTTGCTGCCCCTACATACAGTCACACACTCACCCCCACCCCTTGCTGCCCCTATACACATTCACACACTCACCCCAGCCCTTGCTGCCCCTACACACAGTCACACAGTCACACACTCACCCCCACCCCTTGCTGCCCCTATACACATTCACACACTCACCCCAGCCCTTGCTGCCCCTACACACAGTCACACAGTCACACACTCACCCCCACCCCTTGCTGCCCCTATACACACTCACCCCAACCCCTTGCTGCCTCTATACACACTCACACACTCACCCCAGCCCTTGCTGCCCCTACACACACACCCACATAGTCACCTCCACCCCTTGCTGCCCCTATACACACTCACACACTCACCCCAGCCCTTGCTGCCCCTACACACTCACACACTCACCATACCCACATGTTCCCATCACCATGAAATTCTCCACCATCCAATCCAATCCAACTCAACCCCAACCATTTCCCTGCTTGTTCCATGACATCTAATTACTAGAGCCGTTGAAGAATAAATCGTTGGTTGGGGTGCCCCAACTGATTTGCGGAGAAACCCTTCATTTAATAACCAACTATGAATTTGGCACCTTCTTCCTCAATTTACTGTTCTTTAAAAATGAATTACTCAAAGCATTTGATCACTAAAATTAATGGTTGGATCATAAAACAGAGCTAGACTCACATGCAACAAAGAACGAAGAAGAGAATATCTCCTCTGCTGTTCCTCCTATAAAATTCCGTTTTTACAGCTTTGGGTGGCCAGTGGATTGGATTGCAAGTGACCTTCAGGCTCTCCCAATCTTTCCCAAACATGGCTTTTTCCACCCCATAAAAAACAAGAATTCATAAGCCCACCTCGCAACTTGCACCTCATCTCCCCGGTTGGGGAGAAAAGGCATTATCAAAAAGAAGAAAGGTGATGAATCTTGTCTTTCTTTCTTTTCCTCCTTTTTTTTCATAGAATTGAATGATTTCTTTATTGGACTAAAATGAAGTGATCACAAGACCATAACTTGTAAATATTTCATATTTATGAAGGGTTTTGAACTTTTGATTGGCCGCTCTCTTGGCTGCATTTGGATGGACTTAGGAGAGAGGCCTTTTTGTTTTGTTTTATCTTTTCCTCTTTTCCGTGGATGTCTTTAAGGTGTTTGTAGATATGCCCTACCCTTAGCCGACATGTCATGATTATGCTATTTTGCAATTCCTTGATTATGTACTTCAATTCTTTCATATTTATTTAGGATACAAGTAGAATTATATAAAAATTAATATGCTATTTATGCCTAATAAAATGGTTATATAAAAAAAAAGAACATTAGAATGCCTTGTTCGCCAAGGCGACGCCTCGAGGCTGCCCTATGGCCAAGGCGCTTTGGAAGGCGCTCAAACACCATGGTCGCCTTGCCGCCTTGATAACTATGATCCATCCCATTCCAGGATATGCTCAAGGTAAGTTTACCATAGTCTAAACCCTAGACCCAAAATGAAGAGGGGAAAAAACGAATTAGGTGGATATTTTTCAAGCAAGTCCTAAGAATTTGGATGGAAAGTAGGTTGCAGTTAAAGTATAAACTAGTAGTAAAACATGGATACCGATATGAAGGGAAGATCACCATGAAAGTAACAATGTGTGGGAATATATTGATTTAATTTGTTTAAAAATAACTTCACTCACTAGTACATTCCAATGGTAAATGGAATGAAATGTGAAAACGGAAAACGGAATGAAATGTGAAATTATTGAGAGAACAAATTTGCGGAAATAAAAAATTCTGCATATTCATATGAGCATTATTAGCTCAGCAGAGGACAGTCTGATGTGGCTTTAACAGTAAAAAGGTTATCTAAAGTAAATCTAGCAAACCCCTTCTCCAAATTTTTCTAAAGAACTAAGGAAGCTGAAGAATTTTGCTTCCTCCTAATTGGTCACACATGCTGGAATCAAGTAAGCGCATTCCTTGGCTGTTAATACTAACACAGGAGGAAGCTTAGAGTGATGAAGCGTCAAATTTGTAGATTCAAACCAGGAACCATAGTTCATTGTCGTTAATTGTTGTACCCGAAGGATACAATTTAGGTCAAATAGGTTTTACTCAATAGGGGTAGTTTCCCTCTAATCAAGTGTTTGTCGTTTGGTTTCCTAGAATCCTAGTAGGTCTAGGATTAGTAAGTTGTTTAATTTAGTTTTGTTTCTATTGTCTCTGATTCCTTTTATTACAAGGAGTCTTATCTTTAAGAGAAGCAACTAGAAAATCAAACACAAAAATAGAAGAAGATCATCAAGAGGATGAGAATGAAAATCAAACACAGAAATAGAAGAAGATCATCAAGAGGATGAGAATACCTAACCCGGCTTCCTTCCTCAACCGACTGATTAATTCCCTGGATAACAGCCAAAAGAGAAAATCGATAGAGAGATAGAGAGAAATCTATACTGATTAAAAGAAAAAGGATAAAGTGAGAGATAGAGAGAGAAATCAATACTGGTAAAGAATAAAAGATAAAGACAGAAATCATACCTTGCAAAGGCGTCGAAGAATGCCTAGAGGACTGCAAGATAGGAGTCGACCACTCCCGACGAGCTTGCGATGATTCCACAAAGAATGGGGCGCGTGGGTAGCTCAGAGAGGCGAGATGTAGATCCTTGGGGGATAGGGTTAAGGTTGAATAGAGCAAGATAGAGGGTTTACAAAAGCGAGAGGGAGAGTAAGAGAAGAAAAGCCAGATAAATCGAGAGGGACAGATAGAGAAGAGAAACCGTGGGTGGGAATTTTTTTTTCTTTGTTTTGGAAGAACCGCTGGAATGTTGAAAGATCAAAAAAAAAAAATACAATCTCTTACAGTGAAAAATAATCCGTTGCCCTAAGTGATATATGGCGACGGTGCTTCTAAAACCGTTGGCCAAAATAAATACAATCTCTTACCCCTTAAGTGATATAAGGCGACGGTTCTTATAAAACCGTTGGCCAAAATAACATAACACAACGGTTTGTACTATGCCGTTGCTATAAAGCGTATTTTTCGTAACGATTATAGAATAACCATTGTATTAAATATTTTTTTACAACGCTAATATATTTTTCGTCGCCCTAAATGAAATAAATCATATTGGGCGACGGATTATATATTACCGTTGCTATAAATCATATTGGGCGACGAATTATATATTACCGTTGCTATAAATTAAATAAGGCAACGAATGGTAAACTACCGTTGCTATAAATATATATTCGGCCACGGTAAAATTTTTAACCGTCACCAAAAATGCTTTTCCTGTAGTGATCCCTATGGACCCCACCTGAGTGCCCAGAATGGCAAAGAATCAGGTTAAAAATGCATTTCCAACAGAGGCCTTGGCAGCCAAACATGCCCTAGTTAGGGGCTGGCCTATAAATAGGGGTGCCTTAGCTCATTTTAGAGCTTTGGCTACTGTTGAAACTATAGAGGGGAGGAGAAGAAAGAAAAGAGAGAGAAGAGAAGGAGAAGAAGAGAAAAGAAGGAGAAGGAAGGGGAGCAGCCCTGCCTCTAAGGCCCTGATCGAGCAACCCTCTGAAGCATTCAGGTATAAAAATCATACCTCTAAGATGCTGCTCCTTTGTTGCTACTATTCACCATTATCTCTCTCTATGTTTTGAAGCCTTTCTGGCCATTGGCAGCCCAGAACAGCTGGGAGCTGCCATGAACCATCTCAGATTCATCATGTAAACATGATGCATGAAGGATCTAAGCATTTTGTAGCATTTTGTATGGCTGTTCTTCACCCGAGACCGAAACCTAGGTTGTGCCAGGTGGCACTGCCCTGTTACACCAAGAATAGGCAGTCTGGCCTCAGATTAGTGTGCCCTGGCTGCATGCAGCCTAGCCCTGAGCTGAAACAGCCTTGGATCACTGTATTGTACATGAAATAACCTTTGCATGCAGCCAAATCCATGGTCTGCAGTTGAGACTATGCTGAGTTACTATTCACTAGGCTGTCTGGGCAGCTCCTGGCAGCCAAGCGGTGGGCCCAGGTAAAAATCCAAGGTATCTAGTGTAAAGAACACCCCTGGGGGTCCATGATGACCTAACATGCATGGGGGAATGATGTGGCCACTGCCCATGGCCAGCAACCTTGGAATCTCAGCCTATTCACGTTTTTGCAATCTTTGGGCGATGCAGACATCACCAGAGACATCGCCCAGTGAATGGAATTTGGAAATTTTGATGATCTAACTTGGGGATCTTCACCCATGGGCTAAAAATCAGTGTATGGAGATGGTAAATGACCAAAATACCCCTCCCCATATCAGTCCACATGGATGAATACCTTAGGTGCCCAAATGGGCCCCGTAGGGCTTGAAAACCCTGTCTGT